>NC_067417.1:25894967-26577467 GCF_009764475.1 Pristis pectinata
AAACATGATCAAGCTTTATTAACCTCTAATTTTCCAAGTGACAAATTTCTATTTTTGCATCACTGATGTTAGGCTGTTTAAACATGGCATCATTGGGTAGTCTTTTTGTATAATATGATACAAAAAATACAACCTTTGCATCTAGCAACACTCCCAGAGCCAGGAAGGATTGGACTTTGCATCCTATTCAGAACGGGGGATATTTCTATTTTCCACTCCACCAGTCTTTTAAATCTTTATTTTTTGTCCTATTCAATTTCTGTACTGTCTCCTCCTTTGCTGATATTTGCAAATGCATAGTGTCAACAGCCAAAGAACCTAGGTGTGCTTCTATCCAAATCACTGAAAGCCAACCTGCAAGTAGGGAGATAAATGATAAGTTAGACGTTATTATGAGAGGGTGTGATTGTAAGGCAAGGAAGTCTATGAGACTTTACCTGAGAGGATGTACTTGCATTAGAGGGAGTGCAGTGTAGACTTGCAAAACTGGTTTCTGGGAATGGTGGTAAAAAAGCAAAAATCAACCTGCTGGAGGACTTCAGTGGATAGAGCAGCATCTGTGTGTGTGGCAGGGGTGGTGGTGGGAATTGTCCATGTTCTTGGTTGAGACCCTGCATCAGGACTAAGGTCTCAACCTGGAATGTTGACAATTCCTTTCTTCCCCCCTACAGATACTGCTCAATTCGCTGAGCTCCTCCAGCAGTTTGTTTTTTGCTCCAGCTTTCAGCACCTGCAGTCTCCAGGAATGGTGGATTTGCTGTACGAGTGATTGGTACTGTTTTCTTTAAGGAGATCTCATTGAAACTTACAAACTTTAAAACACTTGAGGCTAGATACTTACCCTGGTTGAGAAGGAGAAATTTCTTTACTTAGATCTTCCACAGCTTTCTGGGGTAGAGAATTCCAAAGGTTCACCATGCTCTGTTACTGTACTCTGTTAAAACAGATCAATAGATTTCTGGATGTTTTCCCCTTAGTGCTTGAAATGGCACTTATGGAAACTCAGCTATAATGGAACAGGCTCAGATGATCTATTCCTTCCTATTTCTTATGTTACTTAATCTGTTTATTTACAGAGATGGTTGTAATGGAGGATTCATTTCTAGGTTCTCTTGTAAAAGATGAATACCATAATTTGCAAAATCAAAGATAATGAAGTATTGAGGGGTAACTTAAGGATGCAAGGGCACAATATTCTAAAGAGAAAACACAATGTAATTGAAGTACATCTTTATTACTGGCAATGAGGCTTGGACTAACTTTAGGGGTGGCTTTTTTCTGAAAGAAACAAGCAAGGTAATAATATTTCTTCAAATTGAACTTACAATTATTTGGCATGTTATAAACTCTAATCAAAAATGTTTAATCTTGCATTCACAGCGAGAAGCACACCATGGCCAATAGTTTGGGGGGCGGGGAATAAGAAAGCATCTTTTCTGCAGAAATGCAAGAGATTCCACACATGCTGGAATCTAGAGCAATACACAAAATGCTGGAGGAACTCAGCGGGTCAGGCAGCATTTATGGAGGGAGGATTTGTTATTGTGCTCAAACGACATTTCTGTGGAAATTCAGCCATGACAGAACAGGCTCAGGTGACCTACTCCTCCCTTTTTCTTTTGTTACTTGATCTGTTCACTTAAGAGATGGTTGGAAAGGCCGTGAAGAATGTTGTAATGGAAGATTCATTCCTAGGTTCTCTTTGAATACCATCATTTGCAAAATCAAAAGGTATTGAAGGGTAACTTAAGGATGCAAGGGAGCAATATTCTAGAGAGAGAACATAATGTAATTCCCTCCATAGATGCTGCCTGACCTGCTGAGTTCCTCCAGCATTTTGTGTGTATTACATCTTTTCTGCAGGCACTTTCCCACTTCCCACACATGCTGCTCAGCAACCTGGGATTAACATGGAAAACTAACATTAGACAAAACCCATTATACAGGTGTGCAAAATAATTTGTAAACCACTTTTTTTTGTATAATATCCACATCTTAGGAGTCAACTTTTTTTCTGATATTCCACAATGTAGTTTAAATCAAATTGGTTAAGAGTTCTCCAAGTCTTTTTAAAAATTCCATCTCGAAGCACATCTCCACAAATAACCATTGAGCTTCCCATTCATTCAATACAAACTGCATTTAGAACCACCACATTGTCATGCAATACAAAACTATAAAAGAATTCTTCCTGCAAACAAGGGGGAAAAAACATAAATCTGTCCATCCTCTGTCGATACAATGCTCTAGCTTCAATTCCCCTCATTATTTATAAATTAGACTCTTGCTCAGAATTCAGTAATCGTCCTCTTCATCAGAATCCATTACTTTTCTTCTGTTGAACTGAAATTGAAATTGACAAGATATGAAAGTAAGTTTTTCCAAAAATGTTGCCAAGTATACAATGTTCAGTTCAAGTTATACAATTTCAATACCAAGCTTTTCTTTCTATTTTACTGCTAAGATGTTCTTCCAAATCTAACCTGTAGCACAATTACAGCTCCAAGATTTAAGGTAACCTGATATATCCAAGGGAGATAATCCCACCAGCTGTTAATGTTAGAAAACTTCAACTGTTTACAGGCAAGAGTCAAGGGGTGGTCTTAATGGGGAGACAAAATTACTGGTTAAACACTGAAATATAGCCTTGAGTGTTCTGTATAGCTACAAAAGTATTAAGCACAATGCTGTTAAAAATTAGGATCTGATTTACAAAAAGCACCATATAGCATGATGTTTCCTTTATTTTTGATTTCCCTGACTAACCAATACTTGAATCTCAGAGCCATGCAGAAATAACTCAAATACAATCATTTCTGGGCTGATTTGGAGCATCTTTTTTCTTACAACTAATACCTAGAATAAGTGATGAACATATTACCAAAGGAATTTGGAATATCAGAATTATAATCATGTCTCACAAATCTTTTGAGTTTTTTTTTGAAGAAGTAACTAAGAGGATTGATGAGGGCAGGGTGATGGATGTTGTCTACATGAACTTTAGCAAGGCCTTCGATAAAGTCTCATGTCAGTGCCTATGTTATTAGAGGCAAGGTACTAGCATGGATAGAAGATTAGCTGACTAGCAGAAGTCGGAGAGTGGGGATAAAGGGGTCATTTCCAGGATGGCTGCCAGTGATTAGCGTGCAGGGGTCAGTGTTGGGTCTGTTATTTACACATTATATGTTAATGATGTGGATGAAGGAACTGATGTTACTGCGGCCAAGTTTGCAAACTATACAAAGGTAGGTAGAGGGAGTTTGAAGGAGGACTTGGAACCAGTTGGGAGAGTGGGCAAAGTGGCAGATGGAATACAGCGTTGGGAAATGTGGGGCTATGCACTTTGGTAGGAAGAATAAAGGTGTAGATTATTTTCTAAATGGGAGAGAATTCAGAAATCAGAGGTGCAAAGGGACTTGGGAGTCGTAGTTCAGGTTTCCCTTACGATTAACTTGCAGGTTGAGTCAGTAGTAAAGAAGGTAAATGCAATGTTAGCATTCATTTCAAGAGGACTAGAATATAAAAAAAGCAAGGATGTACTGTTGAGACTTTATAAGGCGTTGTTCAAACCTCATTTGGAATACAATGGTTAGTATATGGGGTCCAAAGTGCCCTGGCCCTGGAGAGGGTCCAGAGGAGGTTCACAAGAACGATCCCAGGAATGAAAGGCTTGAAGCACGAGGTGCATTTGATGTCTCTGGGTCTGTACTCAATAGAGTTGAGAAGGATGAGGGGGATCTCATTGAAACCTACCAGATACAGAAAGCCCTGGATAGAACAGATGTGGAGAGGGTGTGTCCATTAGTAGGAAAGTCTAGGATCCGAGGGCACACACTCAGAATAAAGGGGCGACCCTTTAAAACTGAGATGAGGAGGAATTTCTTCAGCCGGAGGGTGGTGAATCTGTGGAGGCCAAGTCATTGGGTGTATTTAAGGCAGAGGTTAAAAGCTTATTGATTAGTAAGGGGGTTAAGGGTTACAGGGAGAAGGCAGGAGAATGGGGTTGAAAGAAAAAAACAATTGACCATGATTTCCATGGTTGACTGGCAGAGCAGACTTGATGGGGTGAATGGACTAATTCTGCTCCTATATCTTATGGTCTAGCATTGTAGGCTAGGCTGGAAGGTGAGATCGCATGAGGTCCAAGAAGAGCTAGCTAATTGGATACATAATTGGCTTAATGGTAGGAAGCAGAGGATGTTGGTGGAAGGTTCTTTCTTGGATTGGAGGTCTGAGGCTAGTGGTGTGCCTCAGGGATTGGTGCTGGGCCCATTGTTGTTTGTCATTTATGTAAACAATTTGAACGAAAATGTACAAGGCATGGTTAGTGAGTTTGCAGATGACACTAAAATAGGTGGTGTTGTAGACAATGAAGAAGGTTATCAAAAATTACAGGGGGAATCTTGATCAGCTAGGTAGGTGGGTTGAGGAATGACAAATTCAGATAACTGTGAAGTATTGCATTTTGGGAAGTCAAACCAGGGTAGGACTTTCTTAGTGAACGGTAGGGCCCTGGAGTGTTGTACTCCGAGGTCCCTCTGTTCTACAAGTACAGAGTTCCCTGAAAATGGTGTCAGTTAGATAGGGTGGTGAAGGCGGCTTCTAGCATGCTGGCCTTCATCAGTCAGGGCCATGGACTATAAGGGCTGGGACATTATGTTGCAGCTGTACATGTTGGTGAGGCCACACTACTGTACAATTTTGGCTACCCTGCAATAGGAAACATATCATTAAGCTGGAAAGTTTGCAAAAAAAATTTACGAGAAAGTTGCCAGGACTCAAAGGCTTGAGTTATAGGAAGAGGTTGGGCAGGCTAGGACTTTTATTCCTTGGAGCAGGATGATGATGGGTAACCTTATAGAGCTGTATAAAATCATGAAGAGCATAGATAGGGTGAATGCACACAGTGTTTTTCCCAGAGAAAGGAAATCAACAACTAGAGGGCATAGGTTTAAGGTGAGAAGGGAAAGATTGAAAAAGGACCTAAGGGGTGGCAACTTCACATAACGAGTGGAGCGTATTTGGAATGAGTTGCCAAAGAAAGTTGTTGAGGCAAGTACAATAACATAATTTAAAAGACATTTGGACAGGAAAGGTTTATAGGGCTATGGGACTAGTTTAGATGGGCATCTTGGTCAGTATGGTTGAGTTGGGCCGAAGGGCCTGTTTCCATGCTGTATTAATCTCTCTGATACACTTTAGATTCTTGTCCATGATATGCCTACTTTTATCATTGTATATGATGTTGATTTCTATATTGTAGAAGCTGAACACTTTCTACAAATTCACCATTTATATTTTAAAGGATATATTTTACTTATTTTTAGATGCAGGTTTTTGCAGTCCCATTGTGGTGAAATCAAATGTGGTTTTAATTGGAATGGACACTGGGTTTGCCAGAGAAATACCAAAAGTTTTAAAACACTTTGGGAAGATAAATCAAAGGAATGCCAAACTAAATAATAGCAACTACAAATATCTACAACTATCTGCAATTACCTTCACCATCGTTTGCTTTCCCATTTGTTGGTTAACTTTTTCAAGGATTTCGATTAAGCCCGATTCAGAAATCTAAAAGCAAAGTTAAAAGACAGATGAAGTTTGATATTTGTAATGGGGCTGGATTCACTTCTGATTCTGCAGAGCAGTGACATCACTTTTTAAAAATTAATAGAAATGCATTTCAAAAAACCAGCACAATTAGTCTCATCTGCTTTCTACTTAATTGAAATATTTTTCAGAGTTTTGAATTTTAAGTGTTAATTCTTCTCCACACCCCTTCTAGAGCCTTTCTTGCATCTGATGCTTTCCAAAACTGGCAAGACAAACTAAAGACCTGGAATCAGAAAAGCATTTTTCCCTCAAGCACCAGCTGTTAGATAATGGACAAAGGCAACTAAAACAATATCACCACTACTTTAGTTACTTAAAAGATTCAAAACATCTCTAGGTTAGTTTTTCACCACTGAAACATCCTGGATTAAGTCATCTCCAGGTTGCATTGAGAAGCAGTTCCTTAATTGTCTCCAAGTTAGAATTCATAACCCATAGATAAATGCAAGATTAGGCTTTACTTTTGTAAAATTGTAGACCATATGCCCACATTTTCACATGGCAGTAGTCTGAGGCCATAAAGTAGAAATGGTATTATATTTACAAAAATAACATGTAAAAGCACAGACAGTACAAATGCTGGAATCTGGAGCAATAAACAATTTGCTGGTGGAACTCAACGAGTCAAGCAGCATCTGTTGGGGGCGGGGAGGAATTGTCAACAATTCGCGTCGAGACCCTGCATCAGGACGGAGTGGAGAAGGAAGATGGCCAGTATACAGAGGAGAGGGAAAGGGGTGAGACAGATGTAATAGCACATGCTGTATTCCCAAAACCTTAAAACTTGTAGTGAGTTAAAAACTTCTCTCTGAAAGTGATTTTTTTTGCATTAACTAAGTACATGAAAATATTTCTCTAACTTTAAATAAAGGGAGCTCAAGTTATATTTAGATTGATTGTCTTACTTTTCCACCAAGCTGCCCAAATTTTGCCATCTGTATCAAGTAATTCTCCACCGACTTGGCCTTCTCAGGCTTTACGAGAGCCAAATTACTCACTGGGAATGAAAAAAATAAAATGACACAAAACTTAAAGAAAAAAATACTTTGATACCAACAATTTGAATCATATTGCAAACCTCCTTAGTAATTTCTGAGATTACAATTTAAACTTACCTGGACTACTATTTGTAAATTTTCTAATCACTGTTTCATTTCATGGATGAATGCTGCCAATGTTTTACATTTACAGTTCATTTATTGATGAGAAGTAGAAAACTAAAGTTGAAAAATGTCCAATACACCATCTAGCAAGCAGTATGAACTTGCTTGTTAATAAAAATTTTAACTTTCAAGTTCCTTCTCAAGTTTTGACTATAAGACGTGCCAGTTAATTGGGCAAGTCTCACAAAATTATTTACACAGCTAATGCCCAAATTCCTCTAGTAGATACAGTGATGTGGTTTTTATTTTATAAGACTGTAGAACTGGTCTTTTCAATCCCAGCAGTACACCAACATCACATGGTTGGCAAGTAATGAGTAAACAGCGCTTCAACTTTTATCGGCATGAATCAAATATCTATTTAAGTATTTGCTTATTGACATCTCATTTACGAGAGTGATATTTGATTCACTGAGGGGTGAAGATAATCCACTCCTCCGCTCTCTTGGTTAGTTCAAGGGATTAGATGACAACACTGGCAAAAAAAATAAGATATATACTCCATATTTAAATATTTGAGATAGTCACTAAAGAATGCATACCATCCCCAAAAAAACCATGAAAATGTTTTAAAATCTAACAGCTGGTAAACCACAACCCCGACTTAGCCACCTGTCAAAGACAGGTGCAATGATGCAGGTGCCATAAATGGCATCTCTATTTCCCAGCTCATCCATAATTGGAGCCTGACAACATAGAGCCAGAAATTGATTCCTAGGAATTGGTTGAGAGGCAAAAATGGGTGCCTAAAGCACATGTGTCAAAGCTGCACCCTTGTCTGGATCATGTGGCAAGAGGAAATTTTGTAAAGCTTATACAGGGAACTCCCGAGGTAACACTGCAGGGGAGAAAAACACTAGCTACGATCAAATAGTTCATGTGGAAATAAACAAGGACAGATCCACCAACACATTAGGTGAGAATGGTGTGCTCAACCTTGCCAAAGGCAATAAAGAGATTGAAGATAACCGAATAATGCACCACTTCAGAGGATGTAATTTATGATTTTAATTAATACAGTTGCAAGTGTAGAAATCTGATTGGAAAAATTAAAAGATGTGAGACATAAAAAGAGGAGTTCAAATAAAGGCTAACAATGCATTTCCTGCAAAGGAAGGAAGGTTTTCGATGGGTCAGCAGCTTGGGAGAACAGAAGGGATCAGAGTTGTTATTTAAAGGTTGATTTGAAAGGAGGTCAATAAGAACCTTTGCATGTCAGCATAGATGCTTGGTGATACCTTTGGATTCTAGGATAATCCTGAAGTAGTAGGCAGCTCTGGCTGAGGAATATAATTGTCTATAATACTCTATGCAGCCAAGCCAGATAATAAAGTTTGCTGAGCACATGGGCATCAAAGGTTGATCAAATGCTGTTCAATTATTGTGATAAATGCACAGAAAAAAACTGCTGGTACACTGAAGTAAAATGGAAGTAGATAGGGAACAGTTTCCAGAACCAAATGCAGAAGAAAGCGGGGTTGAAAGGAGGAAGGCAAATGTTAATGAAAAGCAAAAATTATAAAAAGGGCCCGAGATAACATAGTCAAGAGGATTGGCACGAATATAGTAAACATATTCATAAAGGAGACTGCATCAGGCAAATCCAAAAATTAATTGCCAACCCAGTGAAGCTGCAACACATGCATGCTCAACAGTGAGAATAATGCCCAGAGACATGGCCATGCAATCCTACAACCAGTGGGTCACATCAAAGCTCTGCAGTCCTGTGATATGTAGTTATGAATGGTGGTGGATAGTTAAATGGCTAACAGAGGGGGTGGCTTCAAGAACATCCCATCCTCAACAATGGCGAGGCTTGGCACGTGAGCAAAAAGACAAAGCTGAGCATTCACAGTCCATCTCCATTTCTTCCCAAGATCCCTACCATCACAGAAGCCAGTCTTAAGTGGGAGTACCCTCAATTGGAGGACTGCAGAAGCACAAGGTGGCTCATCACCACCTCCTTAAGGGCAATTAAATCCCGGTCCTGTCAGCAATATTCACGTGATTAAAGAAAACAAAGCAAGGTGGAAGGACAGTGAAGTCGCTGAGAATAAAGCCTGCTATGCTGAAGCAGATGTTGAGTGAAGGAT
Source organism: Pristis pectinata (assembly GCF_009764475.1). Classification (NCBI taxonomy): domain Eukaryota; kingdom Metazoa; phylum Chordata; class Chondrichthyes; order Rhinopristiformes; family Pristidae; genus Pristis; species Pristis pectinata. The sequence continues at coordinate 25,903,837 of NC_067417.1, forward strand.
ACAAACAAAAATAAAACATTTAGAACTGCATTCGTTTGAAAGGAAATAGTATGGGACTTGCACATATCTGGTCTTAATAACAAATCTGGCATTCCTAATTTGCCAGTCCACTTCCATGTGGGACTCCGCAAGGACCCCCATCTTACTCAGATTACTGTTTTCTGATTGCGCCTCAGGTTAGACTAACTTTATTGGGGATTGTCGAGTTGTGGATATGAAACATACAGGAAAGTTTCTTTTACATTATTTCTATTTCCTTTATTGTCTTATGTATTTTAGAAGTATTTGGATAATATTACTTTAAAATGTTTAATTAATTTTTAATTTACCTTGAATAGTTTTTAAAATGTCTCTAAACATCAAAGACATATTAAATCTATTTATTGTTACGTTTCATGACCCTCTCAAAAGTTGCTGGTGGGATTTGCCAGCTGTCAGTGTTTTTTCAGGGTGGGGCCCTCTCAATGTACTGCAGGAGATTCTGGTGCCATTCAGATCACACCAGTGGAGTCTGAGATGTTTCAGGTTAGCATGAAAAGCCCTCTACTGAAGGATCTGTTAGGCATGGGGAGACCACACACCAGTATGATCTGCTCTATGATATTTGTTGATCCTGCTTCCAGCTGACTTTGATCACTATAACACTGATCATTACATGTTAACGATAAAATCTTTAAAAGTGATGTACGACATGGTCTACTTGATGGTCCAACATATTTTCCATTTAAGTTGTATGGTAGAGTTTTCAGTTACTTACATCTGGCACGAGCAGACTGATCTAAAACCTGAGCAAGAATACTGTTCCTCATTTCTGACTCCCTGCAATCACAATTTGTTCATATTAAGGAGGCATGAATAAGAACAGTATTGTATTGCTTCTGAACAAAATCAAGAAAATAAAAAAAACTGGATTACTTAGAAAAGTGCAACAACATTTCTGCACCAGAATCAAAATATGGACTTAGTGTCAGAAAATTCTTAATATGGAATATAAATTCTGATAAAGAAAAAAAACATTCAAATAAAGAACAAGTACAGAACAAAACAATGGCACTAATGCTCTAGTATAAAGCACATTCATACCATCAATCTATCAGGCTAAGTACTTTTCTACAGAGAGGAAAAGAGATAAAAGTGCAGAGTAGGTCATTCTTATAAATGTTAACCTGACAAACCCTCCTCCTGCCACCAACTGGCACTTGCATATAGCCAGCTGGAAAATGGCAAGGTGTAGTACAGAGCTAAATGTAAATAATGCAATTAAAAAGTTTTATTTTAAAGCAACTGGCATTCTTACCGTTGTTTTGCCTCTTGCTGGCTTTGCTGATCATCTGGTGCATCCTAAGTTCAAAAATAGGTATACTTAAAAGGTTAAAAAGTCCTCTTAAACAAATACTAGTTTTTTAAGTAAAAACAAAGCCACATAGCATCATATAAATATGACAATGATATTTTACACAATTTACACATCACGTATCAATTTGACCACAGTTAACAGCTGACTTAGGTGATAAAACAGCTGCAATCACTAGACAGTTAAGTAAAATAACAATCTGTGCAGCACTTTCTATACATATTATGTCATGCAAAAGATATCTAACTCTGAATTCAATGATAATCTTATACAACAAGCAGTTTTGGAAGCTTCTGGTCTAATTTTACATTTAAAACATTAAACTAACTTCCTAAGACATTTGCATTACTTATGCTCTGAACTTACTGACCAATACAACACTTTAACTTGTGCCTCACAGCCACGGGCCTGCAGAACAACAGCAACTTTATGATTTCTGTGCACATGTATGTAACCAGGGAAATCCAGAAGTTGGTCTCAGCAATATTGCCATAAAGCAGCTAGGTATGCTCCAGTACTGGACTCATCATGAAGTTCAGCAAAGAAGCGGGAATTTGGGCTAAGTACTCAACACCTAGGAAATGAATACATCAGAAATTCACATCTATCTTAGGAAGTGTAGGGTATTTGCTTGTCAATTCCAGTATAAGGGAACGGCTACGAGAGATTCAGCCAAGAGATTCAGATGGATTATTACTCTGAAAATACTCTCAGATGTTTCTAAAAGAGTTAAATCTCGCAATTCCAGCTTAGCCCAGAGGCATGTCTTAGCTATCATTTTCCTTCTTGTGAATGGGGACAGTTTTTGAGCAGCTCCTCTTGTAGAATCAAGTCCTTGGTCTGTACAAGGTTCTTCCATGGGGGATTTCAACACCACCTTCCACTCCCACCTGGAAGGGTACTTCTTGAAAAGTGCTTCCTCTTCCCATTGCCATGAATGTGTCATGTTCAGGTGTATCCCCAAGATGACAGATCACTCTAATCTCCCATACAGTTGGACACCAGCAGAAGGGTTGAGATAACTGGTTGGACCAACTGACTTGGGTGAATGTAGAGCAAAACCTCTATTCCCACTCCTGCTGCCTCAATAACAGAAGATTCAGAATTGACATTTACACAGATTATATATGCACCTCACTGAATCTCCATGTTGCTGGTACTAAGCTCAGACCACCTGCTGCAGATGGAGGTCATTTCACTCAGCATGCTTGCAAACTAATTTTACCAGGATGGCACACCTCGTAGAGCTGCTGCCTCACAGTGCCAACGAGCCAGTTCAATTCTGACCTCTGGTGCTGTTTTGCAAGTTCACTCTGTGAACACACTGATTTCCTCCAGGTGCTCTGGGTTCCCCCTACATCCCAAAGATCTGAAGGTTGGTAGGTTAAAAGTCGCTGCTTTAAATTGCCTCTGGTGTATAGGTGAGTAGTAGAATGTGGCGAGAGTTAATGGGAGTGAGAGAGAATAAAACAGGATTAGTGTTAATGTGTTTGATAGTCAGCACATACTTGGAGGGCCAAAGGGCCTGTTCCCATGTTGTATGACTATGAAGGCAAGAATCAGTAATGGTAACCATGAAACCAAAAATCAGATTCATTGATGTCCTTTAAAAAGGATATCTGCCATTCTTGTTCAATCTGACCATTAATGTGGTTGATTCTTAACTGCCCTGTGATGTCTGTTAGTTGAAAGGGGCAATAAAGGATGTATAATAAATTCTGGACTCATCAGCCACGTCTACATACTGTGAGCAAAATAAGCTTCAGAATGCACATATCTGAATCACGAGTCAATCATGAGTCCCTGGTCTTAAATACTGAAGGCATCATGCAATAATCTACTCCTATTTCAAGGGCCTGTTCTCCTGAATCTATCGAACACAGAATTTTGAGGGAAGCCTGAACGTAGGCCTAGACAGTACCAATCAACACAATACACCGCTGAACCTCGCAGAGCCAATTGGAGTTCTCCGCTAGTTCTGGAGGGAGAAGAAATTTTGGCTGAATGGACTGAGTATACTGTTCCATCGGTGTTCTGGGGCATCCTGCTCTGGATATGTGCACAAGCTCAAGTCTAGCAATTTGGGGATGCCCCCCTCACACAAGGTGTTAAGAACTGGCATCCAATTGTTCTCCTTGGCATATACTACTAGATCTCTGACAGATAATGTGTGCTTAGTTTGGTACTGTTTGGCTCAAGTGAACCAGCTTGAACATTTACATAGCCCCACTCCAGTACAACACCCATCAGGTCCAAGCCCTGGTCCAGCTTTCCCATAAGGTTGATCTGATGTTCACCTTCCTTCGCCTAGATGATAAGATTTTTTTTTAAAAGTCCAGATCGAAAATACTCTTGGGGGACTCTACGTCCAATCTAGCTGGGATGCATTTTAATTCCTGGATCTTCTATACAAATCTGTGGAATGTTTAAGGTGAACATGACAATGGCAGCTTCATTTCAGAAGAAGTGCATATCAGATATCTCATGCCTGTCCAATTATGTTCACTGCATGAAATCTTCCTTGCACTTCTGACGAAGAATTATGGGACTGTGTATGGACCAAAAGTAGAGATTTCAGCCCACACACAGCTTATGTCGGAGACATAGTCATGACTTGTGAAAAATGCTCAGGTTTATAGATGAACAGGGAGAAGTGTTTCAGATTCATGACAAATCAGCAACAGCTGGGCTCCCAGATGGAACAGCTCAGACCCATCACCAGAGCTCCTTCATCAAGCAGTATTGTAAGATCAGATGTTATATGATAAGCTTATATTGGACAAGAGGCCAAAGCTGGAGCGGGATGGAGAATTGAAGTAACAAGCAACTTAGGTCACACCTAAGGACTGAACAAAGTTGTTCTGCAAAGTGGACACCCAATCTGTGTTTGGCTTCTCCAACACAGAAGAACACACTATAACACAGGAGAACACACTATAACACAGAAGAACACACTACTAGTACCAAATGCAGCACACTTAATTTGTAAGAGATCTAAATGAATCACAGCCTCACTTTGAAAGATTGTTTGGTTGACGGTAGGAAGGGAAGAGCTAAAAAGACAGATATTCCATCTCCTGCAATTGTCAGCACATATAGAAGAGGAAATTGGAGAGTCGCAGAGTAGTGCCTTCAGAATGCTCAAGGGGCAAGGGAAGACATGCCAGCACTATGTTGAGGGTGGCAGTATTAGCTACTCATAAAGTTATCTGTTCTGCACTAGCAAAAGCAAACTGGGTGACCTCTTAGAAGAACACCTCCATTCAGTCCACAAGGATGACCCTGGGCATCTAGCTGCCTGTCATTTTAATTCTCCTTCTCAGTCCCATCCCTGGGTCTTGAGCCTCTTACACTGTTCCAATGAAGTTCAAAGTAAGCTGAAGGAATAGTGTCTCATCTTCTGCCTCAAATGTTGAGTCAGTTTTTCCTCCCTCTCCAAATGCTGTCTGAACTGCTGAGTACTTTTATTTCAGATTTCCAAAAACTGCTTGTGTTTTGTATCTCACACCTCTGGCATTTTTGTTTTCTTTCCAGTTCTCATTCATCTCCTATTCACATCTCTAGAAAGATCAGCTGCAATTAACAAGACTTCACCATCCTCACCAGCATGTGTGTCATTCAGCTTCTCTTGGTTTACACCTTATTTCACAGATCCCTCTTTTGTTCTCTCCACCCCGACCCTGCCCCTTCTCTGCAACTCGAAACGCGTTTTGACTTCTAAATCTTCCTATTTATGATGAAACGTCATCCCATTTTCACTGATGCCGAGTATTTTCATCATTTTCCGTTTTAATTTTTCCGGTGAGCTTTTACTTTGCTTTCTCAACAGCGAATGGCTTTGCGGTACTTTTTCCATGGGGGGGGGGGGGGGGGGGGGGGGAGATGTTATGAATTCCATCCAATAAACACATTCACTGGCTCCCAGGCCACATGCAGTCTCGGCAGTCTAGACGTGTCTGACCTATATTTCCAAAGAGGTGCAAGAAGTTGCAGCTGTTTTCCCTGCTATTTGAAGGAGCTGCTCCTCTATTCCTGGTCTCCAGCTGCCGGATGAGAATGGGGGGAGGGGGCGAGAGCCGGGGATGGGCAGGCAGATTCGGGACCGTGAGAGCCGAATTTCCACATCCTACAGGACTTACTTGGCATTAAATACAAACGTGCAGCAGTTGCATGACGCCCGCGTGTTCCCTCTCCCCTCCCCAAGCCGCAGCCCTGACCCAGTGCCGGGCCCCAGCGCTGCAGACCGGCCAAACTACACCGCCTGGTCCAGGCAGGAGCCGCTGCCAGGCGCTAGCGCGGCGGCCGGGACCAGGCCCGGTCCCTGGTGGTCCCGCGGCGGCTCACAGAACCCGTTGGTGTTCGCGGCCTTACCCCGCGCTGAGCTCGCAGCTCGGCCAGTCTCTGGCGCCGGATCGCCTCTAGCTCTTGATCCTCCATCGCGAAAGGCCTCGAACCGCTTGGAAACGCCAAGAAGCGCAGCGGCCCAAGCAGGCACCAAACACAGCGAGCTCTCCGCCAGCACCGCCCCTAGCGGGTACGCCGGGTACCGCCTTCTGTCTGCAGCGCCGCTGGCCGGACTATTTGGCGATGTTGCAGACGTATTGCGTTGGTTAACAGCTTGCATGCCACCAATGATGCAGACAAACATGGGGGCAAATTTATCGGGCAGCTGTATTTGAGGACGGTGCTCCCCAGTCTGATATCAGTCCACTGATAGAATCAAACGCTTTAGTGAGGTCAAAAACGTCCTGGTGGTACTGCTCCCTGCATTTCTCTTGGAGTTGTCACACAGTAAAGATCATGTCATGTTAAGGAACTTAAGCTAATCTTCTGAACAAGTGGGAAACAGTTCGACTTACTGTGACTACAGTCCTGAACAAAGGGCAGTAGAACCAAGCTGCCAGAGACAATGCCTTTAGTTGCAATAGAGGCCAAACTGCAAGCCACTATTAACTTGTTCACTGAAGCTTGAAAGGATGGGCCCTGCACTCAACATCTACAATTCAAATGTTCTTTACTAATTTAGCTGAGGTGTAGAATATTGCACTTTGACAATAAAGGTTTACAGCAAAGGTGGACAAAGAGATATCACAGGAGCCACCTCTCGGCAAAGATAGACATTGATGATGGTGGAGGCAGGTACATTGGACAGGTTCAAGAGTTTGTTGGTTGGGCATATGGAGGAATGTGAGATAGAGGGATATGCGGGAGGAAAGGGTTAGATAGTGTGAGGGTGGTTTGATGGACGGCACAACATGGTGGGCCGGAGGGCCTGTTTTGTGCTGTATGGTTCTATGGTTCTATGAATTTTATCATCACTTGCAAACATGCTAGCACAACCTTTGGTTTGTTGAGGAAAAGGCTATTTCAAAACCAAGGCCTCAGACCCAAAACAAAATTCATGGTTTATCAGGCAGCAGTGATTTGTGCTCTCCTATGTGCATCTGAGGCTTAGACTACCTACAGCAGGCACCTTAAGGCACTTGAAAGAAACCACCAAGAATTTCTCTGCAAATCCTCCAAATTCACTGAAAGCGTATGCAAATAAATCAGTGCCCTTCTCAGACCAATATTCATAACCACGAAGCCTTGTATACACTCTGTTGCTTCATAAGGCAGCTAGAATTCATATACCCAATACTATTCTCCCAAAACAGACACTCTGTCCTAACACAGAAAGATATTATAAAGCAGACAGTGAAAATGATTCAAGGATGAGCTGAGAGCCTCAATTAAAAAATGCATCAGGCCCAGGGACAATTGGGAATCTTTGGCCCATGATCACTCAAAGCGGAGAGGAACATTCAGAATGGTAGTGAGAATCTTGAGTCCATGCATCAGGAACATGCACAAGCCCTACCTAAAAGATAGAAAGCTCAGTGTGTTGAATTATATTTGAACTTCTACGTATTTGGCAGGAAGGATTTTTGCTTTAATAGTGATTACAATATTGCTATGAAGTTAGATTCAATTTACAAGTGATTCAATCAAGACATTTTATTGGGAAACAGTTGAGAAATTGTTTAAGACAATTTGGTTGGAACTTTAAAGAAATCAGCAGTCTCAGCATTCAGTATATAAAGATTGCCTAAAACATCTAAAAGACGTTTGTAGCATGTAACACTAAAATTACTTTCATTCAAAGCTATCCAGCTGGGAATCTAGATAAATATACCCAGGATTATTTTCATCACATTAGACTTGACTATTTCAGTGATCCCATTGGCTGGTTCCCCCCCCCCCCCACCCCACCCCACTACATAAAGCAAAGCTTATGCAAAATCCTGCTACTTACATACCAACTCATGCGAAGTCCAAAGGATAACCTATAATTGAAGAAGAGATGGTCATGAATAGATCATTGATAGGTTCCAGAAGTAACACTAAACGGCAGGAAGAAAAACCAAAAGCAATTTTAAATTTAGTATTTAAAATTTAACCAAAATATTAGCAACAATTTCCTCTTGCCAAAAGTGCTTCTCAGTGATTTCTAGGAGCAATGTTATAGAATGAGTTCTGAAATCACAGCATTAAACATAGAACAAGGTGGGCTTGACTTAGCATCAATATAGGTGTAATTTGCACTGCTTTAAGGTAATGCTTGTCACAAAAAGGTACTTTATGAATGCAAGTTATTTGCTCTAGATAACAACTGGCTAACCAGAATATTGGAGCAAATAGCTTTCTACTTTGCCACAGCCCTGAAAATGTTCTAATCAAAGTCATAAATGAGATCCTCCTACTGTGCTGGTGCACTATCCTTTAAGTCTTCTCAACCTTTCTGCAGCTTTTGATGTTGTTGACTACATCATCCAAATTAGTGCCCCTTCTCTAGAAACCTCCTAATTGCAAATCCCTTCTTTGGTGCTAGACTTTCCTATCTAGTCACAGTAATCAGGGCTTATGTACATTTGGTTTCTCTTCCTGCCCTTCAGCGTTACTTCTGGAACATACTTCATGATCTATCCTTGACCGGTTTCTCTTTTACAATTTTTCAATTACAGGTTATCCTTTGGACTTAGTATGCAGGTAGCAGGATTTTGGATGAGCTTTGCTTTATGTAGTGGAGGAGACCAGCCAAAAGATCATTGGAATAGTCAAGTCTAATATAATAAAGACATCAGCCTGATCCACTTATCCACTGGAGACACCTTCCTGTAAAAATCACTTCTTTCAATCACTCCATTACCATGGTCTTTGTTGAGCAGCCAATTCAAATAGGTTTACAGGTGCTATGATCCAACTTTCTGCATGAGTGCTTCTCTACATATCACTTGTGAGAATTAAAGATGTAGGTTTTACTGGCAATGTAATAACTCAAAGCATGCCTGCTCTGAAATTCTACAAATTCATGACAGATTTACCTCACTTCCACTTTCACCTGTCTTTTCCCACTCCTGCATTCATACGCATTGGTTTCCTAGATTCCAGGCCAGTAGAATGGTACCTGAAACCACAACCTTTTAACTCAATGCTACAGCTGAGCCATCTAAGACACAAATATATGTAGATTAAAATTGATACACCCATTTATGTCAATACTTGAAAATAAATCCGAGCTTTCTTAGTCACCTGTTGAATTTAATTGTAGGACCATTTTTAACTTTTACCTTTTCTGGTATACAGAGGACTAGGCTGTAAGTATGGAGAGGGTGAACAGGAGATTAGAGTGGGGGGAGACATACAAGAATGTTGGAGAGGATACTGTGTTTCAGTGATAGGCAAAAATATTGGGAGGGGATGGTGGAGAGAGCATTGCAAGGAACATCAGAGAAGGTGAGTAGTGGGGGAGCAGCAGGAAATATCATGTGGTTTTCTAGAAGAAACTAGGGTAGACCGAGAAGGTATTGGAGAGAGCCACAAATCTGATTGTGGGAAATGGATGCAGGAAAGCTTGATGAACTGAGGCAAACTTCCCCTCCTCTTGTTCAATGCATTTACATACAGAACATACTTAAAGTTGGAAATAAAAGACGGGGGGTGGGGGGGGGGGGTGGAATAATGTAACAAACCTCAGGTAAATGACAATATTTATAAACCATAATTACAAAGCAAAATCTAAAGCAAATCAAGGGCTTGGGGCAAATTGGGAATCAGGCAAGTGGGCCCTGAGGTAGTGAAATTGAAGGCTGCAGTGCCGGGGTGGGAGGGACTTGCCCTACTGGACACACTGATCTGGGTGACTTCATCAACAGCTTATGCACATGGAAATCCTGGCCTCAAAATAAAAGACATATTCCTTTTTGTTCTATCCTTTAAGATGAATATTTGTTAAGCTTTCACATTTGCTCAAAGAGTTCAATCTCACAGCTGTGAAATGTAAATGAACTGAGAAATTAGTTTTCTTTTTAAGGAAAGAATAATGGAAATAATGCTTGAAGTTCAGTGGTGAAATGCTCATGAGATCTGATTTTTTCCGGCATTTCACATTAGTTGAAATTGTTACTGTAATTGGTGTGAGTAACTTTTACTAAATCTAAGTAAAGCAGTTTCCCTATCATGCCAATCTGACCCACTGTAATTTAAAAATGCACTCCCACCACCTACCCCACCCCCAAACAAGGTCCCAACCATCCATTCCTCTTCTGCCACACTGACTAGGCCTTTGATCACCCCTCCTTTCCCAAAACTGTCTTGACTTTGCACACCTTTGACTTTCCTTGCAGTAGGCCCACAACAAAGTTGGTGGTTGGTGCACCAGACTACAATTATACAGTGTACCTTTAACACTCCAATCTCTGTGCTGGAAATCTTAAGCAAATGTGCAGCAAAAATGGATATGGAAGCAGATAAAGAGCAGAGAGGTAGGGGATAAAAGATAAGAAGTTCTTGCTTATGTAAAGGATAGAAATACTGGATTTTTAATTTTAAACTTTAACAAAGATCAAGATCTGTTTCTCCTGTCTCATCCTTAATATTTCAGGTAACAAAAAAAGTTCAAGTATTACAAATAGTGTCTTTTTTTTTGCAAAACAAACAATAGAATTATTTCTATGTCAGAGGAGTGTGCATTTCGTGCTTTTCTGCATGGTATACAATCTATTTGATAAGAAACCTGTAATCCTATGTGTAGATTCTCAGTAAGTTATAACTCATAATTATCAAGATGTGATAACAACACTGGTGGTAATTCTGGGGAAGCTTATCAGCTTTATCTATGATCTTGTTTACTAATATAAACACTGCTTTCTTTTAATTAGTATCATTCAACTATTGCATTTCAAAAAAGTAGTGCCTCCCTCCCTCCTTATGGCATTAGTAATACATTAGTAGTGTTATGTCTACTAACAGTAACTAATAACAACTGGGCTTTGACGGGGATAGCATTGAATGGAAAACACATTTGTCACGGAAACATTAGAACGTTTCTTCCCCTCTTCATATACCAGCCACAGGATTTTTCTGTATTCTGCTTATGCCAAAGATGAGGTAATCCCAAAACAAGATCAGATTTTCAGGTTTCTCCTTTAAAAATGTTGATTTTCTTAGCAGATTTGACCTATTAAATTGATATAGGTGTTATTCTTTGTTCTTTCTTGTCAAATTAATTTCTGCTTTTCTCCCCATCTTTTCCCTTGTCCCTCTCTTTTTAGGTGAGACATCAGTACAGGTGATCCTCTTCCTACACCTCTAGCAGCACCATTTATCATTGTACAAAATGCTCAACTTCTGTTCAGGGCCTTTCATGACAATATGGAAATTAGACACATTGTGAGAAGTCATACATTTGTACCTTTACATTCTGTGATGGGATCATTTTGGGTCTTCAGCTTAAACTATCATGCCAATCTCACCCACTGTAATTTAAAAATGCTTTTATCAAAATAAAATTAAAAAATATTATTTGCCATTTTACCAGTTCTTAATAACTGCTTAACAAAACATTAACCAGCCGCAGCATGTCAAAGATTGTTTTGAGTCTAATTTTATATTGATATGTACCACAGCTTTTCATTAAGGTCTTTGCCTGTCTCTTTAGTAAGTGGATTTTTTCCAATTATGTCAAACCATATTAAAACCTAAGGATTTGACTCATAACATAATTAACATAAAAACCACAACGTTTAGAAATAATTAAAAACTTTAAAGCAAATTAAAATAATAAAAAGTGTCTTTACTTACCCCCCAGTTAGCCTCCTAAATCTACAGGGCAAAAATCCCTGGGTGGGGTCAGAAGCAATTTTCCCATTGTAATACTGGGGAATCCCAGCTAGCTTGTGTTTCTGTTTTGACTCCATGTGAAGTCTATTGATAGAGAACAGTGACAGATGGGCATCTTCCATCATTCTATAAGACAGATTTCCATAATTGACAGTGAATGTGCAGACATCAGGAGGCTTTCAACAGTTAAGAGTTGTTAATTTGAATTGGAATTGCTGACTGCAGCTTAATAAGATTATCCCAAAGCTGTCAATTTTCTACATGATCCAACAGTGTGAGGTTGAGAGACCTGTAGGATTCTCCTCCTACTGCCTAAAAATATAAATTAAGATTGAGACATCTTTGGGAAGTGAATTCACCATATTTTCTTTTCAGCCAGATACAAATACCTTGGCTCTTAATATTGGCTGGTGATATAATTACAGGCCCTCACTCATTTACTGGCTCTCAAGTACAAATCTCTGGAATTTCTCATCCTCATCCTTACAAACCTGCGAATAGAGAGCTAAATATTCTCTCAAAGCACAGAATTGGAAGAACAGGCAATTGTAAAAGATGTGGTGGGGATTTAAGAAACTATGATTAAGCTTCCAAAATGTTTCATTAACATTGTTCCACACCACAGTGGTCAAGCTTCGAATAATTGCCTTACTGACATTAGTATAAGTTACTCACACCAATTACAGTAACAATTTCAACTAACGTGAAATGCTGAAAAACTCAGATCTCGTGAACATTTCACCACTGAACTTCAGACACCCATGGGTATGTCACAACAGCTGTCTGAATGTGGCACAGGGCACGCCAGTAGGGAAGGAGAAAATCTTAAATGGATACATTATTATTCCATTATACTTCCTGGTATAAAAGCCTTAGAAAGAAAACTAATTTCTCAGTTCATTTACATTTCACAGCTTTGAGACTGAATTCTATGAGCACAGTGTGAAAGATTAACAAATATTGATCTTAAAGGGACCACAGAACTTATAAGTTTCAACTTTGACTCATCTTTACACTTTCCATTTTTGAAAACTGCTCAAGATATTTGTAACCAAAAAGGTACATATTTTGAGAAAATACCCATTAGAATATATTTATTAAATAATTTATTTCCTTAAAGTTTGTGCCAAACAATGTTGTGGTTTGAAATCACAAAATTCAGAATTTCTATTTCAAAATTTACATTTGCTATACAAAGTGATTAAAGAAAGCAACAATACAGTATTCTGCAGGTGATTGTAATGGCATTGTTAAATTCAAATATTGGCACTGAAACTCAATTGGTTCTCTTATTAATAATTTTATTAAAAACAATTAATTGTAAATATTTTCCATACAAAGAGCTAAGAACCAATAGAATAACCTAAGTAATTGTGTGACATAATATCTGTAACTTTAGAAAAAAAGTGTAGAGAAAAAAAAATCCCTGTTATCCTTCAGTATGCCCCTTATTTGAACACAGATACAACATCAACAATATAAGACTGTAGGCTACTCCGCTGTTACGATTGGACCAGAGGTTAAATGATTATTTAGAAGGGATGGCAGAAGGCAGCTGTCAAAAAAAAAATGAAGAAATTGATCTGGTATCCTCCAGAACATCAAACACATTAGGCACCCACATTTTGTAATGTTATTCTTAGTTGCCGTGACAATTCAGTTGACCTGCATGCGATAACCTTCATCATGCAAAGACTACAATTACTGTATTACAAAATTTCATTACAGAAAATATTGTACAATTTTACATTCAGCCTAAATAAAAACATAGTGCTTAGTTTTGTTTTCACCGTATAACCTATGGTGATCATTTCAGAATGTAAGCAATGCATAGAATCTTTCCTGTTAACTGCTATGAGGCAAAGCTCTTCAGCTTGATTTCACCCAGTTATCAGTGTGAATGCTCAATCAATTCAATAACTTTAAAATACTTAAAATATCTATAACTGTGGAACAGTACTATAATAAAATTTCTTTATGGCATCCAACAAATCTAATCATCTAATTTGGCACTAAGTACATTGTTATTTATAATTTACACTATCAATAATCTGCTAATCATTGTCAGTAACTAAAACCCCAGTTTCATCTACATGAATAAAAAGTAATGTATTAAAAAATCTACGTGATACAAGTGTATGATTGTGCAGTTAAAAGCTATTAAAAATTAATACTGTAAAGAATATTTAAGAATTCAAATAAATGCTGCCACAATTTTCATGAAAGTGATGCAAAATAAACATACGATTAACAGAAATTATGCAACAGTGCCTAGCAAATAAATAACAATAAGTTTATGGAATATAATACGAATGAGAAACTGTGTTTAAGTAATATTCTTGTTCCAACATAGCAAGTAAAATATAAATAAATGCAACAGAAAAGCACAGTGCATGAACAAGCAAAAGATTTAACTGATATTGGACATTTTGTACTGAAAAAGAAATAAATGAGCATTAACCACAGCTCTCAGAAGGAACAGAGCTTTCAATCTCAGATACAAGACTAGATTTTTACATAAATTTGGCTTGTATTTTCTATTGTTAAAGCCAATATTTATCATCTGCAATGTAATATTGAAAAGTTACAAAATTTTACTTCTAATTAGGTTTCTCCTTCTTTTTCTTTAGCTTGTAGACATGAAAAGTTTTGTTTTTAAACACACGAGTAAAATAGGAAGAATAAGGAGCTGCATTAGATTTGATTTCATCACAAAAACGTGGATAAGGAGAAGTCTTCAAGTCTGGATCATTTGCTCCAGGACCATCCATCACCTGCAAAGTAGAGGATATTGATTTTCTCTCTAATTATAAAGTTATTGTTTTCACAGTAAGAAAGCATAAAAGGCTTTCAGAGTAAATACTGAGTGCTCACAAGAAGTTATTCCAATCAGAATCAAGACATGTACTATTACCTACTGCATGTGACCCCAAATCTCATTACTGTATAAATAGCCTATACTAACTAGACACAGCCAGCCCCGGCATTAAAATTTCATTAAAGTAGTGCTACACAACATCTTTTGCAGTGGAAGGCACATTGTCAATCCCAAACACATTTGAGTGTCACTCACACTAATGTGGAAGCACCAAACATCCTGAAGAATCCTCCCAGCTATCATTCCACTGCACTCCAACTCCTTCCACAGGGCAAACTGAACACACATATCATGTAACTGACTTCTCTGTTTATCTGCTACATTTTATAACTTCAGCAGTCTTGCACTTCTTGGATTTTGGCTCTACACCTTTCTTTCTTAAAGAAGTGCAAAAGATCAGCACGCTGGAAGCATGACCATAAGTGATCCAATATGGTTTGATAAGCCACCAAGCTATGTGAACTAATGCATGGCAAAAATCTACTAGATACAATTAATTTTCAGGTCATGTGGATTACAATTGAGTACTTCATTTTTAATGTCAAAGTGGTCAGCTAAGTTTATAACTGACATGACTATATGACAATTAAATTACTGATAAAAGGTAGGGACAATAATTAACAGGAAATACTTCTTGCAACAAAAAGCAAATGCTGGAACAACTCAGCAAGTCAAGCACATTTGTGGAGCAAAAGGTGCAAGTCAACGTTTCCCGGGTCAAAACAATGCATCAAGACTGAAAGAGAAGAGGAAAGATTGCCCACCTATAGCACCAGTCCACCCTAGTATTCTTTTCCCTTAGTTTGCCTTTCGCATCCCTGCCCTCATTCTGCCCATGATCCCCTCCGTATGTGGTTCTACGTATCACTACCAGTCTCTATCCCAACCAACAACCCCCCCCCCCCCCTTACTACTATATACTGGCAAGGCAATCTTTCCCCTTCCTTTCAGTCCTGATGCAGGGAATTGACCCAAAACATTGACTTACACCTAACTCCACAGATGTTGCTGGATGCACTGAGTTCTTCCAGTGTTTTGTTTTTTGTTCCAGATTCCAGCATCTGCAATCTCTGTCTTCATACCACTAACATTCAATTAGAATTGTTCTTTGGCTCTAGGTCAAAAACCACAAAGCAGAAAACAACAGCCATCATCAAAAATGCCAAGTTGATCTGCCATCATAAAGTTGATCATCATTGAATCTTAAGGCTTGTCAGCTATTAAAGTTAAAACTATATATATACACACACACATATATACACACACACACACACACACACAATTAAATATACATTTCTTTTTAAAATGTACTTTTTCTATAACCACAAGACTGAACAAATCCTTCTTACATGACCATTTGCTATATCAAGCAAGTCTCTTTCAAACGACAGCCTCTGCTGTGTCTTCTTTCATAACAGATACTGTCCTCGAGGACAATGTAGTTTGTTCCATACAATCGCAGGATACTGTATACCTCTTCAGGAGAACGTTTGGAATAAATCTGATAGATCTTCGGGAAAAGATAAAACAAATAGTGTCAAAGTCAACAGATAGTAGCAATACAAAATGCATAAGAGGCTTTTTGATTCTTCTAGCTAACTGTATGCAACATACAGTTCCTCCTATCCGAGGAAGCAGCAGGTAGATTGCTGAGTGAACTAAATAGCAACCATTGGAATTTCAATACCACTGAACTTAAGTTCCTACATGATTATCAAGGACTCAAGAATACCAAATACATATTACTAATTAAAACTTGACAGATAACCCAGACATAGTTTTTCCAAAATTCAAAAAGATCTTTTAAGAAGCTCAGTGCTTCATAAACTTTTTGGGTCAGCTATATCAAACTCCACATACCTGAGAGTTCTGGTTATTTGTTCAGATTTACAACATTGGGGGTATGGGGAAGTTTACCAAGTAGTCTGCAGTGAGCCATGGTATTGTTAGTCCTGTCCTTCATGGCCCCTTAACAATTACTCACAGAAATATTCTGAAGGAGTGGCTCCCTTTAAGGACTGCTGGTTAGGTCACACCACAAGGCACAAATGAGCATTGTTCTGCCTAAAAGGTATATCCAAACTGGTGCAAGATATTAATTTACATGTGGATGTAATTCCTGACCCCACCCCCCTCCAATGGATGAGTGAGCAATGGATTACAGAGCCTGATGTTTGGCTGTTAGTATTGTTTTCATGCTATTTCCACTAGGCAAAGTCCTTGAAAATAGGACCAAAGCATTTAAAAAAATCACCTCAACTTACTTCCATCATCAGTGACAGATATATACCTACTAGTATTTCACCCTAATCCTACAGAACTTAAAATGCCCTGCTTAGATACCACAATCATGCTTTTCCACAGTTCAACCAAGTGGTTAAAATAATCATGTTTATGCATTATTAAAATTGCTTAATGGAGGAGATATCTTCATTTATGAACAGTATTTTTGGCTGCAAGGGTCTTCAATGTTATTTTAGTCTGCATTTTCTCACAAGTTCCTTCAGGTACAGACAGTGATTATTCCTTGATCAAACATTTGGTGGAAAGCTCACCAGTGCCTCTACTTCCTCAGGAGGCTAAAGAAATTTGGTTTGTCCCCCTTAACTCTCACCAACTTCTACCAATGCACCATAGAAAGCATCCTATCTGGATGTATCACGGCTTGGTACGGCAACTGCTCTACCCAGGACCGCAAGAAGCTGCAGAGAGTTGTGGACACAGCCCAGCGCATCACGGACACCAGCCTCCCGTCCTTGGACTCTGTCTTTACCTCTCGTTGTTTTGGTGTAGCAGCCAGCATAATCAAAGACCCCACCCACCCGGGACATTCTCTCTTCTCTCCTCTTCCATCGGGTAGAAGATACAGGTGCCTGAGGGCATGTACCACCAGACTTAAGGACAGCTTCTACCCCACTGTGATAAGACTATTGAACGGTTCCCTTATACGATAAGATGGACTATGACCTCACGATCTACTTTGTTGTGACCTTGCACCTTACTGCACTGCACCTTCTCTGTAGCTGTGACACTTTGTACTGTTACCTGTTTTTACCTGTACTGCGTCAATGCACTTTGTACTAACTCAATGTAACTGCACTTGTGTAATGAATTGACCTGTACGATCGGTTTGTGAGACAAGCTTTTTCACTGTACATCGGTACAAGTGACAATAATAAACCAATACCAATCTCTCAAAATGGCTGCAGGTGAGTTAGAAGTACAGACTGTCAATGAAATTAAGGCAGCTGTTCCAGCAGCCACACGTGCTGTTCCAAAACCAGAGTTGCTGCGAAAGGTCAAGTAAAAGATACATTTGTATAGCATCTTTTACAATCTCAGGATAACCCAAGATGCTTTTTAGCCAATAAAGTCCAGTCAGAATATAATCACTGCTGTAAATTAGGAAATATACACACAGCTAATTGCTACAAGCATGAATACAGTTAAGACCAGGTAATTATTTATTCACAGAACTGCAACATTTGTATATCAGCCTGCTTTTTCTTTCCACTTAAGACTCAAACATAGCAGTAGTCAAAAGATGGATTCGATTTAAGAAACATCTCAATCCGGAACTAATCCTCTGTCACTGAAAGAAGTCAGTTTGATTCACTGCTGTCCTACCTGTTTTGTTCTATCCCTTAATTTTTTATCTTCATAATGAGGGTGATTGGTTATAGTCCTTCAGTACACAGCTTGACTCCTGCCAGTAATTGCATACTCCAGCAAACACTGCATCTTTAGAAGTTTTTAACCTTGCAGAGGGAAGTGGTTAGAGAGGGAAAAAAAAAGGAAAATAAATTAATAATGCAATAAATGCTGAAATGTAGCTTTGTTGTTGAATAATTTTGAAAAGAACATTTTAAAAAAGACAGGAACATTTTGAAATTGTGCCCCTATTAAGAAGGTCATCGCCCAATATTAATTCCTTGGTAACATGATTTTTTTTTTACATTCCTGGTGAAGGGTCTCTACCTGAAACGTCAACTGTTTATTTCCCTCCATACATGCTGCCTGACCTGCTGAGTTCCTCCAGCATTTTGTGTGTGTTGCTCCAGATTCCAGTATCTGCAGAATCTCTTGTGTCTTTAGGTGGAGGGGCAGGTGGTGTTGAAGCAAGGAGTCTGCAGAAGGACTTGGACAGGTTGGGAGAATGGGCAAAGAAGTGGCAGATGGAATACAGCCTAGGGAAATGAAAGGTCACGCACTTTGGTAGAAGAAATAAAAGGTGTAGACTATTTTCTAAACGGGTAGCAAATTCAGAAAATCGGAGATGCAAAGGGACTTGGGAGTCCTAGTGCAGGATTCCCTAAAGGTTAACTTGCAGGTTGAGTTGGTAGTAAGGAAAGCAAATGCAATGTTAGCATTCATTTCAAGAGGACTAGAATATAAGAGCAAGGATGTAATGCTGAGACTTTATAAGGTATCGGTCAGAACACATTTGGAGTATTGTGAGCAGTTTTGGGCCCCATACCCAAGGAAGGATTTACTGGTATTGGAGAGGGTCCAGAGGAGGAATGAAAGGGTTAACGTACAAGGAGTGTTTGATAGTTCTGGTCCTGTATTTGCTGGAGTTTCGGGGGGGGGGGGGGGGGGGGGGGGGGGGAAAAGAGGTGGTGGGTGGGTGGAATTCATTGTGGGGGGGGTGAAACCAACCAAATATTGAAAGGCTTGGATAGAGTAGACTTGGAGAGGATGTTTGCAGTAGTGGGAGAGTCTAGGACCAGAGCGCACAGCCTCAGAATAGAAGGACATCCCTTTAGGACAAAGATGGGGAGGAATTTCTTTAGCCAGAGGATGGTGAATCTGTGGAATTCATTGGCACAGATGGCCGCGGAGGCCAAGTCATTGGGTATATTTAAAGTGGTTGATAGGTTCTTGATTAGTAAGGCTGTCAAAGGTTACAGGGAAAAGGCAGGACAATGGGGTTGAGGGGGAAAAAGAAATCAGACATGATTGAATGGTGGAGCAGACTTGATGGGCTGAATGGCCTAATTCTGCTCTTATATCTCATGGTCTCTTCATTTACATTGCCCTGTCATTTATATGTCGTTACCTAAATTACTACAAATTGCTGCCATGTTCCCTCTAATGCACTCAATTTACTACAGAGGAATTTCATCAAATATCTTTTGAAATTCCATACACTACATCCATTATTTCCCTAGTCAACAGAAGCTTTTCCATCCAAAAAATCTAATAAAGTTGTCAGAGATAAGTAGGATTTTATAAACTTGTTGTTTTTATTAAATGAACTTTTTTCTATATGTATACCCCTTTTATTAATCTTGAATTTACCCAGTTAAGCTGACAGCATACTCTGCTTATTCCTTTCTCCATTCTTGTGTTACATAGCAACTTTCCGGCACAAGTTTCATATCTTGCCAAAAAACTTTCAAACTCAATTGATGAGAAGTCACTTTTCCTAATATCCATACTTGATTCCTACACTGCACAAAAATTATCACAGATATATCTAAAGTAGTACATCACATTCTTTGATACAACTTCGTCTAGTGCCCTAGGTAGAATTCCAGGCCCTGCTGCCCTAATTTGCAGCACTCAACCAATGAAAGCACCATTCAAAATCAAAAAAACACATCTTGATCTGTTAGGGATAAGAAATTTAGCAGAATTTTAAAGCTAAATATTTAAACATAATTTTTAAGTGAAAATGATTTGACTACTTGATCCAATTCATTAATTCACCGTATCAGGATCATAAAATTCCCTTAAATCTGACAGTTCAGCCATCATCTTTGGCCAGAACTAGAAAAGGAAAAAAATATATTGAACAAATCTAACGTTTCTATCCTTTTGTAAAGTTCATTTTTGACACGAGTTGATGACGGCTAGGCCAGCATTTATCAACCCATCCCTAACTCTTGAACTGCTGCAGTCCTTCTGTTGATGGTCCTCCTAAGGCATCGTTGGGCAGGAGATCCAAGCATTATCTCAGTAATGATAAAGCAACCGCAATAACTGGCTAAGTCATGATGACATGCGGCTTAGAGGGGAACATGTAGGTGATCATGCTCCTGTGCACCTGAAGCTTTGATCCTTCTTGCTGGTAAAGATCATGGGTTTGGGAGGTGCTAACAGAGCAGCCTAGGTGACCAACTGTGTTGCATTTTGTGGATGGCAAATACTGTAGACACTGTGCACCAGTGGTGAAGGGAACAAATGTTATGGGAAATTGATGGACTACCTGGCAAACAAATTGTTTTGTCCTGTATAGTGCCAAACTTAGAGTGTTGTTGGAGCTGTACTCATCCATGCAAACAGATGAGAATACTCCATCACACTCTTGACCTCCATCTCATAAATTATGGGAAGATTTTGGCATATTGGTAGGCTAATCATTTGCCCAGGATAACCAGCCCCTGACCTGCTCTTATTAGCCACAATTTTCATGCAGATGGTCCAGCTGAGTTTCTGGTCAAAGTTGACCACATGGATGTTGATGGTAGGTGGGGTCTCAGTGACGGTAATACAACTGAATGTCAAAGGTAGGTGGTCATTGCCTGGCAATTCTGTGGTACAAATGTTACTTGTCACTTATCAGCCCATGCCTGAATGTTGTCCAGGTCTTGCTGCATGCAGGTGTGGACTCCTTCATTTACTGAAGAGACATGAATGGAAATAAACATAATGCAGTCATCAATAAATATTCCCATATTTGGCCCTATGATGAAGGTAGGGTGACTGATGAAACACCAAATAATAGTTGGACCAACTTGTGGACTGATACCCTGGGACCGTAATAATAGACCTCTAACGACCACATACTTTGCACAAACTCTGGAGTCTTTTAATGCCACACAGTCAAATCTGCCTTGACATCAAGAATGATTGCTCTCACCCTACCTCTAGGGGTCAGTTCTTTGATCCAGTTTTGGACCAAAGCTATGATATCTGGTTCAGGTGGTCCTGGCTAAAGCCAAACTGGGCATAGATGCATAGATAATTGGGGAGTAAGTACTGCATGATAACAGTGTCAATGACATTTACATCACTTTGCTGGTGATTGAGAGTATACTTGGAAAATTCAAAAGTAGAAAATAAGCGCACGTTTAGAAAAAGATGGGTATCACTTAGCTGGATGACATTTATCCTGCTTTTTGTGAACAGGACATATCTGGGCAATTTTCCACATTATCAGGTAAATTCCAGAGTATTACTGTACTAGATGTATGGATAGTTTTGGAGCTCAGATCTTGATAGTACAGCCAGAATATCATCTGGTTTTGTAGCCTACGTAACAAATGCGCTCAACCACTTCCTGCTGTCCTATGGATGAAGTGAATTGGCTGAAGACTTCTCTGCCGGTGGGGGTATAGGAAGGAAACTGAGATGGATCATCCACTCAGTACCTCTGGATGAACATGAATGCAAATGCTTCAGCTTTATTTTTAACACATACATGATAAGACCTGCCATTGGTAAGCAGGCACATGCCCTTGGAGCCTCCTCCTCCCATTATCTATTTAAATAATACCAGTAATGGCCATCACCATTTGTGAGATCACTTAAGCTCTATTTTTGCTGTTCAGGCAGGCATGCAGTCCTGTGTTGTAGCTTCATCATGCTGGAGCCTCATTTTCAGGAATGTCCTTCTGAAGCCCTCAGTGACCCTGGCTTGATAGCAATGGTAGAGTCGGGGCTGTGCCAGCCCATGAGTTTAAGATTGTGGTGGTAGACATATCTGCTGCTGCTGATGGTCCATAATATCTCATGGATACCCAGATATGAACTGCCAGATCTGTTCTGATCTATTTGTAACAATTATAGTGCCCCACCCCAGTATGGAAGAAATTACTTCATTTGCTGGTCAAGATGAATAAATCAACTAAAATTTATTCCTACAGATTTCCTCTGCTGGCTATTGTTTCAAAGGCCCGGCAGCCATTTGCCAAGGTCAAAGCAAATTGGAGATTTAGTTTATACAACACAGTAACATACGGTGCCTTTCCAGCAGAAGTGAATTTCTAAAAATATCTTTAACCAGAAATATACAATTAAGAAAATGCCACCTAATGCATGATAAAATTAACCAAGTTTAACTGGGAAATACAATGATAAATACTGAGAATAATTTATCATTTGTTAGTATTCTTAGTTTGCAGCTGAAAAAAAGTCAGCATTTATAATTGAGAGTGTTAGAGTGTGGTGTCAGCTGCATGATGTTATTCTGATCCTCTGTAATGAAGACTGATGCAAAAATATCTGTTCATCTGCAATGCCCCAGACTCATTTTCAAAAGCACCAGTGTTCATTGTTAAAAACTCTTTTTTAACAAATCTATTGCCTAGTTTTACCTTGAAATCTAAATTGTTCTTTCTTATTAATCTTTTACTCATTGGTTGTTTTTTTTATATTCTCTCCATTTTTGTGCAATTATATACTTCTGCTTTAATATCAGTATCTTTAACATGTTTTGTTTAACACAGATGGTCCTCCCCTTGGAATTTTTCTCTCTCATTGTAATGTTTCTTGTGTATTCTGAAAGATCTCCTTAAATGCCAGTTCCATGATAATGAAAACCCCTTACCAACTCTGGAGGTAATCACATAAAACAAATCTACAGCATTTGGCTCAATTGGGCTTTTCAGAAGTATACACCGAACAGCTTCTTCCCCTCCGCCATCAGATTTCTGAAGGGTCCGTGAGCACTACTTCGTTATTCCTTTTTTTGCACTAGTTATTTATTTTGTAATTTATAGTACTTTTATGTCTTTACACTGTTCTGCTGCAGCAAAACAACAAATTTCACGACAAGTCAGTGATAATAAAGCTGATTCTGATTCTACATGCTGTATTAGTACCCTGATGTTATAATTATCTCTTATTCCTTTATTCTTGTACCCTTCTGTTCTATTCTCTCACTGCTTAGAAGAAACACTGCATAAACTTTAATAAGGCATTTAACAAGGTCCCTCTGATGGGCTGATCCAGAAGATTGAGACTCATGGGATCCATGGTGACTTGGTAGATGGGATTCAAAATCAGCTTGGCCATAGAAGACAGAGGGTAGTGGTGGAGGGTTGTTTCAATAACTGAAAAGGTCTGCGACCAGTGGTGTTCCACAGGGATCTCTGTTGCTTGTGATATACATAATGATTTGGACAAAATGTAGGTGGGCTGATTCATAAGTTTAAAGATGACAGAAAAATTGGTGGAGTTGTGGATAGTGAGGAAGGTTGTCAAAGGGCACAGCAGGATATAGATCACTTGGATATATGGGCAGAGAAGTGGCAGATGGAGTTTAATCCGGGCAAGTGTGAGGTGTTGCACTTTGGGAAGTCAAATGTAGGGAGAAAGTATACAGTAAATGGCAGGACCTTTAGGTGTATTGATGTACAGAGGGATCTTGGGGTGCAAGTCCATAGCTCTGTGGAAGTGGCAACACATGTAAATAGAGTGGTAAAGGTGGCATATGGCATAATTGCCTTCATCAGTCAGGACATTGAGTATAAAAGTTAGGAAGTCTTGTTGGAGAGGGTGCAGAAGAGGTTCACTAGGATGCTGCCTGGATTAGAGAGTATTAGCTATAAGGAGTGGCTGGACAAACTTGGATTGTTTCCTCTGAAGAAATGAAGGCTGAGGGGAGACCTGATTGAGTTTATAAAATTATGAGAGGCATAAAGGTAGATATCAGAATCTTTTTCCCAAGGGAAAATATGAAATACTGGAGGGCACTGCTTTCGATTAGGGGGTGGGGGGGGGGGGTGGATGGGGAGGGCTGGAAGCTTAAAGGAGATGTGCAAGGCAAGTGTTTTTGTTACACAGAGAGTAGTAGGTACTTGGAAGGCACAGCTGGGGAGGCAGATACAATAGTGACATTTAAGAGGCATTTGGATAGGCAGATAAACATGCAGGGAATAGAGGGATATATGAAGGCAGATGGGATTAATTTGACATCATGGTTGGCGCATACATCATGGACTGGAGGGCCTGTTCCTGTGCTGTACTGTTCTATGTTCTATATCAAATATGGAGGTGATAACTTTCTGCTTTCTTAGATGCCATATATAATTTCCTGCAATACAACTTACCTCTTGATAAAGATAAATACAGATTAATATAGGAACGGCAAACCTCATCACACGGACCTATGAAAACAAGAGACAAAATGATATGATATCAGTACCAGTTAAAATGGAACACAAAAGGATAAAAGGTCATATGCAACTATTAATCATTAGCCTTGCCTCAATATAGTTTAAAACAACAGTCCTGATTACTAAGAGTAAAATTTGCTATCTTTAAAAGTAACCTAGTACACAGCAGAAGGATCTAGTCAGCTTTTTAGTTGACATGATATTCAACAATACCATGGTAAGTTTACAGCTTAATAAAGCTAGATTCCCAAGAAGCATTGACAAAGTTTACAGAAAAGTCTAAAATTAAGCCCATGGCCGTGCAAAATTACTGTTAAATATTAGAAATGGAACCATTTTAAACCAGCACATTTTAAATTAATTATGCTGAGAAGTGGTTTTTCAAGGATCAGTATTGGGATCACTAGTTTCTAATTTCCATCAATGTCCCACAAGGATCGGTTCTGGGACCTCTACTTTTCGTAATATATATTAATGACTTGGAATGAATGGGTAGAAGGGTGGGTTGGCAAGTTTGCAGACGACACAAAGGTCAGTGGTGTTGTGGATAGCGTGGAGGGCTGTCGAAGATTGCAGAGGGACATTGATAGGATGCAGAGCTGGGCTGAGAAGTGGCAGATGGAGTTCAATCCGGAGAAGTATGAGGTGGTACACTGGAAGGACAAACTCCAAGGCGGAGTACAAGGTTAATGGCAGGATTCTGGGCAGTGTGGAGGAGCAGAGGGATTTGGGGGTTCATATCCACAGGACACTGAAAGTTGCCTCACAGGTGGATAGGGTAGTTAAGAAAGTTTATGGGACGTTAACTTTCATAAGTCGTGGGATCGCGTTTAAGAGCCGTGAGGTAATGATGCAACTCTACAAAATCTGATTAGACCACACTTGGAGTAGTGTCCAGTTCTGGTTGCCTCATTATAGGTAGGATGTGGAAGCGTTGGAAAGGGTGCAGAGGAGATTTACCAGGATGCTGCCTGGTTTGGAGAGTATGGGTTATGAGGAGAGACTAAGGGAGCTAGGGCTTTACTCTTTGGAGAGGAGGAGGATGAGGGGAGACATGATAGAGGTATACAAAATATTAAGAGGAATAGAAAGACAGCCAGCACCTCTTTCCCAGGGCACCAACGCTCAATACAAGAGGGCATGGCTTTAAAGTAATGGGTGGGAAGTTCAAGGGAGATATCAGAGTGAGGTTTTTTTACCCAGAGAGTGGTTGCTGCATGGAATGCGCTGTCTGGGGTAGTGGTGGAGGCAGGTACATTGGTCAAGTTCAAGAGATTGTTAGATAAGCATATGGAGGAATTTAAAATAGGGGGATATGTGGGAGGAACGGGTTTAGACAGTCTTAGGCGTGGTTTAAAGGTCGGCACAACATGGTGGGCCGAAGGGCCTGTATTGTTCTATGGTAAATGCATTAAATTTATGAATCCAAATAAAATTTTCAGATAACACTAGAATAAACAAGGTTGCCCATTTTGATGAACCACTTATAAAACTAAAAAATAATAGTAAAAAAGATGAATAATAGCAGATCATTTTCTACATGAATAGGTGGATGCTGTGTTGACAAGCCTTCCTGGAAGGATGGACAAATTGGCTTTTCCTAGCTGTATTTATATATTTTTTGAAAATAGAATCCTCATCAAAAAGAATAAAACATAATGCTGAAATATATTTGGCATTCATCAGACAATATGTTATATTGTACTTGCCTTTTTACATTTAATGATTAAAAGATAATAATACATTTCATTTTTATCAATTTTTTTATGCATTCTTTTTAAATTAAGGAGCAAAAATATTTTCTGACTATACCAAAAGTAACATTATTGGACAAAATGTAGTGCCATAGTAGTTTTGTTACTGAAAATGAAGCATATCATAAATAATTGAAATACAGACATTTTCTTTTTTCTTAAGCTATTTCTTTCATATTCATAACATGCTTTAAAACATAATGATACCTCAGGTGCAGATGGCCACATTAATAGCTTTATTTGAGACATATTCCAGAGTATAACATTCAAGTTTGGGCTCTATGCCTTGCATCTTGGATAACCAGGGGAAAATATATAACATAGTATTACGTTAACCGAGACAGGAAAGTAGGATTGGATTACTTTACTAAAGAGT
The DNA here is from genome assembly GCF_009764475.1 of Pristis pectinata. Lineage (NCBI taxonomy): Eukaryota > Metazoa > Chordata > Chondrichthyes > Rhinopristiformes > Pristidae > Pristis > Pristis pectinata. The sequence continues at coordinate 25,930,484 of NC_067417.1, forward strand.
CAACACATTCATGACGAGTTGAATGACATCCTAAATTGTATCATTCCACATAATGTTGGGTTATGGACAAGATGAGGATTTCAGTGCAACATGAAATATTTTTCAACTGTGTAGTTTTATTAAAAAGCATTCTTAATCAAGCATCATCACATCTACACTGAATGCAAAAGTCTCAGTAAACTTGAACTTTTGTATCAGCAAGAATTTCTAATGATCTCATCAATCACACAATGGTTCAGACTGCTGGTTTAGCACCAAATAAAGGGACATCTTGTTTTAAATCCTACAAGAACTTAATTGGAGCTGATATTACATTCAATCCTATTTGACACCCAAGAAAATGTAATCCCTTTATCTGTGCTAGGTTAAAAGTTGAGCCCAAAAAGTTGAATGTATTCCATTTGATTCACTATATTACTCAATCCTCTTTCTAATTTAGCTGTTATGTATAAAAAGTCTTTAAATTATGTACATTTTGGAAGCCTCTGATATATAATTTCATTTTGGATAAAATGCATTAAGGTTCAAGTTATTCCCGTTGCTATATGGGTGATTTTGTATTTAAAACCTATAATAAAATTCCAAAAAAAGATGCACTATCTACATCATGGAAAGGACATGAGACGAATTGTTATTTCAACTGCAGCATTATTTCTTAGCTACTGTAAATCTAACTCAAGAAAGCAATCATCTGAGATTGCACTGCCACCTGGTGGCATGTTGTAATTCTAGTTAAATTCAAATAGCCGGAATCATAAATATGCACTTAAGATAATTTAAGATAAGGATATTAACCATTTAAATTAATCTTGACAGTAGCTTCCCTAATTTATAAACAACGTACGTGTTGACATAATGGAATCAAAACCTTGATGCAGCAGTTATTCTTTGCATTATACCAGCAGCTAAAATACATTTCTCTATTGGACATAATTTGCTAAGATCACTGCACATGGCATCATTTTGAATGAATTGCATAATCACATAGTCACTGTTCCTGTGCAAACTCAATCCTCAATTAGATTCTCAGTTAAATAACAAAGCTGTGCCGCAAATTATGTCACTCATCAATGAGCTCACTTCAAATTCTTATGTGAAGGCAACGAAGAAGGTACCAATAAATAACTACAAAATTGCTCTGGTCAACTAGATATTTATACAAATATATTAAAATGCTTTTGCAGCAATCATAGATACAAGTAATGTAATGGTTGTATATTATCATTTAGGTTTAATGCTCAATATTAGAAAACTAATTTTACTTGTTTAAGCAACATAAATATACATTTACTATTTTACATTATAATAAAATTGCAACCAACCACATATCACCTATGCATCAAAAACAAATTGATCATGAGAAGCAAATTGTGAAAAACTGATTTACCTCAAAAGTCCTTGTATTTCTTAAAGTCCAAGAAAATACAATACTTGGGCAATATGGGTATAAACATATTCAAAAGATAATATAGGGCATTTCATTAAAGAAATGACATTACACATAAACTTGCAACAATAATTTAAAAGAAATGTGTGCAAGGTAATACGTAATACGAACCCACTGAGGAGAATAAAGCCGAATTGCTTTGAGAATTAGATTCCAAAAATGATTGCTGCAAATTGCTGCTGATGTAAAAATACACATATGGGATGTCCACAGATATTTCATTCTGGAACAAACAAAAATAAGTTATAAGAACTGTACTGCACTGTGTAGATCTAAAATCTATTTAACTTTTTATCATGGAAGCATATTTTGTAATGGGTTGTCACCATGAACAAAATATAAAATTTTACCTCAAAATTAGGTACAATAAAGAATTATTTATCAGATGTTAAGATTGTGTTAGCAATTTAGGCTTAAAAATAAAAAACATAATTTATTGTAATATTGTCTGTTAGTTACAGTTACTCTTGCATGAGTTGCTTTTTTTATTTGGACGACAAGATTTTGGAAGTGAAAACTGAATGTCAGAATGAGGAGAAAATGATTCTGATAACTGAGTAATTAGAATGAAGGATTATGAAAGTAGCAGGACTAGGACTGTAAAGGCAACATTAGAGTAGGTATGTTCAATGTTTAACCTGAAGATAGTAAGAGATACAGAGGGGAAGGGCCAATTAAGACAGAAAAGCAATAGAAAAGAAAAAAAATATATTTTTTGAAGATTCCCTATATCAACTAAAACCTGAAAGAATGAGACTACGCAATTATAAATAGGACAGGGAGGAGATAATATGACAGACTGCCATATTAAAGTCAGTAGTTGCAAAGTGAAACGAAGTTGACTTTCATAGTGAAGGAAATTGAGAAACTAATGTCCAGGTTCAGGTGTGGAGGATGAGTGAATCTAATGGTCACAAAATAACACATGAAATTTAATAAATGTACTGGACTAATTTACCATTGATATTACAGAATTTAGGGCACTATACTTGAATTTGGAATTGCATTTATGATTGGATTCAGTGATCAAGCTACAAATTCTCTTAAATACATTTTCTCAACAAATGTTCTAATAGTTCATAATACTATATTAATCTTCAGCAAAAATATTGTTCATATTCATTTTGGTAGTGCAATGGATTACCTCATTGTACTCAAAGCCAGCAAACCAAATAACACATTGTGTATTAGATTGTAGGCCATGTCTGGTCTCAGCAGAATCACGTTCTCTTCTTTAACGGTCGAATTCTGGAATAGATTGGAACAGCTACTGCAGCTATAGAGAAAAAAAAATTATAAATAAAAGGTAAATTGTTTTTTTTAAATGAATAAGTACTCGACTTTGAGAACATGATCTCAAAATATTGAAGCATTGTTAATTCATTGCAATCTGACAATATCTTCTTACTAAAGATCAAAAGATTTGTTCTCTTGTCCAAGTTTTGTTGAGCATCTATTCATGAAGTGCAAAGATAAATGAACACAATGTAGTATAATATAAATATTCCATAAATAAAGTTCACTACAGCAATAAACCAAATAGAAAAGTGCAGGAAAATGGTGAAGCACAGGATTGAAAAAGACTGTTCAGTCTATTTGACTGGTCCAAAAATCTAAAATTGTTTCAAAAATCTATCCAACATTCCCCTAGAGTGCAATTTATAAGCCCACTACTCCTGGTATCGATTTGGAAAGGGGGAGGTGCAATGAGACCCGAGTGTCCTTGTGCACCAGCTGTATGAGATCTGTGCTTCTGGACTGGGGAAGCATAAATGTCAAACTCACAACCGTATAAAATCAACTTATAGAAGCTCAGTACTTTTCTCAGATACAGTTAACAAACTATTATTAACATTATTTTCAATGCCAAAGCATTTTGAGCTATCAAAAGATATACATAAGAATGTGTTCATCAGTTCCTGCTAGTCAACAGATTACCAACACAAGATTAGAATTAATTGGTAAACCCACTAAGAAGGCTCAGGAGATGGGAGAACAGAAAATAAAATCATCACTTGGATTCAGTGATAATGGGCTATAACTGGGTCAGGTTGGCACTTGTTCTGAGGTTCGAGTGGAAGATTTATTGATTAATCTTCTTCGATTAAACAATTTCACAATAAGTCTCTTCACTGTTGAGGACTGGTGTACAAGTAAAAAAAAACTGATTTTCACCTTATGATAAAACATGAATCACTTAATCTGTTATCATACCCATTTACCAAGGTTTTCCTAACCCAATCTTCCCTAAATGCATAATTGAAGAGATGTGACCTGCAGGACAGCAGACCTAGTACTGGAAAGCAGGATTAGGATTTTATTTTGACTGCTGCAGACACAGTGAACTGAAAGGCCTCCTTCTCGGTTGCAAATTTTCTATGCCTCTGTCTATTCAACCTAATCTTGAATGTTGTCCCAGTTTATGCCTCAGTAGTGGAAATAAAATTCATAATTCTTTTTGTGAAAAAAATTGTCTTATTCTCCATTTCAAATCTCTTACACTTTTACCTGTTGCTCAGAGCAGATCAGTGCTATTTAACAGAGATTACATAGAACAGTACAGCACAGGAACAGGCCCTTCAGCCCACAATGTTGTGCTGAACCAATTACATTAGTGATAATATGTCCAACTAAACTAAGCCCTTCTGCCTACAAAATGTCCATATCCTATCATTTCCCTCAAATTCATGTGCCTACCCAAGAGCTTCTCGAATGTCCCCATCATATTTGTCGCTACCACCACCCCAGGCAGTGCATTCCAGGCACCCAACACTCTGTGTAAAAAAAAACTTGCCCTGCACATCTCCTTTGAACTTGCCCCCTATCACCTGAAAAGCATGCCCTCTGGTATTAGATAGTTGTTCAGAAACATGCATCATAATTTTCTTTCAGTAAAGTTTGGAGTGTAAGTGTGAATTTATTAGATGCAGTAAAGCTCCAAACTGAACATCTCTGCTGTTTGTTCTGCTATTGATCCTTATTTAATAGTCTTTCCTAAAGCCTTCATTATCCTTGAAGAAAGCTTGGGGCACAGCCAAAAATAGTTCATTTTTGAAAGTCTGGGCACTAACAGTCTTACCTTTTCTTCTTGCTTTTCCTTATCTCCTAGCTGGTCCCTGTTCTTTATTGCCTATTATCTTGTAACCATCTGTAAAAATGCTCTCTCAAATTCTCAAAATAAAATCAGATTTCCCTCTCTGATGTTTAAGGTTGATTCTGTCTATTCTCAAGTTTAAACCTGCACAATGTGAATTAGTTTCACTTAGGATAAAATTACTTTCTCAATTCACCATCTGTTGCTCAAAATTCACATACCTTCCAGGAGAAATAAATCACTGCACGTTCCTGAGCTCATGTTTTAGATTCATTAGTTGTTTATATTTAGTTTGGTTATTTTAAAGGTTTTATTACTTGTGGATAATGTCAGCTACTTTACTTACCTCTTCCTTCATTCTTTGCACCCAGATCCAACCTCACCAATTTTCCATTTTCCAAGTCCTTGCTCTGTGTTCCCACCTTACTGCATTACCTGTTCACTCTCACCCATCACTAGGGTTTTTAAAATGGAAATAATAATCTGAAATAAAACAGAAAATGCTAGAAATGCTCAGGTCAGGCAGCATCTGTGGAGAGAGGAACAGAGTTAACATTTCAATTTGATAACCTTCTATCCCAGATTAATTCTGTTTCTCTCTCCACAGATCTTGCCTGACTTGCTGAATATTTCCAGAATTTTTTGTTTTATTTGAGACTTCCACCATCAGTAGTGTTTTACATTTAAATGACTCAATTGTTTTACCCAATACTTAAAAAACTTGAACTTTGCAAAGAATGTGATTGTCATTCTCATGCTTCAGATTTCTCATATTTTCTTAGAACATAGAAGGACATTCAGACCATATTGGCTCTCAGAGCATTCCTCACAGTAACCTATTCTCTCTCACATACCCATCAATTTCCCCTGATTCCTCTGCAACCAACCAGAGTGGGGGACAAATTACAGCAGCCAATTATGCCACATTTGTATACAAAGCAAGAGCTCTGACCTCAGGTACAAAATATAATAAATATTCAAAAGTAGATTTGGCAAATGATCACTCTATAATTTGATCTAAAATTTTATTTGTCCCCATGATATTCCACCCACTTAAAACTAAATTTAAATTTATGCAAATCTATCAAATTGTGGGTACATTGTAAAAATGGACAGCACTTCTGCTGATCATCCTCATTTTAACAACAGTTGGCATTACAAACATACCTGAGATTCCGAATAGCAACAATTACAGCGATGATCATTGTAATAACCAAAACTAAAAGATATGAAGGCAAAATCAACGTGTGCAGAAGTCTTTGGAAGGTATCATGGGGCAGGAGGCCAAAGGCTTCTTCACATAGGTATAACTTAGCATCAAAATCCCTAAAGGTGAAGCAAAAAAAAATTGCAAATAAACATATTTAGGTGCTGAAAAGCTCAAGCCGAGAACATTTTATACATGCTTATCTGGTTACTTTAATCTCACACAAGTGCTGATTAAGAGTTATTACTAAGCACTCTGCACTAACTAGATTCAATGAATCTTAGCAAATATAACTTAATATATCATTCAGCTTAAATGCCAAACCTTCTCCAAAAACTCACTAGAATTTTGAGATTCCATCTGTACATACAATGAATGTGGTAGTTTTCAATTTCAATAGACATTTAATTTGCAAAGCAATACCTCACAATTACAATGTTTAAAAGATATTTGGACAGATTCATTGATAGGAAAGGTTTAGAGGGATATGGGCCAAATGGGACTAGGTCAGGAAGGCACCTTGGCTTGGCATGGACAAGTTGGGCCAAAGGGCCTGTTTCCATGCTGTATAACTTTATGACTTCACAACCATGGTAAAAATATAAACTAATTTGCCAAATTAATTGTGCTGGTAGCCATTTGCAATGGAATGCAAAATAGAAAATTGTTTTAACATTAAAGTTTAATTGCAATACTGGTGATATCACAAGAAAGGAACCCAAACCTCTGAAGAGCCAACGCCTATAAATGCACAGCACACTTAAATACCCAAACTTCCCTTTCATTAACCTAAACAAAGAGAAAAAGAGGCTCCTTAACAAAGTTGAACTTTAAACTTAGGAGGTTCAATACTATAATAGCAAACTTAGTCCATGTGTTAGATACTTCCAGATATGTATAAAAAAAATAACAGTGCAATCACTTAAATTAAATTCTGGACAGAAAGAATAAGAAGAAATCACAGATCATACAAGTAATAGGAATGTAAATGATATTGAGGAAACTGCATTCGAGACTTGTTAGAAAACAAAAGAACAGGATTTTTAATGACAAAAAGAACAGGATTTTTAATGACAATGTATCCACATGATCAACCAGGGAACAAAAAGCCAAGAGCAGGGATCCTAGAGTCATACAGCACAGAAACAAATCATATCCATGTCGACTAAATACATATCGATACTAATCCAATTTACCAGCCCATAACTTTCTGCATCTGGGCGATTCAAGTGCTTGTCTGGATATTTCTTAAATGTTGTGAGAGTATGTGCCTTCATCACCCACACTAGCAAGCACCCTCTCAGTGATAAAATCTTTTCTCAGATCCCCTCTAAACTTCGTGGTACTTGCTCTAAACCAATGCCCTCTGGTTTTTAGACACCTCAGTTATGGAGAAAGCATCTACTACCTATCCTGTCCATACCCCTCATAAATTTTTATACCTATCAGCTCCTCTGTTCCATGGAAAACAAACCCAGACTATCCAATCTCTTCTCATAATTGAAACACTTCATTCCTGGCAACATCCTAGTGATTCTCCTCTGCATTCTCTACAGTGCAATCACATCCTTCCTCTTGTCTGATGGGCAGAGCTGCACACAGTACTCCAATTATAGGGTAAAGTGACTGGTTTGGTACTGATGGGAGATTGATTATAGACATCCTGGACGAATCTAAACTCAGACTCCTTTTTTCTATTTCCAGTGGCTGATAAAGCCATTTGATTCCAATAAATTAAAGGGTATGACAACTTACCTGGAAGGAAAACTACAGAAAATTACTGAAGGGCACTGACAGGCTAAGAAAGTACACAGATAGACTGAAGAAGCAGTTCAAAATAGCCAACATATTCTCCAAATGAGTAGGACTGTGGATGGACGGGAAGAACATGGTGATCTAACAAATACGTAGATACGAAAAGATCGCAGTGAAAGTAGAAAGGCCATGAAGAGGTCAAATAGGATTCCACAGATTTTGCACTGAGCATTATCATTCTTTTTTAAGCCGTCCCTCAGGATCAAGGTTGACATGCTTTTACTGCATTTCTGTGTTCTGAGATGGCTGATAAGGTGCAGAATCTGACAAAGGCAAGGCAGGAGGTACTTGATGGAACAGGCAGGTGGGTGGTTAGTTTGGGGCATTTATGTTGAGTTTATGCATACATTGGATGAATTGACTTGAAGTTGTCAGTGCTATACTACCGTTCTCCGTGACTCTCAGTGGGGTGAGCCATTGGGTGCTTGGACCATAGACAGCCGTGCCAGCACAGAAAAATTTAGTTATCAGAGAATTGCTGGACCTCCTGTACTCATTTTATCCTCCCTTAGGTCAGTTTTCTTGTTGGACCTTGGTCTTCAAGTGCCTGTAGAGCTGTTTTCCCTTGAGACATAGTTGAGTTTCCAAACTAAGAAGGTTAATTAGCTCCTGAATCTCCTGGTCATTCTCATCAAAACAATCCTGGTGTTTCCCGGTAAGGAAGCCAAGAGTCTTTTCACAAGTGTGAATTATGATGGACTTCAGCACAGTCGACACTGTGGACATTCTGTGGCTTCTGTTCCTTGAGAATCATCAGGTTCTCATGAGCAACTGTCTAAGTAGGGCTTTTAATTGGGGGCCTTCAACATTGACTTTCTGGAGGCAATGCTTTTGTTGCCACAATTATTTTTAGGTCATGCTGACTAGTGTCTGGTGTAAGAGTATTATCATGAGATTGTGTGCTTATCTACCTGGCAAAACAGGGTGTTGGTTATGACAGGACTGTCCTCCAAACATTCTGTCAGGAGGAAGGCACCAGTGGAATTAACTTTCCCAACCTTGTCAAATATGCCTTGCCAGAGGATTGCATCTCTTTTGTCCTGGCATTGAAGTCATCCAGAAGGATCAGTCTGTCTGTCTCTAGATGTGGGCCAGGGTTTTCTCCAAGGTCAGAGTAGAAGTCTTCTTTGGCCACATCTATAGCTTCCAAAGGCAAATGCAGCAATAACTGGCTCAACGGCAGAGTGAGCTGGAAAGTCAAGAGATGTTCACCTATCCCACAGGGGAAGTTACCGAGATGCCAGATTAGCTCACTCTCAATGGCAAAGCTTTTTCCATGAAGACAGTATTTCCCTACCAGTTTGGCCTTCCATAAGGTGTACCCCTTGTTTTGTTCTTTGGGCTGGCCAGCTCCTGCCTGTCATGTCTCTCTCAGGGTAATGACATCAGCATCAAAATATCTGAATTCCTGGACCATTGTAGCTGAATGATGTTCAGATCTGTCCTGTTGGGGTTGTTCACAAGAGTCCTGATGTTCATGTCCTGAAATTCACATTAAGGTGCGGAAGTCACTCGAGCTCTATTTCTTTAAATATGTGGTAACAATAACAGACTAGCTACCACGTCAACTTGACAGAGCAAGGTCTTCTTTCAGCGGCAATCTCCGTTGCCTGGGCATTAATACACACTCATAGGTGGGCTCTGGCAGGGATGCCTTTGCTTACTGCCTCTTCCCCATGACTGTCCCCACATACCCTCCCCTAGCTCTTTTCACTCTAGGTCCTCCCAGTATCTATTTCTTTTCCTTCAGTGACCCTTCAACCCCTGACCTTCCCTCCAACCCTTACGCCCCATCCCTCCTCTCATTCTGTGCTTGGTCCTATTTCCTTCCCTACACTGAAGAGCAACCCCTCCCTTTTCCTCTGGTCCTCTGTCCTCCATTCTCAACAGCTTTACTCCCTTGACCTCACCAAAGTACTCCTCTACCCTCCGTCAGCAATGCAAAGCAAGGTTGCATGTAACAATGACTTAACTATGCTTGGAGTATAGAGAGTAGTTTACAAGTATTCTAATTTGGAAGGAGGTATAGAGGCATATAGAAGGCAGTAGAATGCTACAAAGGATTCATGTTGCAATTAGGAATAAAAGGCTGAAAAAAACATAAATTAACAGAATTAAAAGATAATATGATAGCATTTATCAAAATTAAGTTTTATGGTGAGTGAGAGATAATTTTGTTGAGTGGTAAATGAGTAACGGGAATATTAATTTAAGGTCAACATGAGAATAACATTTAAGAAAATGTTTGAATTATTTTCACATGTAGGATTATTAAAACAAAGTACACATTAGCCCAGAATTTCCTGCCAATGGTGAGCTGTCCATGCTCACAACTTCACCACGGTGATAAGTCCGAAATTACCCTTTGCAACAGATCATTGTCAAACTGCTGCCAAATGCCAGCCCCATCCTCAGTACAAGGGGATAAAGACGACATTTAATAGGAATAACTGGAGTGAAGGTGTTCAGGTATGTGGAATCATTAGAGAAGCTGAGATTGTTCTTCTAAATTTAGAGACCTTTAAGGTCAAAACTATGAGCTGCTTTGATAAAGTAGTAATAAACTATTTCCACCGGCATTAGGGTTGGCAAGCAGAGGCTGCACACTTGGCACTAGAGGGGAAATGAGATGCTACTTCTTCAAATGGAAGTTTGCAGTTAAGTGCTTTCCAAGTAACAGCAAAGGGTGGTGGATAGAGATGCTTAAAAACCAATTAGACATGTTATATATGAGGATTACTTGCCAGGTTATTAGGAAAGAGATGGCTATGGGAATGATATGCAATGACTCTTTCCATGTACAATGCAGGTAATGGTAGTCCAAATGCACTGTTGCTCTGCTGTGGGATTCTATAATTTTATCTTGCCATAGGAGCTTGCTGGATGTTGGTGTCCCCAAAGGGGGGGAGGTGTGTGTGTGTTGCGCACACACACACATATATTATATATATATATATCTCTCTCTCCACCAAATTTGAAAGAATTGTATACAGTGAGAAGGATAGTAAAAATAGCAAGTCAGCACTTGCAGGCAACTTAATGCAGAGTAAAGTGATATATTTGGGGAAAAAGAACAAGGTTGAAAATACAGACTAAATGGCACAATTTTGAAGGACTTGTAGTGCAAAAGGCCTGGGTGTATGCATGCACAAATCTTGGCAGAACATGTTGAGAAAATAGTTGGTAAAGTATATGGGATTCTGGGTACCAAAGGAGGGAGGCTAATTTGAAACTTTATAAAACACTGATTAAGCCACAACTAAAGAATTTCATCCACTATCCTACTTTAAGAAGAATGTGAGAAGTTCAGAGTTGGTGCAAAGAAATTAATTAGAATGATTCCAGAGATTTCAGCTACACAAGTTAGAATGAAGAAGTTCTCCTTGGAACACCGAAGTTCTGATAGGTGGGTACTACACCATGACTGGTTTAAACAAGAGAAATTCCTATTAGCAGATGACTGAAGCGCCAAAGAACATAGATTCAAAGTGATGGGACAGAAGCAGGAGAGAGGATGCGAGGAATATTTCCCCATCGCAGAGAGTAGTTATGATCTTAGATGAAGTGTTTGTAAGGGTGGAAGAAACAGAATCAATCAGAGCTTTCAAAGAGAATTGGAAAAAAATATTGCAGGGCAACAGGGAAACAGTGAAGACTCACTGAATTGCTCTATAGAGAGCACATGGAGTTGAAAGGCCTCTTCCTGGTCTGAAATGATTTTGTGATTACAAGCAAATTGAAGAAAATTGTTCTCATTCAGATATGATGGTCAAGTGTGGGAGGGCAGACAACCACAACTCCCCTGGATTCTCCTGAAAAATGCCAGCGGTTCCTTGTTGATTCTCACTACAAGGGTCAACAAGTTTGAGATTTCTGCATGTTCATCCACAACAGTAGAAGTCCCAAACCTTCTGACAGCAGTTCACCATTGTCATTTTGAGTAGACTCTTCTCACTGACTCCTATGGCTTCTGATACAAATGCTAAAGAGTCAGTCTGTAGAACCCACACTGGATTGGATCTGATGTAGGAAAGGCATACATACTGATTTCAATGGAGAGGAAATATTGGGAAGGACTAAAGTACAGTAATGTGATTAATATATCTTTAATTGTTTGTGTTTTATATTTTTAAATTTTTTGAATATTTAAAAAATGTTAATGCAAGAATTTTTAATCATTTTTGAATGCTTCTAAATATTTTTGAACGTCAACAACATTCAAAAACTTTCCATGTCAATATCCGACACTCAGCCAGGCCAGAGGGATGGCTTAGTTGGCTTTCAAGATTTTCCAGCCACATTTGAGTGCAGGGCTCAGAATCATGAATGGATGGCCCTATGCAGATGAATTTGTTGCACACAAAAGGTTTTAGTAAGTGCAGACACAATCGGTAAGTCATCAGCAAGCATGGGTGGCTCACCAACATCTGGAAATTCTGGGCCCACTTATTTTCAGCCAGTATCTGCACAACCCATGAAATGTTATATACTGGGAAGTCCTATGGACAGCTATTTCTTCCATGCAACAAGCATTTAGTTTTGTGATTAAAAAAACATTAAGATTTTACCTCGTTGCCCCAAATCCAAACTTTGCTTTAAGGAATTTAAAAATATGTTCATCGGATTCTAGTCCTAAAATTTTCTGCCACAAAAAGGAACACAATGATGAGATCCAAATAGAAATGTATAATTCTGCTGTTAAATAGTTTCTATTTACTAGTGTTTTAGTTAATAGTCACTCATAAGTTAACTCCAAAATCTCACAAAATACAATATATGTGGACGCCATTAAGAATGAAAAGAGGAAGAATAATGAAATCAGCAACTTTTTGTGCTGGCTAAAACTATATTTGTTTTTGAAATTGTGTAATCCTGTTGCATATTATTGATCGGTAGAAACTAATTTGCACAAAGCTCCTGTCAACATTCTTTTCCCCTGCAAATATATTCAAACAAACAGTACTGATATTTGCTAATGCACTCTCCATCAATTATTTCTTCAGAGCACATCTACTAAACAGTGATGAGGGCTCTCATTACTGGCCAGTTAGAAAAAAAATAGCAGGATTAACTCATTCAGCGCCTTGTTCCACTTTACAACAAACCTTCCTGAACTGACCCCATATATATCGATTCTATTTTAATACCCCAAAATCTCTCCATATTTGTCTTGAATAAACTGAGGAACAAACCTCCACAAGTCACTTGAATAGAGAATTACAAAAATTCACTATCCTCCAGCTGAAGAAGTGTCATCTCCTGTCAGGTCAGTCCTGAAGGCTGACACCTCATCTTTTGAATTGACCACTGGTTCCCAGGCAGAAGACACATTATTCCTGCATCAATCCTGTCAAGCCCTGTATTTGTGCCTCACTGACATCACTTCTCATTCTTATGAAAGGAGAGTATAGGTCTATTCTGCTTAATCTCTCTTCACAGAACAAGTCCACCATCCCAGATTCAAACTGGTGAAGCTTTGATGCACTCCATTTATTAAAGTATTTCCCCTTTAGGAAGGGAGAGCAGACCTGTAGATGATATTCCATGTGCTGTCTCAACAGGGCAGAGGGTGTCATTTATTGCAACCGGTGTTCTCGGTGTGGCCTCCCGTGCATTGGTGAGACCTGATGCAGATTGGGTGACCGCTTTGTTGAGCGCCTTCGCTCCATCTGCCGCAACAGCCAGGATCTCCCAGTGGCCACCCACTTCAATTCCACATCCCACTCCCATACTGACATGTCTATCCATGGCCTCCTCTACTACCACATTGAGGCCAGACGCAGGGTAAAGGAACAACACCTCATATTCTGCCTTGGGAGTCTCCAACCTGATGGCCTCAGCGTCGATTTCTCTAACTTCCCACCCTTTCTTCCTCCCAACTCCTTTGTCTTCCCTTATTCCTGCCTATCTCCTCTCTACTTCCATCCTTTATTCCGTGGTCCACTGCCCTCTCCTACCGGATTCCTTCCTCTTCAGCCCTTTGCCTCTTCTATCTATCACTTCTCAGCTTATTACATCTTCTCCCTGCCCCCACCCACTTACCTTCCCCTTCTCACCTGGACTCGCCTATCACCTGAACTCACCCATTACCTGCCTGCATGTGCTCCTCCCCCTATCTTCTTATTCTGGCTTCTGCCCTCTTCCTTTCCAATCCTGATGAAGGGTCTTGGCCCAAAACATCGACTGTTTATTTTCATCCATAGATGCTGCCTGACCCGTTGAGTTCCTCCAGTACTTTTTGTGTATTGCTCCAGATCCCAGCATCTGCAGAATTTTTTGCGTCTCCATATATAATTGAAGATGTAATTTCTCACTGTGTCAAATCCTTTTGAAATGAAGGCCAACATACAGCTTGCCTTCCCAATCACATACTGAACCAGAATGTCAACTTTCAGTGATTTATGTAGAAAATCAACCAGGTTCCTCTGAATATCAACACCCTGTAATCTCTCACCTTTTAAAAAAATATTTTGCTTTCCCATTTTTTGTTCCAAAGTAAACAAACAATTCCCCCCCCCCCATTATATTCCATCTGCTTCGCCCTTGCCCATTCACTTAACTTATCTATACCTCACTGAAGCCTCCCTGCATGCTCCTCACAACCCACAGCGCTACCCAACTTTGTATCATCAGCAAATCTGAATATTTTAAACTTGGGTCCCTCAGCCAAATCATTGATACCAATCGGCTCTTGCGACGGGCCACTCGCCTCAGCTTAATAATATACCATTTATTCCTAGTCTCTATTTTTTGTCTGTTAACCAATCTTCAATCCACATCATTGTGGTATCTTATCAAAGGCCTTCTGAAAATCCAAATAAACTAGTTCACCCATATCTATTTTGAAAGTTACATATTTAATTAAGAGATCTGTCAATTCCTTTTCTAAATTATTACTTACTCTGCCCAATCCTATTATTATTTCCAAAGTGCCATGATATCACTTAATTAATATATTCTATTACCGACTACTGACTTCAGGCTAACAGGTCTGTAGTTATCCATTTTTCCCCTCTCTCTTTTCTTAAATAGTAGGGTTACATTTGTTCCTTTTCAAATTGTGGGAACTATTCTGGAATCCATGGAATTTGGAAAGATGACAACTAGCACTTCAATCTCCATTGCCACCTCTTTCAAAACTTCAGGAGGTCCTATAATTTCTCCAATACTAAGTTTTTTGTTAATGATAATTCTTTTCAGCTCTTCATTTACTCTAGACCTATTGTTCTCCAGTACTTCTGTAACATTTTCTGTGTATTCTTCAATAAAAACAAACAATTTCTGACAAACAAACTCTACCATTTCCTAATTGTTTAGTATAATTCCTCCTGCCTCAGTCTAATTGGGACCTACATTAACTTTTGCTAATTTTTCCTACATATCTATAGAAGCTTTTAGTTTGTTTGTAAATTCCTGGGAAGATTACTTTCTTCTTCCTTGTCAATTTCTTGGTCCTTTACTGAATTTTTAAATCTTCATAATCATCAGGGCTCTTGCTTTTCATTTGATCTAACATTATGTTTAGCCTCTCTGTAGCCATGGCTTTACCACTTTTCTTGCTGGGTTGTTGTGCCCTAAATGGATACATATTTGTTATAAACTATGTAATAATGCTATAAATATTGCCATTATCTGTTTACTGTCACATCTTTTAATGTAGGTCAAAATAAAAGAGCAGACACATTCTTTAACGTTATCAGAAAGAATTAACTTCACCTGTGGGCAACTCATTTTAGAGGGCTTCATCAAAGTTTCATGAAAGAAGAATGTCAGTAACTCCATTTACATACCTTGATGATATTATTTGTTAGGACTGTTAAGCTGAATACAAAAATTAGATGCAGTAGTAGTTTCACAACTCTTGCAGCAAACATGCCAGATTTTAAATTCCTCTATAAAAAGATGGAGAAATGGCAAATGTTAAGTTTTTCATTCTATAGTCATTCATTCATTGCTCAAATTACCACAAACTAGAGTGAAACTTCTTGTCACCCAAATGCAACTCACTTTGAGTAGTACAGGCTGTTATTTTGTTGCATTAACATTCATGATATCAGGCTTTACGTGTGCAGCCAAGAAAAGTGTCAGGAGGAGCTGACTGCACACAATAATTATTTAAAAAACAGCTGGTACCTATTTACTAAATTGTCTGTGATATAAAGAAGTTGTGCAAATTAACCAGGTACGAAGATCCCCATGGCAATTTTGAGCATTAAATGATTTCACCCACTAAACTCTTCACAATTTACTTTATCTTCCAATTGACATTTACAGAATTATACAAGGCATTGTTTGCATTACAATTATTTTGAAAGATAAAGAACATTCTATTATTACCTGAAAGTACTGTACTACTAAAGCAGCCAGGATGAAACTCAGAACCAGTGACCCCAGAAGCATAGAATTGTTAAATTGTAGGATCCAGACCAGAAGCAAAGAAACAACATGTATGAGGTGTAGTGATGTAACCTGCAACAAAAGAAAAGCCATACCAATGAAGCCAACTGAAAATAAAACACAGAAAATAAACAAAGCAGTCACTACTCAAACAAAATCATCTTTTTGATTATTTGTCAATTGCAAAAACTAATGCAAATCACTCAAACCTTTAAGATTCCACATAATGATTTTAAATGACAATATTTTAAATGTGCTCCCTTCAAAGGAAACTCCAAGGACATCACAGCAATTAACGATAATTAACACTGACTCTAGGCAACAGTCAAACTGAATTTTAAAAATGAAAACAGTATACCGTACTTCAGCTAATCAGTGTTGGTTACCTCTAGTTCTCTTTTCCAAATAAAAAGGCTATTTAAAATTTAAAATAAACCTTGTTGGGAACCTGTACTCTTCCAACGAGCAATAATGGAGGTTCAATGAATGACTTTTATGTTTCCCATCATCCACTGCAGCTGGTAGCTGGTGGTTCCCTCTGAAGCAGTATGGAGTTCATGATCGCAGTGGTTACCTTATTAATACATAGTAAGGGATTTACTAAAAATGTTACATTATTTATTACACTTCATATACATACCGTATTTACCCATTGTTTGACTTCCATGCTTCCTTAGAAAATGTATTCTTGGTTTTCTGCATTAGCAGCAGTTTCTGGAACATGAAAGTTAAGATTTTGGAGGAACTCAGCAGGTCAGGCAACATCCGTGGAGGGAAATGGGCAGTCGACATTTTGGGTTGAGACCCTTCATTTGGGCACTGTCCAGTCTAGATGAAGGGTCTGAACCCAAAACATCAACTATAAATATAAACATAAATAATGTAACATTTTTAGTAAATCCCTTTTAAGTTTTTTGCTTCAGATTCCAGCATCCACAGTCTCTTGTATCTCCAAAGTAAGGGTTTACTGTACTTGGTCAGTCTTCCCAATCCCCTTTGAAAAACTAATCCATGTCTATCATCTTTTAATTTCCACACACTATGCAAGAATCTCTGTCTGACTGTGGTAACACCCTGAAATCAGTATTGTAGGATTCACCACCACTCATCATCCCAAATAGATCATCTTAGACTAATGACCTGACAAATTAGTGAGATCATATTATATTTCATAGACCATTATGTGTTGCATTTCCATGTCAACTCACACCTGTATGCGGTAACAATGTCACATTACCTTAGATGCTGGCACCATATCCAAGCAATCCAATGAAAAGAGAGCCACAGCTTGAATTAATAAGATAAACTGGTTAAACTGCCAGGTAACGCAGAAAAGAAATGTTGAAGCCATGATCAAAGTGAGTGACAGCCGCTTAAGTTAGAAGAAAAAAAATAAGTTAATTATAAGACATAAACCAGGAAATAAATCTGCTTTTAACGTCTGCGGCAGTGTAACATTCATTAAGTGATTCTGTTCTCTTCATTGATCAAGCTGCCATATAATGAGAAAGATTCTGATAACCTGAATGCATTATATGTTAAATATGCCTACACACAGTTCTCATTGTCTGAGAACAGCAGTAGGCTATACATGCACAATTAAATAATATTACAGACTACTTCAATACTTATTGTTCTATCTTGGAGACATCATTACACAGAATAGATCTTAAGATGAACTATAAAGCCAATATACTTGCAGCTGTGCCACAAGTTAAAACTATTAAAATGAAATACTACTCGCATATTGAAAATTCACTTTAAAATGCTTAAATATGTTAATTAACACATCCAAAATGCTACAATCTGCTAGATCATTTTGGTTCCTCGAGCCCACTCCCCTAGAATCATGGCTAATATGATTTTGGCCTCAACTTAAAGTCCATTCCTGGTAACTCAAAGTCAAGAAAAAATCCATTTCTTGAATATACTTAATGACTCAGTCTTCCCAACTCTCTAGGGTGGAAAATTCCAAAGACTTATAGCCCTCTTGATGAAGAAGTTCCTTTTCAATTTATTTTTATTAAATGACAATGCCCCCATCAGAGGAAACATCCTCTCAGTATCTACCTCATCAAGCCCCTCAGAATCTTACATAAAAACAGAATATGCTGGAAATTCAATAGATCAGACAGTATCTGTACAAAAAGGAACAGCTGACATTTAAGCCAATGACTTTTGGGAAAAATAGAGATAAAACATTTTAAACTGCAGAGAAGTTTGGAAGGGGCGAGTGGAGGCAAAGGAAATAAAAGAGGTTTGTGATAGGGTGGAAACCAAGAGAAGTGAATGACACAAGTGGCGAGGCCCACTTGATAATTAAAGATATATTTGGGGAGATGAAATTAGTAAACAACAAAAGGAATGTGAAATTACCAGATGAGATGACAGAAAAAAAAGACTGAATTCTGGAAACTTGAGGTACAAGGTTAGACTGGCTAAATATCAGTAATTGTTGAATTCAGTGTTGAGTCCAAAAGGCTATGACATCTACTTAGAAGTTCCATTGTTCCATAAGCTTACGTTGACTTTCACTGGAATGGTATAGGAAGCCAAAGACAGAGTTCAGAATGGTACTGGGATGGAGAATTAAGGCAAGAGACAATTGGATGATCACCCTTGTGGATTGAATTGAATTATGCACAAACTGGTCACCCAAACCGTGTTTGGTTTCAAAATGTTGTTCAAAATAGGTACAGAACCAGTTTGGATCCTCAAGAGTCAAGGGCATTACAAAGCCCAACTCCATGGTCTCAGAATCAATCACATGGACGTACTCCAATCTTAAGTAGGATATTCCCCATCAAATAGCAATTGACTGGAACATTCCACAATTCAGCAAAGATTTTAGTAACAAGCAAACTACACTCTGGTGTTATAAGAGATGAAATAACAACCCCAGCATATTCTACTTAGATTCATTGTTTAATGTCAAGAAGAATTCACTTTATAGCTGTGTTGCTCAGAAGTTGCCCTGCTATTTTAACCTCAATTTTCATTGGGTCCTATATATTAGATTAGCAGCTTTACTACAACAACAATACATTACTTCAGATTGAGTAAGTTTCACCCATTTTACAATAATATATTTCTATACTCACTTGCTGAAGCGGTTTAAGCTGTGGTCTGAGGTAATATGTAATTGCCATTATTTGCAATGCAAAAAATGGAAGTGACCAATTCTCCCTCAAAGGAATGGTGAACTCCACTCTTGTTGTATCTACTCTATAAGAATCAAATCATAAATTGAAGATGTATTACCACCTGCAATTGGTCTGCATAAATTATACTACTGTGCAAGAAACATGAAAGGAAATGGGGTCAAATTATAAAAAATTGATTTCCAGTTGGACTGTACATCAAATTCAAATAGATATAGATATTAATAAAATTAATCATCCAGGTTCTAAAAGAAAACAAATATTTCTGTCATGATATAGAATCTGACAACAAAAACTGGTCAAAAAGGACAGTGCAATTCACAAAAAGGCATTTGCATATCAACAAGGCATATCAACATCTGGTGATCCTCTGTTCCGGCCCTTTAATGCACAGATAACGTGCAATTTCTTTGCACCACAAAGTCTGATGCCTACCTGTTTAGAATGTACCAAACAGCTCCTAGTGCCCCTGATATCCAGGTACCACTTAATAACCAACTAGTAACATATAGCGAAATAACATAGAGAGCCTGGAGTCCAAATACTGTATATAGGTAGAAGAAAACTGGTGCCAAGTAATTCTGTTTAAAAAAAAATGACGCAAATTACTCGTCAGAACTCTTTACCACAACATAAACCAATAAAGCACTTTATCAAAACTTAAATTACACAGATGTAAACTACATAAATAACATTCATATTATTGTAAGAGCTGGTATTTTTACCTGAAGAGATAAAACTCTGTACAAAATGCTTAGGACAACTTCCTGGTAAATGTTCATCCTCTTGAGGAGGTTTATTGTTCTCCTTGATTCAGTTTTATTGTCATACAAGAGCTCCTTAATTCCTTTACAAAGTAAAGCACAACATAATTAAAAAGTGGATTCCAAAGATAAACATTAAAAAAAAATCAGTACACAAGAGATATTTCAGAATTTATAATTGTCAAAATGTTCTACACACATACCAAACTAAATACCATGTATGACGGAATTCTGAAATAAAAGAGAAAATTTTCTGTTCTATAAACAACACACACAAAATGCTGGAGGAACCCAGCAGGTCAAACTGATGAAGGGTCTCAACCCGAAACATCAACTGTTTATTTCCCTCCACACATGCTGCCTGACCTGCTGAGTTCCTCCAGCATTTTGTGTGTGCTGCTCCAGATTCCAGCATCTGCAGAATCTCTTGTGTCTTCTATTCTATAAACTTGCTCTGCTACTTAAAGAACTAAGGAGAATTCTTTCTCAGCTTCTGGCTGTCTCCCCACAAGCCACCACCTGTATAACCTACTACACACATGAACAAGCATTTGGGAGACCAGCAGTATGGATTTGCTGGCTACTGCATGACTGCAGGCATCTTCTGCTGCCTGGGAACTCGGTTCATGGCCGCATTTCCAACTTGCAAACTGTTCGGATTATGAACAGTTCACCAGAATGGAACCCTGCCATAACCCAGAGAGGACCTGTACTTAGATTCCAAATGTGGGTTTAAAGAAATAGTTGTCTTAGCACTAGTTCACAACCAGGTTATATAAATTTGTTTTAAGATCAACTTCTATACTGAGATTTATAAATGGAAAATAACTTGAAGTTTAATTGCTTTGAACAGTTTCAAGGTAACACAAATAAATTTTGCACATTCTTGGGACCCGAAAATTAGTAGCTGTCTCTTCTAGAAAGAGGAATTTAGAATTACAAGTACTGTAAATACCAAACTATGGTCAAGATATTAACTATTGCTGTATGTTTTGTGATATCTACAAAAATACATTATAATACAAATGTAATACTAAAATTATTGTCCCTTAAATGGCACTTCCACAAAAAAGTCAATCTGATTATTGTAACTGTAGATTCTCCAAAATCTTACCGAGTAGAGTACATGATAAAATACATGCATTTTCCAGGCAGCATTCCAGCAATATTTATGATATATGCTGGAAGCAGCCGAAGACACACAAAACTACTCTAACATTTCTACTATAAAATATAGTTTACAACATGAAGCTTTAGAATATGTAATCACCTTGGTTTATGGTAGGGGCCTGCAGCATCTGCTTGTAATATGAATAGTACAGGCCACATTCTGTCCTGAAGGAGATTTCTTGTTCAACCTCCTGCACATCAAACAGAAAGCAATTGTGTTCAGTGCATTTAAAACAAACAATAGTATTGCATGATTTGATCATTTTAGAATAAAACTGAGATTAATACATGTACAATCAAAGTATTTTAAAATGTTACATTCTAGAACAATAGCACAAGGGATTAATAATGGTCCCTGAACCCATGAACAGTACCTCGTTATTCCCCTTTTGCACTATTTGTTTTTGTAACTTATAGTAATTTTTATGTCTTCATATCTTGCACTGTACTGTTGCCCCAAAACAACAAAGTTCACAACACATGTCAGTGGTAATAAACCCGATTCTGATTCTAATAACATAGGAGGAATTGTAGGGGCTTGAAAGATTTACCAGGGCAGAATTGGGATATGTTATTTACGATAGCTAACTGGGTTGGGAAAGCTGCCACACAGAAGGAGCCACTGCTAGTAAGCTTTTTAAAATAGTAGGAAATATTTCAAAGGACTTTGGCAATTTAAAAGTAATATGTTAGTGACCAGAAGAATTTTTACCAATTATTGTGCCAATAGACAAAATAAAGAATACAATTCTAAATTTCAAGCATTGAAAACACAAATTTCATTTGGAGCCAAAATATGTCAGTATCCTGTACACTTTAGATTAACCATATTGCATGTGATACACACCCAAGAACCTTAAGTAAAATCTCTAAAACCAAGTTTATGGAACTAATTTGACCCACAGAGCTAGAAGTTTAATAACATTCTATGGATCCATTGAACATTCATTGATACTTATAAATAGTATCTTTGAAATTCATCATCATTTCACTCACGCTAATTCTTGACCCAAGTCAAACTTCCACACCCAACAACTTAGGGATGTCAGAGTAAGGTATGTTAGTTCATTTTCTTCTCTCTCTTCCTCCCTCCCA
The DNA here is from genome assembly GCF_009764475.1 of Pristis pectinata. Taxonomy (NCBI): domain Eukaryota; kingdom Metazoa; phylum Chordata; class Chondrichthyes; order Rhinopristiformes; family Pristidae; genus Pristis; species Pristis pectinata. Next base: position 25,952,634 of record NC_067417.1, read on the forward strand.
CCCAGCTCCAACCAATATGGAGAAAGAATGGCTCATTTGCTCAATTCCTTTTACTTGCCAATCTTGGGATCACACAATGGCTGACCTTCAAACCCTAGCCAGCACTCCACATTTCCTGTAAAAGGTTTGCAGACCTGACAGGATCATTACATCTTGTTCTTGCTCCAGATTCCTTGCTGAATACTTCTACTGGAAGTTCTCCATCTTTAAAAGTCTTCCAGCAGATTCAGCTTCCAAGGGAATATCTGGTCTGATAACTGGTAAAAACAGCACCAAATTTTACCTCAAATGCCTCCTGATTCTGCACCAGACTTCACAGTTTTAAAGAAATTGGTGTGTGAAACCACCTTGACAGTCCTTGATGACCATTTAGTCATTGGATCATGCTCTGAAATGCACAAACTGCTCCAGAGCCAAGATGATTTGCAATGGAGGTATTAAATATTAAAATTCAACAAAAGGGATAGAAGCTGGATGTATTCAAACAATTCCAATTCAGGCCAGAAGTTAAATAAACCGTTGTTCATAGTGCAGCAAAGACATATATCCACCAGAGCAGGGCATTACGATAGTTAGCAAGGCCAATGGTGACCTTAAGCTTTTAGTACCATTTTCACCAGAGAATCTGAAAGAGATGGATTTGGGTCCCATTTTAGACACATAACTTACTCTGCATACATCAATGTACTCTTCAGGAGATTCTAAACTGATACTATACCCATCACATTCAAAGCTTGAAAAGTTTCAGCACCTGGTTCAGAGCAGAACTTTTACTTTTATTAGGAAATCAACCTCTTCCTTCAATAAAAATCAGTTAGTTTGTAAAATATTTGACTTAACTGTGGACTGCAGAAAGCCAAAGATGTTTTGATAAGTTTTGACAAATATCCCCCTTCCTCAAATGTTAGAGCATGTTCAGTAACTGGGCTTTCAACTAAGACTAAATGCAAAACACTATGATGCTGGAGGAACTCAGCAGGCCAGGCAGCATCCGTGGAGAAAAACAGGCAATCAACATTTTGGGTCAGGACCCTCTGCTGTCCCTTGTTTCTCTTCAACAAAGACTAAACTGATCAAAGAGACAGACAGAGAGAATGAATTCAAGATTGCTTCTGAGCTGAAGAACTTAGCCATGGATTCATAATTGAGTTACTGATGAGAATAGGTAAGAACTTGATTTTTTTTTGCTTTAAAAGAGTTAGCATTGTTTTGCTTCTGTAATAAATATCTTGATTTGCACAGAGTTCCAGCGTGATTTTCCTACTTTGGATACAACTTAAGCACGTTATGTGTAGGCCAGATCAAATTTTGATGTTACCAAAGAATTGCTGATTGCACAATTGATTCATTCATACATAACATTAAAAGTAAATATATTCAAGTTCATAAATCTCCTTGCACACTCATTATGGTTTCAAAGTAAATAGTCCCTCAACCATTGTCGGAGAAGGTAAACAGATATTCAAAAAACAAATTACTAAGCAGGTATTCAAAAGTGAAAGTGTGGCAACAGTGGAAAATTTTGAGTTAACCACTTTGGAAGAAAGAATGAGAAAGCAAATTATTATTTAAATGGTTTGAGACTACAAAATGTTGTGGTGCAAAGAAATCAGAGGGTTCTAGTATCTGAAACATTGAAAGTTAGAACACAGTTTCAACAACTAATTGGCAAAGGTACAGGACTTTGGTGTTTATTGCAAGGGTCATGAAGTGCAAAAGTAAGGGTAAGGAAGATTTGATGTAACTTTAAAGGTAGCGAGTGAAACCACATCTGGATTACTCTGTATAGATTGGAAATTTAAGCAAGGATGTTCTTGCATCAGAGGCAGTGCAGAGAAGGTTCACCAGATTGATTTTTAGAATGAAGGAAGGGGTTTACATACAAAGAAAGGTTGAGCAAGTTAGGTTATATTCATTGGAGTACAGAAGAATGAGAAGTGATCTTATATAAGATTTAAGGGGAATTGACAGGTTGGAAGCTGAGAGGAGGTTTCCCTTAGTGGGGTATCTATAAATCAAGGATCTAGTTCCAGAAAAAGGAGGTGCCCATTTTAGTCAGAGATGAGGAGGAATTCCTTTTCTCGGTGTAATGAATCGTTGGAATTCTCTATCTCAGAGCTGTAGAGACAGTCATTAAATATATCCATGGCAGAGAATGACAGAGATTTAAATTACAAGGGAGTCAAGGAGTATAGGTAGAGACCAGGAAAGATTGCGTTGAGGTAGAGATTATATGATCCGTAATCTTATTGAAAGGCGGAGCAGGCTCACTTGGCTAACTGACCTAGTCTTGCTCCTGCTTCGTGTTCTTAAGGAAAGACAAGTTTCAAGATCATACTTGATGTCCAACATTGAATATTTTCCAGAATAAAAAGTCTAGTAATAAAAATGCTGATTCTGATAGACCAAAACAGAGACTACATTAATCACCAAAGAGTATTATGCACTCTACACAAAATGCCTCAAGGCTACTGTTTGTAGTTCCAAGGCTGAAAACTGACTTAATTAACTGCAGCATGATATTTAGATACATATCTTATATTCACTAAGCAAAATAAATAAGAATGTTCATGCATCTCACCCACTTTGTGGGATGAAAATACTACAACATTATTACCATCTGAGATGAAAATACAGTTATTATTTTTGTATACCTCTTCTATTGGAAGATAATTAGCAAAGCACTCACCTGTAAATTTGAGAACCACAGCAAGTTCTCATGCAGTGACTGAATATACCAGGTGTGAAAGCATCCCAGTATTAGACCCACTGAGAGAGCAAGCAGCATAACAGTTTCAGTTCTCCATAAAGCTGACCAGATTTCAGTTGCTGCCACGTTTTGAAAATAAATATTTCTATTTCCACGATCGACAGCACAATCATCAGGCTGCTTTGGGTTTCTTTCCAAGCTACACAGTGACGGATCACTGACAATTACATATCGCTTTTTCCTTTTTCTTAATGTCATAATAAGCTCCTGGTAAAATGAAACTGTCGACCTTTGGTTTGCCAAGATACTGCAAATAGCTAGCACACTACCCTATTTCATATAGCTTCTGCCGACATCAAAAATCTAAGACACCAACATGCAACTATGAGTCATTCATCCCATGTGTTGCAATAAATCATTAATTTTAATGATTAAGTCTGGAGCATTATCTCACGTCATTGAGTAATATCCTCTTCAATCAAAATTCGATTCATCCAAAGCAGAAGAAAATACCGAACGCATTTGTAATAGCTCTGAGCTCTAGCCTATTTAGTTTGATTTTGAAAAAGTGTTAAAATATTTTTTATTTTTTGTTAAACCTAATGCAATCTATCTAAAATAAATATAGGAAAAAATATAACCAGAAAATGTAACTGCTCAACAAACTGCACATTTAGTGCCTGGCAAGTAGTTGCCAAAAATCACAATCTTAAACACTAATTCACTTTGGATCCAACATTTTTGGTTGGATACAGCTGTTACTTAGCTTAAATAATGAACTTCAAGCCTTTGCACAAATACGTTAGTATAATCTGTGGTTGATCCAGCCAGGCTACATCCTGGATGGAAAATGTCAAATCTCTGCTCAGAAAGGATACAGAGCAAAAAAAAAACATTTTATGTTTAGAATGATCACCTGCTTTGTAGGAGCATGCCAAATGTGAGGCCAGCCTACATGGTACTCAGCAAAGGAAAATTTTAAAAACATATTTCCCCTCCAAGCAGTGTAACTGCTGATCTGTATATCCAAAACAAACAGCATAAATCAATAAAGGGCAACAGACAGCCCATTTCCCAATTGCCTTTTACCCCAAATATTTTTAAGTACACATACTGTTCTTACCTAGTGTAATTTAACATTTCCATCCAGGATACAGTCAAGCTGGACCTATCACGCATACTAATATGTTTGTGCAAAAGGTTAGCGTAATGGAGATTTGTGTTTAAACTAGGCAACAGCTGTATCCAACTAAACGTGCACCAAATGGTAATTGATGCTTTGTAATGAGTACTTTTTATCCACCTTTAAAGCTTCAAAAGGACATAATATTTAACCAATAGGAAATGCTGTGCCAAAACACAACTTCTTAAATATTAATCTTAAAAAACTCTCCTTCTAAAGGAAATTTCAAAAGAAATGCTGCAAGAAATTCCTTTTTTAACACATACAAATTCAGTATTGATTGAATAATATAAAGAAATTAAGAGAGAAATCAACAGTTTTGTTGGATCAGCTACCCACTGCTTGTCATTACTGAAATGCTAAATCATAGAAGCAGCAATAAACATAGCAACTTCAATGATCTGATCAGAAAAGTCACTTCCAGTTGTGATAATGGTGAACAATTAAACAGCTAATGGGAGAAGAAAGCTCCAAAAAAAACACCCTGACAGTGGTGTAGCCCAACATGCCAGCATAAAACAAAGGACCAAACCATTTGCAAACATTTTCAGCTAGAAATGTGGAATTGATGTCTCAGCTTGTTTCTTGAGTGTCCAGCAAACTGGTCCTGAGCTAAATTGATTCACTTCACATGATATCTAAAGATGGCCAAGAGCACCAGATTAATCAAAGACTATAGAAACAGAATATCCCCGCTGTGGTACTGAAGACTTGCACTTAGAACTAGAATCTCCTTTAGCTAAACTGTTTGGTTTAGTTACATCACTGGCATCTATCCAACAATGTTAAAAAATGTCTATGATGTCCTGTCCACAAAAGGCAGGGCTATTCAAATTCAACTAATTGTTACCCATGAGATTACTTTCAGTCAATAAAATGATGGAAGGTGTCACTGAATGTGCTATCAAGGGACACCTATTCATTAACTGTTTGGGTCTTGCCAGAACCACTCAGCTTCTAACCTTATTACAGCCACATTTGGTATTGGCATGTTATTGTCACATGTATTGAGATACAGTGAAAAACAGTTTTACAAGCCATCCATATAGATCAATTCAAAGCACAAGTACATTGGGGTAGTACAGGGGAAAAGCAATAACAGAATGCAGAATATAGTGATACAGTTATAGAGGAAGTGCAGAGCAGGTAGACAATTAGGTGCAAGGCCCATGATGAGGTAGGTTGTAAGATATGTTTCAGACATGGATAAAAGAACTAAATTTCAGAGATGAGGTAAGAGCAAATGCCCTTGATGTCAAGATAGCTACTGACCTAATCTGACATCAAGAATCTTTGATAAAACCAGTCAATGCAAGCCAAAGGTAAACCTCTCCACTAGCTGGAGTTCTACCTCACACAAAGATAGATGTGATGGTTGGAGGTCATTATCCCAGCCCCAAGCATCACCTCAAGGGACTGTAGTTGGCCCGACTACCTTGAGATGCTTCAAAAACTTTCCCTTCATCATAAAGTCAGAAATAATGACATGCTTATAATTGCACAATGTTCAATTTCATTTGTAACTCCTCAGAAAACAAAGCTGCCTTGCCTGTATACATCAAGACCAACACAACAGTCTCTCAAGGGCTGATTAGTGGCGAGTAACATTTGTACCACACGAGTGTCAGCCAATGACAACCTTCAACAAGAATTGCAGGAAATAAAATACTTGTCATTTTACTTCATCGATGCCCTCCATCCAGGGCCTCAAATAGTTCTTCCAGGTAAAACAGCAATTCACTTGCATTTCCAATTTAGTGCACTGGATTTGGTACTTACAACATAATTTCTTCATTGTGGAAACCAAACACAGATTGTTTGACTACCTTACAGAACACGTCCAAGTCATCACCTGTCATTTTAATTCATCATCCCATTCCCACTCAGAATTCTTCACCTTTGGTACTTATGCTGTTCTAATGAAGCCCAACATAAGCTCAAGGAAATGCATCTCGTCAGAGCACATTGCAGCCCTCGGGAGTCAATACTGAAATCAACAATTTCAGATAACCAGCCCTTCCCGCTTGTGGCAGAACTGGCTACTTGTATGTAACGTTAACTCAAGTTTTTCTCCTTCCACAGATGCTACCTGATCTGCTGAGTATTTCTAGCATGCTCTTTTATTTCAGATTTCTGAAAACAGCAGTGTTCTATATTTCACACTTCCAGCTTGAATTTTTTTTTGCCCTCATTCATCTTCCTCAATTTACACTCCTCCAGCTATGACTCAATAATTTGTTTCTATCCCAGATGACATCAAAAGCAATGTTACCTGAACAACTTTGGTTTCCACCCCATCAGAGATATTCCCTTTGTTCTTTCTACTCCTCCCATCTGTGCAACTTAAAACATGCTCATTTTCTCATTTTTTCAGTTCAATGAAGGATCATTGACTCAAAATGTTAATTGTTTCTCTCTCCACAAATGCTGCTGACCAGCCGAGTATTCCCAGCCATTTCTGTTTTCTTATTCCAATAAAACAGAGTATAACCACCAACCCTTGACATTCCACATTATTATTATCACCATATTTCCATCAAACAGCATCCTAAGGGTCATCATTTACAAGAAACTTCAGTGGACCAGCCACATACTTACTGTTCTGCAAGAGAAGGTCAGTGTTTGGATATTCTGCACAAAGTGACTCACCTATCAACTCCCCAAAGTCTCTACAGGCCACAAGTCAAAAAGGTAATGGAATAAGTTTTACTTGCCTGCTAGGTTGAAACTCTAACAAGCCTAAATACTTGACACAACAAGATTTGACCCTAAACAAGGCAGGATAATCCAATTAATTTATGGAAGCCAGCTATAAAAGGGAAATCCTGGAAGAATTGATTGCTGAAGAGATAAAAGAGGGTTCATGAAGGAACTGCCTCACCTTTCCTATCTGAATTCTAAAATGTGAGTCTTATGCTATGTCCTCTGAACATGGAAGCACAATAGCTGCATGTCCATCTAGCCCAACGATGTGGTCTATTCCACCTCTAAACACAGATGTTGTGTTTTCACTGAATTTGTGAGTGATAGCTCTATGCTCCTAACCGGCAGTGTTCTCTGCTAGCAGTAGCAATATCTGAACTTTGTAGCCTGCCTAAACAAATCATACAATGTAGAGAGCTTGAATTATTTTCCAGCAGGCAAGGTCAATATATGCATTCCAGCCAACATTTTGCATGTTGATACATTGCCCAAGAGGTCAATCATAGCTAGTCAAGCTCACTTGTTTATAGATGCAGCCTAAAAAAAATGAAATTTTCTGTACATACTTAAATAACAGGAGAAAACCAATCAGGGTATCAATAAATTCATTAAGGGAAACAGGCAACTAATGCAAAGGGGAAGACAACAAATTGCCAGAAATATTAAATTATTATTTTGAATCACTATTTTCCAAGGAAGTAACACAGTGGGCAAAAGAAAATCAAAAAAGATATCAAGATATTTAAGACCAAAAGGTGGGAAATAATCGTTGTGCTAATCAGAGAGAGGATAAAACCGTTGTCAGATTGGATTGTATCTACACATTTAAAAGATCAAAAAGATAAGAGATACACACCAAAGGACTGGCGGAAAATTAAATTGATTTCAATAAGATCTTGCCTGGAATGGATGGCTTTAGTTACAAGGAGAGATTGGATAGGCTGTGATCGCTCTCACTGGAGCACAGGAGGCTAAGGGGAGACCTTACAGAGGTTCATAAAATTATGAGGAACATAGATAGGGAGATAGTCACAGTCTTTTTGCAGAGTAGGGTAGTCTAAAATCCGAGGAGATAGGTTTAAGGTGAGAGGAGAAATATTTAATGGAGATCTGAAAGGCAAGTTTTTCCACACAGAGAGTGGTGGGTACATGGAACAAGCTCCCAGAGGAGGTGGTAGAGGCAGATACAATTACAGTGTTTAAAAAGCATTTGAACAAGTACATGAATAGGAAAGGAATAGAGGGATATGGGCCAAATGCAGGAAAATGGTATTAGAGTAGATAGGCATCTTGGTCGGCATAAACAAGTTGGGCCCAAGTGCCCATTTCCGTACTGTATGACTAAATTAAGAAAAGGGAAACGCAATGTCCAGTGAACTGCAGACTAATTAGTCATGTTGAAGGCTGGAAAATAATGAAATCTTATTCAAAGATGGGATGGGAATAGATAAAATAAAAGTATAATAAAGAGGATTTCAGAGATCACGCTTCTTTGAAAAAATATAACAGAAAGGGTTACAAAGGCAAACTTTGAACACAATATAATTGTTTTTGTTTTAAAAGGGTCTGATGACTGAACACCACCTTATGATTGCTGAATTACAACATTATTATTTGAAATCATCAGTTGTATCCTGATGAAAGTGTTGTTGTTGGCTGCAACCTATGCTTTAATGAGAAGTTGCACTTCAGTAAGTTTTCTAAATATCGCATGATAGTGGATTGAGAGAGCAGAGAAAATAATTGGATGGAGAGAAAAAGAGTTTAATCTGGCCAAGTGTGAGGCGTTGCAGTTTGGGAGATCAAACGTAAGGGGAAAGTACGCAGTTAATGGCAGGACCCTTAACAGCGCTGATGCACAGAGGGATCTTGGGGTCCACATCCATACCCCCCTGAAAGTGGCTGCACAAGTTGATAGGGTGGCGAAGAAGGCATATGACATGTTTGCCTTCATTAGTCGAGGCATTGAATTCAAGAGTCAGGAAGTTATGTTATGGCTGTATAAAATGGTTAGGCCGCATCTGGAGTAAAGCATTCAATCTGGTCACCCCATTATAAGAAGGATGTGGAGACTTTGGAGAGGGTGCAGAAGAGCTTTAAATCAGGATGCTGCCTGGATTAGAGGGCATGTGTTATAAGGAGAGGTTGGACAAACTTGGGTTGTTTTCTCTGGAGCGGTAGAGGCTGAGGGGAGACTTGATAAAAGTTTATAAGATTATGAGAGGCACGGACAGAGTAGACAGCTGGTATCTTTTTCCCAGGGTCAAAAAGTCTAATACTAGAGGGCATGCATTTAAGGTGAGAGCAGGCAAGTTCAAAGGACATGTGCAGATCATTTACTTTTTTGTAAAAACAGAGAATGGTGGGTCCCTGGAATGCACTGCAGGGGTGGTAGTGGAGGCAAATATAATAGAGGCATTTAAGAGACTCATATAGGCACATGAATATGCAGAGGATGGAGGAATATGGACTTTGTGTAGGCAGGAGGGATTAGTTTAGTTAGGCATTTAATTACCAGTTTAATTAGTTGGGCACAACGTCATGGGCCGAAGTGCCTATTACTGTGCTGTACTGTTCTATGCTCTAATACTCAATGCAATAAACGTAAACCAATGATTAATAACTCAAAAAAAGTTTTAAAAAATAAGTGATGACGTCTGAGTTTTTAAATAAAGAAGGACCAACTTCCTGAATCTTTTCTGTTTTCTGAATGACATTAGCATTCTTTACAGATTTGACTCTCTTACCTGGATAGCTGAAAACCACAGATCGTTTTCGTGCAAAGTTGCAACATACACTGAGGTGAGAAGTCCTAAGAAAAGTCCCATAAATCCACCAATTAAGAAGGTTACGTGCTTTATTGCTCCTGGACCTATGGGAGTTACATACTAGATTAACAGAAAAGTACAATAATTATGTTCAACAGTTTATCTGTCAAAACAGTTACTTCAGTATTTTTACTGTAGTATCAGAATAGAAACAATTTGATATCCTGAACAAAATCTTCACCTTAGCATCATACATTTATTCCAATCTAAATCACAATGTTAATCGCTATATTGCTAAGTTATTTTCAGACTGTTTAGAAGTCTAATTATTTGTGTAAAGTAAAATCACCAATAAGAAATAAGAAAACTCTACATCACCTATTATTTTAAATCCTATAAGCAAAGTAAAACTGTTGGGGAATAAACAAAGTAAAATAAAGCATCCCAATATGTTGTGATATATTAATCCTGTACAAATACATGCATAAAATTAACCAAAATAATGTGTTAAAGACACCAATAAGTTGAAAAGCTAAGACCACTAAATACTGAGATAATAACTAAAGTCAAAGTATGTATTTGGGAAAAGACAAATACCAGCCTTGGAAGTGCCCTGGTAGGTGTGGCACAATTGAATCTGAATCAAGGTAAACACGGATAACTGGGAAAAGCAAGCAAACTACTGTATACACATCAGTGTATGAATGTACAAATGTACATGCATTTACAACATTTGCAGCTCAAAATCAAGTTATTTGACACATCTGGTTTATGTTGGTATTCTTGCTCCATACTAACTTTCTCCCACACAACTTTATCTGAATCGAATTGCATACAATCTGTTTTTCTGGTTTACCTAGCTGTTCCTTAAATACATCTATGCTTTTTGTCTAGGCCAATAGTCTGCTAGAGTATTTTAAGAGTGTTTCAATTCCAGACATGTTGTACTTAGGATGAAATGTCCTGTCTGCTCTTTCAAATGGATAAAAAAAATCCCCAAACAGTTAATCAATAAGAAAAAGTAAGTTATCTATGATGTCTTACTCAGCAGCTATCCCTCAGCCAATATTATGTTATTGCATTTTTGCTTGTCTACAATAGTGATTACAATGAAGTATTCCTGATGTGTTAAAGAGTTTTCGGTTGATTGAAAGTGACACAAAGAGAAAATATAACTGCAAGTCATTTTTTCCAACTATTTCATAAAGTAGCAAGTTCCACTTATACTAATTTCCACTTATCTGACTCAACATTGATTTTTATTCAATTATACATATATTTAGCATCTTGAATATTCTTCTATGGAAATGCAATGCAAGCTGTTGTTCATCAGCTATAAACTAGTTTTGTAATGCTGCACATATTTATATATGTAGCTGCAGTTAAATTTTGAACCTTAGTTTTGAAATATTATTATTTCTGACCACTATCTTGGGTTTAGACAGAGACAGATTTGGGTTCCTGTCAGAAATGCTGACAAGAGTTTTATTTAAATTTTGACCAACCTCTTTAAACTTGCTCTTCTTTGAGTTACATGGCGGCACAATGGCGCAGCTGGTACATCTGCTGCCTCACACCTCAAGAAACCTGGGTTCAATCCTGATCTCTAGTGCTGCGTGGAGTTTGAACCTTCACTGCCTGACTGCATGGGTTTCCTCCATGTGGTCCGGTTTCCTTCCACATCCCAAATAAGTGTGGGTTGGTTGGTTGGATATGTAGCCACTGTAAATAGCCCCTAGTGTGTAGGTGAGTAGTAGAATTGGGGGAAGTTGATGGAAACATGGGGAGAATAAAATGAAATTAGTGTAAACTGGTGCTTGAAGGTCAGTGGGCCCAAGTTCCTGTTCCAGTGCTGCATTACCCTAGGACCCCAAGTTATGTTGTCACCAGCATTTTGAATTGGCATTCCATCCTAGAAAGCAGTCTTGCTAATTCAAATAAAACATATAAAGTTCACTTTAAATTAATACTGCATTTTCAAAATATAATCCAGGTTTTTGCAATACTTGCATTAAATGTAACATCAACTGATTAAGAAGGAAGAAAATTTAGCTTAGACATGCTGAGCTCCATGGTTATACTCTCATGCTCATCTTGTTTGTAACAGTGTTATACCATCCAAATCTTTTGATAGGTTTCAATTTCATATCAGATGCAATGTGGTGGTTCTTCCTAAAATAAAGTGACATTTCTCCTTCCATTCAAGTACTATACAAGTAACATCTTGTCTTAATGCAGGAAGGCAATAAGTTATTATGCCATGTATCAGCCTATCTAGTACAGTTTTGCACATATCATCATGATGCAGCTCACAAATAAAAGTAAAGATGAATCTTATACACTCTTCTACAACATTCTTCCTGTACACTGATTTCATAGGCTGATGTGATGTAATATGGTAAGGCAAAGCTTGGATGACAGAATTATGTAAAAAGAAATGTGTAAAATTGACAATATGTTGATGTAAAACCACAGGACAGAAATATGCTACTTAGCCCATCCATTCTCCTCTGACGTCTATTTTCAATATGAGGAAGGAAGATAAAGAACATTTTATCTGTGGTGTTTTTTGATCTGGAATGCATGGTCTTAAAAGGATAGTTGAAGCTGATGCAATTGTAACTTTTGAAAGAGAATTTGACATTTGCAAAGCTGTAGGGTGGGCATGGGACGAGAAAGCAGGGGAATTGGACTGTCTGGACATCTTGCAAAGAACAAGCACTAACAAGATGGACAAAATGCTCCTCAAGCCTCTATAAGTGACACAAATTGTAGCCTTAATCTCATACACCCACCCTGCTCCCTATCTCTCTATACCTATTTTCTTCAATAATCTATTGAACTCTTCCTTAAATGTTAATAAGGTCTCAACTTCAGTCATTAACTCCAGCAGTGTCTGCTAAGTATTCACCAACCCATGTTTAAAACAGTTCATCATAATCTCTTAAAATCTAACATCCATGTCTCTTTGATCTAGAACAATTAAGATTCTCCGCTGAATTTGTTGATCTGATGTGAAATGTCAGCAAGAGGCATCCAAAAAGATGTCTTTCAAATTTCCAGACGTATAGATTTTCCCCAACACAAAATTTAAACCAACTAAAAATTACACAGGTTAGCTTTGTCTGATTTTCTAAAACTTAGTTTCACACTACCCAGTCTCCAATTCTCTACCACACACACTCAATAGAACCCAAGCTTCTATTTGGCTATTTTTATTTGAATTGCTGAGGACTCTGGCACACATTTAGCTCTTGACAATGACATATCTAAAAAAATAAAAGATTTCTTTAGCTCTTCTTGCTTTCCTCATCCCTTTCTTATTCTTTCCCTGACCCAACGTAATGAAAACTAGAAGGCAGAAGTCTTGTGGTATCAATAAACATACTAGTTAATGATTGATCTTCCATTTAATTATTTGACATACTAAAAAAATAGTTACTAAAATCTGATTCCAAGTGTGACACAAGCTTCGCTATCTGCGCCCGGAAAGCCTACCATCTGCGGACTTTTCTTTGAGCTGCTCATCCTCTTGCTGTGTTGGACGTTCTTCAATGCCTTTAGCAACCTTTCTTCGTTTCAGAAAGGTCATGTTTTAGCTTGCACAGCTCCGCAGAAACTCCCAATCCCTGCGAACAATCATTACAAATATGAATGACCACGTATTAAATTACAAAAGATCTTCCATTTCAAGTTTGTATCGATTAAATTCGAATTCGTTTGGTGTGGTTGTTTGTTCGTGAGGCCAAAGCACGAGATGCGATTTGCTTCAGCATGAACATTAGTGACAGAAAGCCAGGATTTCCAGCAGTGGCCCAGTTTCAACAACATGGATAAGACCGGTGTAATCCCGTGGGCGGTAGGACCGCTCGGAGAAGCTTCAGGCTGAACACAGAGCGGCCCCCGTTAACGTGCCCTCCACCGACACCCCTCCCGTGGCCCCGCATCCTGCCCTAAAACAAACCCCGGTACAAACACCTGAGCGCTACACACCGGCTAAACAACAGCGGCCGGCAGCCTCCGAACGGCACAAACGTTGCAACTCCCTTCCCGCAGCCCAGATCTACCACAGAAAATGAATTAGTGGCAGCCGATTCCCCACCGACACCGAATTAGCCAGCGACATCTTGAGAAATCATTGCTGCTGGTTTCTGTTTCCGGGTCGGGGGGGGGGGGGGGGGCTGCTTGGCGTTTCCATGGTGACGAGACCCCGGCGGTGGGAGACCCGGGATTGGAGTGGGCTGGGCTGGTGGGGCAGACCGGAGAGGGGCCGGAGCAGGAGTGGGAATACGGGAAGAGGAGAGGAAGAGGGCAGCTTTGGGAAGTGGGGAATTGGGGGAGAGAGAGGAGATATGGGAATGAGGGATTGAGGATGGGTGGGGAGAGGGAGGGGGAGGTGGGGAAGGGGAGATGGGGGTGGGGAGGATGAGAGGGGGATTTGAAGGGAGGGGGAATAGAGAAGAGTTGAGGAACACTGCAGAATGCCCAGAGCCAGTGGAAGGAAGAAACTGCAGATCTCAGGGCTAGATGGTGAAGAGATTGCAGAGGGCATGGGGCTCGATCAGGTGTATATACGAAGAAGTATCTTGCATCTCAATGACTTAATCTTCCAAGGCAGTCTCTTGCAATTGAGGATGATTTGCTTCCACTTCAGTCCTGTGGGTTCAAAGGTGGCTGATGAAGCCAATGAGGGATCCACAGTCTCTGCTACAAGTGCTGACAAGGCACCCTGATGGATAGAGTGGGAGGTGCTGAGCTCTTCTGGATTCTCTGAGTTCGTGTGTTTTTGAAGAAGGGACTTGATGTCATACTGGATGCTCCCATTTTGAGTGGTAATACACCAAGAGTTCCCAGGAGATGGTATGGATATTATACTTTTTTGAGAAAGCTTTGAGAACCTTTAATTCCTCAGTCCCCTGGTAATCTCCTGCTATGAAAGAACTTGTATGTTGCCAGTTTGTCCTCCCCGAACCCCATTCCAACCCTTAACTGCCATCCCTGCCCCACTCCCACCCCCTACATAACCCACATAACCACCCACATAACCCCACCTCCAGAACCGGCGATACACCCCCCCAATGTCCACAGTCTGTATCGGCCGTTGTCTAGGAGGTCTGCCCCTGCACCATGGAGCCTGAACCTCAACCGGCTGTGCCAAGTCCACATGTGCTGGTTTGAGCCGGTCCACCGTGAAAACTTCCTCTTTCCCCCCAATGTCCAGAACGTACGTGGACCCATTGTTCTTAAGTACGTTGAATGGCCCCTTGTATGGCCACTGTAGCAGTGGCTGTTGTGTGCCCCTCTGTACAAAAACAAACTTACAGCTCTGCAGGTCCTTGGGTACGCAGGTCGGGGTCTGTCCGTGCCGTGAAGTCGGTTCGGGGGCCAGGTTGCCGAGCCTCTCGCATAGTCTGTCCAGGACTGTCGCGGGTTCTTCCTCTTGCGCCCTTGGGACTGGTAATGAACTCTCCTGGGGCGACCAGGGGTGCGCCGTACACCAGCTCAGCCGACGAGGTGCGCAGATCCTCTTTGGGTACTGTGCGGATTCCGAGCAGAACCCAGGGCAGCTCGTCTACCCAGTTAGGGCCCTTCAGGCAGGCCATGAGAGCTGACTTCAAGTGACGGTGGAAACACTCCACCAGTCTGTTCGACTGTGGGTGTTATGCAGTTGTGTGGTGTAGCCGTGCTCCCAACAGGCTGGCCACAGCCGACCACAGGCTGGAGGTGAACTGGGCGCCTCTGTTGGAGGTAATGTGGGCCAGTACCCCGAAGCGTGCTACCCAGGTTGAAATTAGCACTCAGGCGCAGGAATCGGCGGAGGTATCAGTGAGCGGGGTCACCTCTGGCCATCTTGTGAACTGGTCTACCATAGTTAGGAAGTACCGCGCTCCTCGCGACACTGGCAGGGGTCCCACGATATCCACATGAATGTGGTCGAACCTCCGGCGGGTGGGCTCGAACTGCTGCGGCAGGGCTTTGGTGTGCTGCTGCACCTTGGCTGTTTGACACTGTGCGCACATTTTGGCCCATTCACTGACCTGCTTGCGAAGCCCATGCCACACGAACCTGCTGGAGACCATCCAAATGGTTGTCCTGATAGATGGGTGCGCCAAGCCGTGGATGGAGTCGAAAACACGCCGCCGCCAGGCTGCTGGGACGATAGGGCGAGGTTGGCCGGTAGCTACGTCACACAGGAGGGTCCTCCCACCTGGGCCTACTAGGAAGTCTTGTAGCTGCAAACCCGAGACTGTGGTCCTGTAGCTGGGCATCTCGTTGTTGGCCTGCTGCACCTCCGCCAGAGCCGCGTAGTCCACCCCCGGGACAGGGCCTGGATAGCTGGTCTGGAGACCGCGTCCGCCGCGACATTGTCCAAGACATGTTGGATGTCCATCGTGTACTTGGAGATGTAGGACAGATGTCGCTGCTGGCGGGCTGACCAGGGATCTGACACCTTCGTGAACGTGAAGGTTAACGGTTTGTGGTCTGTGAACGCAGTGAATGGCCTGCCATCTAAGAAGTACCTGAAGTGTAGGATTGCCAGATATAGTGCCAAGAGCTCCCGGTCGAAAACACTATACTTGAGCTCGGGTTGCCGCAGGTGCCTGCTGAAGAACTCTAGGGGTTGCCAGCACCCTTTGATGAATTGCTCCAGCACCCCACCGACTGCCGTATTGGATGCGTCCACTGTGAGGGCTGTTGAAATGTCCGTCCTGGGGTGTACCAGCATTGCGGCGCCTGCCAAAGCTTCCTTGGTTTGAATGAAAGTGGCCGCGGCCTTTTCGTCCCACATAATGGCCTTGCCTTTACCCGACATAAGGCTGAACAAAGGGTGCATGACACGTGCTGCTGAGGGGCGGAAACGGCAGTAGAAGTTGATCATACCAACAAACTCCTGCAAGCCTTTGACTGTGTTGGGCCGGGCGAAGTGGCGGATCACGTCTACCTTGGCGGGCAGGGGTGTTGCCCTGTCTTTGGTAATCCTGTGGCCCAGGAAGTCGATGGTGTCGAGTCCGAACTGGCATTTGGCCAGATTGATCATGAGGCTAAAGTCACACAGGTGGGAGTAGAGCTGGCGGAGGTGGGACAGATGCTCCTGATGATCCCTGCTGGCTATGAGGCTGTCGTCCAAGTAGATTAACGCGAAGTCCAGGTCACATCCTACCGCATCCATTAGCCGCTGGAACGTCTGTTCGGCGTTCTTCAGACCAAATGGCATCTGGAGGAACTTGAACAGGCCAAATGGGGTGATGAGCACTGTCTTGGGGATGTCCTCTGGGTGTACCAGGATCTGACGGTATCCCCGGATGAGGTCCACTTTGGAAAAGACACTTGCCCCGTGCAGGTTTGCGGTGAAATCTTGTATGTGCGGCACGGGGTAGCGGTCTGGGGTTGTAGCCTCGTTCAGCCTGCGGTAGTTGCCACAGGGTCTTCGGCCCCCGGCTGCTTTGGGCACCATGTGCAGGGGGGAGGCCCATGGCCCATGGGACCTCCGTACAATCCCCAATTCCTCCATCCTCTTGAACTCCTCCTCCACCAGGCGGAGCTTGTCCGGGGGAAGACGTCGTGCGCGGGCGTGGAGGGGTGGTCCCTTGGTTGGAATGTGGTGCTGTACCCCATGTCTGGGTATGGCTGCCGTGAACTGCGGTGCCAGAACCGATGGGAAGTCTGCCAGGATTCTGGTGAATTCGTTGTCCGACAGTGTGATGGAGGCCAGATGCGGGGCTGGCAACTTGGCTTCGCCCAGGGAGAACGTCTGGAAGGTCTTAGCATGGACCAGTCTTCTCCCGTGCAAGTCGACCAGGAGGCTGTGGGCTCGCAGGAAGTCTGCTCCCAGGAGTGGTTGGGCCACGGCGGCTAGTGTGAGGTCCCACGTGAACCGGGTGGCGCCGAACTGCAGCTGCACTGTGCGGGTGCGGTAGGTGCGTATTGTGCTGCCATTTGCGGCCCTCAGGGTGGGTCCCAGCTCCCTGTTGTAGGTGTCGTACCCCGTCAGGGGTAAGACGCTGATTTCCGCTCTGGTGTCGACCAAGAAGCAGCGTCCCGACTGCTTGTCCCAGACATACAAGAGGCTGTCCTGGTGGCCAGCTGCCATAGCCATTAGCGGTGGCTGGCCTTGGTGTTTCCCAAGATCTCGCAGGGCGGGCGACATCGGCGGGGTTCTGCGCTCCACCGCTGGTGGTAGAAACACCACTGTACAGTGGCCTCCTCACTCCTGCCTCTGAGTTGCGCGCTCCGTTGCCGGGCCTGGTCCGTCCTGGCGTTGGGCACGTGGCTTGGTAATCTGGCTGACAGACGCCCTGCTTTCCCTCTTGGCTTTCCACAGCATGTCTGCCTGGGCCGCTACCTTCCGGGGGTCACTGAAATCTGCATCGGCCAGTAGCAGGTGTATGTCCTCGAGCAGTTGCTCTAGGAATGCCTGCTCGAACATGAGGCAGGGCTTGTGTCCATCAGCCAGGGCCAGCATCTCGCTCATTAATGCTGACGGCGCCAATCCCCCAAACTGTCCGGGTGCAGCAAGCGGGCACCACGCTCCCATCGTAAGAGGCCGAAGGTCCGAATGAGCAGCGTTTTGAATGCTGCATACTGGCCTTCCTCCAGGGGCGACTGTATGAAACCCTCAACCTGGGAGGCTGTCTCCTGGTCAAGGGAGTTCACCACGTAATAGTAATGCGTGGAGTCGGAAGATAGCTGCCGAATCTGGAACTGGGCCTCTGCTTGGTCAAACCACAGGCGTGGTTGCAGCATCCAGAAGGGTGGCAGTTTCAGTGAAACTGCGTGAACGGATGAAGGGTTGATCATCTTCAGTCCAAATCCCATTTGGACTGTCGGGGTCGCCAGTGTAGCAAAGTGCTATGCACTGAGCTGGGAATAACGACGCGTAGTCAGTGGGTTGAACTTGAGACTGGTTTATTCAAACCTTGCCGCGCTGGCTTTTAAACAGTTAAGTTCCCGCGCTCCACGCGCAGCGATGATGTCAGAGGTGCGCCAACCAATCTCCTTCCTGCGCGCGGGCTTTCTCCCTTCGCTGTTGGAGAAGGAGGCCCAGCGCCATTTCGTGGCTGGCCTGACTGCCGACGCGCGGGCTGACTTCGGAGCCGGTTCGCTTGCGTCGAAGGTGAGTCGCCACAGTATGTCCATTATTTAGAATTAAAGTGTGGTGACTATCACTTTGAGGAAGTGATATTCTAAACTTTATCAATAAACTGAGTTCAAAAACTATCATTGAACACCCCTTGTCCAATATAATACAAAATCACTTTTGTGTATTTATTAAAAACATTTTGCACTTTGTTTATACTTTTGAAATTGATTTTAAATCATCATATGCTACATCACATACTTATGAATAACCATTATGACAGCGTCATGTAACAATTTAAAAGGCAAATGCAATTTTAGGGCAGCACACCAAGGACGTTAAGGACAAGTCAAAGGAGGTGATGTGCTAACTTCTTTAATAACTTGCCAAAGACTTAGATTACTGAAACTAATTTTGGTTTCTGGATAGAAATATATACAAAGAGTATAAAAAGAGCAACAAGTATTGCTCTGGACACAAAACCATGAACTGCCTGAAGACACTTGTTTATTGCATTGTGTTGATGTTTTTTGAGCAGGATCTCTACTTAAGGCTTTGTATGTATGTGCTGTATTCCAGTTTAGAGAGATTCGGGGGTAAAGGTCCTGTATGATATAAGTATTTCAGTTTCTAAGAGGAACCGGTAAGATTGATATTGGAAGACATAAAATAACATGATATAAAGTAAAGAAGAACATTTTTCTAAAGACTGAAGACAGTTTAAGAACTGAATTGCCTCGGAAAATAATTGATCCATTTACAGTAGACTTAGAAAGGATGTGATTAGTGATTGTATATAAAATTTGAGGCCTGTTTCAGGATTATTGTTAGAATTGAAATAGTACCTGAGATAGGTATTGATGGAAATGTGTCCATGAATGGTTGCTGGAATATTTTATTGTCACAGTTTTTCTCCAGGTTATTGACATGAGGTGAAAATGGAGCACTCGTTATAATAAAGCAATTGTGAAGGGATTTTTATATATTGGTAACAATTACATAGGAAGAACTGTTATGTTAGAATTGAATGGTTTCATTAGGTGGAAGAGTAAGACTAATATCACAACATATATATTCTGATAATATGATGGTAAGTGTTTAAGCTATTGCAGTCCTTTGGATGCAGGGGTATGTTTTCAGACATAGGTATTTGAGGCCTACTGTGCACCCAAGGTATAGTATGTTTTTATTGCCAGCTCACTGACCACAGATCACCTCTTACAGTGAGGTTGTATTCCCCTCCTGAATTTATCATTAGCAACTATATAAGCTAGGTTGGGCACTGAAATTAATATCTTCCTAATTCTAAATTGCAAGAAATGGAATCAGCTATCGAGAAGACATTTGAAGATTATCTTATCATGGTAAATAAAGTCACTGGAGGTTGAGAAAAAACAGATCCTGCCAACAAATCTTTTTCTTTGAAAAGGTGGTTCTGCTAAGTTCTAGCATACAGAGTATTTAAACTTGCAAAAAGCATTTTAAAGTTCCACACAAAAGATAACTTAAATGATAACATTCAGAGGACATGTGTTCTAAAATCATGTGTAGGTTACTAAGTAGGATATACGAAGGACCACTGTTGGATCAGAAACAGAAACAGTAAATGCTGGAAACACTCAGCAAGCCAAGCAGCATCTGTGGAATGAGAAACAAGGTAAATACTTCAGTTCCTACGGAACTTTGTCAGAACTGGGAAAGGGAGAAAAGTAGCAAAGAAGATGGGGAGAGGGACAAAGGGAATGTCTCTGATTGGACTCTATTTTTCTTTCTGTGAATGCTGCCTGGCTTGCTGAGTGTTTCCAGCACATTCTGTTTTTGCTTCAGATTTCCAACACACTACAGATTTCTTTGATTTTCATTTATTATGGTTTCATTTATTCATGGATCAGTATTGTTTCTCCTTTATTTCATTGACAGAGTGAGAAATTCAATAAAAATTAGTCAAATTTTCAAGTGATTCAAAGGAGCAATAGAACATAATGAAACACATCAGAAGTCACAAAATGAGATCTAGAAAATATTGTAGGCAAAACAATGGCAGGTGAAATTTAACACAGACACCAGTTATTTGCACCACACAGGAAATAACTCCATTGATGGTACTGAAATAGTTAAGAATTAAGTAGAATGAAGTGTTAGTCTTGGTTGACTTGATCTTCATTGGGCTGGACTATGCTGGACCTGGCTCACTTCCCAGAGTTCTCCATTTGTTCCCACCTATCTTAGATCTGGAAAACTGATCTCGGTGGCCTCTCTTCATAACTTTAATCAAGCGGAAGGTCTCAGCAATGACTAGGCTTCAAGCAGTGTAACACCGCAACTCACTCCAAGAATCCTCTGACAGACTTTGATCAAAGGCAAAGCATGAAACAGGGCTTTAGTTCTGTGAAAGAACTAAAGCCCTAATTTGCATTTTGCATCGGTCTTCACTGTGGAGGACATCAGCAATATACCGGATAGTCAAGGGTCTCAAAGAATGGAACTGAGTTCAGTTATGATTATTAGAGAGAAGGTGCTAGGAAAGCTAAATGTACTAAAGACTGATAAGTCTCCTGAACTGGATGAGGTGCATCCCCAGGTTCTGAAGGAGGTGGCTTTAGAGATAGCAGAGGCACTGGTGATAATTTTCCAGGAATCAATAGACTCCGGCATGGTTCCGGAGGACTGGAGGGTCGCAAATGTAGTTCCGCTGTATAAGAAAGGTGGGAGGCAGCATAAAGGAAATTACAGAGCTATTAGTCTGACGTCGGTGGTGGGAAAGTTATTAGAATCGATCCTCAAGGATGAGGTTATGGAATACCTAGAGGTGCAAGGCAAGATAGGTCCAAGCCAACATGGTTTCGTGAAGGGAAGATCCTGCCTGACCAACCCATTGGAGTTTTTTGAGGAAATCTCAGGTAGGGTGGATAAGGGAGAGGCGGTGGATGTTGTGTATTTAGACTTTCAAAAGGCCTTCGACAAGATGCCGCACAAGAGACTGATTAATAAGATGAGAGGTCATGGAATTACAGGTAGGATAACAGAATGGGTGAAGTATTGGCTGGTTGGCAGAAAGCAGAGGGTGGGACTAAAAGGATCCTGTTCTGGTTGGCTACCGGTTACTAGTGGTGTTCCGCAGGGGTTGGTGTTGGGGCCGCTTCTTTTAACCTGTATATTAATGATTTGGATGATGGAGTAAATGGTTTTGTGGCTAAGTTTGCAGATGACACCAAGATAGGTGGAGGAGTAGGGAGTATTGAGGAGACAGGAAGGTTGCAGAGACCTAGATAGTTTAGGAGAATGGGCAAGGAAATGGCAGATGAGATTCAATGTTGAGAAATGTGCAGTTGTACGCTTTGGAAACAGAAATAAACGGGCAGATTATTATCTAGAAGGAGAGAAAATTCGAAGTACAGAGGTACAAAGGGACTTGGGGGTACTCATGCAGGATACCCTAAAGATTAACCACCAGGTCGGATCGGTGGTAAGGAAAGCGAATGCTGTGTTGGCATTCATTTCGAGAGGTATAGTGTATAAGAGCAAGGTAGTGTTGATGAGGCTCTACGGAGCACTAGTGAGGCCTCATTTGGAATACTGTGTACAGTTTTGGGCCCCATATCTTAGGAAGGATGTGCTGATGTTGGAGAGGGTTCAGAGGAGATCTACAAGGATGATTCCCGGAATGAAAGGGCTTACATATGATGAGCGTTTGTCGGCTCTTGGACTGTACTCACTGGAGTACAGAAGAATGAGAGGGGACCTCATAGAAACATTTAAAATGTTGAAAGCACTGGACAGAGTAGATGTGGCCAAGCTGTTTCCCTTGGTGGGTGAGTCCAGGACCAGAGGGCACAATCTTAGAATTAGAGGGTACAGGTTTAAAACAGAAATGAGGAGAAATTTCTTTAGCCAGAGGGTAGTGAATTTATAGAATTCCTTGCCATGTACAGCAGTGGAGGCCAGATCATTGGAGGTGTTTAAGGAGGAGATAGATAGATATCTAATTAGTCAAGGTATCAAGGGATATGGGGATAAGGCCGGAAATTGGGGTTAGAATAGGTTTTTTTCCTCTACTCATGGAGCAGACTGCACCCCCCCCCCCCCATTTCTCATTTCTTTTTCCTTTTTCACCTTTTCTTTGGAGCAGACTCAATGGGCTGAATGGCCTACTTCTGCTCCCTTGTCTTGTGATCTTGTGAAAGTCATTAAATAATTTTTTCATTTTATTAAATTTCTCTATCATTCAAAGATATAATTTTTTTAAATTGATGTAAATAATTTTTCAAATATTACATTGATAGATGAAAAACATCTTTAATTAAAAGCACATTAAAACAAAAATAATTAAAATCATTCAAATAAAATAAAGGTAAAATAATATAAAAATTTACTTGCCTTGCCCTTTTGTTCTGAATTCACAGGCTAAGAATCCCCACTGAAGTGAATGGGATTTCTGATCCTGATCAGGTTTGACTTGCCATAGGGTCAGAGAAGCTAGGGAATCCGAGCAGGATTAGACTCCGCCATTGGATCCATGCAGAGCATAGTGATGGGTGTGGCACAATGTGTCACTTAGTGAGTCTTGAAATTACATCTGGTCCATGTAAGTCAAAGACTTACTTCGGTTGGAATGTCCGAACACTGGTGAACCACTGGCCGCAGCTCGGAATATTCAATCCAATTTGTCCAAATACTGGAGTGCAACAATCAACAAAATCAGAACATATTGAATTTTTTTAGCCAAAGCTATAGAATATAAGTCGGAGGAAGTTAAGATCATAATGTATTGTGCTTAAGGCAGACTGCATCTTGAGTATTCTATTCATTGCTGGTTAGGGAAAAACAAAGAAACATTGAAGTCCTAGAAGCAGTACACAGAAGAGCCCTAGAGTCAAGGGTGAGAGTTGTGAAGAAAATCTGGAGAAGCTTAAGTTTTACTGCTCGGATAAATTCAAGACTGATATTGATTTTTATTCTACACACAAAGTTCAAGCAATGTTTGAAATGGAATTCTATTACAAAGTAATAATGGTGAAAACCTGAGAATCTTTAAAGAAACAATTAAATGCTGCAATAGGGGAGGGATTGATTAGGGAATCTGTGGGTTCTTTCTATATGAATGGAAAAAGATGGACTATACCTCCTTCCTTATCCATAATTATCTTGTGATCTTGTAACCCACAGTGTATGGGAAGAGGAACTAACTTGGGATCGGGGTGTTGTCAAACAAAAAGCAGATTGGAAATGGCTTAAAACCATTCATTAACAGATGATGAATACTTACCAAAAGTGAGTAAAAGCTCAGAAACAGATGTTTCATCAACAAGCATCAAGATGTCATCAACAGAAGATGTAAGAAGCTTGAATGAGCATGAAGATTTCCCACACAGCAATGCACCTGAAGAAAGTGTACCTCACTCCAGCATGTGCACAGAAGATGAAAATCAACACCACAGCACAATACAAAAATTTTATAAATTGTTGGAGATCTACTATAAAATATTTGGAGTCAAAATGGATTCTGATGAAAACAAAGCACAGTTTAGCAACTGGCGGCAAAATATCATACCTAAGTTAAAAGGCATACTGAAAGACTATTGCACAAACGTAAACAGATATAAAATAGATTCTATTGAAAAAGAAGAGATTAGTGGTGAGTACCAGAAAAGGACAAGTGAATGCAATGACATGCTCGAAAATGTTAAAAGAGTATTTGATGATGAACTAGACTCTGAAGGAAAGGAGAGGGATGTTAGAAATCAGGACCAAATGACATTATCTAACTTTAATGAAATGCCATGCTAGAAAAATACTGCAATCAAATAGATGGAGATTCTTGTGAAAATGAAGCAGAGATTAGTAAAACAAGAACCTCAGATTGGCAGGTAAATACAATGTAGACTTCTTTACATTCATTCAGAGGATGTGAGCATAGCAGATGAGGCCGGCATTTATTGTCCCTCCCTAATTGCCCTTCAGAACATTGGGGTGAACAGGCTTTTTGAACAATGGGAGTGAGAGAACAGTACCAAGGATTTTGATTCAGCATCAAAGAAGGGATCATGATTTATTCACAAATAAATCCCACTAAATGGACCTCTTGTATGTTGAAGATGAACTCTTGACCTCACAATCTACCTCGTCATGGCCCTTGCGCCTTATTGTCTACCTGAACTGCACTGTCTCTATAACTGTAACCATAACACTATATTATGCATCTTGTTACTGCTTTTCCTTTGTACTACCTCAAAGTACTTATGTTTTTGAAATGATCTGTATGGATGGCTTGCAAAATGTACTGTTTTTCACTGTATCTGGGTACATGTGACAATAATAAACCAATACTGGTACTTGGAGAGGAACTTGGAATTAAAAGAGCAGCATGGATACAAAAGTGGCTTTGGTCTAGCAAACATCTCTTTCTCTCTGCTACACCTTTTTTATCTCTCTACATCCATCTCTTTCTCACCTGCTCCCCACTTTTCCCTCCCCTTAGCCCCACCACTCTCATTCTTTCTCCATCTCTCATGCTTCCCACTTCTCTCTCTCCTATGTCTCTTTCTCTCCCTCCCCTCTTTCTATCTCCTTCCCCCTTTGCACCCTTCTCCCTTTCTTCTTCACCCTCTCATCTATTTTACCCTTCCCTCCTCCCCATTTCATCCTCTACCATGTTCACCCCTCTCTCTATTGCTCTTTATCTCACTCCATGTCTCTTTTTATCTCTGTCTCGCTTTCTCTCTCTCCCACTCTCATAGCATCCATTGCTGCCGAGCAAGGATCATAGCAGGTACCCGCAATTGCAAGATATTGGTTGGTCAGGTAAGTGTTCACTTCCAGGTCCCATACCTCATCATTTATAAGCTGGGAGGGGTGGGGGGAGGGAGGAATGTGATTCAGTGTCTTGGAGAATCCCACAAGCCCTGATAATGATATTGTGCAGTTCTTTGGATTTTTGTACCACTTGAACATTTTAAAAATAACCCTGCACTATTGACACATTAAAAATTATGAATTTCCAATTATGTTAATCATCAATATTAGTTGCCTGTCATAAATTTTTTAGAATGGTTTTAGGGATGAGAGATTTGAATGATGCAGATAGAAAAGCTTAAGTCATTCTTGGTGCAGCGACTAACTGGAATACTCGTAGAAAAATCTGGCAAGGGTTAGATTGGTCAAATGGCTTCCTTCTATGATCTGATGCTCTGACCCTATTCTGGGATTAGGTCATAATGCATACAATGTCTCATATTCTGTATGAAGCCTTGATCCAGAACCTTTCCCTGAGGAACTCATGCATCGATGTCACATTCATCAAGATTGGAGTTTCAAATGAGGAAGTTTAGAGAGAGGAAGTGGATGAATATAAGGGTCATAAGATCATTAGTCTGTGTGATCACCAAGGATGGATGAAAATGGATGTCTTGGACTCCCTGGCAGGGCTGTACTAGTGTCAAATCATAGAAGGAAGCCATTGGATAGAGCCTCACTACTTGACCAAATCCAAGTGTTGATATGTGTTGGGGATAAAACTGATATGGTGCAAATTCTGATAAAGCATTCAGGATTGGATGGTGTCTTACCATTACTGTGCCTGCCTGGCTCAGGACTTTGGATCAGGATAAGTTCCTTCTTTTTATGCAAAGCAAGTGTTTTTAGTACGGTTTTAATTTTATACCTGAGTATACCTCTGGAAAGTGTCAGATATCAAAGTGTGCTGCCAGTATATAAAATAACAAATTGCACTTGGTGATTGTTTTTTTGGGATAGATTTCACGTGATTTGTACATTAAAACTGCATCATCAGAGAGAATTTCTTGTCTATGAGATTCTGAATATCGTACCCCAAATCTATTTTTTGCATATTCTTTACAACAGAATCAAACATACAGGAAGGAGCATGGTTGCTAAAAAGATGTTTTTGAGCACTCTACTGCTTACATTTTTAATTTATGTTAGTGTTATTAATCCAACTTTTGTATGTGATCTTCCATACTTACGGTAAATGAGATGGTTCTTAAAAAAACTTTATGAAAGAAAGGGAAAAGAAATGTGATATATATAAGTGTATATGGTTATTTGTAAGTGTAATAAATACTTTGAACTCTCTGCAGAAAAAGAGTGTTGCAGAAAATCAAACAAGTGTAAAGAGTGTTGAAGCCACAGCACTAAACACTGGTTCCACTGGAAATAGAGATATACGAGGGCAAGAAAATAATTATGTAAAAGAAAGTGCTTCTCGCTGAGGAAAAAAGGTGTGAAGATTCCGGAGTGAATAATAGATCAAGTTGCAAACAACTTAAAACTTCTGTGAAAACACGTTAAACAAGAAATGGCTAGCCCTACCATCAAGCAAATATATGGTTCAAAGAGAAAGGGAAAAGGAGGAAGAAACCAAGAAAATGCAGAAGAGTCTGAAGGGGAGAATTGCAATGTACCCAAAACAGGTGTGTTTAGATCAACCAATGCACTGAGTAAATGTCAAATTATAACTCCATGTTCAGCAGGATAGGACAATGCAATTTTTAAGGCATTAGACTTTTACTGTTCTAGGCTCAAATTCAGCTGAACAAGGAGATGACTGTTGATATCAGTGTTAATATTTGGTGATTGTTGGCAGGTCCTCTTGTGAAAATAGTGATTATTTGGCCTTTATCTGTCCTTTAAAGGTGCCTTCCATTACAGATCACTCACCATCTCTGCTGCTAATAACCTTCACACTCCTTCAGAGTTATTAAAAGCCTTGGCTGAAATAGAGATGGATTACTAGAAGCTTCTGGTAATATCTGACAGTTGGTTACATTTAAAGCAATAAAGTAACTCATGCCTGCTTATAATATGTTTGCAACAGTGGCTCAACAAAATTCTTATAATTTTCCTTTCAGTATGTAGTGATTTACTTTCTGTGAATTTAAAAGGGAAACAAAATATCATAATATTTTCACTAATATCCACAGGCATGCATGCCCTTTACTATATAAAAAAATACCTTATTTTTGTTTTGTTTTGCTTTGCTTTTACATGTTGTGATTCTTGCTTGACATATGCAGGGCAGGTTTTGCCATTTCATCTTAATTTCTCTCCTAAGTCAGTGGGACATCATTCCATCCTCTGCTGAGCAGCATTTTGGTGCGTGTCAGTGATGTCTTTTAAAGCAGAGGAGAAGGTATCTGGCACGTTGATTAAGATGACACACAATATTGCATTCAAAGTAGGTCTCGATCACAAACCAATTTTCTTGCCTTGATTGAAGTTCCATAGCAGAGTCCATTCTATCTATCGAAGTTTTACAAAACCCTGCTTCCTCTCTGCTACTGTAAATGGCATACATTTTCTGTTTTTCATCAATGGTCCCAGGATTCAGCATCTGTCCACCCAAGTTGACCTTGGAGTGGGTTATGCCCCCTGACCTCGTCTCTCTATTGCTGTCCTTGCAATTAGAGTCTTCTTATACTCATTTGTGAACCACTTGCCATCAGTTAACAACCCAACTATCTTAATAGTACCTGGCAAAGTTGGCATATGCTTTGGTGACATTGTATTTACAGAAGGAATTTACTCCTCTGAAGCATCATTATTTGGAAATTCCACAAATGACTTTTATTTCTGAAGCCTGGCAGAGAGGAGGTGGATACGAATCAGTAATGGTAATGTAAAAGTGCCACCACTTAATTCTTATTACATAATTTAGATGCTCATATTTCATTGCATCCTGAAAGCAAGTCAAGGTAACTGATACATCAATTGTGGATCAGAAATCATCCCATGCTGTTAAAAAGCAGCAGCAAAGTCCAAATTACCCACTTCTGGCAGTCAGGGCTATCAATCTCCATTGCCTCTTCCTTTGCTCATGTCCACCACACAACCCAGTTGATACTTTGTAACTTATTCACACAAATCAGAAACTTTCTCCACAAAAAACAATAAATTCCTGAGACAGTTGGGCATCTCAAATTAGGGAATGACATATTTTTGTTCAGTTTGGATATCAAAAAATATGAAGCAAAGGCAGGGAAGTGTTTGAAGTACAGATCTACCAAGATTTAACTGATTGTTTGAGCAGGTTTGAACAACTAAATAGCTCTGTAGGTTCCCAGTGTTCCTCTATTCAATAGTCTTCAATGAATTTGCATATTTGTTGTGCAGAATCTGATAATTCACCTTCAGTGAAACCGGTGTCTGCAAAATCAGCTTCAGTAAAGGACAAAGGTACCGCAAGATCAAAAGCTGAGACAGACAGAGCAGGCTCATCTGGAATTTATCCAAAACAACTCAAAAGGTGGGGACTGTGAATATTTATATCTGTTTCATTAATGGTTTGCATATTACATTTTTAATGGATGTAGCATACATTGGTTCTTCAATATTGCTATTTAAATAGGGCAAAAAAACAACTAAACATTCCTTCTTGAAGATGATCAACACTCAACCAACTGCAGTGGTTGAAATCTCAATGTATCAAAAACCATACCATAATTATACATTGATCTTAAAGGTAAATGCAAAATCAATATTAGTTGCAGTGGGCTTACTTCATTTCTTTTCTAACCTTGATCTGAGTTACATGCATAAATTCTTCAAAAATGAGGAGGTTGGGACTTGTCTTAAGCTTCTGCAATTATATAACGCAGGCAGCCAGCATGAAGTATACAAAAGCAGCTCCGTGGTAGAATGGCTTTTGGTACCGAGGGTCATGGATGGTAAATGTCCAATGAGGGTTTGGGTCACCAGTGTTGTGCTTCCAACCGTGTCCCTGCAATGAGTTATAACCTCATAAAAAGAGGAATAAGGGGATTAAAACAAAGGAAAAAGAGAATATATTAAGAGAATATTAAAAAGAGAATATAATAAGAGAATATATCAGAAGGAAAGTTTGCCAGACTACCAATTCAAATTTTAATATCTATCCTGACGTTTTAAAATTTGTTTCTTATCTTAAGCCTATGTTATGTGTTTATTGAATGGTGACATTTTTTGAATGTATCAACTATTGACATTTAAGCCGTAAAGTGGAGGACTGATTTCATTTAGGAAAATGTGTTAATGGGGCAGAGTATAAGATTTCGGTCAGATGCCCTACTTCTCTGTTTTTCCGGACAAGTATTCCTTTAGGTACCAGCCATCCTGTGATGTCCACTATGATTTTTATTGTGTGTCAAGGATGCCATCTAAATTTCTATCTTGTAATCATTTCCTTATTCTTCCTTGTGTTACATTTATGAAAATTAAAAGCAGAGCTCCTATAAAATGCACAGGTTATGCCTCTGAAATACATGTCACTTAAGCAATTAAGTGTGGAGAGAAATCTAAACTAGCAGTTTATGTGAACCTAAAAGAAACCAAAATATGTATTCTTTCATACCAAGTAACACTTTAATTTATTTCATTTGT
Source organism: Pristis pectinata (assembly GCF_009764475.1). Classification (NCBI taxonomy): domain Eukaryota; kingdom Metazoa; phylum Chordata; class Chondrichthyes; order Rhinopristiformes; family Pristidae; genus Pristis; species Pristis pectinata. Next base: position 25,982,450 of record NC_067417.1, read on the forward strand.
TGGCTCTATGTGGCAGATAGTGAAATTAAAGTTCACTGCTACTTTTCACTATTGTTCTCAGCTGATGCCAATACTTTACGTATTATGAATACATTCATAATTATTTTGTTTACCATTTTCAATGCGTTTTTCAAATAACCTTATTCCATTTCTGATTGCTCTTGAGTAAATATTAATTTTGAACTCATGACTGAGAACATGTTGGGACTTCATCTGCATTTGCTATTATTAGTACCTAAATAATCCAGTAATTTGTCATGATCAAGTGACAGGGCAAGAATTGTAAATTCTCCTTCTAGTTTCTGAGCACCAATCTTTGCCGGTTGTAATTGATGCAGTCGTAAATTCAAAGGAAACACTTCATTTTAAACGGAATGCATGTTGTTGTACAAATATTTCTAAATATTCATCTTTTGCTTGAACTTCTTGCTTTTTTTTGCTCCTATTTTCCTACTGAAAATGCTGGATCCAGCTGGGATGCAGTTCCCTGGACTAAGTAAAAGTGTAAGCAGTAATTTATAAGTGAAATGTTCAGAGAGCTTTCACAATGGTGTATTAGGGGGAAAAATCTCAAATTGAGATCAAAGAGTCATTTAGTGGAAGCTAGTAAAAATGAGGAGGAATGGATCAAATTGAATGAGTTTAGGAAGAGAATACCATAGTGTGGAATCTTGAGTTAATGTTGCTGGAGCAGACTAAAAAGAAATGCATAGTAGTTCCAAGTAGAGAGCGTGGGTGCTCATATGGGGTGAGGAGATTGTACCTGTGGTCCATTGGAACAAGATCATGGAGGGGTTTGTATCTAAATCAGAACTTATATTGAATCCTCTTCAGCTGTAATTCTTCCACAATTGTTCAAGATATTCTAATTTAACTGCTTTGGAGAATCACCTTTAGTTCTCCCATTCATTGTTAGTGGCAATGTTTGTATTGGAATTGCTGTGACTCACTAAAGCTATTCTGATAATACCTCCCAAACCAACAACCTCACCACCAAGCAAGGCAAAGAGAGCAGATGAATGAGAATACCATTGCTTGAAGATTATACCATATTTGGAAGTATATCACCATTCATTTATTCTCACTGGGGCTAAATCCTAAAACTCCTTACCCAACAGCGTTCCATGAGTATATTCATCAGAAGTACTACAGTAGTTCAAGAAGGCAGCTCATAGCTATCTTCTTAAGTGCAATTAGAGATGGGTGGTAACTGCTGGCCTTGCCAGTAACACACTTGTCCCTTGAGTAGTTTTTATAATGCACCAACATACATGAGACAACAACAAAAAATGCTCCAAAATTAATTTTCAGTTCTGACTCCAAGTCATCATTGTGTATTTGCACTATTGCAAATGAAAAGTGGCACAAACCTACCCTCATTGTGCTGTGCATTGTTCCTACCTAACATGGTAATATAATCTAGTCTTCAAGAACCATCTATATTTAAGTTTGTAGTTTTTCAGATAAGTCTCTGATGAAAATATAAAGGAACATTTCTGCCTCTCCTTGTACAAGAAGTGAAGCTTGAACTAACATGTAAGATACATGGAATCCCATCCAGTCCAAATGGTATACCAAGTCCAGAGTCAGGGAACTGGACATCAACTCATTTCGGATTGCTCAGGATAAACGTCAGGTATATTTAGATGGACGTGCATGTTGTTCGAATGGGCACCAGAGCTGAGGCTGTCTGGATACATGTTGTCTGCACAATTCATTGGTATATGTTGATTCTGTGGTCTTTGGGACCAGTGATGCTCACGGGTCTTTAACTATAATTGATGAGAAAAAAAACATGCAAATATGTTTTTGTTGTTTAATTTGTTATGGTAGTTCAAATAATTCCATTTCGTTGGTGCTTCCATCAAACCCTTTATCTTTTTGCTCAATGTCTAGCAGTAATAGAGAACATGGTTTCACTATTTGCTTCACAAATAGACAATCTGTTTTGGGGTGATTCAACAAATATTCCAAAATTGCTATTTCCAAGGATCAATCCTTTTGACATCTTTGATAACAAATTTTCTCACCTGAATTTACACTGCCTTCGACACAACTACTTTGCCACTTTTGTAGAAGTGAAATTTCATAAGTTGCTTATTGCCAGTGACAGAAGATGAAAGCTGGCATTAAACAAGTGCAATAGGAATGCCACTAATAAGATAACAGTAAGCAGGCTTTCTGCCATGATCTGTCAATACCAGAATCTGCGGTTCATCTATCATTTCTAACACCAGGAAGATGATTTCATCTATTAGTCTTTCTATGTGTGTATGTACGTGTCCCATTATTCACCTATACTTTTGAGTGTAAAAATATGACCATTAATTATTAGCATACATCAGGGAATGGAACTGTGTTAAAATATCTGTACATATATGTACTCTTATTGTTCATGTAATTAACTTTTGCTCTGCTGGTCTACAGAAATACAAAAATAAAAGAGAAATGGGGAATGTTGTCACCATATCTGGATAGAAGTGAATTAAAAAGTCTCTTAGCTAAGGTAAGTTTGTGTATGTGTTTGTAACTAAATTCTCTTCTTATTGAGAACAAATGGAAATGATTAATTTAACACGAACAATGTAGTTTTGATTGCTCTTCTACAGTCAGGAATAACACTCCTTATACCTTTTGGACCCAATAAGAAACTTACAAAGTCTATGTAGTTCTCTTCACAAGCATTGAGCAGGTGATAAAGTGGATAGTTGCAGCTAATTTTTCGTTAATGAGAGTACTGACAGTACAAAACTTTTGGTTTAGTGCAAGTCAAAATTAAGTCAAAAAAATGAAGTCATACTAGGTAGATTCAATAAATGTGGGAACCAGATGGATTCTCATTTAAATTTGACCTTGTTTGCATCATAAGTTAAAATTAACTCTTGACACATTGTTTCAAATATTTAAAGTTGTATGAGGAAATGTAACCTACCATTAGGGAGTACGTCAGGAGGAGTGGTCAGAGGTTTAAAAATAAAACCCCTCCTTGCCCTAACTCAGCCAATTCTGTTACTAAAGAGGTTCTGGCTGAGCAATCTAATATCAAGAAGCAGGTCCTACATAACAATACAGACCCTCCACAGCTCTCACTATTACCAATGTCTGCCCTTGATTAATTATGAATTACAAATCATCAAGTTAAAACCCAACTTACTTACTTGGATTCATCAAGGTACATCTATCAGTATTTGTAAATGGTTTATATATTGTGACAGTACATCCTTAGAAAAGAAATGGGGCCTCTGAAGAGTAATCCTCATTGATGTTTCTTTCACAACATTTACTGTACAAATTAAGATACTGCAATCTACAAGAAAAAGATATGATTTGGTAGTTGCAAAGTCATAATGTTCACAATCATAGTATTCTCATAGTTACAACAAAATATTTGTAATTCTGTTTGTGTCCACCATCTATTTATCCTTTGATTGAGAAGGATGTGGTCGTGCAATACATCTGCAAGGCTGAGATCCATGTGGATTGTAGGAACCCAAAGGTGGTACTTTCCACATTAATGCCTGTGTGATGTGTGTCTGACTACAGAAATAGGGACAGTACAAATGAAAGCATGGGAGGAGGCTGCAGGAAGGAGAGATTTAAGTTCAAGGGGCTTTTAAAACTGTTCTGGAAAAGGTGGAACCCATAGAAGTCTATCTCACCATCAAATTAAAAATTCTGTTGTGCTCAGCTCCTTCTAGCCTCAGCTCGTACTGTGTGTTCACAGGATTAGATACAACTAAAGTTTATAATGTGGCTGTGAACACCACAATAAAATTTAAATAAAATGACTTACTGAGAAATATATTCCTAGACAATTATCAAATGATTCTTTGTGACTGCTAATTTTAAATATTATTGTTTTATCTAAAAAAGCTATAATATATTAAACATTGAATCTCACTTCCATTAATTATTGAGAATTTCATGACAAGCTGACAGTAATAACTTCAGAAAATTTTAATAACATTTTTCAGCTGGACACAATTCATTTCTTCTTTCATAAATACACATTCTGGGTAATTCATATCTCAAACTAATGACTGAAGATTAAGGTTAAAAAAGAAAATGTTGGAATTAGTTTTATGGCTTTATTAATTTCTGCAATCCAACTGAAACTTCCACAGGAAAGAATTTTTACAGTATCATCATGGCAAAGATGCATCTTTCAATACAGTTAAAAGATTGGTAGTATACTTCATCCAAAGGTATACTCATTGTGCAAAATTATTTTCTCAAATGAATTTAGCTTTATAAAGATGAAAAACTGCAATCAATACAGAATCACTGATCACAACTATTTTGCTACCTTAACTGTTACTGGAATAGTATTCAGTATTCTTGTGATGGGTGCTTTAGTTTTTGACTCTCCAAGCATTTCCACCATTTACAAGGCACAAGTCAGGAGCATAATGGAATACCCTGCACTTGCCTGAATGTGTGCAATTTCAATAACATTCAAGAAGTTAGACACCAGCCTGTATGATTGGCAATCCTTCAGAACCTAAGCATTCATTTCTTCCACCACCAATGCAGAAAGGTTGCAGTGTGTGCCATGTGCAAACTGTACTGCGGTTACTGACCTAGATGTCTCCAACAGCAATCCTTCAACCTGTGACCTTTACCACAAGAAGTGCCAGGGAAGCAGATGCATAGGCACAGTATTGGCTGCAGACACTCCCCAGATCATAACCCATTCTGTCTTGAAAAGACAGAGCTGTTCCATCACGGTCTCTAGGTCAAAATCCTAGATTTCTTTATTGAGCAGCATTTTGAGAGTATCTTAACTAGAAGGACTGCAGTGGTTAAAAAAAGCAGCTCGCCACCTTCACAAAAGCAGTGGGATATTAAATGGTAGTCTTGCCAATGATGCTCTCATCTCAAAAATGAATAAGTAATTTTTGTACATGTCCAATGTTATGCTGGAGATTTACACTATTGCATTTAAATGGTGGACATTACTTGCTCTGCTTTTTTAAAAATATCTTAATTTGGTTCAGCCGCAGTAAGAGTTCTCAAGGAATTTGGAATGTGGTTTTCAAAAGATTCCCATTCTGAAGCAAATGCTGCTGGATAACATTTGGTTTAGAATAGCCTACTCTTGAGGGTTATATTCTAAATTTGAAAGTTATCTGTTAACATATAATGAATTTTGTATTCATCATGAGCAACCTTCCTTTTATAAAGTTATCTTATAGACTGTTACTCTTAGCACATTTAAAATTCATTATACTGTGGTTATCATTCTATTGCCATTCTTTTTGTTGCAGCCCTTCACAATTCATTATGAATACAAGAGTCGACTTACTGCCAATAAGATAGTTGAACCACATATTTCCTACAAAATGGACCAGTAAGTAAAGAATTTTATTATGTTCCCAGCATATGAATGATATATATGTTAAAGCTAAAAATAAAGTTCAAGTAAAGAACAATAACATTTCTTCTTTCAATAGAGAAAAAAGGGCAAAATTTGACTTTGGTGAGTTTTGTACCTCTTACCCAATTTTCCTTTGATTTTAAATGGAAAATAAAATTGGACATGGTGTATAATGGTGTCCCCATCCATTATGAATCAATTTCCAACCATACTAAAGTGAATGTTCATCCACTCAAGGTCAAACAAAGGTATTCATTTCCATATTATCTTCACTTCCCCTTTCTACATTTTGGCATAATCTGCTAGAAAGAAACTGCAATACTTTTTCTTCCTGTTAACAAAAACATGGAGATTATGGGCTAATTGTACATGGCCATATTAAAAGCAAGAGCCCAGCTGGTGGCAGCTAGAAAATTGGATACACAGAAGTATGTGCCTGATTTATTGACATACCACATATTATGTAGAGAGACTTGGGGAAAAATAACCTGGAACAGCAGGACTTATTTATTTTAATCAGTTTCCATTGCCAAATCTTGTGATTTAAAGCAAGTTTAACCTAAAGTGTGCATTGAAATGGGCACCCTTGAGTACTGGAAGCTGGTCTTGTTTGAGTAAATTGTTTTCCCAACTTGAGTCTGTCTGCAATTAGATTGTGGCTAAAATAAAAGCAGGAAATACTCAGCAATATTACTCATGTTGCATCCTTGGGAAGAGAAACATAATTAATGTTTCAGGTGGAAGATGAAGGGTCTTCGACCTGAAATGTTAACTCTGTTTCCTTCCCACATATGCAGTCTGACCTACTGAGTATTTTTTATTTAAGATTTCCAGCTGCTGCAGTTTTTTTTATTTTCAGTTAGATTATGGCTACTAGAAGGTCCATAATGAATCAGCATTGTGGTTTGCAGACAGATTTTAATTTATTTATATTTTTTAAATTCGTGGGTGCAACTATTTATAATAAATGCTTTCAAAGTAATATCTTCCTCAGATATGTATTTTGCCAAGCCTCCCATATTTCTCCATGTATAGTACAATGTTTTCTGGGTCTGATACTGCTCTAATATGAGATAAATTAATTCTATTTGATACATCAATAAATTATATAGTATGTATAACATTTGTACAGAGGGCTGGTATTCTGTGGGAAGTGGCTTACTTCTTGACTCTCCAGTGCCTTTCTAAATGGCATGTTAGGAATGTGATTAGAAACTCTCCACATGACTGCAGCTCTTTCAATATGGAAGAAGCTGACCATCATCCAGAGCCAAGTGGCCTGCTTTATTGGTACCTCAGTTGTTCACCTCCTTCACAAGCAAGTCTGCAGGCTATACTGTCTAAACGAGTCACTGCAGTACCTCCCACACCTTTGCCACCTCCTGATGCTGCTGTTCAGCATGAACATCACTATTCCAACAGTAGCCGGCACTTGGCAAAGACACAAATAAAGCTGCACTCCAACTTGCACACTATCCTGATGTGGAAATATGTCATTATTCTTTCAGTTTAGTTGGTTCTAAATTTTGGAACTCCACATCCAATAAACAATGTGGGGACACTGACTGCAGAGTTTCAAGAAGATGGCTCACCACTAGACTTTGAGTGGCAATTGGGGATGGGCAATAAATGCACACCTTGGTATTGATGGCTACGTCCTGGATATGAATGAATAATGAATTGTTGAACATGTGAAATGCTGAACAGCAGCACTGGAATCTGAATATTTGAACGTTCTTCTACAATTTGTTACACAAATACATTACAAAAATTAATTCAATATACAAGAGGATATAAAAAAATAAAGACTGTGTTCCTGTGGGAGGGGGGAAATTGAGGAAGGGGGGGTTAGAAGGAGGAGATTTGTTGGAGCTTGAATGCTGCCATTGAAGAGAATAGTCAATATCTGTGTACTAGACTCTGTAGTTGCTTGTAAATTAACTGTCAATTCTCTCTTTTATGCAACAGCATGATACCAGACCTTCTTACAGAACAACTGAAAAACTGGTGAGGAAATCATTTCCACTGCATTAAATAACTGGCTTAAAGTGTACTTAAATGCCAGCTTGATTTACTGGTCATAATTTTCCAATCACATTGAAGAATGCTCTTTGTGTATAAATTCCTTCAAACCATTCATAGCATTCTTTTCATCCCAAGGAACAAGAGAGACAAAATCCATACTGATACGCGAGTCAGCCGTTCAACTGGAAGTAAAGGAACTGAGACCAGGTAACATTATATTTCTGTTTTAAAGCTATTTGGTGGTTTGTTTTGAACATGGTTCAATCCTGCATCATGCTACAAAATATTTCTATATTATGTATTCACCGAAGAATTAAAAACTCCTGCAGGGTTTTATTAACTAGTTCTGGGGGAGGATTTTCTTTTGCCTCTGCGTGCACTTGTACATGGCCGAGCTGATGAGAAAATACAGTAGATACACAATTCTGAAATAAAACCAAAACATGTTGGAAAAGATTATGTCTGTAGGTTTTGGGTGCAGATCCTCCTTCAGAATGGTCCCAATGCAAAAACAAATCAACAGTGAATGACCAGCTCATCAATCCCTTTCATGATATCTGTCGATTTGTGAGCAAGCCATTGTCTTAACAAATCTAATTGTGAACAATTGCCATGGTGTTATGTCTTTAATTGACTTGGCTCAAGGGTGGTAATGTCTTGCCACTGATTGAAGCTTTTCAGTCTGGCTATGTTTCACCTCACCCAGATGGTGATGTGACCTTTATCATAGGTCACACCTTAATTCTTTCTCTGGCTCTCTACTACCATATCCTTTGTTCCACTTCTCTTCTTTCTCCCTAAAATTGTCATTACTTATCACCATATTAAACCCAATAATTTCCTTCCCAAGGTATTTCTGGTGATTTCAATCTACATCACAGCTTCTCTCATCTCTATTCATTACTTCCTTTTCCTTCCTAAACTCCTTCCTTAACCACAGCTATTGATCATGCACTATACCATCAATAACCACTAATCTGATCCCTCATCACCATTATATCTTTGATCCCCAACAATTCTCTCTTCTTCATATGTGTCTTGAAAGAAAACATGTCAAACACCCACCTAGTCGGCCTATTCTCGTTGTCATAATTCTGCAATCAGTGTTCACTCAATCCTTCCCTCATCTCCACGTTTTATGCCCTTGTCTTTGGTCGTGGTTGTTCGCCTGATATGGCCTCAATTTTTGCTCCCTTCTGATATGCAATTAATTTTGTCATCTATTAAATGATTGGTATGGACCATAATGTGTGCAACTGATCTTCAGAACTATCCTCCAAAACCCACTACTCCAGGACTCCCTGGCATATAAAGATAACTCCCAGTTTCTTTAAATTTCAAAATTGAGATCCATAGAATTTTGTTTAATAGGAGTATCAAGGAATATGGATCAAAGACAATTAAATAGAATGGAGTGTTCATTAATCTTATTTGTAATGAATGGTAGAACAGCTTCCAGTGAATGAATAGCCTGTCTGTTCTCCACTATCATTAGACTCCTTACATCCCTCTTTCCTGTCCCTCCATTCAAGTATCCAAGAAAATTAAGTGAATGCAAATACTTCTACGCCACCGTATCATTGATGTTCCCTTTCATCTTCTCAGCCCTCTTCCTTCCCTGAAACTGGAAGCATGTTTGATTTCTAAGTTCTGTCAGTTCAACTGAAAGATCATTGACCTGAAATGTTGTCACCATTTCTCTCACCACTGTTGCTGTCTGGTCTGCTGAGTATTTCCTATGTTTTCTGTTTTTATTTCACATTTTGAACACTTCTAAGATTTTGCTTTTTAACCAAAATAACAAGTACTTTTTCTGACTGTGAACGCAATATGTTTTCCCTCCCGTCCTCCTTAGCACTTCTGCTCCACCGCCAAACTGACCTTGACTTTTCCCCTGATGTCATCTCGAGCATCTCCAGCATTAATTTTTCTTTCCACCTTTGCACCCTTACAGTCTCTTGAGGATCTATCCTCTGCTCCTATTTCTCTTTGTTATCTACATTATGCTTCTTTACAATATCACCCATAGCCATTGAGTTAGCTTCTATGATAGCACCACTACACCCAGTTTTACCTGAGCCCTCTATACATTCTATTGCCTCTGTTTTCAGAACACTTGCTCCTCACCCAGTCCAGCATGTGTAATAACTTCTGCTTAAACATCATATGCTTACTTTCAATTTCATCTCCCATTTTATCTCTAACAAACCGGGCATCCTATCTGAACCCAAGCGGAACTCCTGACCTCTCATAGTCATTTTGATAGACAATCTACTTCCATCAAAACACCTATTGCCCTGCCTCAGCTACCACTGCAACCTACTACCCGCTCCAAAATTCTGCTGGCCACCCTCCTATCCTTCCGACTTGCTTGCTAACTAATTACAACACAAAGGGAAGCCATTTGATCCATCAGATCCTTGGCAGCTCCTAGCAGAGCAATCCCATCAGTGCAATACCTCCTTTCCTATTTCCCTTAGCTGTACAACACATTGTCTGTTACATACCCAACAACTTCCCTTTGATTTTTTTCCTCTGTAAACATCAATTCATCCAAAAATTTGCTGCCTGCATATCATCCTACATCATATTCTTCATGGTCACATGAATTCCTATATATAAATTCCTTCAGTTATAGCCAAGTACTCTACACCTTATACTGTTGCCATTGTGTGTTTAACTTACCTTTTCCTCCACAATTGGCAAGCATTTTTCAAGGGTTAAGCTCTGTGCTTTGGAATTTATATTCCTTCCTTCCTCTCATTTCTACTTCTCCTAATGCCTTTTTCTTCAGTTAATTCTTCTGTGAATTGGCTCCAAGTTAAAGTTTTACCTACCTGAAATTTATTATTCAATTCTAGCAAATGAAATTGTCTCCTGATTTTTAGATTTTGCAAATTTTGCACTGTTACAAATCAATAGAGTCAAAGAACACAGAAAGGGGCCCTTGGCCCACCCTGCCCATGCCAACCATCAATATTAATGCTACGTACCAGCACTTAGTCTGTAATCTTCTATGCCTTGCAATTCAAGAGCTCATCTGTTTACTTTTTAAGTGTTGTATGATTACCTGTCTCCACCATCTTCTCAAGTAGTGCGTTCCAAATTGCTATAATAGCCTGGATGAAAACTATTTTCCTCATATCCCCTCTAAACTTCTTATTCCTTGCCTTTAACCTATCTCTACAGGTTTTAGAGGTTTTGAAAGTTTCTCTCTATCCACCTATTATGCCCTCTATAAATTTGTGCATCTCTATCAGATTCCTCCCTGGCCTTCTCCACTCTAAGGAAAACAAACCTCTTAACCGAAACATTCCATCCCAAACAATACCTTGTTAGATCTCCTCTGCACCCTCTCCAGTACATTCACATTCTTCTTATAATGTGCCAAATAGAACTGCACATGATACATCAGCTGTGCCCTAACCAATGCTTTATAAAGTTGTACTATGACTTCCCTGCTCTTGTATTGTATGCCAAGGCTAATGAAGGCCAGCATCCCAACTGCCTTCTTCACCATTTTATGCACCTGTGCTACCGCCTACAGGGATCTATGGACCTGTACACCACAGTCCCTCTGTTCTTCAATATTCCCTGGGGCTCTAGAATTGAAGTTATTTATTAAATGGTAATGACACTGACATCAATGTGGGGTGTAGCAATGAACGGAATTAAAAAATGGTGAGAATCAGAAGCTTCAGATCTGCTGGTTTAACCTCAAAGATGCAGAGAAGCTTTAGAAACAACAATATGAACTTGAAGTTATTTGAACAAGTGTGGATTAATTAGAAAAAGGCAGTATTAACTCGTTAAAGATGTAAAGTGAATCCAACTAAATTGTAGAATTTCTAATGAAGTAACAGAGAGGATTAATGGATAAATGAGATTGGTGTGGTATAATTGGACTTCTAAGCGGCATCATATAAGTTGCCAAATAATAGGTGTTGTCAAGGCTGAAGGCCATTGACTAAAAGGGGCACTGGCTGCATGGATGGAAATTTGGCTAACAGGAAACAAAGTGTAGTGGGGAAAGGTTCTTTCTTCGTACGGTAAGCTAGTATACAGTAGGATTCTCCAGAAGTTGATACTGGACCCTTGATTTTTCTGAACATATATTAATTACAATTGGATGTACATAGCACAATTTCCAAATTTACAGATGATACTAAGCTTTCTGGAGGATAGTAACAGACGTTATTGAAATATAGGTTGTTGAAATTTAATTATGAAGAATGAGAAGAAGCAATACAAATTAGCAGGCATTATTCTAAAAGGGGCACAAGAACAGTGAGATTGAGGTATACATGTACACAATTTGTTGAAAGTAGCAAGTTAAGTGGTAAAGGTGGTTAAAAAATATACATGGGAATGAGGCATTGAATACAAAAGCAAAGAAATCATGATGAACCTGTATATAACACTGGCCATAAATGGAGTGGTACCTATGGCTCTGGAAAAGATTTAAAGGCTTTAGAAGGGGTGTGGAAGAGATTTAACAAAATAATTTCAGGGACAATGGACTTCAGTTATGTGGATAGAGTGGAGAAGATGGATTTATTCTTCTTGGAACAAAGAAGGTTTCAAGGGGATTTGATAAAGATATTTAAAATCATGAAGGGGTGTGAACAGAGCAGAGAGAAACTGTTCTCACTGGTGGCGGTGGTTTAAGAATGATGGCTGGTAGAATGAAGGTGATTAGCAACAGAAACAAAAATGACATGAGGAAAACATCTCACTACTGAGGGTGTTTAGGATCTGAATTGCGCTCTACAGATAGCATTGGAGGCAGATCAAATCACAGCATTCAAGCAGGACCTGGATAAGTATACAAGAGGGATAAACTTGCAGGCCAATGGGGAGAAGATATGGAAATGAGACTAACTGGTTTGCTCGTACATAGGATCAGTACAGACTCAAGAAGCTAATGGTCTGCTCCCTTACTGTAACCATTTTACGATTCTATAATTTTTCTTTCTTATTTTGATCTAAAATAGTTAATTACTGTATTACTTTCAATGGTTGTCCAGCATGAGTAAGAAGGTTGGGCGATTCCCCAGATGTAATATCCTGAACAGTCCATTAGGGTTTAAAACTAGTTCTAAATCTTTCAACTTAGGCCAATGAAACTGAAGAAAAAAATACATAATTTTGATGAAGAAAATAAAAGTGACTATTTTGCAACCCGAAGCTTATTCTTCATCCTGGGTCTGGACTCTCTAAAATATCAAAGCCCTTTTAAGCGATCTACAATGGAAAGTGCATTGATTTGTTACATGGGACTGACAAAGGGCTCTCTTGCAGCAATCAAAGAACTGACTGATTACTACTGTCATTAAAATGGTGCTTAATTCAACATATGAGAAATATTTGTTTTCTTTCATAGTGTATATAAATTTGAATGAAATATATATAACTATACATTGATATTTTACATTATCAGTTAGCAAAATTTCATAAATCATTTCTGAAATGTTTATACACATAAACAACTTAATCCAGGAGACAGGGATATGGAACACTTTTTCCAGCATACTGGCTTTTGAGAATTGACATAAATTGAAACGTTTACTTAGAGAATCATGATTTAAAGCTTTGTTGATTGCAAAATGGATGTGTTCCAGATATTTTCTATTTATCAAATCAGTCAGAGTTTGTTTTAGATGCAAATATCTTCTTATTTTCTGAAGTAGATTGTTTTAAAGTAGACAGGCAGAAGAATATTTTGAAACTAATTTTAAATTTGTGCTTTTCACATGGCAGTTGATCACTCTGCTTGCTGAGCCGTTGGAGTGAATTTGGAGTGCTACATTAAGTTGCTGGTTACTTTGCCAAATTATAGGTGTTGAAAACCTATTTTCTGAGGCACCCTTCAGTATTCCCCAAAGTAAAATAACTGCTAATTATGATTTTGTTGAGACAATAATGATGTCTGAATTACACATGCAGTTGTTAATATGCAAATCAGTCAGCAACTTGTTGTGAGGAAGAGATATCCCATGAATTGGGAATTGCCTTTGATTTTGGCAACTTTCTCATAAGAAAATTTCTTGGTTTTAACCTTCATGTTTTTCTGAAGAAACTTGCATTTTATTATTCATTAAATTTGCCACAAGGAATTAGGTCTAATAATTAAGTGTAAGTGTCCTTTTATTGACCTGATAATTATTAATAATTACAAAATCAACCTCTGTTGTGCAATAGATAAATGGGGCATTTTGTTCCATGAGGTTGTCAATCCTAAAATGTAGAATTTTAAATGAATTTGTTTTAAATTTTCAAATAAAAGAGGAAATAAAAGACATAATCTAGTCTTTTATTTCCCATTTATTGTGCCTGATTTAACACTTTAACCTGCCCTCCTTACTGCATGCATCTCAATGTGCTTATCTCACTGATTAAGTAGGTACAATGTTTATACACTGTTCACCAGGAAACCTTGTTCTCACTCTGCTGCTGTCTGCTCACGTTTCCAGTGGCTTTGTGGGAATTATAAAAAAAATGAAATGTTATATGAACAACAGAGAAAGCAGCTAGATGTCCTGCTCCAGTAAAATCTGGCCAGTATGTCAGATAGCAAAGACATTTGGGTAAATAATAACTAATCAGAATAGTTTATTACCTTAATAACAACACCTTTTACAAACCTAATCTACCAACACTCAAAATCATAATGTTCAGATTCCTTACTGCTCACTGGGAAGGTGAATGGCTGCTGCATTTAAATACTTGGAATAAGAAGATTGAAACTGCATGTTTTGTATTCATGTTCATCCTAGTATGCTGTTCTGTGTATATTAGCAATTTGGTCTGGAATAATTTTGAAGAGCATGTTGAAGAGGATGCAGAGTAACAACAAATGTCCCAGGCTAGCACATCAAACAATGATATTTTGATATTATTTTGGAATATTATCAAATTTAAATTTCTACTAAATAAAGTTGGCAAAGTTAATTAGAATTAGATGATAATTTCCTTTTGTTTTGATGGTAAAAGGTCAGAAATTAGGTCAAGATAAGCCAGTTATGCCAGTAACTTCCCCAAGGCTTTGCAATTTATAGATTCAAAGGAGTTTGTCAGGTCAGTGAAGACAATTGAGCTGACGTGGACTCTGTGGACTGAATGACCTCTTTCTATTTCATAAGAAAATATGTTATATCATGCTGTCAGTTATCCCACAACATGATCTGAAACTACACTGAGGTGCTAGCAGGACTTCATCGGCAAAAGGAATAAATTCAGAAGATTGCAAGTGAGAATTTTCACTGTGGTAAAAAGCAGGAAAACACCTTAATAATTTTAGCGTAATGACTTGTCCCTCTTCTTAAAGATAGTACAGATCTTCCCCAGCTTACGCATGCCCATCTTTTGTACAGCCTGTATATACGAGCGCGAGCACGCATTTGGGAGACCGGCAGTATGGATTTGCTACCTGCTGCAGGACTGCAGACATCTTCTGCCATCAGGGAACCCAGTTTGTGGCCACATTTCTGACTTGCAAACTGTTCAGGTTATGAACAGTTCACAGGGACAGAACACTGCTATAACCTACGGACCTGTAATGATGTCAGTGTTCTAAGACTACTCAACCTCCAGCTCTAGGCACCAATTCCACTGAACTGGACATTATGTAGAGATGCCGACCTCCTTGGTCCTACTCGTAATCTTCTCCAAATTTTTATTATCTGATGTTTGGCCCTGAATCCAATATGGGTGGGGTAAAGCTACCCCAAATTCATAGAATAGCACACTTAGAAATCTGTTAAAAAGTTTATTAAAACTAAGTAACACTATAACTAATTTAATGAAAAAATTACAAATAGTGTAACAAGATTATTACAGGAAATTATAAAATATTTATATGATGTAGGGTTTTGATATGAAAATGCCACAAATGATAATAAAGAACCATGCCCTGCTGCTGCCTTTGTGCTCTAATGATCTTCACAACTTTTAACTGTAGATCCAGCTCGCATGTAATTAACTCAAATTCTGATTCTGGATGTACCTCACTCCAGTGTTGGTTCCCATCTGTACAGATTAATCTGAACTGTGAGAGGCTTCTTTGTAAATTGCCCAGCTTTGCCCCCAAACCTCCCATTTTATAATATGACAAATGATTGAGGCAAACCCTGTCCTTTCTGATTGACCCCTCCATGTCCAGTTTATCCTTTAAGTCCTTGCCTCAGGAGAAACTGCTTTTACTCTGTTACAATTCTGCAGTGTTTCTGTGGGAGAAAATAAATCATGTAAATTGTGTCCTTGGATAAATTTCCTTTGTTAGTGAAAAAAGACTTTTCTTGCTACTTTTCTGCTCATTGCCTAGTTTCTTTTAAAACTTGCTTTAAAAACATCCTACAGTTTTTCATAGCATGCAGGAGGACTTTTTTTTATCCATTTTCAGTTGACTTGGCCAATCAGGAGTTAAATGTACATCTTCCTGAAGATCCTCCCTACAGACCCCAGATAAGGGTTATACACTTAGTTCAATCAAACCATGATCCACTGGCAGCCAAAGAAAATACCACAAAGACACCCTGAAGACATTCCCCAGGAAAACAGGCATCAAATAGGAAGAGCTGGCCGCCAGATGATCTGACTGATTCTAATATCTCCAAGAAGCCAGAACCTGCTTTAAAGAAGAATGCTATGGTCTCAAACCCAAAAGCTTGGAAATGAAAGGGAAGGAAACCCCAACCAGTGGGCAGCTCTCTGACAAGGAAGCATCTGCAATTTCTGTGGACAGTTTGAATAATCTAGGATCTGATAACCCAGTCACTTGAGGATTCATCAATTATCTGTAGCAGAGATCATTCTTGAATTGCGCATTCACTGCTAAACACCTTTAATCTTGAAAAACTAATCTCTGCAGTTGAATTTCAAAGAATATTTCAAAATTCCATGTTTTTAAAATTAATTTGCATGTTTTCCTTGCATGTTTGCTTATCTTAGCTTTGATCCTAATCTCAGGGTCATGTTTCAATGTTCATTCTGCACTCTGTAGGATGTTGGTTTAAAAAAAATCTTTTTGCTCTCATTTTATTGGCCATGAGTCACTGGCACAATAAACACAATCATTTTGCCTCTGACCACAGGATCTAGCCTATTGTAAGATTTAAGCTCAATCAAGGTGTACATAGCAGTTTCAAATAGATATTTAGGCATTCCATGAAAATAAATCTCCACTTTCTACCTAAGTATGGATTGGGTAGTTAATGTACAGATGCTTGGAGGTGTACAATTACAAAGACATACGTTATGAATAAATCTGTTCTTTTCTCCCCCAACTCATTTCCTCTACTATCGCATTAATCTTCTTTAGGTGTGTCCTCTGTACATTAAATGCTATCTATCTATTTATACTATTAAGTTCTGATTATTAAGGAAACAATGAACATGATCATGCTGAGAATATGAACAGTGCAGAGATGGGGAGGAGCTGCAGATGGATAGCCAAGAAATGTTCTGCATACACTCTGCACCTTATCCTGAGAAATGACATCATTTGACGGCTTTTTGGTTTTCTGAAGCTGCTTGCTCACCTGTAAAGCAGAATTTTATCTGGTTAACCTCACAGATATCGTTCAAATTAATAGAATCTTTTAAGTGCAATGGGACAGAATTTTTTGGGGTGAAACAGCATCATACTGTGTCATTACAATGTCAATTCCCCACCCACAATAATATATTTAGTTAATATTTTAGCAATTCCAAAGACACCACAGGCCAACCATCATCCACAAGTTTCTGTTCAAGAGCTCTCATTGTTTCCATCCTTCTCATGAATTTTGTGCTAAGTCCAATAATGGAACCTTGTTATTATGCAACAAAATTAAAGGTGTAAGAGATCAAATTGATTGAATAAAAAACGCAGGCAGTTAAAGAAAAAAAGTTTTCAATAATAATTCAAAAGCAAAAGAAATGATACTACATTTATAACTGTTCACTCTCTGGTTCGAAGAGCTTGATTGGCAACCATACAAACATATAATTAGGAGCAGTACTAGGCCACCTGCCCATTTAGTAAAATAATGGCTGATCTGATTGCAATCTCAATCCCATATTCCTGTCTATCCCTGGTAACATTCACTTCCTTATCAAAAGTCTAACTCTTCCTTGAAAATATCCAAAGATTCTGCATTTACCACTCTTTGAGAATGAATGTTTCAAAGACTCACGACCTACTAAGAGAAAATACTTTGCACCATCCCTGCCTGAAAGAGATGACTACCATTTCTAGATTCTCCCACAAGACAAAATATCTTCTCCCTTCCACCCTGTTAAGACCTCAGGAGCTTACATGTTTCATTTATGTCACTTCTCACTCTTCTAAGCTCCAGGAATATAACCACAGGCTGTCCAACCTTCCCTCGTATGATAATCTGTCCGTTCTAAGTATCAGTCTGGTAAACCTGGAGACACAAGAACGACTGCAGATGCTGGAAATCTGGAGCAACCTACAAAATTCTGGAGGCACTCAGCAGGTCAGGCAGCATCTATGGAGGGAAATGAACAGTCGACGTTTCAGGCTGAGACCCTTCATCAGGACTCACATTTAGTAAACCTCAGTTATTAACCACAAACACATGGGTAATATTATTAACATACAAATCAATCAGCAACTTGTAGCCAGAGGAGATAGCCTGTGACTTGCAAATTGTCGTATGTTGCTGTCTGATTTTCACTTCCATTGGTACTTCTATTGAAAGGATAACTTGCATTTGACTTCACTGTGAGCTTCATTGTTGCTGCACTGCACTTTAATACCAACCATAGAAACTGCAGTATGCTTCAAAACATGTTATTTATCAATGACTATTAATCAATCTCTCTCGTCCAGAATGAATTTCATCCAAAATTCATGAGATTGAATTCAGCCACTCTAATTCACACTCCTTGTTGATACTTCCTCTATCTCATAATCCTTACATCTCTTTGTTCAAGTAGGTGCTTGTCCTATTGCTGTGCATTTGACAGTACTTCACCATTATCACCCTGCATATTCACAATATTTACAAAAAAAAATTGAGTTGAAGGGTGAAGTAAATTGCAGGACACATTTGAGATGCCCCATTCCAGAAAATTCTGGGCCACTGATGTTAAAACTGCTAGAAGCCAAAAAATGTACCATTTATATTACTCTACCATGTATTTTTATGGTATTTTCCAGCCCAAGATAAACAAGGAGACTACTTGGAGTAACACCAGTCAAAATAGAGGGAATGCATTTTCTCTTGTTATCAACACACCAAAAAGTCTAGTACAAAGAAACAGCTCATATCGATTGCAGTAACCTTTAGTCAAAACAACTGTCCCTTCGCTTGAAGATGTCAGAATCATTGGTGGTCACATTTTTTTGTCTTTTGTTGTTTATTTGAGTAATTATTTTAATAAAGTTATTTTTTATTGTGAAAATAGCAATGGTTTTATAATATTTCTGTAAGGTGTTATGCAATCAGATATAGTCACCCTGCTAAGGGTTATGTTTAAATGGGCTTACATTACCATTTCCTCTCATGCATTTATAACCCATGTGATGTAAAGTATTGTTCTTCTATAAGAAATTTCCGTAAAAATTAGGGAAACTTTTATTTGAGTGATCATCTTCCACCATTTCTGCTACCTCTATTATGATGCCATCCTTCCTTCTCATTATCTAAAGGATGAGAGATTATAGAGCTCCAAGATACAGAGGGATCTGAAAAATTCTTGTATGCAGTACAGCAAATAATTAGGGATGCTAACAGAATGTTATTATTTATTGCTAGAAGAATTGAAATTTCTGCTTCAGTTATACAGGGCACTGTTGAAACCTTATCTGGAATACCGTGCACATTATAGGTCACTTATTTAAGGAATTTTTTTATGCATTGTAAGCAGTTCAGAGAAGGTTTACTGGACTAATACCTGGAATGGGTATGTTGTCCCAGGCTAAGCTTGTATCTGCTGATTTTAGAATAGTGAGAGGGAACTTGAAGGATGGTGACACGGTGCTTGTGGAGAGGATGTTTCCTCTTTTTGGGGAAATCTTGGCCTATGAGTCACTATTTAAAAATAAGACATCACCATTCAGCCAGTGGGGACAAAAATGAGCTATGATCTTGTTAAATCAGTGAGCAGGCTTGAAGAGTCCAGTGGCCAATGCCTGCTCCTCATTTATATGTTTGTAAGGCATTTTCTTGTGCAAGCACATAAAGTGAAGCACTTGTTCTTTTTTCTCCACCTTTTCTCTGTTCTGTACCTGCTTAAAAATAGTTATATCACTAACTTCTTCCATTTCTTATTTAGAACATAGAACAGTACAGGCCCTCCAACCTATGCAAACACCTACTCCATGATCAATCTAACCCTTCCCTCCTACACAGCCAATAACCCTGCATTTTTTTCATATTCATGTGCCTATCTAAGAGTGTTTTAAATGTCCCTATTGTATAGCCTCTACCACCATCCCTGGCAGTGTGTTTCAGGCACCTACCATTCTCTGTGTGAAAAACCTACCTCTGACATCTCCCCTCTGACATTTCCTCCTCTGACCTTAAACTAATATCCTCTGGTATTGGCCATTGCCGCCCTGAGGAAAAGGCGCTGGCTGTCCACTCTATGTATGACCCTCATAATCTTATACATGTCTATCAAGTTGCCTCTCATCCTGCGTCACTTCAAAGAGAAAGCCCAAGGTCGCTCAACCTTTCCTCATAAGACAGGTTCTCTAATCCAGGCAGCATCCTGGCAAATCTCCTCTGCACCCTCTCTAAAGCTCCCATATCCTTCCTATAATGAGGTGACCAGAACTGAACACAATACTCTGTGTGGTCTAACCAGAGTTTTATAGAGCTGCAACATTACCTCGTGGCTCTTGAACTCAATCCCCCGGCTAATGAAGGCCAGCAGAAGGTGGTACTAAATGGAGAGTATTCTGCCTAGAAGGCACAGAAGGCCTCTGCCTTCTGTGGGCAAGCCAATTCTGAATCTACGCACCAGTCTCCATGGATCTCAATCCTCATGACTTTCTGGATGAGCCTACCATGGGGAACCTTGTCAAACGCTTTACTAAAGCCCATATACACCACATCCACTGCTCTACCTTCATCAATTTGTTTCGTCACTTACTCAAGAAACTCAATTAGGCTCGTGAGGCACAACCTGCCCCTCACAAAGCCATGCTGACTATCCCTAATAAGACTATGCTTCTCCAAATGCTCATAAGCCCTGTCCCTAAGAATCTTCTCCAATAGCTTGCCCACTACTGATGTAAGACTCACTGGTCTGTAGTTCCCAGGATTATCCCTATTACCTTTCTTGAACAAGGGAACAACATTTGTAATCCTCCAATCCTCTAATATCACTCCCATGGCCAGGGAGAATCCAAATATCATCGTCAATGCTCCAGCAATCTCTTCCCTCGGCTTCTGTAGTAACCTGGGGTATATCCAATCTGGCCCCTGGGACCTATCTATCCTAATGTTTTAATAAAATCATCAACCTTTGGTGTTAACCCTTCTTTGTCTCTCCACTTGTGCTTCCTGACCTGCTGAGCACTGAAACATTCTCTATTCTTACTTCAGATTTCCAGCATTCACAATATTTTACTATTGCATAAAATCAATAGCTATGCCTACATCCGAGCCCCCGGTGTTAGTGTGAGAATGATCAGGGAACCACCCTATGTAGCTGTTATGCACATCATTGTGACTAATTGAAGACAAATTGGTATCTTTCATGCCAAATCCTATGCCAGAGTCTCAATAGAGTGAAACAAGTGGAAATTACCAGAAGACATACGAGCAGAATTAGGCCATTCGGCCCATCGAGTCTGCTCCGCCATTCCATCATGGCTGATTTATTTTTCCCCCTTAACCCTATTCTCCTGCCTTCTCCCTGTAACCTTTGACGCTCTTAATAATCAAGAACCTATCAACCTCCATTTTAAATATACCCAATGACTTGGCCTCCGCAGTCAGCTGTGGCAATGAATTCCACAGATTCACCACCCCCTGGATAAAGAAATTCCTCCTCATCTCTGTTCTAAAGGAATATCATTCTATTCTGAGGCTGTGCCCTCTGGTCCTAGACTCACCCCCAACTGGAAACATCCTCTCCACATCCACTCAATCCAGGCCTTTCAATATTTGGTAGGTTTCAATGAGATCCTCCCTCGTCTTTCTAAGCTCCAGTGAGTACAGGCCCAGAGCCATCAAATGCTCCTCATACATTAACCACTTTATTCCCGGGATCATTCTTGTAAACCTCCTCTGGACCCTCTCCAATGCCAGCACATCATTCCTTAGATATGGGGCACAAAACTGCTCACAATACTCCAAATGTGGTCTGACCAATGCCTTATAAAGCCTCAGCATTACATTCTTGCTTTTATATTCTCATCCTCTCGAAATGAATGCTAACATTGCATTTGCCTTCCTTACTACCGACTCAACCTGCAAGTTAACCTTTAGGGAATCCTGCACGAGGACTCCCAAGTCCTTTTGCACTTCCAATTTCTGAATTTTCTCCCCATTTAGAAAATAGTCTACACCTTTATTCTTTCTACCAAAGTGTATGACCATACACTTCCTTACACTGTATTCCATCTGCCACTTCTTTGCCCATTCTCCCAACCTGTTCAAGTCCTTCTGCGGACTCCCTGCTTCCTCAATGTTACCTACCCCTCCACCTATCTTTGTATCGTCTGCAAGCTTGGCCACAAAGCCATTAATTACGTCATCCAGATCATTAACATATAACGTGAAAAGTAGTGGACCCAACACCAACCCCTGCAGAACACCACTAGTCACCTGCAGCCTACCAGAAAAGGCCCCCTTTATTCCCACCCTTTGCCTTCTGCCAGTCAGCCAACCTTCTACCCATGCTAGTACCTTTCCTGTAATACCAGGGGCTCCTATCTTGTTTAGCAACCTCATGTGCAGCACTTTGTCAAAGGTCTTCTGAAAATCCAAGTAAACAACATCCACTGACTCTCCTTTGTCTATCCTGCCTGTTACTTCCTCAAAGTATTCCAACAGATTTGTCAGGCAAGATTTCCCCTTATGGAAACCATGCTGACTTTGGCCTATTTTATCATGTGCTTCCAAGTACCCCGAAACCTCATCCTCAATAATGGACTCTAACATCTTACCAAACACTGAAGTCAGGCTAACTGGCCTATAATTTCCTGTCTTTTGCCTCCCTCCCTTCTTAAAGAGTGGAGTGACATTGCGATTTTCCAGTCCTCTGGAACCATTCCTGAATCTAGTGATTCTTGAAAGATCACAATTAATGCCTACACAATCTCTTCAGCTACCCTGAGGTGTCGTCCATCTGGTCCAGGTGACTTCAGACCTTTCAGCTTCCCAAGCACCTTCTCCTCAGTAATAGCGACTGCACTCACTTCTTCCCCCTGACTCTCTCAAATTTCTGGCATGTTACTGGTGTCTTCCACAGTGAAGACTGGTGCAAAATACTCATTCAGTTCGTCTGCTGTTTCTTTGTTCCCCATTACTACCTCTCCAGTGTCATTTTCCAGCGGTCTGATGTCCATTCTTGCCTCTCTTTTACTCTTCATATATCTGAAAAAACTTCTGGTATCCTCTTTTATGTTACTGGCTAGCTTACCTTCATCTTTTCTCCTCTTATTTGCTTTTTTAGTTGCCTTCTGTTGGTTTTTAAAAGCTTCCCAATCCTTCAGCTTCCCATTAATTTTTGCAATATTGTACGCAATGTACTCTTTTGCTTTTATGCTGTCTTTGACTTCCCTTGTCAGCCACAGTTGCCTCACCCTCCCTTTAGAATGCTTCTTCTTCTTTGGGATGAAATGATCCTGCATCTTCCGAATTACTCCCAGAAACTCCTGCTGTTGCTGCTCTACCGTCATCCCTGTGAGGGTCCCCTTCCAATCAACTTTGGCCAGCTCTGCTCTCATGCCTCTGTAGTTACCTTTACTCAACTGTAATACCGATACATCTTATTTTAGCTTCCCCCTCTCAAACTGCAAGGGGATTTCTATCATAAGGGTTCCTTTACCTTAAGCTCCCTAATCAAATCTGGTTCATTGCACAACATCAAATCCAGAATTGCCCTTTCCCTCATGGGCTCAACCACAAACTGTTCTAAAAAGCCATCTTGTAGGCATTCTACAAATTCATTCTCTTGGGATCCAGTACAAATCTGATTTTCTGAAGCTACCTGCATATTGAAATCCCCCATGACCACCGTAACATTGCCCTTTTTACATGCCTTTTCTTTCTCCTGTTGTAATTTGTACCCCACATCTTGGCTACTATTCGGAGGCCTGTATATAATTCCCATCAGGGTCTTTTTACCCTTGCAGTTTCTTAACTCTCCCCACAAGGATTCTACATCTTCTGATCCTATGTCATTTCTTTCTGATTTCATTTTTTACCAACAGGGCCACCCCACCCCCTCTGCCCACCTGCCTGTCTTTTCGAAAGGATGTGTATCCTTAGATGTTTAGCTCCCAGCTGTGATCTTCTTTCAACCATGACTCTGTGATGCCCACAACGTCATACTTGCCAATTTCTAACTGCGCTATAAGCTCATCTACCTTATTTCATATACTACACTGTAAACAAAAACGGCCTCAACTTCACCAAAGACGTAAAAATGACCATCTGAAAACACTCTAATTTATAAAGCAGCAAATAGACCATGGTTTGGGTGTGGTGTAGAAATAATGTAAACATAGTGATATATCATTGATTAACATAATCAATTCTTGTACTATACTTTTAGTTTCTGCTTAAATTGGAGATTCTGTATATTCTCATTTGTAATTATGAAGTTTAATGTTGTGAACATGTTTGCAATAAGTTACTCACTTCTTCAGCTTTCTTAAAGACTTGTAAAATGTTTAAACCAAGCAGCTTTTTAATATTATTTTCAGTCCAGTTACGCAAAAGAAGCTCAGCAATCAAATCAGGATATTTTGAAACATCTTCCAGACCAATGGGTCCCCTGTCGAAACAAAAAAAAATCGGCATTATTGTTGTTTCAACAAGTGAATAATTCTAAGATGAGAAACCAGAAACAATTGCCAGCTATGTACCTTCCAAAACCATCAAAGTCACTGCCAATGCCCACATGATCTGCACCAGCGACATTTCTAATGTGGTCAAGGTGGTCTAAAATTACAACAGAAAGGAGTTTAGAGAATGCACAGAGAATTTCATCAGGCCTTTTATTAAAATGGCTGCTTGCCATACTAACCTGCAACTTGGGATAACGTAGCAGTTTCTTTACAAGAAATAAAGTTGGGATAAAAATTTACCATCACAATCCCTGAATTGTTTGCCTGAAAAATAAAGCAATTTGTCCAATTAGACGGTATCTGAACAGAAAAACCACAGGATACCAGATGTTACTTGGAAGATGCTTTTTCTGCTGTGAGTCAATGAATCACACCATGGAGAACTTTGCACAAAATAACTTCCCAATACCTTGTGCAGCATTAAAGTGATTAGGTAGATGAAGGTTAGCTGCTTGTTCACGTGAAGCTAATTATCTTAGTAGAAAATCATGGTTAGTCTGACTGAAACCTCGCCAGTCTGAAAGCAGGTTGTCTGACTATTCTTCCTGTTGAGGCAATATTATTTGTTGAAATGACATTAAAAGAGTAAGAATACAAGAGAGAATAAAGAGATACCAGACAAGAACACACAGCAGAATATCATTGGTCTATAGGAAACATTTTATTATCAGTTGTTTCTAAACTGTTTCATGGATATAAACAAAATTAGATTTATTTTGCTACAACATAGTTAGAGACCCAGGTTCAATCCTGACCTTGGGTGCTGTCTGTGTGGAGTTTTTGTATAACCTCCTTGTGACTGGGTGCTTCAGTTTCTTCTCACATCCCAAGGATGAGCTGGTAGATGAATTGATGACTGTAAATCACCCCTAGAGTAAGTCAGTGGCAAAAGAATCAAAGGGAAATAAGGAGTGGGAATGGAACCGAAGGGATTGATCTGTTGGGAGCCTGCACAGTCCTAATGGGCTGAGGGTTAGGGTTAGTAACAGATTGCTATTTCCCCAAGGATTCAGTGGCTTTTAATTATATACTTAAGTTATATTAATTATTGACAACTCATACTTCATGAAAGTATCATAGCAACAAAAATATTCTCAGTTCTTATGAACAAATAGAAATGAAAGCTTCACTAAACAGTAACAATGGTCCAAGCGAACAGTTAACTTGCCTTTGAGTGTGTTAGCATGACTCAGTTGGTAGCATTTAACTCTACACTAGAAGGCAGAGTATTCAAATCCCATTCTAGGAAGTAAAGCACATTAGTATGTCACTACAGACTAAGTGAGTGTATTACTGGAAGCTGTCCTTCTGGTGAGATGTTATATTTGTGTCAGTTGTAATTCATGACATCATTTGAGGAGTGGAGTCCTAATGTCAGATCACCACATTTGAAATCTCACAGTTGGAAGAGAACGTTTTCATGTTGTATCCACCTTAACTACATACAAGAAAGTGGTAAAAATCCACATCCACCACATATTGGATTGAATTTTCTGCAGGATAATGAGAAATCTTACGACCAAATAATATTGTCTTCATTTTCTTTTGTGGATAACTAGATAAAAAATTGACTTCAAATAGATAAATAAATTTCAACAATTTCCTGTACTCTTTTTGATCAGTAAGTTAGTGGCATGTGAGTTGAAAATGGTATGTGAGGACAACAGACCATCTGCGATCTTGCTGAGAAATAGGACTAACAGTACAGGACTGAGAAATAAACTAAAGAAGTATGAAGGAGGAAAGTAAATTAAAATGAAATCAATTGCAGACACTAAAGAGAGATGAGAAAGATTGAAAAGTCAAATACTGCAGATACTGGAAATGTGAAATAAAACTGAAAATGCTGGAAATTCTCAACAAGTCGTAGTAACTGTGGAGAGTTAAAGTTTCAAGTTAATGATTTTAACTCTAATTTGCCAAGTCATTGACCTGAAGCATTAACTTGGTTTCTTTTTTAACACTTCAATCTGACTTGCTGAGTATTTACAGCATTGTTTGTTTTATTTTAAAGAATGATTGGTTTAAGAGAAAAAAAATGGAGAAATAAATGAATAGTAATTTTAAAAATAAAATCTCCAACTATTCATAATCTGGTCAAATTAAGTTTGAATTATTCAATTTTAGAGACTTAGGGTCTGTGATTGAAGTTATTAGCAAGCATCAATCACATTGTTAGAAGTGTACTTACAAAACTCGATTACAAAGTATGACTTTCTGTGATATTTACTGGGAAAATTCAGTAGAAATAATGGGAAACCAAATGTAAAGTACTGCATTTGCAAATACAATAGTGTAAAGACATAAGTGACCACAGCTCATGGTGTTGTCTTAATCCTCTAAACAAAGTTAGGTGAAATTTGTGAGGAGAGCACAAAGAGCCTGCAAAGGTATATACACAGATTTAATAAATATGCAAAAAGACGACTTATGGGGTAATGCGAGTTGAGATTACATACTTTGTTTGGAAGATTAGAAATGGTTTGAGGCTACTACATGCACCAGAAACAGAGAAAGTTGCATGCAGGCAAAACAGGTAATTAAAAGGCAAATTGAATATTGGCTTTAATTACAGAGAGGCATGCTATAAGAAAGTAAGGAAGTCTTGCTTTTATCAGGAGATAACACCCAGAGTGCTGCTTACAGTTTTAGTCTCCTTATTAAAGGTAGGGTATATTTGCCTTAGAGGCACTGTAGGCTCATTAGATTGAGCACAGAGCCTCTACTTTCTGGAGATTAGAGGAATGGGATACATTTTCACTGAAACATTAGATTATGAGGGGACCTGCAGATTTGATGCTGCAAAGATGTTTCCACAGGTGAAATCTAGAAGTAGGGGTCATGGTGTCAGGATAAGGGATTTGCCATTTAAATTAAAGTGGGGAGAAATATCTTCTCTCAAAGAATGTAACCATTTGTAAATCTCTACCCAGGTTAAGTATATACAAGGCAGAGAATTTTGAACCAAATGATGAATCAAGGATTATGGGGAATAGACAAGAAAGCAGAGTTGAAGCCCAAGATTAGATCAACCATGATCTCACTGAATATAGAACAGGATCAAGTGGGCATTTGGCTCCCATTATGTTGCTGTCTGATTTTTACATTTATAATAGTTGGTATTGTTTACTTGTCATTATTTTTTCCAGAAAGTTCTGGCCCAATGTATTTATTTTGGATAGTAACATTATAATACATTTAAAGCATCCACATGATTACTCATACCAGTTTACGAAGAACATTATCCTGGACATTTCTGTAGTTTTGGCACACAGCAAATGCAGAGGAATGACTGAAGATGACAGGAGCATCTGATACTTCAAGTGCAGCCAACATTGTATCTTCAGAGACGTGGGAGAGGTCAACCAACATTCCTAGACGATTCATTTCTTTCACAACTTTCTGAAAGGCAAACACTGCAAACATTTGATATGTCTAGCTTTTCCTTGCTTTTCAGCATGAAAAATAATTACTTGCATTTATGTATCACATTTAGTGGAGAAAAACATCTTAAGGTGTTTTGCAGAAGTGTAAATTAATACTTAGGCCCACCATCATCTGTCACATACAAGTATCAGGAAAAAAAACCAAGACCTTGATGAAAAAGTTAGGATGCAAGGAGTGGGAGATAGTGAGTCGGAGGAGTTTAGGAATGGAATTGCCAGTGTGCAAGGACTTGGTGGCAGAAGGAAACAAACGGGAAATTAGAGATGGGACAATCAAAGAGATGGACTGTGGATTTCTGAATATGTGGGTGCGGAAGGAACTATTTACAAAGTCAACTAGATGTCGGACCATGAAAGAAAGTTGGCTGGTCAGAAGTTCACTGGGAATAGAATCAAGTCAGCCAGATGAAATGAGCTTTAAAAGAGAATGGCAGAAATGGCAGGAACAGGAGATGGAATTAGACTAAAGTTTCTTCACAGTTAATATTGGCAAATCATAAAAGACTTCAGATATTAATAGATATTAATAGAAACATTTGGAAGCTCAAGTATGGGTAAAAGTTATGTGAATGGAGAAACAATCATGAGAAACAAGTTCAAATCACACTACAGTTGCTGGGGGAATTTAAACTAAGTTATCAAAATAAAATCTTGAATAAAAGCAAGCTGTAAAACAACCATATTATTGCATAAACCCAGCTTGTTTACCAATGTCCTTTAGAGAAGTAATCTGCTGCCCTTTAATGATCTGACTTACGTAACTCTTGACCTACTACAGAGAAAGTGACTCTTAGCTGCCTTCAGAAATGACTTTGTAAATAATTACAAAAATCAATAAGAATACCAGAAGGATCGCCAGCAATGGATATGGGGATGGGACATGACATGGACACACCATTTCCTGTCAGCTCTGCAAATTCCTCCTCACTAACCTTTGGGGGCTTGGGTAATTTGAGAAAATTGTTCTAAGGATTCCTTAATTAACAAATCAAACATAATCAAACTCACAGAATTATCTTGCTCATTCAATGTCCCAAACTCCTCCATTACCATCTCTGAGTATGTTCTATCTTAACAGAAGGACTGACCAACTGGTGGTAGCAGCACAAGCATACAGCCAATTGGAAGTGGACCTGGAAGTCCTCAATCTTGATCAGGCTTCCTTTTGTTGGAGATGATCATTCAATTGACCATTGCTAGGTAATAATAACGCTGCATATTAGCCCAAATCTGAATGTTATCAAGGTCAGGCTAAGCTTGGGCTGAGTGCTTATTCTATGGATTAGGGTCCTCAGTTGAATCACCTGCCAATAATAACACCATGCTGACAACAGGCCTGGACAGCCCTCTTCAGAGGCCTCAGTCTTGTTCTTTTTTGCTACAATTGCTACTGTGCAGCAAGCAAAGGCTGGAACCTATTTCTATGTTGTTTTTTTAGAGACATAGGTGACGATGATGCAGGAGAACCTTCTGGAATGCACTGGACCCATCTAAGCAAGGAAATCTCATTTGGTGGATTCTACAGGCAGATTCCATGATTTTTCTAGTGGCTCTACCTATAAACACACTGCAGGAGATTGCACAGGGGTGAGGAGACATGGATTCAGAGAACAGCATCTCCCATGATTCATCCAGCTGCCAATGTGGTGTCTGAAATATGGTGGGTGCAGTAGACGAGCTCAAATTGAGGAAGTCACTTAAGACATTTTGGTAGTGATGTTATATTTATGTTCATAAACTAGTATCATCCTAGTAAACATCTTCTGTGAACTCTTTATCCTTCCTAAAGTGTGGTGCACAAATGTGCACATTTTACTTCAGCTGAACCTTTGTCAAGCTTTAGGATGATTTCCTAGTTGACACACAATTCCCCTGTTTACAACATTACATATTCTATTGCAGCTTATCCTGCTGCCTTTGTGAATTTGCACTCCTGGTCCTTCTAATCTTTCAATTCCTCAGCAGTCATTGCCTTTCCCTGCTGTTTCTCCGAAAGTGAATTACTACATACTGTGCATTAATTTGCATAAGCCTAGTGTGCGACTATTTCACCAATCTACCTCTTTCTAAAATCTTGCCTGCCACTTACTGTGTTGCCAAGTTTTGTATCATTTGTGAATTCCTAAATTCTACTCCATCAATATTCAGGCCATTTAAGCTCTGTTATCTGGCACATGTTGGACTTGATAGGTGCAAGTTAATCAAATATGCTGGTTAGTAAAGAGTCAGTCCCTCCGTTAGCCTGGCTGCTTCCTCTGGGATGCTGATTATAGAGAGCGACGGGTTGTAAAATGCCGATAACAAACTTTACTGTAACAAGAAGAACAATTATTCTAATGCAGAAAATCATCTATTCACCACATCTGATTCCTATCATTTATGCACCCTTTAAACTGTGTGCTTCTATTATCTAGTTTATTATGGGTTACTTTCTCAAATGCCTTTAGAAATTCCATATATGCAACACCTATTGCACTACTTTTATCAACCCACCATGTTACTTTATCAATTATTAAGATATGTCTAACTTCAACAATCCTTGTTGGCTGCCTCCATATGAGAATTAATTTTAAACATTGACAACAGTCTTCAGAGTAGTGTTTCCACAATTTACATTTCACTAAGAAGCCTGTATTTATCAGGTTTATCCCTTTCATTTTTTGAACAGAAGTGATAACATACAACCCTGCAGTTGTCTGGCATCATTTGTATATCCAAAAAGGACTGAAAGCTTGCTGTCAGTTTTGCTGCAAAATTTTCATGAATAGATAATTCTAATTCTCCTCCTGATCAGGTAATCTTTAAATTTTAATGGCAATCTTAGTCACTTGGAAAGTGTTTGAAGGCTTCATAAAGATGCAGCACATAACAACAAAAGTTCTATTGCACATACATATCACTGCAATAACCTCTGATCTAAAGTCCATCAATTCTGACAAATATCATCATGCAAGAGACCATTAGAGTACATGGAGTAAACTAAAACAGCTTATCATAGCTTTAGATAAACTTTACTCACTTTTCCAAAATCTGACAATCCTTTGACACCAGGCTTCACAAGGCCACTGTCCACTCTGCTGGTATCTGCCCTGCAAAATGAGAAAAGTGAAAATAAATGGGACCTTTATATGAGCTGCATTCTACATTTGTTAGTAAAAATGAGGTTGGAGGTGTGACACAAAGCACTGAGAAGGCTACATGCTCCACAGTGGACTGATCTGAATGCTGAATTTGCAGTACAACCCACCTTTGCTAGTATCAAGCCCTTTACTTCAAATTGCATGAAAAGAAATCTTCAGTACTGTGTGAAGGTGAAAATCTGAGCTCATGTTTACTATCTACTTATGAATAGTTATACTTAAATATGATTAAACATTTTCTTACCATGGTGTATTACAGACATGTGTTAATGTCAGGTAACGGACTCCAAGGTCATAGAACATTCTCAAAGCTGCTAGACTGCTGTCGATTCCATGTCCGCCTTCCACACCAATGAGGCTGGCTATTTTACCACTTTTAAATACTTGCATGATTCCTTTAACAAAATTAATCAACATCATTATACTTCACAGTGAAATTTTGTTCAAGGCTCTACCATGTGGGACATGGTAATTTTTTTTCAAAGATATAATCATCTTTATCCAGCATCAATATCACAAAGAATTGCTTAATTCTCTTTCCTGTCACGAACCAGCAACAAAAGAACCACACTGAGCATGATTCAGTGTTAAAAACTATTTTGTTAATCACTACTTATGATAATACGTAAAATAAAAGTAAAAATGTTAGTATGTTAGAATTCAAAAATGTTAAACCTTGAACGTTAACCCCAAAACTAAACTCGTCGTGTGTGTGTGTGGCAAAGTCCAAAACTCCCAGTTCCGGAATGGTTCTTAAAGTTCAGTTCCGCAAGCCATAAGGTGAAACATGAGCAAGGGCTTCTTCAACAACCACCGTTGTCAGAAGATAAGACGTAGATGTAGAAAAACAGAGAGAGAGTACATACGAAATCCAAATGTTCCACGATGGAACCCAAACGACACTTCAGTGTTTACTCGGTAGTGACTTCCTCACCCCGAAAAGCATCCGAATCGTGGTCGTCCACACACACAAATACCTGTTTCCTTCTACAGGTCAGCAACAAAGTGAACTCCACCGGATTACTTCCAACTTCCATACATGGATTTCAGTGGCAGACACAGTTATTGTTTCTCATCCATCGATAGAGAAAACTAGCAGGCTGGTGTCTCTCTCCCTTCTCTCTCTCTCCTTCTTCTTCTTCTAACTTCTTCAACAACGTCATTACGTCCTTTATCTTCTATTGACGTAAGCACGCCCCACACACACATACACACACACTCTCTATCTTAAAGGGACTTTCACTGAGTCCGTAACATTCCAAAATCACAAATCATATCTTTGTTTGTTCTCCTGTTGGCTTATTAACAAATTTGAAGGCAGCAGTAGCAGCAAGGGAACAAAATTGATTAAGGGACAGAAAATAAGGACTTGTGGGAATGGCTGTTTTTCAGACCAAAAGGTGGTAAATAGTGACGTTTTCCAAGCTTAACTAGTACCTTGGCTGTTATTGATAAATGTCAATGGACTTGGAGTCAGAATTTTGGAATTACTGATGACATAAAACTTGCAAATTTTTAGGAAGATCTGAATAGACTTCATGAAGATAGAGTCTGATGGCAGGTGAAAGTCAACATAATGAAGTTTGAGATGATACACTTCCATCAGAAAAATGAGAAGAGAAACTTGTGCTAACATAATTTTAAAGTGAGTGTGAGAATAGAGAGACTTGTTAATGTTTGTGCACAGAACTTTGAATATGGCAGGAAAGGTTTAAATATAACTATTGTTACGGACTCAGTGAATGTCCCTTTAAGATAGAGAGTGTGTGTGTATGTGTGTGTGGGGCGTGCTTACGTCAATAGAAGATAAAGGATGTAATGACATTGTTGAAGAAGTTAGAAGAAGAAGGAGAGAGAGAGAGAGAGAAGAGAGAGAGAGAGAAGGGAGAGAGACACCAGCCTGCTAGTTTTCTCTATCGATGGATGAGAAACAATAACTGTGTCTGCCACTGAAGTCCATGTATGGAAGTTGGAAGTAATCCAGTGGAGTTCACTTTGTTGCTGACCTGTAGAAGGAAACAGGTATTTGTGTGTGTGGATGACCACGATTCGGATACCGAGTAAACACTGAAGTGTCGCTGGGGTTCCATCGTGGAACATCTGGATTTCGTATTTACTCTCTCTCTGTTTTTCTACATCTACGTCTTATCTTCTGACAACGGTGGTTGTTGAAGAAGCCCTTGCTCATGTTTCACCTTATGGCTTGCGGAACTGAACTTTAAGAACCATTCCGGAACTGGGAGTTTTGGACTTTGCCACACACACACACACACACACACGAAGAGTTTAGTTTTGGGGTTAACGTTCAAGGTTTAACATTTTTGAATTCTAACATACTAACATTTTTACTTTTATTTTACGTATTATCATAAGTAGTGATTAATAAAATAGTTTTTAACACTGAATCATGCTCAGTGTGTTTCTTTTGTTGCTGGTTCGTGACACTATAAAGTATTGGATCCTGGGCTTTTTGATTAATGGAAGTAATGTACAAATGCCAGAAAAGTTATGATAAATTTAAATAAAACACTAACTCGACTCCACCTGGAGTATTGTAGCCAATTCTGACCTCCACGCTCTAGGAAGGATGTGAGGGCTTGGGAAAAGACACACAAGAGATTTACTATAATGGTCCCAGTGATAAGGCATTACAGCAACGAAGATAAATAGCAGGGAGGTTTGGTTTATTTGGAGAAGAGAAAAGTTGGTTGAGGTGTTTCAAATCATAATTGGTAGATAGATTAAATCATAAACTATTTCCAATGGTTTGAGCGGCAAAGGTGGAGATTTAAAGTGATCAGAAAAGGAACCAATGGCTACATTAGAAAGAAATTTTTCCTGCATGATTGAATGGGATTTGCCTGCCAGAGTGATCAGTACCACTTCGAGAGCAGCCTTCAAAATGGAACATGAGTTCTTGAAAGAAAGGTATTGCAGGGGAATAAGCTGTTGATTGGGGCTAAATGGATTGTTCTATGAAAGGTGTGTGAGCATCCTATTATTTTGTACTGTTCAATGATTCAACTATATGCCAGTCATATATTTTCCCATCATCTGTCAGCTCCTCAGATTATAGGCAAAGTGGACTCGTGCACCAATTTCTTTGAATTTACAACCACCTTGGTTATATAAGGATATAAAGCATTTTTACTTCACATACCATCTGCTGTTGTTGCCAGTTGGAAATCTTCTGGGAACATCTCTATCATCCTTTTTATCACATCTATTTGTTCCAAGGTATGACGGACTGCATCTTTGTTCTGTGCATTGCAAGGCACGTAAGCAACCCAGAACTAATGCAGTGAAACAGAAACACACATGAAACTGAACTAGCAAATTAATCAGAAATATTTAATTATTGGTGGCTGTATTCTCCACCAATCAGTCCTTGTTTCCATTATTTAAAAAAAATTATGCATGCCTTTCCCCACATCTGTTTAATAGGAAACATTTCTAATTAAATTTCATTTTATTAATAAATGTTTAGATTAACAGCTAGTGATATAACTTACTATTGTTAAATTTTTGGAACATTGATAAGGCTGAAGGGCATCTGACGGTTGAAGTTATGAAACAGGCACCAAACCAAGCAACAATGCATGGTGCCTGGACATAAGAGCAGCACCCACAATTTTATGAACCTACCTACATAAGGTCTATAGAAGTAAACAGACATACTTATAGTTTGGGAAAAAGTGGACTTTATAGTGGCTGGCTTTTAGATATTAGAAGTGCTGTTTAGGGATAAAAGAACAACAAATGTGCCACACTTATTTCTGATTCAAATGTTGGGTGTCATTTGGTAGAAGCATCGGAACACACAGTTAAGGCCTATGGGAATCAACATGCATCACTGATTTGACATTAGTGCTGCCATTTTGGAACTCCAAGCACCAGTCAAAACCTGCTCTTAGGTTCACATAGCTGAATGCACATTAACCCCCAGGAAACATTAATGCTGCTTAATGGGATCATGTACTATTTACAGATTTGTAACTGGCTGATTTCTTCTTGTTGGTGCTACAGTTCTACATGTTTTTGGTAGTTTTCATAATTGTTTTAAATTTTAAAGATCTGCAGCATTTGTGTGATAGGCACTGAAAACACTCACTGATTTTAAGGTCTTTGTACAAACCAGTTGCTCATTGACATCAGTACACTAGTTATTCTCCATGGAATACAGTGTGAGTCACATTCTTCTAGTCATACTGTATTTAAAGGGGATTGAATTCTAGTGCACCAGTGTCTGTGAGCAACTGGTCTGTGCATGTTTCACCATGGCAACCTTACAAACACTTGTGCTCATTCTGCTTGGAAGACTTTGTATACTGGAGACACAAGGGACTGCAGATGCTGGAATTTGAAGCAACACAAAAAGCGCTGGAGGAACTCAGGTCAGTCCAGATGAAGGAACCGAGACCCTTCATCTGACTGGTCTCAGTCCAGAAGGGTCTTGACCTGAAATATCGACTGACCATTTCCCGCCATAGATGCTGTCTGAGCTGCTGAGTTCCTCCAGCGCTTTTTGTGTTGCTTCAGATTTTGTATATTGTTTAGTGGGCACTATACATCAGGTCTGCTATGTACCTGGAGCAAAATTTTAATTCCTTAAAGTTTTACTGGTAATCGTTTATAGGCAGTGGATCATGGAATCTCGTGCCAAATAGAATTCATGATGCCTTCATTCTGTGACAGTGTGCTGTGTCAGCTGTATTGCAGCCACCATGGCAATCAAAAGGGCAGTGACTGCATGACAAGCACTATTTGCTGACGATAAGGATCCTGACTCCGCTTCACAACCCATGCACAACAGATGTGTGGTATACATGCAATAAAAAACATACTATGATGGAAGTGCATTTAAGTTACTGGATTAGTAACCCAGAGGCCTCAGATTCACAATGCACAGATGAGAGTTCAAATCCCACCTTGGCAAGTTACAGAAATTAAATTTAGTTCATTATCTGGAATTTCAACACAAGAGGTGTGAGTAATGATGAACATAAATTACCTTTTGTTGAAAGAAATGATTTGGTTCATTAATGCCCTTTGTGGGAAGAAATCTGCCATCCTTAGCTGGTCTGGACAATGTGACTCCTGGCATGCAACTTTGAGGTTGACACTTAACTGCCCTGAAGTCACCAGTATGCCACTGTTTAACCATAACTGCTACATTAAAGTAGAAAAAGAATAAAGCTGGTTCTGATGGAAGGTCACTGGCCTTAAACGTTAACTCTGTTTCTCTGTTCACGTATGCAGACTGAACAGCTAGGTATTTTCAGATTTACCTGCTTTTATTTCAGATTTCCATGATCTGCTTTTCAATACAACAGACAGCCCAACCAGCACTGACCTAGGGACTGACTTCAGACAAGAAAAAAAATTGGGCCCAAACAAAGTTCTCCTCACAGATGTCAGGTAATGGGAGAATTGACCCGCAGGAATCCTCATAAATCATACTTTACAGACAATGTGCCAGTCCCCCATCACAGCCCCTGGGTATGTCTTGTGCCGCTGGAAGGATAGACATACTTGGGAGGGGAGTTTGGATGGCCCCAATGCCATACCAGCAGGAGGAGTGACATTGAGAGTCCTCAAAGTTGATTCCAGACTTTAGGAAGTCTCATGGCATTAATACAACATAGGCAGGGAAACCCCCTCCCAATTACCATCTACAGCACTCCCTCAACTGATGAATCAAACGATACTTGGATGGAGTACTGAAAGTACAGCAGAGGGCACAGAATGTACTCCAGGTGGGGGACTTCAGTGGTTATCACTGTTACAAACCAGCAACAAAAGAAACACACCGAGTCATGTATCAGTGTTAAAAACTACTTTATTAATAACTACTTATGATAATAAGAAAAATAAAAGTAAAAATGTTAGAATGTTAGAAGTAAAAATGTTAAATCTTAAACATTAACCCCAAAAACTAAATTCGTAGTGTGTGTGGCAAATTCCCAACCTCCAAGTCTAGAAATAGTTTTCAAAGTTCAGTTCAGCAAGCCATAAGGTGAAACGTGAGCAAAGGCTTCTTCAAAACCACTGTTGACTGAAGACATAGATGTAGAGAGAAAATAGAGTAATTACGAAATCCAAATGTTCCACGATAGAACCCAAACGACACCTCAGTGTCTACTCAGCAGTGACCACTCCACCGCATCTTCCTCACCCCAAAAGGCTCTCGAATCGTGGCCGTCCACACAAATACCTGTTTCCTTCTACAGGTCAACAACAAAGTGAACTCCACGGCTTTGTTCCGAAGTATCTGCCACCCCGAAAAGCATCCAAGATGTGGCCGTCCACACAAATACCTGTTTCCCTCTACAGGTCAACAACAAAGTGAACTCCACTGCTTTGTTCCGAAGTATCTGCCACCCCGAAACGCATCCGAGATGTGGCCGTCCACACAAATACCTGTTTCCCTCTACAGGTTGACGACAAAGTGGACTCCACCAGATTACTCCAAAAATCCATACGTGGACTGTAGTGACAGACACAGTTACTGTTTTTCATCCATCGATAGAGACTAGCAGGTTGGTCTCCCTCCCTCTCTCCTCTGACTGATTCCGACTGACTGCTTCAAAAACGTCATTACGTCCTTTATCTTCTGTTGTCGTAACCACACCAACATACACACACACATATACCACTATGCTCTATCTTAAAGGGACATTCACCAATAGTAACCTAGTCCGTAACATCACCAAGGGTGCCTTGTGGGATCACCACCACCAATGACCATAATAAAAACAGAAAATAATCAGCAGGTCAGGCTGTAACTGTGGGAAAAGAAACAGAACCAACGTTTCAGGTCAAAGACCTTTCATCAGAACTTCCCACAGATGCGACCTGACCTACTGAATATTTCCAGCATGAAGGACACAGCTGCCAGACTGAGAAAGTGAACAAAACAACATGAGGAATAACCTTATTTGACTTCATCTTCACCAATCTACCAGAAACAGAGACATTGCAGGACAGCACTTGAAGAAGTGAATGCTGCACAGAACTTGTGGAGATATCTTCAATGGCACTTCCATTGTCCTCTCACCTTCAACATCCTGCAGGTTACCACATAAATACCATGGTAACAAGAGCACGTCAGAAGTTGGATATCCTGCAGTGTGACTCACCAGACACTCCAAAGCCTTTCCATCATCTACAAGTCAGGACCGTGATAGACAATTCACAGCATATCACAAATTCATGACATCTACCACCAAGAAAGAGGAATCTGACTATTCTATTGATATTCCTTCATCATTGCTGAGTCTAAACCCTAGAACTCACTATCCAATAGCTTTTTGGGATTATCTTTACCAGTCCTGCAAAATGTTTAGAACTTCCATAGCAGGGTAGGAATGATAATGCATTCTTACCCTCACTTTCATTCCATTGCACACCTACATAGTCTTCAGCCTCTGAAAGGAACGATGGTACATGAGCAAAGGACTTCAACATATTAACAGCAAAGCTTTTCCTTTTGTATGTGGGGGATTTCTAACAATGTCATGGGCAATAAAGAATTGAAGGCCTGATTCATAATGAGGCTTTGTATCCAGGCATCATTACCCTGTTCTAAACTTATTAATGGCACAGATTATTTCGTAACTAATTTTCCCACTCCATAAACATAAATTAGACAAAAAGAAAGAGGAGGTGAGAATTAGAATGGGAAAAAGTGTACCTGAGCACCAACCAAACCAGCCCGGAGCTTCTTGATATTGGTCTGAGTAACATTCCAGGTCTTAAGGTCGACTGCAGAAAGATCATTGTGTACCCTCTTCCTTAGCTGCCAGGGCATGTCATTGTGCCTGAAATAAGGAAAGTTAACATTTTTAAAAAGTGACTGAATTCTTATATATATAATAGGTCAGCACACATGCTCAATACTTGTGGATTAAGAGAGCAGCATGGAAAGAATCCCCATACAAGCAAGACCAGTAATTTTAAGTTACAGAGAGAGTAGGGTGGGTTGAGGTTGGAGAGGGCACTCCTTCAGAGTTGCCATGGTGATAAACCATTGATAAAGCCATCTGGTTGATAGGTTAATGAGGGCAATTAGACAGAAAGAAAACAAAGGAACATGTTAATAGCAGATCAGAGATAGAGGAAATACCAAGCAATGCTAGTACAGAGAGTGAGAACGAGACTGAGACTGAGGAAGAGGATGGAGAATTAAAGTGATTCCATCCCACTTCCATTCTGAATTGAGTTATGTGCCTTTTGTTTCCTGGACTGTACTAATGATGCCCAATGTAAGTTTAAGGAACAGGGCCTCATCTTCCATATGGGCATGTTGCTGCCTTCTGGACTCAATATTGAATTCAACAATTTCAGGTAACTTGCCTTCTCTGGTTGTATCAGAACTAGCCAGTTCTGCTGCTGTAAAGTAAAAGCAACAACAGTAATATCCGTAACATTAACTCAGTTTTTCCTTCTCCACTGACACTGTATGAACCAGTGGGCACTTCCTTAAGCTCTGACCTACATGCCACAGATTTTTACATGTTGATTTGTTTGTTTTCTTTCTTTCCAACTGCCTTCAATCAGATGGTTCATCAGCAGCTTATCATCAACACAACCCTGGCCTCTTGCTATCAGAGATGTTCCCTCCATCCTACCATTTCTCCCCCAAGCCCTCTGCACTTGAAAATTATTTTCTGCCCCTCTCTTTCCCAGTTCAGATGGAGGATCTCTGAACTCCAAAATTACATTTTTGGTTTTAATTGGGTTCAACATCACCAACTAATCCTGCAAGCAGATTTTGCATCCCTTAAAAACCAAAATCTACCTGATATACAGATAAACAATATAAGGCTCAACAAAAGGAAAAATCTGTTGTGGCTGCAATCTGCTGTACTGAAAAGCACCAGATGGTAATATGTAATTCTTATGTATTTTATTAGACCAAGCCTTGAAACCAACAGAGGTAAATGGACAGCAATTTTTATTACAAACTATATTACAGTAATTGCACGAACTGTTTTCTCTTGCTCACATGAAACATATAGCCCTTCTCAAATGGATATGTATTTGCAAATGCACTTCAGTATATACACATATGAAGTTGTACACTTTGATTGGACAAAAGAAGTTCACATACTCTTCGTAGAAGTGTGAAGATAAGGGAGAGGATCTGAGACAATTGTATTTATGGGTACACAAATCACAAAAAGTAATGGCATAGATTAATAATGCCATAACAAAATATTTCTACAACAAAATTGAAAGGAAGATAAATTACATGAAAACTTAAATAGAATCTCAGTATACTACGTTTCAAATACTGTGAATTGTTCCTCCTTTATATTAAAAAAAGAACATACAAGTACCAATGAAGTTGTAAAAATACAAGCTAGAATGATA
The DNA here is from genome assembly GCF_009764475.1 of Pristis pectinata. NCBI lineage: Eukaryota > Metazoa > Chordata > Chondrichthyes > Rhinopristiformes > Pristidae > Pristis > Pristis pectinata. Next base: position 26,022,851 of record NC_067417.1, read on the forward strand.
ATAGAATCAAGTGGTTATACCTATTACAAAATATTCAATAGGCTGTGGTACATTTCCCTGCAAAGAGATCTTTAAAAAATATGAAGGGTTATATAGGATACATGGAGAGAAGATGTTTCCAAGGTAAAATGCACATATGTTTTCTAGACAATGCTTTCTAGAAATCTAGACAAACATGAGGTAAAAAGTAATAGAATGAAACGTTGATGCAGTCAGATGAAGAATGAGAAAATACTCATGTGGAGCACAAGCACTGCTATTGACATTCTGTGCTGCATATCTTTTAAACATTGTGACAATTCAATGGCCACAACTATGCCAACTACAGGCCAATTAGCCAGGGTTAGGCCACTTCAAATAAATGTGAACAGAAACCTTACCACAAAGATACTAAGAACTACTGGCATTCTCACTGATGTTGGAACAATTTATGCGATCACCCCAGCCATTATCACTCTGTGACATTTGAAATTATTTCCTTGATCTGGCCAAGTATTTTGAATTATCTAAGATGGTGGATTTGATACCTTGTGCAACAAGTTTTCAGACTTGTTGCACAAGGTATCAAATAATTCTTGTTATACTGTTATACTGTCGTATCAACTAAGTCTTGATACAACAGGGCTAATGTTTGAACATTGAATCAACATTAGGGAATTAAACCGCCTTTGTCTGAAACCCAAACTTGATGCCATTTGGAGCCACGTAGCTCCCAACATCCTCCAGGCCTCTTTACTGCAGCCATTCCACATAAGTGGCTGGTCTGCAGGTTGCCGCTGAGCCTCAGGTAGCACAAGCTGAAGCCCTGCCCTGCACCACTCCAATACCTCATACTGTCAAAAACCCTTTTCCACTATTTTTAAAAGAATGTGATGTTCAAAGATGTTCAGAAACAGTTGAAATAAGTTATAATTTATTAAAACAATACATTTATTTAAAACATTCAACTTATAAAGTAGTAAAGACAATAAAACATTAATATTAATTATTAATAAAAACTCTTGGTTTCACTTACCTTTTCTACACAGATCAATGCTCCCATTGAAATGAATAGGGCTGTGCTGGACGCTAGCTGTGCCAGCCTCTCAGTTCAGTACCTTATACAACTATCCTTGATTTAGTGGCTAGTCCAGGGAATAACAAGAACTCAGATGCACCACATTTAACATTCTGTGTGTTATGTGCTTCTGTACTAAGGTACACAGATGTGGAAGTATGGACTGTGCTGATGCATGCTATAACTAGCCAGAACTAGTACATGGAACTATCAGCAGCATTCTGCACAAACCAGCCTGAAAAGTACTGGCTTGTAATACAGTTGAGTAGATGCATCAACAACGTACTGTTGATCTAGATTCATTTCAAGTCCACCACAGGGTCCAATATTCATCCAAATATTATAATTTACATTAGTTTATACACGAGTTTGAAGACATTCTAGAAATTTTCCAATGCATTGAATAAAACAATAAAGCAAAAAGTATGATATTCAGGCTTGACATAATTAATCTAATTTACTCACCCATCAATCAATGCAGTACTTTTCATTAAATTCTCAGCTTTTTGACGAAAAGAAAGCATAGTTGTGTACTTTACAAAACACTGCATTAGAAGTATCAATAACATATCCCAAGATTCTAGTATCACCTCTACGGGACTTATAATGTTTCTCAAAGCTACAATGTGCTTCTCGCCATTTGAACTGTCTGCTAATATGTCAAGATTTTTAAACAATGCTTTTCCATTGCAGGAAACAGTTTTTTATGCTTTTAAACAATTGGGGAAGGATGAATTCAACAGGACATCCTGCCAATATTTTTTTAATATCAAAAGATAAGTGAGGTGCAACAGACTTTTTGATAAGAATGGAAAACCAGGCTATTTTTGATGTAATTTGAGACAGGAAATTCAATTGATATATGTGCCTTTATAGAATTGTGTTTTTAAAACTCTCTGCTATCTTTCAGAAAGCATTTCTTGTCCTTGACATTGATATTATTTTGATCCATTCTTTATGACATGATTTTTTTTTAATAAAAGGAAACCTAAAATTTACAAAAGATTTTCCATATACCTTTGTGGCAATTGATGAAGAAATAAGATGATGAGGGCTACAAAAATCTTCTCCATATTCTCCTTATTTGGGTGTTGCTTCCAATGGATGGAGCATCAATTCCAACAACACAACCTTAGAACAGGATGAGGATTGCTTTGTCAATGACTGTCAGGGTCATCATGGCCATGAATTTTTATGCTTTGGGATCCTCCCATTTAGGCATCTGGCAACATCTCACAATTTACTCTCCACTGTTGCCCACAGATCTTTACCACCCTTAATTCAAAGTTAGCATAGTACATTTTATCCTCTCCTGCCAGACAGCAACAGGCAGAACAAGCATTGTAGGGTATGTCATGGTGTAGGGGGTCATTGGTCATTTTGTAGGCATATTAACTTGATATCAGATATTAACTTGTCGATGAACCACAATCAGAGAAAGATTTCTACTTTCTCATTTTGCAGCTACTCTCACTCAATTCAGAGGTCACAGTGCTCTGAGATGGAGAGTTCCAGAGACTTTCCATCCTCCACAAGAAACTGATGCTTTCATTCTGCAACAGTCCACTGTACCTTCTATACTTAAGTGACCACAATAAACCATAATAAGGGATGACTCTGAACTGCATGCAGCTCCAGCACACTTGGGCAATGTGCATACATTTAATGTCATGCTGCGTTGCATGGACCATTTGTATGCTGAGATATCAACTGATGTGTGGGTTGCTCTGCACATGTCCTGAGCTGAAATCAAGATTTGTGTTGATCTCCTTTATGTTGTATTGTCATCTCCATGGGAGTTCAGCCCATGCCACTGATGCCACAGTGGGCAAATATAGAGCAAGAAAATGAGGACGAAGAAAAGATAAACGAGGCAGATGGCAACGTAGACAACCCTTTTCCAATCAATCTGCCCATGAACCCATCTGACCCTGTTATCAATCAAAACAAACCAACTTTCACATTTACAACAGTTCCACTATTCAGCTTGCCTTACTTTTTTCCTGACCATCAGTGTCTGCTTGGCCACACCACAAAAATTAAAGCCAGCATAAACATTCACAATCAAAACATTCCAAATTACATAAAAGTGACAACAAATCACTTAAGTGCCTGACCTCCATCTACCTTTGCCAGTTTACCTGCTCCTCCACAGTACTATCCCAATGACTGCAGCACGGTTGATGGAAGGTTGCTGACAAACTGCATATAATGGAAGAAGTCACTGAAGACTTTGCAGGACAACTTGAGTACTTCTGGGCACAGTAGATACATCACCAGAATGTACCTTTTCAGAGTGAGTGGCTGCAGGCTGGCTGACAAGACAACTGCAATGGGGCTCGCAGATTGGCTATAACAGTACCACCTTCATGAGAAAACAGGTTTATGCTGCACGGAACCACTGCCATTACACAGTAATGCATGTCAACACTCCGGTCATTTGTTGGAGGACAGATTGCAGGATGGCTTTGACACCATGCCAGTCTCTGAACACTTGTAATAGTCTGCATTTACAGGCTTTTAGCTAACTGCTGGAGCAATAGAAAAGTAACAGTGGTGGTTTCAAAATGCCTTCATCCTAAGAGAGCATTGTCTGGTTAAGTTTAAGTTCTTAGATGTCTGAAAGGAGAAACATACAACTGTAGGAGTATTGAAAAGGCGTTGATGGTAGGGTGCAAGAAGGTACACAGAGTAAGAGTTACATAATTGCACCATCTGCAACTTGTACATCAGTAGAAATGAGGGATAATGGAATGCAACTGCTGGCACTGTCATCAGGTTGTGAGATGAATAGGAACTTTGCAGCAATGTAAGTGTGCTGTACATGTAGATTACATGAGTCCTGGCTGAAATTGGTGGTAGGAGAGGAAATTTGGGTGGTGCATGTCATTTAAAGGCTTAACCACATAAAGTCATAAAATTTTTAATGGCACTACATCCAGGCTGTTATCAGGGTTTGGCTATCTCCTTCCACTGTTTTCAGCATATGTCTGGAAAGCTCCCTGACAGGCCATGGGAAGAAGAATTGCTATTTTCTCCATCTCCAAACTATCCAATGCAGTGTCAGAGAATCTGCTTTGTGTTGTTTTTGGATGTTTCCCAGCTTGGAATGAGCTCCAGGATGCCTGATGATAGCTACCGCAGCTGTAAGTCTCATCTTCTTTCAAAACTGCAGACCCTATAAGCAGTGAAGGCTAACTTAAAGTGATGTTGGTTCATGAAACTAAATCTTTTACTGATGTGATCAGCCCATGTATAGTGGAGTTGGTGCTGGCTGCACACAGCAATCATGTGAATGGGCAGACTGCAAAAAGTTAATATGCTGTCTACCTGGATTGGAGGTCCGGTCAACTGCAATGAGGCTATCCAATTTAGTCTTTAAGGTTTCTGTAAAGCGTTCAAGATGTTCTTTAATAGTGGTTATGATTTTTTTTTAAAGTATACTTAGATGGACATATGTGGAATACTGAACTTCTGTACACTTAATATGCATTATTAAAATTATTGATATTTTGTGTTTCAAACCTTAAGCTTAAAGACTCTGGTCACATTGTCATTTACTCTGAATTTGCAATTGCAAACTGCTCACTGCTTCAGCATATAAAATTCATATATATGATACTCAGTTTGCCAAGGTGTAGGAAACACTTCAAACCCAGCAATAAAAAAGTATTCAGCTGCAAAGAAAGTTTTCAGTTGAAAGAATTAAGAGGTTAAAATTGACAAACCTTGTTCAGATACTGCAATAAATATTAACTTCCCATTTTTAACAATGAATTTTTTAGATTCATGTGGTATACTTTTCAGTGTATGCTGATGTTGACAGAAGTAAATGTTCAAACTTGGATAAATTTCCACCCTTGTACTATAAGCTGAAAAAATAGTCTCAGTCTTATTAAGATCTAGCACCAAATCTTTGCAAAGCAAAATAAAACTTTGATGTGTTACAACTGAAGTTCACCTCACAGGTCAACATTTAGGAATAGACTAGGTTGGTGGTTAGAGTGCAAAGAAATATGGGAATGGAGTGGGAAAATGAGATTAGGAACACTATTCATCCAGAATAAACATTAACATGGGTTGGTGGGATCTGATCGTGTGCTCTACTTCTGTGCTGTATATATCGTTTGGACACAAGGCAAGAATTCAGAACACAGAATTGTTCCTTGCCTGAAAGCAAAACTACATTTGAGGAAAGCCTAAATGGCGGAAAAATAGGTTATCTATTACATCAAATGTATCTTGCTTTTTTTTTAAGACAAAGGTTTATTACCAAATTTCAACAGGTATACTGAATAAAATATAACAGATGACAAATATTACAAATAAAATAAATTATTCTGTTACAAGGACATTTCAATAAGACATACAATAATTACAAAGGAACTACAAGCATAGTTTAACTAACACAGAAAGAACTTGATTTGTTCAATCGTAAATAATCCATACAGGTTTTCGCAGTAAGGCATGGAGCTCAATATGTAGACTGAGCCTGAACACACATTTCCACACAGCAACACACACACACACACACACACAGTAACACACACGCCAGCTTTCTTGAAAGCTATGCTTTGGTGAACAAAATGTTTTAGTGTTGTTGTGATATTTGTGAAGAAAATTACATGTATTCAAAATAATTCTTCAATATCAAATGGCCTGTATGTTACCTTACTTATACAGTTGTAATATCCACCTTATATCAATTTTTAAAATTTCTTGCTATACACTTATGGATCATTAACAACTGTATATTACATTTTAACTAAGTGCTTTTAAAATACTTAAGAATATAGATGGGATATCTTTTTAGGCTTTTGTTTAATATTTTTCATGAATTTATTTTTAGTATCTCTATTACTGGAAATGTAAGCATTTAGCAATATAAATGTGAAATGTAGCATCTGTTGTGAATAGGTCATAAAACAACAGGAATGAAAATAAAGCATGTAGGATCTAAAGGCTTCAGGTAAACCTTTTAATGATGTCCTGTAAACCAAATGGGCACATGTCATTTTGGTGCAGAAAGATCATACATATCACACTTGTGTAGGAGTTCACAGTTTCTCTCTACCAGTGATGCACTGCATACATAGTAGTTAATCTAATATAGTCTATTTCATGACTCAGGATTCAGTGCACTTGTAAGATCACACAGACCAACCTAAATGTAGCATAAAGAAAAATCCTTCAAGCACTGACATTTAGAAATGGAAATTGGTATTCTTTCAGTCCATGGAAACATCACTGCCAATAACCATTTGAAAACAGCCTTTAACTATTTAAAAAAAAATCCCATCATAGAATGTCCCCTACTTCAGTGTCAGACACCTTGACTTATTATTGAATGCAAAGCAGGTTAATAATGTTGGCTTATAATGGACTTCGATTATTTTGTCCGTTGTAGAACTTGCAAGAATTTGAGATTCTACCAAATTGAACACAATCATTTTTTATGAATAGGATATTTTCTTCCATGTAAGTTGGCTACAAAGCAGCAATCAATTTCTCAAAATCTTAGTCCCATTTATATTTCAATTTGAAACTATTGGTTTCAAGTGCTCCTCTAGCTACTTCCAAATATTGTGCAGGTACTCACACAATATTTAGAAGTAGCTAGAGGAGCACTTGAATCACCACAACGTTGAGGGCTATGAACCGAGTGCTAGTAAATGGGATTAATATAGAAGAATACTTGATGGTCAGCCTGGACATGGTGGGCTGAGGGGCCTGTTTCCATGCTGTATGATTCTATGACTCACTTCTGTTTGAATTACCAAGTATCAGCAGCTGGTACATTAGCAGCCTACTTGATCAAATCCCTTCGTTTATATCAATATTGCTTTCTAGTACCTTTCAAATATCTGCTGATCCACGAAGACCTCACATGGTTTTTCCAACTATTGCTAAATTTTAGGAGATATATTAGGGATTATTAACAAATAATCCTACTTAGGATAAATCCATAAGTAAGAACAAATATAATGTTATTTTTATTGTTTTATTTCTGCCTTTAATATGAAGGGAAGAAGATATTTTATCACTTGCATATAGTGATTGTATTATTCTCAGCCAGAGTGGAGGTTATTGGGTGATTTTTCCCTTGAAAATCATGTCAGGTTACAACACTGCTGTGAGTGGCTATGAGTGACTGAGATTGATTTTATACACATAATCTGTGTGCTACAATGATCTGCTCACTGCTTCTATTTCTAGAGAAAAAGCTGTTTTATTGGGAGCAGTCCATTTTATAATTTCTGTTTACTCTGCTCTCTAAAAACATTGTTTTGAATAAAATGACTTCACTGTACAATTGTCTTTGTTGCAAGTCCAGATGTATGCCCTGGCAAACACTTTACTGAAAATAGTATTTTGTACTGGCAATTCTAGTTTTAAGAACTTAATATTTTCTATGCTGATAGTTTTTTTTGGTTATGCATTTCTAACAAACGATTGCCAGAAAATAAATGCTAAAAGTATGTATGTAACCAGCAAAATGAAAAATATGGTTAGTTTTTGACTTAACACTTTGGGCCCTTAATAGTCATACTTTTCCATGCTACTAACTGCCAACGATCCAGAATGCTGAAGTAAATGTTAGGTAAATTTAAAGACAGTACATGGTATCCTAGGAGAGGTAACTTGCACGAGTCTAATCAAAGAGAATCATGTGCTCAATTCCTACGCTTTTCAACGAACTGCTCGACTGTCAATTATAACAAACATTTAAAAGATTGGACTGAACAGCTGGCTTTCAAGTGAACATTCAAACCAGTCTAAACAGGTTCCAGTTATACTCCCTGACAGAATGTTAACTTATATGGCTATTATAACCCAAGCCTTGCTTTTACCCATTTTAGGCAATGGAAATTGGCACAAGCTGATATTTACGAAATGATTCATACACTTCCACAATCCATGGTGAAAATGATGGTCAATATTCAATGTTCTGAAAATATGAAAAGTCAACCAAAGTTCAACACAAGAATTTTTGCATTTCCTTTTAAAAACAAAGTGACCCACTTCAGTACTTGGAGCAAGTTTCTCTGGGTACGAGTAAATGCATTTGCCACTAAGTATATAGTACAAGTTTACCTCGCAATGGACAAGGATGTTCTCAGTCAAACACAATCTTCACATTTTAAAGAGACACCAAATTCAAGTGAAAATGTTCGGCTAACGTCATCTGTTGAAAAACAAGTAGTATGATAAGAGCATGAATTGAAATGATTCATTGTCTGTTTTGGCTTTTTATAAAATCACAAATACCAATTTTGCCACATATTTGCTGAAGACAGAGCTGCCTTCATATTTGTCAAAGACCATATCTTTACATTGGCTGTTATTGGGTCTACTTCCTCATAATTATTAGGAATTTACATAGATTTTAGACTTTTAATTTCTATTTATAAGATCACTTCACTGCTCAAACCAAATAGTTAAAATTTCAGTGTTTTCAAAACTGAACAATACATTTCATAAATGAACAATTCAGAAGGTAAAACTGTAAGTTACTTAATGATTATTTAATCACAATAACTGCATGAAAAGTAAAACATTGTTTTAAAATTAACATCAAATTACTCTTTTATCTTTAAATGTAAATTCAGCATAAATTTCAAATTGTTTATACCTGCAATTACAAATTTTAGGTGAATTCCTGTCTCAAATGGACTATTTCATTTGTTGTAAATTGAATCTTAGCAAGATACCTTACAGTGCTTATTCAGCTCATATGATTCAGTGCAATATTTCTTACAAAATGAGGGCTTATCATAACATTAAACAGTAAAATCAAACATGGCAACTTTTCAAGGACTCATTACAAATCAAAATGCTAACTTTTCTTACAATACTAATGGCAATTTCTTGTCGCCAGAGACTACGTTATGACAACAAAAGCCCAGGACAAACCTCTGAGGAGTTAATGGTTCTATAAATATTAATCCTTTAAAGATGCCTTTGAATAATTTTCACTCATGATAAAAGCATAGCAAAATGCAGACCCTGAAAACTCACTTTTAATATAGATCTCAATATGTTCAGTTTGAAGCATTTAAGCCTCATGAATGTTTCCAAACCTTAAATATTGATCTGAACTAAATACAATAAGTTAGCAAATACCCATTCCGAAGAATGTTTGTTTTAAAATGTCAAGTGTATTTTATGGCTGAAACAGATGTGATCTTTCAATTCCTTTGAAATAACTCAGCAGTACAGTATGGAATTTCAAAGGTAATTTGTCTGTAGTAAAATGTACTTGTGAACAAAAAACATGACAAGCAGATGAAAGCATGACATCCATTTTAAAGATGTACAAAAACTGTTATTAGGAGACAAACTACCCAGATAAGATTTTATCCTCCCACCTTTCCATTCACAGTGAACTGTAAAGTCTATGTGCGTTTGAAGTAGGTCTGCTGTAATTTATGAGTAAAACCTGTATAGACTTAGACAAGAATAGTTCCCTGGATAGACATGAATAAGCGAAGCTTTAAATAAAATCTTTATTCCATCTATATTTATATTACTACTAACAAGGACAAAGCTTTCATCAACATCTCCTTCCCCTACTGTTGCCCTTTAGAGATTTGTTCAGTGATACAATTATAAAATAGCACCATGACCAAAGTGCATTGTGAATACAACTTGACTGCCTTGTAACAGCTCACTCTTTGTAACAGCTGAAAACTACATGCATAAATATAAAAAAGTTAAATAAATACAGAAATACAATCTGTATCAAAAATGTCAGTATTAAGAACACGAGGTGGAGAAGTGTAGAGAAACTGAAACATTAAAATAATCCTTGAGCATTTTGCTTCTAGGTTATTTACAGTTCTTATTACTTGCACTAATTTTGTGAATGTGAAAACTGCAATGCTGACAACATTTAAAAAAGACAGAAATCATTCTTTGAAATGTTAACATTCATTTTCTGTTCACACTAAAACAAGCTTATTTCATGCCTTCATCCACAAAGAATAAAATAGAGATTTCACAGGCTTTTTTAGTCCGATCTGCCCTATTCAGACTGAGAACAGTGGTCCTTGTTAAGGATGATGTTAATAATCTCGCCTTCGTGCTCCTTCATATGATCCATCAACAGCTCTTTACTGGTGGATTCAAATCCACAGATACAGCAACAGAATAGTAAAACACAGTACTCTGTGCCAGAACGAGTCTGACTTTCACTTTTTACTGGTGAATTGTTCACATTTACATCTGAATTCAACTTCTGATATTTTTCAGGGCTTCTGTTTCCATCAGTAACGTGGCTCATAGTTTCTGGAGTAGCCACAAGTTTATCAGAATTTAGAGGATGAAGAACAGACGGTGGTGGTGATATTTCTTCAACTTCTTCAGCTGAAAGTTTTCTTTGGGGCTCCTGAGACCTAAAACAATTTAAGGATTTGTTATAAAATACATAAACAGAGAAAGCAAGTTTACTAAAAAAGTATTAAGGAAATACTTCCCCACACCATTTCACACATAACTTTCTTCCATATTAATTCTGTTTCCATTTCTAAATATGATTGCCTTGTGACACTGCAGTTGCAGCTCCACCCTTTGGGAATTTAAAGATTGTGAGAAGGGAGTCTGCCTTCTTAATTACTCCTGTAACTTTGCATGCTCAGGACCTGGTGGAGACAGACTGGTAGGTTTTCCAGACAATTGATGTTATTCTGATTAATACTCCAGAACACCTTCAATTCACTTTTCTCTTTAAGATGTTACACAGTAGAACAATAATTTTTCAAGTGAACTTGGTAAGTTTAAAGGCAGCGTGGCAAACAAAACCAAGTGAATTTCAAGGAAAAGCAGAAACCAAACTCCAGCGAGTTAAAGGGAGTATAGGAATTAAGGCTCTGGTGAATGAAGGAGAGCTCAGGAACCAGGACCTGGTGATTGAAGGGGAGTGCAGGAACCAGGATCCTGGTGAATGAAAGGGAGCGTGGGAACCAGGCTTTGGTGTGTTAAAGGGATCGTGGGAATCAGCACCCAGTGAGATTATACTATACCATCAGATTTCTGAATAGTCTGATGGTGGTTTCTCGGAGTTTCATTGTACCTACCCATAATAAAAAATTGATATTAGAAAAGTGAATTATCTCCTTGCCCACCCAACAAGAAAAACATGGCACATCTCTCCTACATAAAATCTCAGTTTTATAATCAAAATTGGCACCTGTACAAATATACTGTAACCAAGCACCACAAAGATTTAAAATAATTGATCAATCAATCTCATGACATCAGGTTAAACTTGGGTAAGGAAACGCTCTGCTGATTACCATTTACCGTTTCCCTTCGGCTGATGAATCAACGAAACTCCATGTTGAACACTACTTGGAGGAAGCACTGAGAGTGGCAAAGGCACAAAATGTACTTCAATGTCCATCACCGAGAGTGGCTCAGTAGCACCACTTCTGACTGAGCTGGCCAAGTTCTAAATGACATTGCTGCTAGACTGGGTATGCAGCAGGTGGTGAAGGAACCAAAAAGAGGGAAAAACTTACCTGATCTCATCCTCACTAATCTACCTGTCACAGATGCATCTGTCCATAATAGTATCAGTGGGAGAGACAATGGCACAGTCATTGCGGAGGCGAAGTCCCATCTTCACAGTGTAAATACACTTCATTGTGCTGTGGGGTACTACCACCATGAGAATTAACTCGGTGAGGCTATAAGACAGGACTACTTGTCAGTACGCAATAGATAGAGCTAAACAATGTAACAATGAACAGGTCAGATCTAAGCTCTGCAGCCCTGCCACATCCAGTTGTGAATGGCGGTGAACAATTAAACAACTCACTGGAGGAGGCCGCACAAATAGCCCCATTCTCAATGATGTAGCAGCCCAGCGCACCAGTGCAAAAGAGAAAGCTGAAGCATCTTCAGTCAGAAGTGCCGAGTGGATGATCCATCTTGGCCTCCTTCAGTGGTCCCAAGTGATATCAAGAAGTGGCGAAAAGCACTGGATACAGCAAAGGCTACGGGCCCTGACAACATTCCAGTAACATACTTAAGATTTCAGCTCCAGACCTTGCTGTGCCTTTGGTCAAGCTGTTCCAATACAGCTACAACACTGGCACTTACCTGACAATGTTCTGTCCACAATGAGCAGGACAAATCCAACCTGGCCAATTATTGCCTCATTGGTCTACCCTTGATCATCAGCAAAGTGATGAAGGGCTAACTGATAGTGCTATCTAGACAAGTGGAGAGTATTCCATTTTTTCTTAAAGATCTTAATATTGTCTAGATGAGTGCAGCTTCAACAACACTCAAGAAGCTCTGCACCATACAGGACATATCAGTCCACTTGATAGGCACCTGATCCACAAGCATTCACTCACACCACCACTGACGCACAGTAGAAGCAGTATGTACTGTCTACAGGATACACTGTAGCAACTCACCAACATTCCTCAGATTACACCTTCCAAACCCATGACTTCTAATAGCTAAAAGGATGAGGGCAGCAAAAGCACGGGTATACCACCACTTGGAAGTTGCTCTCCAAGCCACATAAAATCTGACTTGGAAATATATTTCCATTCCTTCACTTTCACTGGGTCAGAATCCTGGAACTCTCTCCCTAACAGTATTTTGGGTATACCCACTCCTCAGGATTTCAGTGATTCAAGAAGGCAGCTCACCATCACCCTCTCAAGGGCAATTACAAATGGGCAAGTAAATGCTGGCTCAGCCTGCGAAGCCCACATCCCTTGAGTGAATAAAAAAATTCTCACCACAGAGTCCATGAGAAATTGAACTATCAAATGCATTGATTCTCACCTGTTGCTTTGAGAAATTGCTTCATTTATGGCCTTATTCACCTGCTCATAGTTATAATTTTGGTCACTTGCATGTTTCCACATATGTGACTTCAACGAGGGTGGATGGCTACACTCATAACCACACAGAGAACACCTATCAAGAAACAAAATCAGACAAATCAATTTGCATTTTTTTGTTTTTATCTCAGTAAAAATTCTTAACATATAGACTCAAAACAACAAGACTGCACCTTTAATTATGAGATAAAACTCTGAATTACAATCTTGTTTAAATTTCAACCAGGTCTGTAGCATCTACCTACATTTCATGTTTTAGGGCATGATGCATTGCTAGTCATGAGAGAGGCATAAACAATAATGGAAGCAAAATTGGTGACAAGACCAGCTTGTGTGCTTGGCTGTGGATTGTGGTGATAATCAAATATGAAGAGTAAGCAATACAAGGATAATTGTTTCCTCATTTTATACCACAAGCACTCTTTAAACATCTGGCAACAAGTATAAACCCATATTCTGACTGTATAGAGATTATATAACAGGATAAATTGCAGGTCCATGTTGATGGCTTAGAACATAGAACAGTACAGCACAGAACAGGCCCTTTGGCCCACAATGTTGTGCCGACACAGCTCATCCCTCCTACCTACAGAATGCCCATATCCCTCCATTTTCCTCTCATTCATGTGCCCATCCAAGCCCCTCTTAAAAGCCCCCAATGAATTTGCCTCCACCAACCTATCAGGTAACGCATTCCAGGCATCCACCACTCTCTGACTAAAAAACGTACCCCTCACATCTGTTCTGAACCTACCCCCTCTCACCTTGTTTGTAAAGAAATTCTTCAATAATCTTGACTGTCAAAATAATGCAGCTTTGTTTATGTTCCTTGGTTATCATATTTAAATGTTATGAAGTTTAAAACACTTTTCATTCAGACAATTTGGAGAAAAAGTCTAAGTTAATTTATTGGAACTTAAAAGCTAGCATTTACAGGCATCCTAGGTAACAAACAGGTTCCATTTTTACAGACGTCCCTAAGTCAATTTTGTCCGTAAGTTGGGAAATACAGAAAAATCACTCGATATGGTCACCGTACCTCCACAGTATTGTAATCTATTGGAATCTATTGGACTAAAAACACATGACTGATAAGAAAGAACAATTACTAAAAGTGGGGAGAGAGAGAGAGAGAGAGAGTAAACTAGTTCTGCCATTCGTAGGAACGAACTGTATGTCGGACTTTTGAATTCAAAATTATGGGGGCTCATTCGTAAGTCAGACATTCATAACCCGGGGTGGCCTGCAGGTAAATATGCCAACACTTTATTAGAGTATTGAGGTGTCAGAGGATTGTCCTTAAAATAAGTGAGATAATCACTCAGGCAGGCATTTTCCAGTTGTTTTCCACACCACTATTTAGATAAAAAGATCCATCTAAATAATTAACACAAAACAATTAGCTGTGCCAGATTACAGAATCTTTAAACAATACAGTATTTGCACATACAACAAATTTTAAAAAATTAAATAAATTCATTGAGTAACAATACATTACTTCACTAAAATATTCTTCAGATTCGTATTTAAATGATAACCACAGAATAATATTAAGGCATTGGTTTAGACTAAATTTGAACTGTATGAAGCCAATATAAAAAAGTATCTCAACTTTTTAGATACCTCCATTTAAACAGCAGTATTGGTTACTATTGCTATGGTTCTTTGCCTCTCCGTTCAAAAGCTGGAGTGAGCATCAACAGATTAGTATCATGAATAGAGATCATCTTTAAATCTGCAAACAGCTGAGATTTTGAGATAGATCATGAAGCCTGATTGACAAATTGGTGAAGTCAAAATTTCCCCTCTCTCAATTTGTAGAACAGGTCTACTCCATGAGGAAACCTATTAAAACAAACCTCTTATGCTGCCACTGGGCTGCCTAAGTTAATGAATACATTTTTAAGTTATATTCAATTTTGCCACAGTTTTAACAAACTTCTTATTTAAACCTACTTTTTTCCACAGATAATATAAATATTTAATTCACTCACCAGCAACCACTAAACTGGTGGTTTGGCATTTACTTACTTGTACTGTTCCAGCAACTGAACAGTTTGTTGCTCCTGCGGATGGCGCTTCATATGACACTTTAAGCTGTTTATATTTGTTGTTGCAAAGTCACAACTACTGCACCTGTAAATCGATGAGGGACTGAACATAAGCAGGCATTTTTAAATTCATAATGTAATTTAATACAGACCTTCATTGTAATATTTTAGAAATGAGATTTACTCCACAACAGTTCTCTCAGGAACGTAATTTGTCTGTTTTATGTACTGGGAGCACATATAATTTGTATTTATCAAGATGAGGATGCCAGAACTAAGGGAAAGATGCTTCCAGTTTTTATAGTGTATAGGATCCAATTTTTATAGAGTATAGGATCCTCCCACATGTGGGCATGCTATCTTGGCGCTGGAAGTGTGGCAACACTTGCGGGCTGCTCCCAGAATACTCTACGCAAAAGGTGCATTTCACTGTGTGTTTCGATGCACACGTGACTAAAAAAGATATCTTAATTAAACAAAATAATCGGAATTACTTATTACCTACAAATTCTCAAGCATAATACATACAAGACTTTCAAAAACCAAATGCTTGAAAATAATTCTTTATTTGTGCAGAAAAAAATTTGCTTATGATAACATTGTAAATGTGGTTATATTTTGCTACAGAGGAAAACTTGCACAATGTTTCTAAACATTCTGCTAAACTGTGTTTCACGAACAAAGGTTTAAGATCAGTTCAGCCTACTCAAATGGTAGGAGGCAGAGGATGGAGTAGAGGCTTGCTTTTCAGGTTAGAATCCTGTAACCAGTGGTGCGCTGCAAGGATTGGTGTTTGGTCCTTTACTGTTTGTCATATATATTAATTAAGGATGTAGATGGCATGATTAGTAAGTTTGTAGATGACTCAAAATTGGTGGTATAGTGGACAGTGAAGAAGGTTGTATAAGGTTACAACAGGATCTAGATCAACTTGGAAAGTGGGCAAGGGAATGGCAGATGGAATTTAATTCAGACCAGTGTGAAGTGATGCATTTTGGGAAGTTAAACCAGGCCAGGACATACACAGCATTACTGAAAGTGAGGAGTGTTACTGAAAGCGAGGAGTGTTACTGAAAGCAACACCTTGGGGTATTAGTACATTATTCACTAAAAGTGGCGACACAGGTAGACAGAGTAGTGAAGAATTGAGCATTGAGTATAGGAGCTGGGCTATCATATTACAGTTGTACAAATTATTGGTCAGTGTGTACTTGGAGTATCATGTGCAGTTCTGGTTGCCACGCCACAGGAAAAAACGTGATTAAGCCAGAGAGGGTGTAGAAAAGATTCACAAGGACGTTGCCTCGACTGGTAGGCTTGAGTTAGAGAGATTGGATCAGCTGGGACTGTTTTCCCTGGAGCGAAGAAGGCTGAGGGGTGACCTGATGGTTTATAAGATCACGAGGGGCACAGATAGGGTAGACAGCCACAATCTTTTTCCCAGGGAGTCTAAAACTAGACGGCATAGGTTTAAGGTGAGACTTAAAGGGGGTCTGTGGAGCAAGTTTTTCACACAGAGGTTGGTGGATATATGGAATGAGCGACCAGAGGTGGTGGTAGAGACAGGTACAATTACAATGCTTAGAGGACATTTGGATAGGCACATGAATGGAAAAGGTTCAGAGGGATATGGGCCAAATGTAGGCAAATGTGATTAGTGTAGCTAGGCATCTTGGTCAGCATGGATGAGTTGTGCCGAAGGGTCTGTTTCTGTGCTGTATAAGTCTGTGAATCGAAGGTCCCAAATTTGAAAATGTTAACTCTTCTTTCCACAGATGTTATCTGATATGCTCAGAGTTTCCATCAATTTCTGATTTAGTTCCCAATTTCAAGATCTGCATTCTTTTTTTTACCTTCTGTTTACACTGCTTAATCATTACCACTAACATTCCAGTACTGGCCCCCTAAAGGTCCATTTCCCTCTGAAGCAATGTGTCTTTTTTGTCCAATTCATCTAAATGTTTTTCCGGTCTTGATTTTCCTCACATCCTTACTAAGGCCTGTTTCAGCAGCCACATCTCATTTTAGCACCCACCTCCCGTTTCAACTTAGATCTGGATTCTAGTTCAGATTCATACTTAATAAAACCTCCATAATATTTAATGCTCCAGAGTAAGGCATGGTTAGTAAGTTTGCAGATGACACCAAAATAGGTGGTGTCGTTGATGGTGAAGATGGCTATCAGGATTTACACAGGGATCTTGATCAACTGGGTAAGTGGGCCAAGGAATGGCAAAAGGAGTTTAATTCTGTTAAGTGCGAGTTGTTGCATTTTGGGAAGACAAAGCAGGGTAGGACTTTCATAGTGAATGGCAGGGCCCTGGGGAGTGTTGTAGAACAGAGGGACTTCAGAGTACAAGTACATGGTTCCCTGAAAGTGGCACCACAGGTAAACAGGGTGGTGAAGAAGTCTATTGACACACTGGCTTTCATCTGTCAGGACACTGAGTAAAGAAGTTGGAATGTTAGAATATTATGTTCAATTTTGGTCACCCTGCTATAGGAAAGGTGCCATTAAGCTGGAAAGAGTGCAGAGGAGATTTACGAGGATGTTGCCGGGACTCAAAGGACTGACTTATGGAGAGAGGAAGAGGTTGGGAGTTTTTTCTTTGGAGCGTAGGAAAATGAAGGGTGATCCTATAGAGGCGTATACAATTATGAGGGGCACAGATCGAGTTAATGTGCAGTTTTTTTCCCTGGGTTAGGGAATCAAGAACTAGAGGGCAGAGGTTTAAGGTGAGAGGGGAGAAATTTAATAGGAACTCGAGGGGCAACGTTTTCACCCATAGGGTGGTCAGTATATGGAATGAGCTGCCAGAGGATGTGGTTGAGGCAGCTACATTAACAACATTGAAAAGGTACTTGGACAAGTAAATAGATAGAAAAGGTTTAGAGGGATATGGGTCAAATGTGGACAAATGGGAATCTTGCTCGGCATGAACCAGTTGGGCTGAAGGGCCTGTTTCTGTGCTGTATGACTCCATGACCATACACAGCATCCACTGCTGTTTCAATGCATTAACAAAAAACTTATGTCAGGCAGCTAGAACTCCAAACTTCAGTTATATTTGCATGCCAACCTCCTTCTTGATTCTCCTTCAATTTTGAACCACCATATTTTCATTATCTTCTCCTGTCTTTTTCTTTACGATTCTAAATCATCTATCCTTGTTACATATAACTACTGACACCATCATACTAGGTGTGCAATTCAGCTTGAAATTAAGAAACATGCAGAAGTCTTTAACAGAACTACTGAAAAGAACAAGACAAATTCCTGCAATAACAACAGGAGTCCAAACCTTAATACACTTCATGCATATAAATTGCAAACCTATGGAATTTCATTACAAAAGTCCATGTAGTTCCCAATGATTTTATTCAATCAAAAAAAATTGTGAAGAGCTTATTTGATCATCGATACAAAAGTAAACCATGTCAGGACTGTGTTGGAGACAACAATATGCAAGAGCAACCAAAGTAACATAAACAAAGATAAGAAGACAAAGAACAAAAGCTGGTACAAATTTGTCCTTAGTTTGTTCATTTTGAACTACTAAATGCTCCAGTGTAAACTGCATTGGTATGCCTCAGCCAAACCTGTGTAAAAACATATTCAACTCATGATAAACTAACATTGACTAAAAAGTTGATCAGTATATCGTGAGGAACCAAGGGGCTTATAAATGAACTTTTAAAACAGGCTATGAGCTGGAGGAAATGAATTGTCTATTTCCTTCTCTGAGCCCTTGTGGTCCTGCTGTCTACAAGACCTCCAAATCCTCATTTCTCTTCCACCAGATCTGGACTCAACATCAAAGCCTTTATTAATGCTCAAATTGTTGTTGAAGTGAAACCATCAGAATGCCTTGGTATGGTAATTATCAAAACATCAAACAGGATGACATTCCCTTGAGAGGACAACAGACCAATTCACACAGGAGTAAGGAGGAACCATTTCACAGACAAACAGCAAACACAAAAGATTGAAGTATATTTTTAAAAAGTGCAGATACTAGAAATCCAAAATAAAATCAGAAATGCTGGAAACACACAGTAGATCAAGCAGCATTTGTGGAAAGAGAAACAGAAAATGTTTCAGGTCTGGGACATTGCATGAATAATAATCTTATGAAGGAGTTCTGTGTTGTGCTGCTCTGTGAGTCTAGACTAACTTTAAGCTATCTGGTCAACTTCAGGTTGATCTCAGGAAATGGCTACAAGGGACAAACACCCATAGGATAAACGAAGGAAGCAATTATCTGCAGATACTATTTTAAACTTACTATCTGTATTCTGCATTGTGACATACTGGGCAGATATTTAACTCTGGTGTTAGCTCAATCTGTGACTAACCCAGATATCTCAGCGGAGCTCACTCTTTCCAGCTGTGGTGTCGGCCTAAGCCGGTGGGGAAGTATTCCACCCTGCTGTCATCAGCTGCTGCTGCCCGTGCTGCCTAATGGAGCAGTTTGATCCTCTGCAGGCTTCCCACTTCTCCAACTGGAAATATTCCCAATGAGTTTGCTCGGGTTAAACAAACACAGCAATCCCAATTCAAATAAATGGAAAAACCAGCTTTTTAAGAATGGGAGAAAAACAGATTTTTAAGAAATAATTTATTTGAGTTAATTTTAATGATTTAATGTTTTTCTGTGCTTTTTAATGTTCTAAATGTAACAAAATCTTTCTAATGTATCCTGTGTCACTGAATGTTTCTGAATGTGGCACAGACTCGCTGACTGTTGAAGTGGCTTTGAGAGTCCAGCAGGCTACTTGCTGTAAGACAGCTCCTAGGCTGCACAGGGCTGCACCAAAGTACTGGGAGATTGGTTCCCAGCACAGCATGACACTGGAGAAGGTGACCACTGAATTCTAGAGCACGAACAATCTGTCCTTTGACATAGCTGGCTGTGCTTTATTTCAAGTCCCAGAGCTCTGTGATAGATTTAGCCTGGCGACTGATTATTAATGTAAGATGTGTAGAGGCTAGGAGTATTGTTTCCAATGTAACGTGAGAAGTCAGTGCAGAGGTGTAAGGAGGTGCTGTGTTGCATCACCAGTATCTGTGGCAATTCATATAAGCTTCAGGCAGAAGGTATTTGCATCTTATCTAATGTTTAGTGCATGTTGGTTTGTTGATTTAAACAAAGCACAAGGCAGTAACAATATATTTATGTTTTAGTGGATAAACATTAGCAAAATCAAAACTAAACATCATTTAGTTGAACATGTAAAATGTTAGAGATGGCAGAAGTGATGTGACGTGGTGTAGCTACAACATGTGGGAGATGGAGACCTGCAAGATTGCCAGTGTCTCAAGAGTTGAAGAATGAGTTGCAGAATGTATTAGAGAGAAGGACAGAGCTACCTGGACAGTTTGATCCTGGAGGCAGTCAAACCCCTAAGATGTAGGCAGTGGTTTGGATTTGGCACAGGTCAGTGGCAGAAGAATCTGATGGCGTACTACAGGTATGGAGACCCAGGATGTTGATAATTTTTAATCATTATTCATTTTTTGAGGTCTGTTTCTCAATAGCAAGATCGGTATTTATGCCAACCTCCAACTGCCCTTGAGGTGGTGGCATCATGGTCTGGTATGGCGATTCCAATGCACAGAATTCAAGAGGCTGCAGGAAGTAGTGGACACAGCCCAGTCCATCACAGGGCACAGCAACCAACCCCCCCCCCCCCCCCCCCTCGACAGCACCTACAGTAGGCGCTGCCTCAAGAAGGTGGCATCTATCAAGGATTTCTACCCCCCCCACATCTATTGTCAGGCAGGGGGTACAGGGGCTCTAAATCCCACACCACCAGGTTCAGGAACAGCTACTTTCCTACAACCATCAGGTTCTTGAACTGACCTGCATAACCCTAACCCCACATCAGCAAGGGAACACTACGGACCACCGCTTGCACTACCATGGACTTGTCTTTGATTGTGCTTTTATGCATGAATGTCTTGTTTTGCAGTCTTTTTCCCTCTTCACTGTCTTGTACAATTTATGTATAACATATATTGTGTGTGTTGTCTGAACCTACGAGCCTGTGATGCTGCTGCAAGCAAGATTTTCATTGTACCTGTACCTTACCGTACTTGTGCATATGACAATAAACTCGACTTGACTTGAACCTTCTTGAACCATTGTAGTTCTGATGAAGGTACTCCCACCAGGGAGGGAGTGTCAGGAATTAAACCTGGTGATGAAGGGCAGTAACATATTTCCAAGCCATGATGGGGGAATCTGCAAAGTGGTGGTGCTGGTGATGTTGCAGGACCCCAGCTTTTGAGCTTCTCCAACAAGTACAAAGCACTTCCTGCTTTTACAGATGTAAAGAAAGGTCAGTGAGGTTGGAAACACCTAGTAGAGTACTATGCTAAAGGAGAACATTCAAGCAAGGACAATGATAAGGAATGTAGTAGTAGGGGACAGTATATTCAGTGATTAGATGTTGTTTTCTGTAGCTGTGAGTGCAAGTCCCAAAGATTATGTTGCCTTCCCAGTACAAGAATTAAGTCACCCCTTGAAGGTTGGAGAAGAACCTGGAATGGGAGAGGAATGATCCAATCATGGCTCAAGTGGGTACTAACTTGGAATGAGGTTCTGCTGAGTCTTTGAGGGGCTAAAGTCTAAATTAATTACAGATCTCCAGCGATTTAATCTCAGGATTGTTAACAGAGACATGTGCAAATTAGCACAGCTTTGAATGGTTAACAGAATAAAATGGGTGTTTAAAAGAGTGTTGTAGTTGGTGAGAATCTCAGACGGACACTGACCAATGTTGAGGGAAGAGTGTTTGTGCATTTGGAAAGGTTCTTCTTAAACTGGGCTGACAATAGGATAGCAAGGACTACAACAAGCAGCGTTTTGAAGTAACAAGGCAGGGGGTGGTAGTGAGGAGATACTTAAGAAGATTCAGGCGAGGAAAAGGATGTAATGGAAAAAGTCAGGCAACAATTTAGTTAATGATTAGCAAAGTGGCTTATCAAATGATAAACAAAGGACAGGGATTCTAAAAGTAATTTTACATCAGTAAACAAAGTCAATTCAAGAAAATTAAAAGATTATACTTGCATTAAACAGATGAATATGATGGCACAAAAGAGAGGCAAATGGGTTTGTTCCAATAGCTACCACAGTGACATTGTTGCATGATGACCTAAGTTTTGAATTAAATATTCCATGGATTTTTATGTTCAGAAAGTACGCACAAAGTGTAAAAGGAAAGGGGTAGCCCTGATAATAAACAATGACATAAAGGCAGTAACAATTATGCCTGGAAGAACACAAATCCGTTTGGGTGACAACGAGGTCAAAAAGCACTGCTTAGTGTTTATCATTGGCCTCCTAACAGCATCACTGGAGAAAGAATTAATCAAGAAACATGAAAAAATGTGTTGCAAAGATAATCATGGAGGACTTTAATCTTTATATAGACTAGGTAATTCAAATAAGCAAAAGTAGCTTGGAGATTAAGCTCAAAATCCACTTGGGGCACTTTGATAAAACAATGCATCATGGAATCAACGAGGGAACAGTCTATTTTAGACCTTGCATTTGTGGATGAAACAGTGCCAATTTGTAATTATATAGTAAGGGATACTCTAGGGAAAAATGACTGAAATATGAAAGGTTTTTTAATGTCGTTTGATGGAGATGTAGATTTAAAACTAGAATGTTGAACAAAAAAAATCTCAGCACAAGGTGTGAATTGCCTAAAATAGATTAAAATGTTTGCTAGAATATGGACAATGGCAATCATTGAAAAAAATTTCAATCATATAAATGCATTTCCTTTAAAAATATGAAGTCCACCAGAAAAGCAGATGATTAAGGAGATAAAAGGAAATATAAGATAAATAGAAAAGACTTGCAATCTTACCAAGAAAAGCAGTAAATCTGAGACTGGGGAGTTTTATTAATCAGCAATAAATAATCAAAATTTTATACATATGGAAAAGGTAGATAATTTGAGTAAACTACCAAAATATGTATTTTTTTTAAAGACGTGTAAGAGATTATACAATTCTGGAAAATGGAATAGATCAGCAAAAATGTGGTTACTGCAGAGACAAACGCAGCAGAAATCCCAAGAGTTTTTTTTAATGTCTCAGCCATTTTTAAAAGTTATACAGGCCCTTCAGACCAACTTGTCCATACTGGCCAAGTTACTTACCCGAGCTAGTCCTGTTTGCCTGTGTTTGGCCCATATCCCTCTGAACCTTTCCCATCCTGTCTAAATGTCTTTAAAATTTTTGTAACTGTACCCACCTCTACCACTTCCCCAGCAGCTCGTTCCATATACCCACCAACCTGTGTGAAAAACTTGCCCCTCAGGTCCCCTTTAAATCTTTCTCCTCTCGTCTTAAACTTATTGCCCTGTAGTTTTAGATTCCCCACCTGGGAAAAAGACTGCCACCATTCATCTCATCTATGGTCCTCATGATTTCATATACCCCTATAAGGTCATCCCTCAGCCTCCTATGCTCCTATTGCTGAAGATGCAATAAGGGTAGCTAAAATGGAGGAGAACCAAGGGTCTAATTTCAATGAAGCACTTAAAAACAAATTAACATCAAAGAAAATTCTGAAGAAACCATGGGAATTAAAACCCAATACATTCCATGAACCAGATAGCTTCAGACTGAGGTTCTTAAAAAAGTGGTTGCAGAGATATCAGAAGCATAATTGTGTCTTGAAGATGTAACGAGCAGGATAGATAAGGAGTAAATCAGTGGGTGTGATGCATCTACACTTTCAAGCTGTACTTTATAAATATCCGCATACTCATTATACAAAACAGGTGCTCATGGTTTGGGAGCTTGGGTAGATAATTGGATGGACAGAGAACAGGGACAAATGGGTCATTTTCAAGTTGGCATTCTCTTATTAGTAGGGTATCACAGGGATCAGAATAGGGCCCTCAGTTATTCATAATTTATATTAATGACTTAGATGAAAAACAGTGCAACATTTTCAGGTTGCAGTGCAGTTGATACAATCTACATCGACTTCAGTAAGGTCCTGTATGGGAGACTGGTCCAAAAAGTTAGAGCTCACCAGGTCCAGGGCAAGTCAGGAACGTGGGACATCCTTGGCCCTAGCACCAGAGACGGTCTCAGATAGCTGCAGGACATTCTGAAAGGGAAGGGTGAACAGCCAGCGGTCGTGGTACACATTGGCAGCAATGACATTGGTTAGAGAAACGATGAGGTCTTGCAACCTGAGTTTAGGGAGCTAGGTAACCGTTTAAAGAGCAGGACCTCAAAGGTTGTAATCTTTGGATTGCTTCGGATGACATAAGCTAGTGAGTCTAGGAATAGAAGGATAGGTCAGATGAATGCATGGCTAAATGGATGGTGCAAGGAGATGGACGTTGGGGTCTTAGATCATTGGAACTGCTTCTGTTCAAGGTAGGGCCTTTACAAGAGGGACAGGATGCACTGAAACCAGAAAGGGACCAACATCCTCGTAGGGAGGTTTGCTAGTGCTATTGGGGAAGGTTCAAACTGAATTGGCAGGGGAATGGGGTTCAGAGAAGATGTTCAGATGAAGTACAGCGATCTACAGGAGAAAAATTCAGTAAGTCCAGTAGGCAGAGCAGGAGAGTAAATGAACATGAGGGGAATACAAAGCTAAATTGCATCTATTTTAATGCAAGGAGTCTAACGAATAAGGTAGATGAACTCAAAGCTTTAATTAACATGTAGGAATAGAATATTGTTGCCATCACTGAGACATGGCGGAAAGACAGGCAGGACTGGCAACTTGTATCCCAGGGTACAGAATTTTCAGGCAAGACAGAGGGGAGTGTAAAAGAGAGTTGGCATTGCACTGTCAGTCAAAGATTACATCAATTCAGTATTGAGGGAGGATATCAGAGAAAGCTCCTTAAATGAGGCCACATGGGTAGAGATTAGGAACAAAAAAGGGTGTCATCACTTTGCTGAGGCTGTAGACCTTCCAATAGACCTCCTAACAGTCACAGGAGATAGAGGAACAGATATGTAGGCAAACAGTAGAGAGATGTGATAAAAATAGGGTTATAATACTAGCGGATTTCAGGTTCCCAAATGTTAACAGAATTACCTTAGCGTAAAAGGCTCAGAAGTAGAACTTTTGAGGTGTGTCCAGGGGAACTTTTTGACTATGTAGATAGACCAACGAGGGATGGAGCATTACTGGACTCGATAACGGGGAATGTAGCTGGTCAAGTGGAGGGAATCATTTTGGAGATAGTTAAGATAGTTACCATAACTCCATATATTACAAAGTGGTTATGGAAAGAGGTTAGACCAGGATTAAAGATCTTAAATTGGGGTAAGGCTAATTTCATTAAAATACAACAGTACCTGGCAAAGGAATATTGGGAGCATCTACTTGCAGGTAAGTCTACATCTGTATAGTGGAAGTTATTGGAAAAAATTCTGAGGGAAAGGATTAGTAATTACTTGGAAAGACAGGGATTAGTCAGATAGCCAGCATGGCTTTATCAAGAGCAAATCTTGTCTAACCAATCTGAATGAAATCTTTGAGGAGGTAGCAAAATGTATTGATGAGCGCTATGCAGTCAATGTGGTTTGCCTGGATTTCAGTAAGGCTGTCAACAAGGAGACTGGTCCAAAAGGTCAGGGATCCAGGGCAAATTGGTTCCAAAATTGGCTTGGCAATAGGAGAGAGGGGGTGATAGTAGACAGTTGTTTATGTGATTGGATGCCTGTGACGTTCCACAAGGATTGCTGCTGGTTGTTTATGATATACATGAATGATATGGATATGGATGGCATGATTAATTTGATCACAGATGACATGAAGATTGGTGGAGTTGTTGACAGTGTGGAGAGTAGTTTTGGGCTACAAGGTGACATTGATGTGTTGGTGAAATGGGCTGAGAAATGGCAAATGGAGTTTAATCCAGATAAGTGTGAGGTGATGCATTTTGGGAGTACTAATGAGGCTAGGACATACACCATGAATGTTAAGATCCTAGAGAATATTGAGGAACATAGTGACTTTGCTACACAAGTCCAAAGATTCTTGAAGGTGGCAGTACAGGTAGATGATGTGGTTAAGAAGGCATATGGGGTGCTGGCTTTCATTAGTCAGGTCATTGACTACAAGAGCAGAGAGGTTATGCTCCAAATTTATAAAACATTCTGCTGGAGGAACTCAGCAGGTAGAGCAACATCTGTGGGCGGGAAAGGATGTATCGAAGTTTTGGATCGAACCCTGCATCAGTCCAGATTGTTTATTGCTCCAGACCAAAGAATCTGCAGTCTCTTGTATCTCCATTTATAAAATGTTGATCAGACCTCAGCTGAAGGACTGCATGCAGTTCTGGTCTCCACAATATAGGAAAGATGGGATAGTGTTGGAGAGAGTGCAGAGAAGATTCACAAGGATGTTGTCTGGATGGAATATGAGGAGAGTCTGTAGAGGCTAGGTCTGTTTTCTCTGGAGAGGAGGTGGGTAAGAGGAGACATGATTGAGATATATAAAATTATGAGGGGTATAGATAAGGTAAAGTGCAGGGAATCTTTTCCCCTTATCAGAGGTGAATAAAACTAGAAGACGTAGATTAAGGGTAAGGGGTAAGAGACTTAGAGGAGAATTGAGGGGCACCTACTTCACCCAGAGTGTTGAGGACCTGGAAGGCACTGCCAGAGAAAGTGGTAAAAGCAGTCGCTAGTAGCACTTAAGAGACGTCCTGATGAGCACTTCAACTGCGTAGGCAATGAAGGGTATGTGCCAAGTGCTGGAAGATAGTATCAATACTGATGTGTGCCAACTGGTCAGCCTGGAAATAGTGGGCCAAGTGGCCTGTTTCTATGCTGTACGACTCTATATGTTGGCAAATTGGATCCAAAGTTGGCTTGTAATAGGAGGCAGATGGTGATGGTGCAGTGATTGCATTGGGACTCGTACTGTTTGTTAGGTACATTAATGATTTTGATGTGAATATAGGAGATACGTTTAGTAAGTTTGCAGATGACACGGAAATTGGTGGCAGTGTTGATTGCGAGAAGGGTGATCGTAGGATACAGGATGATACTGATGTTTTGTTAAAATGGCAGAGCAATGGCAAATGGAACTTAATCCTGAAAGGCTGAGATGATGCACTCTGGGAGGACTAATAAGGCTAGGATATGCACAATGAATAGTAGAGTCCCAGTGAATATTGAGGAACAGAGGGTCCTTAAGAGTTCAAAAATCTCTGAAGGTGGCAACACAGGTAGATAATGTGCTGAAGAAGGCATATGGATAATTGCCTTCATTAGCTGGGACACAAATTGTAACAGTAAGGAGGTTCTGGTAAAAAAAAATTATAAAACACTGGCTACAGCTGAAGTACTGTGTGGAGTTCTGGTTACCACACTACAGGAAGAATGTAATTGCACTGGAGAGGGTGCCTGGATTGGAGCATTTCAGTTTTAAGGAGAGACTGGATAGACTGAGTTTGATTCCCTGACAGCAGAAGAGGCTGAGGGGAAGCCTAATAGTGGTATACAAAATCGCAAGGGCCACAGATAGGGCAGATAGTGGGAAACTTGTCCCTTAGCAAGGGTGCCTACAACCAGAGGGCACAAGTTTAAGGTAAGAAGTAGGTGGTTTTGAGGGGATCTGAGGATAAACATTTTCACCCAGCAGTTGGTTGGAATCTGGAATGCACTGCCTGAGGGGGAGACAGGGTTGGATACTCTCACAACATTTAAGTATCCAGATATGCACTTGAACTCTTAAGGTATGGAAGGATTTGAGCTAAGGGCTGATAAATGGGATTAGCATAAATGGACATTTGATGATCGGCATGGAGATAGTGGGAAAATGCATCATCATGCACTTTGGGAGGGGGAAACCATAAAGCATACCATTTTTTAAATGGAGACTGTAGGTGACCAGAGTACAGAGGGATCTAAATGTTTTTGTGTATGCATTTAGTATGCAGGTAACAAATAAATAGCATATTGGGTTTAATCCACCATAGACAATTTCATTTTACACTCAGAAATCTTAGAATGTTTCAAAATATAAGCATCCTGACATAGCAAACACTCTATTAAAAGGCTCATTAGTCTGTCAATGGGCTCCATGGACACATTATCTGATTTTCATATTTTATCAGTTAAAAACAAGTTGTTTTTTCAGTTTCCTAGACAAACACAACTTATAAATAAATCATACTTAAATTGGCAGATAGATAATCTACTAAAAAATCTGATACAAAGTAAATCTGAACTCTCTCATTATCAAAATATTTACTAACATATTTTCAGTTTTGTGATTTGAACCAGTGGCAAGCAGGTTGGCATTCCAGAAAATATTTTTCATGGATCCTTTAGCAAACTCTTCCCTTCTATATGCAATATTTCTATATTATAGAACATACTTATTTATGATGGTCACTGCACTTATGTTTGTGAAGCACTCATGACATTGTAAACTAAGCTTGATATACATATACAGACTATAGTTAAATTGATATAAAAAATTACTTTAGGATCTTCTTCAGCAGTGGATCCATACACTGATCAAGTGAATATGTTGCATCTTTCTCAGGGTATGCTTCATTCCTGATTTTACCCTGATGGAGTTGGATGGAATTGAGCATAAGCATGACAGAGTAGGAAATGGATACCAATACACATTTATGAGCCATTTTTAACTTGTCTTAAATCCTTTTATGAAAGATTCTGGCTTAATACATGATTAGGTACAGTTCTGTTTGTGAGTTTTATGTACAAAATATTAAAAACTACATTGGGCCTGAAGCTTTGCTAGCTTGGACAAAAATTAAAACCAAGTTCTATTTTACTTCTGCAGGTAAGGATAAAATAGAATTATATACCATTTACTGAATCATACATAGCAGTATGATAGGCCAGATTTTACTGAGGGAGGTGAGGAGAGGGCTGTACAACAAAACTTGTTCACAATGCTTTTGCCCACAAAATCACTGGGAAGTCCAAGAGGATAACAGCAAGTCAGGGCAATAGAGCACCTAGGACCTTTGTGTACAATGAGGCAAATGGTGTCTCCATAACAATGAGTTCTAAGGACTGAGAAATAAACAGAGAATGGATAAAGGTAAGTGAATTAGACTGTGTGATTTCAGCATCTAATCAGACACATAAAGAAAAATAGAATTGGTAGGAAAAAGTGAGAGGGAAAAGAGACACACAGAGGGGAAAAAAGAACATAATTTAAAAAAAAGATTAGATATTTTTAAAATAATGTAAAACAATTCATACCCTGAAGGAATGTCCACTTCACACTGTTTACTTATTGTGTAAGAGAGATTGTTTAACAATTATTAAATTGTTAATTGGGTACCTATGCTGTTACTGCTAAACAACTTGTGGTGAATTTAATGGGCAATTAACGTACAATTGCTCCAATTTCATGAAAATTGCAGGAAGGTTAACATTAAGATGGTGTGGTGGCAAATTAACAGCAGATCAGGACAAACTTGCCAACAATTTATGCCGACTCTTGAATCACAGAAACCTGTACCACACCAACAAGAAAGCAAAAACAGCTATTTAATCTAATTCTACATATGAGCTCTTGGCCCAGAGCCATGTATGTTATTGTACTTCAAGTGCTCATACAGTTTTAAATGCATGGAAGATTCTGCTTCTACCTCTTTCAGGCCTTGAATTTCCCACCCCCATCTTTCTTTGGGTTCTTTTCAATTCTCCTTTAATTCTTTTAACATTCACTTTAATCTCTGTCCTTTTGTTGTTCACCTCTCTGCTAATGTTAACAGGCCCTTCTTAGTCACTTGTCTAGAGCTCCCAAACTTTTATAAATCTCTCTTCAACCTCTTTCATTCCAAAGAAAACAATCTCAATCTAGAAAATTAAAATTTCCCATCTTTGCATAACTTTGAATCTCCTTTGCACCCTCTCTGGAATATCACATCCTTCCTGTAATGTGGTGATCTGTACACCCTACAGCAGAAAGGATTCAGATATTTGAACCATGAACTGCTTTTATAGAGTAAAATAGATTTATCTTTCCCAGCGGGAGAATAGCCAGTAATCAGAGGACACAGACTGAAGAACTAAAGATAGCATCACAAACTTTTGTTTTTACACAGCAGATTGTTGTGATCCTGAATGATGGTGGAAATAGTGAACGGAAATACAATGGTTAGCTTCTAAAAAGAATTAGGTAAAGACTTGAAGGGAAGAAAATTGGGCTGTGAAGAAGAGGGGTTGAGTGGAATTATTGACTTGCTTTACCAAACAGCGAGTACAGATTCAGTGAACTGAAAGGTCTCCATAACATGCTGCAACATTCTTTGAAAATCTAGTTTGATGATGGTCTGATGAATGTTTACAGATTTTTCAAGTTAGAGTACACACACCTGTAGGGTTTATCAGTGTTGTGGATTCTTCTGTGGTTTCGTACACCAACATAGGTCGAACTTGTGTAATCACAGACATCGCACTTGTATAATTTCTGAGGTGAAAGTATTTCTAGGTAGGGGTTAGAGAATATTAGTATTAGTAATTAAGATATTAAGTAATTGTTTAAGACATTACCTCAGATTTGCCACAACTTGAGATAGGTATTTTAGTTATCTAATGCAAATATAATAGAAATTACAGAGGACACACAGTTATTACCTGTGCACCATGTTATGGAGGTGCTAATAAATGGTGTAGCTACAGAAAAGAGTTCACCTGTCTCTGTAGTTCTGTTCAACCTACTTCAGTCAGCTGCCCTATCTGCAAGGCAACTTGATCTTTAAAGTCAGTCCATGATCACTATATTCATACTCCAAAAGAACCTGCCTGTACCCCAGAAATGCTTTCATCAGTCAGTTAAACTTTACCCCCATGGCATGTCAAAACTGTTAAACAGCAGCCTATGAACATCTGCCACTCACAAACATTCAGAGCCCATTAAGTACTAATCACACTGCCAGAAAAAAAGCAATAACTTAAAAACAATTAAATAAATTTATACCAACTCAATTGATTTAAAAATACAAATTCCCTTATATTTATCATTACTCTTGGAGCCTTTACTATCCATTGAAATGATTGGAGTAGTTGAACCTGTGGCAGGTCTAACTTGGTTTGGGTTCAGCAGATTTATCAACGTAACTGTTAAGAAACTCTGGGAAATTGCACCATCTCTGGATTCCATGAAGACTCCAATGCAGGACTACACTCCAAATGACAGCAAGTTTGGGATTTCTGTGCTCACATTACTAGCTCTCAGAACTATTTTGGGTTATCAATCTATCCCTGGCCACAGAATAAGTAGTGGACCATTAGTCTTTCTCAATGGCAGAGTACATTTTGTGTTGCAATGTTCAGAGGTTCATGGCAGCAAGGACAATGTCTTAAATGTCTATCTTCATATAATTCTTCAATGGTCAGTTAGGACTAATTGGTAAGCATTAGAAAACAAATAAATGTAAATAACAATTTAGTTGCTTGTTGATTTTGTGAACTTCAATTGTTGGTATAAAATATCTCAACCCTTAGTCATAAAGCCAAACATCTGGTCTTTTCCAACATTCAGACAAACAATAAATATAGAGGAAATATAGAAAACTGTCAACAACATACAAAACTTGAATGGCTCATGCACTGTGAACAATCTCAGTGGAACCATTAAACATATCAATCAATAAAATCCACATGTACTGAAGAAGCCCAAGAAACCAATGCTCTTTCAAATTATCTGAAAAGGGTTTCAATCCTGTTTATGTAAATAGAGATGGGTTTATTATCAGATTGTCAAAATATTGAAGTCACTGCTGCCTCAGTGGCTGTAGTTCACTGCTGCCCATTTGTCTGGAGTAGTATTGTCATATGATTCTGATGTGCGTAACTGACACTCATTTTAAAGCATTCTTCATTGCTTCTGATTTCTCATTCATTTATTTTTCAGAACGTGGGTATGGCAGGCAAAGCTAGCATTTCTCGCCCATCCTTATCTGTCCTTGCACTGAGTGCCCATTTTAAAGGATACTTAATTGGTAATTGGTTTATTATTGTCACATGTACTGAGATACAGTGAAAAGTTTTTGTTTGCATGCAGTCCAGACAGACCATTCCATATGCGAGTACATCGAGGTAGTACAAAAGGAAAAAAAGAAAAATAATGGAGCATATAGTGTTACAGTTACAGAAAAAGTGTAGTGCAGGTAGACAAATAAAATGCAAGGATTGTGACGAGGTAGACTGAGAGATCAAGAGTTCATCTTTATCACATAAGAGGTCCATTCATGAGTGTTGTAACAGCGGGATAGAAGCTATCCTAGACCCTGGTGGTCATGTTCTCAAGTTTTTATATCATCTACCAGATGGGAGGGAGGAGAAAAGCAAATGACCCAGGTGGGAGGGGTCCTTGTTTATGTTGGCTGCTTTCCTGAGGCAGCAGGAAGTGTAGACAAAAGCAATGGAAGGGAGCATTCAAAATGCTCTGCAATTTCTTGCGGTCTTGGGCAGAGCAGTTGCTGTACCAAGCTAGGATGCTTTCTATGATGCATCAGTAAAAATTGGTGAGAGTCATCGGAGACATGCTGAATTTCCTTAACCTTCTGAGGAAGTAGAGGCGCTGGTGTGTTTTCTTGGCTCAAGACAAATTGTTGATGATATTTACACCTACACCATTGATACAAACAGGACCGTGTACTCCACCCTGCTTCCTGAACTTTACAAGAGTAGGAAGACATTTTGCTCTCTCAAATATACTAAGTTTAGGAAATTTGTTTTGAAAAAGTTGAGTCAATACTTAAGTGCAGTCAATATGGGATTTGATAATTTTTAAATGTACAGTGCATGAAGTGAAAAGAGAACTTAATATTAACTGGCAACTAATCAAAGTTATTCAGAGGATAATGATCATTGCAGAGTACAGAAATTCCTGCAGCAAAATTTTTTTTGCTTTTGGTGCCACAAATTACATAAATTGTCAGAATGTGAAATTGCAGCTGGAACAGTTAGAGGCTGCGGATCAAAAATTAGAGGCCTTGTGGGGGCAGTGGGTGGTGGCAAGTGTACTGACTATGCCAAGCCAATAGGTGGTCCATTGATTGCTCTGGTGTGTCTGTGCAGGGTAGTGTGGAGAGCACCAGTCAAGTGCAAGGGGTGAAAACAGATAAGTGGAAAAGCCTGGTTTGAAGGGCTGTGTGGGGTAAGCATTTTGGTTCTTTCTGACCCATAAGGAATGTTAGTAAGGTATCTTACTGTTAGTTGTAGCAGTTCCCAGCTCCCCCCCAGCTGTCAGTTTTTCCCCAGTATCGAGAACCCTGCTCAAAGCTCACCCCACGAACCAATGTCTGAGTGCTAAAGTACCCCACATTTGTTTTAGTGGACGATGTCTGGACAACACCTTGAGATGGTTTAATTACACATAAATGTTAAAAGGGAAAGAGCTGGTGTTGAAATAAACCATGAAAGTCTGACATTATTTTAAACAATCCCTAGATAAGAAATTTGTAAGCATAACCTGTCTTCCACTTTAGATATATGTAGGTCTTATTTAAGCATTCATTATTTACAGAAAGTATTAGAAATTAAGTCAGCTGTCTTCCAAAATAAAGCCTGTTAATTCACCTTCTGGTTCAAGAGAATAATTATCCAAGCCAAGCTGGCACCTCTGAAAAGTGGAACACTTTGAGGCATCAACAGTGGACTGCTGTAACAGTTGGACACTCATTCTCTGTAAATTGCTTATTTAAAATAACTTTCTTGCCTAGATTCTAACATACAAATCTAATTTCAAAATGAAAACTGATTCTGCATACTGAATCTATGTCATACACAGAGTAACCTTGTTTAAGCTTGATTAACTTCACCATAATTAAGTTAATTGTATTTTTGCAAATTAAAGAAAAACACGAAAATATTCACATTACCTTCTTGTGTGTTTCCTGTTTTCCGTTCTCCACTAAAGTCAGTATTTTCATCATTTGTGTCCACAGTTGAGGAAATATCAGAAAGACTATGTTGTTCGCGTTCATGGTTCCGTAGCTGACTCTGTCAGAAAGTTGATCAGAATAGTAAAAACAATCAACTATACATGTACATTAAAAAAAAACACCTACCTACAAGGCGACAAAATTAAAAGTGGTAATCCATCATTTCAGTAACTCTGAAGGTATTATAATGGTTTATAATCAGAAGACAAAGAAAATGCCTTGAAATGTGTGCATTTGGCCAGAATGCAAGGAATCATCAACAAGATGCTTAAAATTTTTAGTCCAAATGAAAATAAACATTTTAAGTCAGCAAACCTTAACTTCTTATGTTTAAAAAGCCTTATGGTTACTTTACAATGTTAATTAAATCCAGAATCTTCTACATAATAGTCAACAAGTTAGCCTTCAGAAAGCCCGATTAACCCATTTAATTCAAAAGTATCTAAAATTCTGTTTATTACAGTCATTCTTTAAATTTAAAAGAACAGTGACCTTTGAAAGTCATCCCAAATTTACAAATGATTAGAATAAAAACTGGACTTTAAAAATTGTACATTTTTGAAAATATTTTACTATAATCGCAGTAGAATAATTTGCAAAGCCATTTTAGCAAAATGATTGTGGTTTCATTTTAGTTTCTGCACAGAAATATGTTATATTTAAACAGTAATAGTATTGTACTAAAAGTTTACCTTATAATAAAATGCAGCATTGCATCTTTTGCAGTGATACATCCTGGTCTTGCAATGGTTTATCATATGACTCTCCAGATTATTGCTATCAGCAGCTATGTGATCACAGATTGGACACTGATAAGGCTGCCTTTGCCGATGCACTCTTAAATGCTGCTTAATATATCCCTTGTTGCCACTGCTATAATGACATAAGCGACAACGGTAAGGCCGTTCTGTGTTTGGTATATACTCCACTAGGTTGCCTGGTGAACTCAGATCACTTGAAGGTTGATATTGTGCATTATCCTGCAATTCTTTCAGGATATCTTCATCAGAAGCATTTTGGTCTGTTCTTTCTCTCAATTTTTCAATCACAGTGAGTAGTGACATGCTGATGCCCATTCTGATTGGTACTTCGGAAAAGCCTGATTTAGTCTCATCAAGTTGCAAGTCATTACTAGTACCATCTTCAGAATAACTGTGAGCTGGAGCAATAGAAGAATTGACTTCCATGTTTCTCTGTCCTGCATCAGGTTCAGGATTTTTGACACTTGCTCTGGTAAATTCTGGTGCTCTCATTGGCATTGCAACAAGAGCTTCAGCAGCCAATGAATGAAGTCTCAAAGATTCAGAATTGGTTCTCCTTCTTGCTGGGGGAACATTTTCATCAACTGCTGCAGGTTCAGTAGATTTTAAAGCATTATTACTTTCTTCTGGATTCCACCTTAAGACAGCTGTTTCCAGTTCAGCTGCACTGGTAGCTTGTTGATATATGTCTGAAGAATCTTCACAATAGATCATGTGAGATTTTTCAGAGATAAGCCTCTTTTCAACTTCAATGTCTGGTGTCATCAGAAAGTGCTTTTCTGGAACACTCTCCCCAGCTCCAGGGACACGCTCTACTATGACATTGACATGTCCCGCCTTGTTAGAACTGCAATTAATGATCTTCTGAGCAGAGGAAAGAAGGCTATCTGAAATTGTACTTTCTTGTTCACAATCAAGCATCAGAGGTGCCTCTTCAACAATTTCCACTACAGTACGAGTAGGTGCTTTTGACTGGCTAAGATCAGAATTTTTCACAGCAGTGTCAGATAATGAGGCCTTGGAGTCCACTGAGTCCATTACAGTGATTGGAGCTGGAGTACAAAATTGCAATGGATTTGAACCAACACAGTGCCCACTTTCTGATTTGTGAGCTGGTGAGAAAACAATTATTGATTCATCCTCATGAGCTGTGAGACCAGTGGAAGGAATTGCTGAGGTAGCTGGCTCACATTCCTCAAAAATTGGATAAGAACAATCTACTTCACCTGCATGTTTCCATGCATGGGTTTTTAACATCCTCTGACGATCACAAGCATAACTGCAAATCAAACACCTGTACATGCCATACTGGTCATATGTGTACCACTTTCTTGGGCCTGGTTCAGTGTCAAAACCAATATTTGTTGATTTTGTATTTTTGCTGTCCACACCATCTATGGCATTTGGCCTTAATTGCTGCGGCAAAAGCTGTTTTCTTTGTATCTGGGCATCCTCAAGGTGCATCCACATATGAGCTTCAAGTTCCTCTTGCTTTTTGGAAACAAAGCAACACTCAGAACACATCAATACAACTTCACCTGATTTTCCATGTAGCTCAAAGTGCTCCTTTAACTGTGAAAAAGTCAACGAATTGAATTTGCATAAATTGCACTGATAACGGGTGAGTTTCCTGTGCAAGTATTTGTGTGCCACAAAATCTTTAGAAACCGTGGTTGCAAAGTTTGCACTGATCACATGCGTAGCTCTCAATGTTGTTATGGCTACGTACATGTGTATAATAGACAGATGGCACTACAGTTACAAAGTTACAGAGGGTACAACAGAAGCTTTTTGAAGCTTTAGATTTATCTGCAGAATCAAGAGTCCTCAGATCTAGTCTGTTACAACCCTGAGGCAGATCTTCTGTTTTAAAATAAGTCTGAATAATTGAGATGTTATCCTTTATTTCCTGGTTTGAATTCATAAGTTTTTTGGCTGTGCTCTCATAGCTGTCTGTCTGCTCAATCATTGCACTTTTTGTATCAGAAGTACTAATATAAGGCCTCTTTTGACCAACTAGAGAACACTGCTTTGATCTTCCTTTCTCCACGATCTTGCTCAATTTTTCAATAACGTGAATTAATGAGCCTGGTTTTTCCATTTTCGACACAATTTTAGTATCCACAAATGAATGAGCTGCTATCTGTTTCAAGAGATGTCCATCACACTTATGCTTTGTCGTACAGCCATGGCCTTGGGCTTCAGTTTCTGTTATGGCATCTGAAATCATATTGTCCTGTCCAGTGCAATATTGCTGTAGTTTTTCATTATACCTACAAAAGCAGAAAAAAATCCACTTTTAAAAGTTCATATGAGAATTAACATTCCTAATAACATATTCTCCTATTATTAACTTCTGTAGAATTCAGTTTTTAAAATGCTGGCAAGTAAAAATTTAACATTTCACCAGATCCAAATTCTAACAAAGAACAAATTCTGGGTACCTCATTTTTGAAACAAATGTTTTTAGAATTTTAGCTGCCAATGTCAAACTTCATAGTTACACATCAAACTCCATGCAGAAATGTTGTATTTATACAATATATACAATTCTCTTTAACAGAGAAAAGCACCCTGAAGTTTAAAAAGTTACATGTCAGCCTTAAGGAAGAGTGAGGTAAGACTGGAATCCACAATGAGGGTCCAGCTGGATTAAAATCCAACTGGTAATGCTGGCTGAAGCGACTGCAGAATGTGCAGTACTGCATTCAGATGAGCAGAGCATGTAGGAGAGGTAAAGATTTGGGTGGTTGTAGTGAAGCATATGTTAGAAATTAGTAGTAAGATAAGATAGAAGTATTGAAAGACGTTAATAAAAATTTTAATATTCAGATGGTACGGTGGAAAATGGTGTTGGGTTAGCAGATCCTGAAGCAGGGTATATACAGCATTGTTTTAGATGAGCTGAAGTTTACAGAGGATGCAATATGAGAGGTCAGCTGGAAGAACATTAGAATAGTTTGGAGATGACAAAACAACTGGATGATGGTTTCAGTGACAGAAGTACTAAGTTAAGGACTAAATGAACAATATGACAAAAGTAGGCAACCTTTGTAATGAAGTGTGTACGAGGTTTGAAGCTTGAACTGAGGATCATTAAAGGCTCTTTTCAATGTTGGGCCAATAATCATTATTCAGGGCTGAAGATGATTCATATTGTCTACCCAGAGTTTAGTCAATATGGTCTACTCAGTTTAGCTGGACAAAACTGTGGTTCGTCGAGGTCTGGACATTGCTCAAGCAGTCTAGATGGGAAAGGTGCAGTACAGGTAAAGCAAAAGGTAGAGCTGCATGTAATCAGCACACATGTGGAAGCTGACCATTGCAAGTACATATTTGTAATTTGATTGGGAATGGTGTGCTTGTGCCAGCTTTAACCTGTTGCAGACTGAGCAGACAAACCTCCCAGCCTGAGAGCTGAGAAGCCTGCAGAAGTTCGTGCTGCCCTCTTGAATTCCAGGGAAACGCAAGTAAGTGCTTGATTTAGTTTTGGAGTAGAATTGGAAATTCTTGACTAATATTTTCCTTTATGACCAGTGATTAAGAATTCTCCCAGAATTCTATACTAGTTAATCACAGATCCTAATTAGACAGTAGTGCCAAATTGGAATTTCTCCTTTTAATTCAATGCTATAAGATCTCTTCTGGGAAGAATTCAGGTTGGCAGCTGCAGACGTAATGGATCTTCTCTTGTTCCTTTCTGAGCTGGATTTCAAATATGTCTAGAAGACAGAAATAGTATATGGTATTTGTGGTCAGTGTGGAAGCTTGCTGCTGACCTCAAGAATACCCAAACAAAGATCTAGTAACTTTTGTGGCAAGAACTTCCTCTTTATCATCCCTGTTGTCATCAGACATCAGTTTAGCAAAGCAAAAAAAACAAACTGCTGGAGGAACTCACCAGGTCGAGAAGTATCTGTCGTGGGGGAAAGGAATTGTTGAGGTTTCAAGTCGAAACCTTGCATCAGGACTCAGAATGGAAAGGGAAGATAGCCAGTATAAAGAGGAGAGGGGGAGGAGATGATAGGGGATTGAGGAGGGGCGAAGGGTGACAGACAGATGGAAGCAGGTTGGGAGGTGGGATGGAAAAAGGCGAGGTTGGGAGACTGAGGCAGGTCGATGATAGGTGGAAGCAGAGAAAAAGAAGATAGTTGGTGCTAGACGGGGGGAGGGGAAGGTGAAGGTGGAGACAGCTGCTGGGGGGATGATGTGGGAACACAAAGGCTGGAATCTGATAGTAAAAAAGGTGATAGTGGGAACCATTAAGGAAGGATTGCAGCTATTCAAGGAGAAGGTTCAACATTACCTTCTTAAGGGTGATAATGGATAGTCATCATACTGGCTGCTCTACTGCTGTCCATAACCTGGGAATGATAAAACAAAATTAACAAATGCAAAAATCCAAAATCAAAACATTGTAGATACTGGAAATCTAAAACTAATTTGAAAATGTTGAAAGTACTCGGTTCAGGCAGCAACTGTGGCCAAATTCAAAATTCTGCAAGTATAAAAACTAAAAAAAACAGAAAATACTCAGTGGGATGTTCAAGGATTATCAAACTGAAATGTTAGCTGATTTTCTCTCCGCAGGTGATGTCTGACCTGTTGAGTATTTCCTGAATTTTCTGTTTTAAAACATAAGCAAAGCTTGGCTTCTGAAATTCACAGAAGAAACTATAGTATTGGGAAAAACTGTAGCTGCACTACAATATTTTATATTTCTACATTATATTTCTATTTTCAGGTTTCCAAATAATAGGTTTTCTGAGCCAATGCTTTCAAAAGAGCCTTCTACTGTGAGGACAGAAAGCACAAGTCACTTTTATAAAAATTTTTCAGAAAATATTTCAAAATATTTTAACCTGTATAATGGACTATTTCACTCTTTTTCCTCTTGGTGCCTTGAGTCCATATTTTTTGGTGAGTAAAGGCATTGGTAGCACTGGGACATTTAAATTTGAAGGTCAGGAGGAAGTATGACAGAGGATTACACAGGATAAACAGAGGGAAACTGTTCCAATAATCCAATGGTTCAAGGACCAGGGGACAGAGATTCAAAGTTTTGGACATAATACATAAGAGGATGTGAAGAAAAACTTTTATAAATGCAGAGAGTAGTTATGATCTGAAATTCCCTAACTATATTAGAGTGGAAATAAAGTCTCTCAGGATATTAAGATTGCAATCTCTATTCTTTACTCAGATTATTATAGCAATATAGGAAACTAATCTAAAATAGATATACACTTACGCTACCTTAGCCAAAATTCTAAATAGAAGAAAGAAAGCTCAACCAAGAATCAGTTTGACACTGTTGTTAAGGCAGTAGTTATATGGGAGATATGGAAATGGAGGCAACGTATGGTGAAATTTCAGGCTTTAGTTCAGGTTTTTCAACATTAAATAAACATGGTGACAACACAAGAGACATTGGATCAAGGGTGTTGTTGAAGAAGTAGAGCCAAGTGCTGTCAGTATATTTGAGAAACCTAACATTATGTCCCTGGATGATGCCACCAAAGGACAGTGTGAAGGTGAGGAAGAGGAGACCACTGGACTCTTAGAGGACTTCACAGTACGAATGTGGTTGCTGACAGAAATGTTGCTTTGACAATGACTGAATAAGCATGAGTGGAATCGCATGAGGGCAGACCCACTTAGTGGAAAATGGAAGTGGTGCTGGAAGATGATATGTTCAATAATGTTACAGGCAGAGGTCAAGAAGAATAAGGAAGATTAGTGTATCATGGCCACGGCCAGAGGTATCATAAGTCCAATTTCTGTAGTGTGGTATGATAGAATTCTCATTGGTGGGGGCCAAGTTCAAGGCTGCAACAAAGAGATAAAAGAATATGGAGACACAAAAAAACTCTGCAGATGCTGGAATCTGGAGCAATACACAAAAAGTGCTGGAGGAACTCAGCAGGTCAGGCAACATCCATGGAGGGAAATAAACAGTTGACATTTTAGCCAAGATGCTTCATCAGGACTGGAAGAGGGCAGAAGCTGGAATAAATGATAATATTGGCTCCAAACTCAAAAGTTTTTAAAGAGTCTGGGAGATAATAATTTAAGATTGAAGAGATGGGAATGGGTATTAAGAGGAAGACTTGACAGCAGTTTTGAAATGGGAAGAATATACAAGGTGAGGGAACAAATTACATCGTTAGCTAGCATGCAGGACAGAACTGCAAGATGGGTGGCCAACAATGTAGTGAGGTTTGTGGGAGTAGGAGGGGAGTCTCACAGGCAAGATAAATCAAAAAGGGTCTCTGAGTAAACAGGAGAAAAGGTAGGAGAAATTTGCATCTGTGTGTAGGGCAAGCGAAATGACAGAAAGTTTAGTGGGATGGGAAATGAGGGGTTGATTGTACAAGTAAGCTGAACAAATAGTCTCAGTCTTAACGACATGGGCTCCTCACAATTCCTGTTGATGTTGAGGGGAGAAAGAGATTTTGGGAGAGGACCTGTAACATTAATATATTGTCCTAATTTTGATGGAATAGCTAGCAAGTCCAAGATTTCCATGCAGGCATGTACCTTTGTCATTCCAACTACCCTCCACTGCTGGGCTACTATGGAGTCCAATGAGAGAGTACTATACACCTGCAATTATGCTGGGAAATTCAGCTGCAGAATATACACCAGGTCAAGTGTCTATATTAATTTCAGTGGAGAGTAATGGCTGCAAGGGATTAAATAGTACATAAGTTACAATTGTTCCATTCATTTTTCATTCTATGCATGTTTTTGAATGAATGAAATATTCAAACCACTTTTGCAACATTTTGCCATCTTTGGCAGCCATTTAGGCCAGGGGACGTGACTGACCATCCTATAAAAGTTTGTCCTTCAGTTCTTTGTGGCCTGGATTTATATTTAAGTGTGGTACAGAGTCTCACCATTGTGATTGTTGTTGACTTTGTCAAGAAAACAGCTGCTTGGAGATCTGGAAAAATGTGTGGACATTGCTGGTAAGTCAGCGATAAGTGTAGGTTACTTGCCACTGAAAAGAAAATCTGGGCCCATCAGACAAAATAATTACATATTTGTTGAAATGCAATGTCAAATACTATATTTCTCCAGCATAAGATCAATCATACATACGACAAAGATTACACTGACCTAGAAACAACATTCTAGAGTAATCACAGAGAGGAGTGGTGACAGCTGATTGACTGGGTCAGGTCAACTGGATGGGAAATAAATTAGCAGGATTAGTCCCCAACAGATAGTAGTTGGAGTTTCTGTTTGTAACTAGGAACGAGTGCTTCTCTGAGCCCCATGGGAGATACCCAACAGATGCAAAAGAAGCTGCAGGTTTATCTGGAGGTATTGGGGCTTGGGACTGCAGCAGGAAAGTTTAAAAAAAAGACTTGCACTTGTAATGCTTCTCAGGAAGCCCTAAAGTGCTTTATAACACAATTGCAATTCAAAACTACTCAATTGGTTATGTCGGAAATGCAGCAGGCAATTCACACACAGCAAATTGATAAGTGACTAGATTATTTCTTTTATATATTAACTGAGGTATAAATATTAACCAGGACACAGGAGAAAACTCCCTTGATGACCTTCAAAATACAACTATGGAATCTTTTAAGAATTAGGAAGAGCATTAGGCCCAATGGTCACTCATAACTGCCCCTCCATTCAGAGGTGATCTGCTACATCTAGTTCCAAATTGATTATCATGACCTTTGGTTCCCATATGTCCAAAACTCTATTGACATTAGCCTGAAACATGGGATTATCACAGCAAAAGTGATGGCTATTTGGTCCATCAAGTGTACACAAATTCCTTGGGGAGAAATCCAGTTGGTACCATTCCCCTGCTCTTTCCCCAAAGGCCCAAAAATTATTTTCCTCTCAAGTGTTGGTCAGGATTTTGAAAGTTCTGCCTTTATTTTCACCAACTTACATGTAGTGAGTTGCAGATCATAACCACACTTTGAACAAGAAAGTTTTTCCTTCCATCTCTTGTGTATTTTTTGCATAACACTTTACATTTGTGACCCGAAGTCCTTGAACCATCTGCTAATGAAAACAGCTTCCCTCTCGATCTAAACCTGTCGACAATTTTGTCCAAACCCTCTTCTCCAAGGACAACAACCTCACCTTTTCCAATCTTATCTTGTAGCCACTTTAAGATTCCACTGACTCACAACCAGAAGATTGAAGAAGTCATTCCTCCATGTGAAATGGCCAACTTTTTATCCCAAGGATACATCCGATCTCTCCAATTAGAGGAAATGGCATCCAGCAACTCAATTGTCTTAGAATCTAATTTTTCCTATGAAATCACCTCTTTGATTACTTTGACTACAACTACACTGCATTTCAGGTCTGGTTTCATCAAACTCTGATGCAAGATCAGTAAACCATTCTTACTGTTATACACCAATTACTGAGCAATAAAAGCAAACATACCATTTGCCCAGTAATTACTTGCTGAGCCTGCAGATTAACTTCATGCTTTGTGCAATAGCACACTGATTTCACTGTTCACCATTTTCTCACCACATCAAAATAGATTTCTATTCCACCTTCCAAAACAAATCACCACACATTTCTCACATTTTACTCCAGCTGCCACTTCTTGCCTACCCACCTAACCTGTTTATGTTCTTTTACAGACTCTCTTCCACCTGTTCATTGTTCCAGATAGTAAAAC
The DNA here is from genome assembly GCF_009764475.1 of Pristis pectinata. Taxonomy (NCBI): domain Eukaryota; kingdom Metazoa; phylum Chordata; class Chondrichthyes; order Rhinopristiformes; family Pristidae; genus Pristis; species Pristis pectinata. Next base: position 26,066,206 of record NC_067417.1, read on the forward strand.
CATTAGCAAACTTGTACTTTCATCTTAGTAGTGTACAGCAATACCATAGAGTACACCAGGTTAACAATCCAAGTTACTTCCAAGGGTCAGTCATGCTCCATACAGCTTTGCTGCCACCTTGCTGCAACAGTTACTGTCCTGTCCTGATTCACTCACCATTATCTCCAGTGTTCCTTTGCAACTTGTCAGATCTGTACCCACCAGTACTGTATGGTGTGACATAACTGTCTACCAATACTGTACTCCAATATTATACAGTGACAAACCAGGACCCACCTGTATTGAGTGGGCTCCAAGGCCTGGCACTAGGAATGTTCCAAAGGTCACAGTCTCAAAATAAGGGTAGTCAATTTAAAATTGAAATGAGGATAAATTTCTTCACTCAGAGGGTGGTGAATCTTTGGAATTTTCTAGCCTAGAATGCTGTGGAGGTCAGTCATAAATTGTATTTAAAATAGAGTGCAAGATTTCTGGATAGTAAAGGAATCAAGGGATATGCTGTATTTAAGGTAGATGATCAGCCATGATCATGTTGAGTATCAGAGCAGGCTCCTCTAGCTCCTATTTCTTACATCAAACATGATTTCTTACATTCATAAAATTATTTCAACTCTACTTTATGATATTCTAAATGTTGTGATTCCTACCACAGCTTTAATAATAATTTCCAGCATTCTCTCAAAACTAATGTCAGTTTTCTTTCTTTCTACTTTTCTGAATAATGAGGTTATCATTGATCCTTTTACAAAGACTCAGAAAGCAGATGGGCCCTGGGTTGAAAGTTTAATTTGAATTTTGACATCCACAACTGTGCAGCACTGCATCAAAGTGTAGGCCAAGACTGTGCTCAGGTTTTGAGAATTTGGCTTCAACATCCACACTCAATGTTTCAGGAACAGCTTCTTTCCCTCTGCCATCAGATTTCTGAATGGTCCATAAACCCATGAACTCTACATCGTTCTTGCTCTTTTGCATTATTTTACTTATTTATTCTTTGGTAACTTATAGCAACTTTTATGTCTTGCACTGTACTGCTGCCGCAAAACAACAAATTTTACAACATATGTCAGTGATAATAAACCTGATTCTGATCTTCTGACTCAAAGGCAAGAGCACAATCACTGAGCCAAAGATGACCCCTTAAACTATATTTTTTCCAATAGGAACAACACTGGATTTAGTTTCTTTTCAAAAGTAAATGCAGTGGGCCAGCATCCTTAAATTTCTGATTTCCACATTTCTTAGTTTAGAGGATATGCACTGAATGAAACACAATTACTGGCTGCCAGCACGGCAAGATGTGCTTCCATCAAACTTGCGTTAAACCAACTTCCGATAAAAAAAAGTAAACTCCAAAAAGAAAAACCGTGCAACACAATGCAAGGACTCGACCGCTCTCACATTGCTGCACCTCTATAACTTCTGCAAAGGTTGCTGTTGATGCTGTGCGCTGGTGCGGTGTAGTGGTGTGTCACCGTCCGGTGCACCGCCGACCCTGCCACTCCCCCACCCCCACACACTGCACGTCAATCACTTTCTACTAAAGGCCGCGGTCGAGTACGGGGGGGGGGGGGGTCCCGGTGCCCCGAGCAGGGTGGGTGAGAGAATTGTGGGGTTCATCCTCTCAATGTATCACGTGTAATGTAAAGACGTGCCTTACTGTCGCCATTCCTAAGACTAAGACAGAAGGTGAGCTTTTCCTTTACCTGGAAACCCCCATCTCCAACTCCACGCTCGCGTCACTTTGAACAAAATGCCACCACTTGCCTCGTCCGCGCATGCACCGAGCCCAAATCTCGCGATACCGCGTTCGCCACGAGCCCCGGGGACACGTCATGGAGCGCGGGGTGGGGGGGGGGGGGGTAGTTGCCCTGGCAACGCGTGCATGGAGGGGCAGATGTGGGAGGTCGGGGTTTGTCGGTTGTCTGTGATCCCGGACGAAGGGCAGCTTCCAGGATGCTAGGCCCCCAACTCGTCCAGGTACTTGACCCGTGAAGCAAATGCTGCTTTTCTCACAAGTAACGTTTCTCGCAGTTAGTTCAGGAGTCCGCTCTCGAAGTGGAAGGTGTTACCCCACCTGCTCCAGGTTCCCCATCCTATAAGGATGAGATAAGATCGCTTTATTGGTCACATGTACATCGAAACACACAGTGAAACACATCTTTTTGTGTAGAGTGTTCGGGTGTCAGCCCACAAGTGTCGCCACGCTTCTGGTGCCAACCTAGCATGCCCCCAACTTCCTAACCCATACATCTTTGGAATGTGGGAGGAAACCGGAGCACCCAGAGGAAAGCCACGCAGACACGGGGAGAACGTATGAACTCCTTACAGACAGTGGCGGGAATTGAACCCGGGTCACTGGCGCTGTAATAACGTTACGCTAACCGCTGCAATCTTCCTTTGATTTCTATGTGGTTAGAGGCATAGACACAGCACAGAGACAGGCCCTTCTGCCCACCTAGTCCACACTGATCATCATTTACATTAGCACCCATATTTATATTCTACCCTAACGCATTTTTATACTCACATTCCCATCAAATCTTCCCCAGATTCTAGCACTCACCTACACATTCTAGGGGCTATTTACAGTGGCCAATTCACCTACCAATCTGCACGTCTTTGATGGAAGAGGAAACCCAACTGTTATAGGGAGAATGTGCAAACTCCACACAGACAGTACTGGAGGTCAGGATCAAATCTGGGTTACTGTGAGGCAGCAATTCTACCAGCTGCGCCACTCTGTTAGAAATTTAATCCCATTTAGATAGATTCTCTGGCGATATAAAATCCTACCTGCCACGGTGAAGGAGTATAGGTCCCCATATGATCTGCGAATCTTGAACAAAATCCCCAGGAATCCCTTCCCTGCATGGATGCACAATTATTTTGTGTTGTGCATTTGATAGAGTTAGTTCATCGATGACCGGCTTGAAACTACAGGACCAGAACAAACAGAATGCGACTGAGTTGATATATTTACATTAGAGGTGATGCCCTGCATTGTTGGAAAGAGCTTTATTGATTATTAAGGCACATAACAAAAGTGAATTTACAGATGTTGCCTCCCTGCTTAATTTGAAATCTTCATCTGCTGTTTCATTGAGAAGGTTCAAGAGAATCAACTTGATAAATTACATGATGATATGAAAAAAAGCACAGCCAACATTTGCCTTGCATCACATCCCAACGCTCCTGCCCAGATACTGTCTGACTTGTGAAGTGATTTTGTTCTTATTAAAGAAAGTGTTGATTATCAGAAATGTATCACAGTCATTAAACTACACTATGTAAGCAAGATAAACAGGTTAGAAAGTTCTATAAAGGTTGTGATGTCTGACCTGTGAATTTGATTTCCAGCTTGCATTCACATTGTTCCACAGCAATTGTACTTCTATACTGGTTGTTTTCTATCTCAATTCTGTATGTAGTATCTGGGTTCTTCCTTTGACTATAGTTTGAAGTATTGGACAAACTCAGCAAGACCCAGAAGCTCAAAGGTACATGGCTTTGTTCCAAAGGCTCCTCCAGGCTGAATCTGGAAGCTTTTACAAGCAATATTGTAACATAAAGAGCATTTGACTACCTTACATTGTACTTAGAGGTATCAATCTTAAATCCACAATAACCCTTTCACAACTATTTCTATTGTACTTATGTAACCAATGCTACAGTACTGAATGATTTGAATATCTTTACTAACTTAAATGTTCCCTCACATAGCTGCTGGGACATTTTATTTAAATAATGTAGTTTAATTAAAAATGAATTGCCATTTATAAATAGATTAATTCCTAATATAAGCAGAAAGTACCAGAAATACTCAGCAGTTTAGGAGAAGCTGTGAAGAGGGAAACAGTTAATGTTACAGGACAATGAGTGCTGAGAAATTAAGTCTGTTACTGTTTCTATAGATGTTGCCTGACCAGAGTATTTTCAATTTTTATTTTGAATTTACAGTAATTTTGTGGTGCTTTGTTTTGATTAAATAACAGTTCATTTTTGAATGAATATAATTTGATTTCTTCCCCAAAGCTGTCTGGAAACAATTAAATACAACATTGTAGCTTTTGTATTGAATTAAGCTGACAAATTGATCTTGGTCTCAACTATGTCATTGGGGCAATTTTTGGGCAGTCCTTTGCCATGATAGGCACAGATGAATTTGAATTTCCTCGAGGGCAGCCTTTGTTAAAACCTCAGTTGCTCTTTAGAAACACTTGTTTACATAATTGGTAGCTGTTATAAATGCCAATGTATTTTCTGTTAAGATTTTACATGCTGAGCTGTGACTCCCTATGTCAGTGAAACAGATAATTCAGTCATTTCCTCATTATTGCTTATGAGAACTTTCTGTGTGCAAATTGGCTGTCACATTTCTTACTTTACAACAATGACCTCACTTCAAAGAGACTTAAAAATGTCATGAGGATGTGAAGGTCACTAAATGGAAAGATTTTTCATAAGTCTTGGATTGGTTATTAAAAGAGCTTATCTTCTTCTGCTTTACATTAGGAAATTATTTCCCTGTTTCTTCAAGTGTAAATTAAAATATGGAAGAGATGTGCTTCTGTGTCTTTGCCTCTTTGGGATGCATTTCTATTTCTAAAGAGATACATCTGTTCCTCTAACCCTCATATCTTCAACATCCTGTTTAACCACTTCACCATAAGTGGCTGTGGCATCAGCTGCCAAGGCCCTAAACTCCAGAATTTCCTCATTAAACCTCTTAAGATCCTTAAAGCCTATCTCTTTGATCATGCCTTTTCTTCTGCTCAAACATTCCAATATAGTTTGGAATTACATTTCATGATTATGTATCCGCAAACTGTCTTTGGCCATGTTGCTGCATTTATGGGAGCTTTTTAAGTACAAGTTGTTTTGCAACACAAAGATTTTTTTTAAATTTATTTTTTTAAATCTCCAAGAACTTAGTGAAAGCAGAAATGAAATAGCTCACTTGTGGCCCTCTTCTGAGCTGGATAAGTCAATTTGTATTGCATAACCACTATCATTATTACAAAGGTATTTTGTTAAGTACCAACTTTAATTTTCTGTGCTGTTTAATGTGGAAATACTCGCTATTTTTGAAAATAATTGAAAAATTCAAGCTGATCTTTTATGTGTGCAAGGTAAACGGCAGTGTGGAACTCAGAACATAGCTTCTTTGGTTAAACTTGATGAATGATTTGCTCATAATTTTAGGTGTTTTTCATGAATACACCCCTAATTTTTAACAAGAAAAATGACAGTAATGTCAGTGTGTTGTGAAATACAGAGACTGATGTGCCTCATTTGCTGATGTGGCCTTATCTAATTGTCAATGTCACTTTGTTGATGGAAGAAAACCACTATAGAAGTGCTTGTCTTCTTCTGCTTGTCATTGCAAATAGTGACACAATGGATGGTGGAAATCTGAAATAAAAGCAGAAAATGCTGGAAATATTACACAGTTACAGCAGCATTGGTGGGGAGTTGAATAAAGTTAATGTTTCAGGTCAATTAGTTTAGAAAGGACATTCCATGTTACTGGAGACCAGTATGTTGAGAGAGTTGAGACATACTATTTCCTGGTGAATCTCCTTAATGATCTCTGGTGAAATGGGTAGTTTAGATCCTAAAGTAAATATCTTTAAAAAGATAAAAATGACTGTGGTAAAGGGAGGTGTCCTTGCACTCAAACTAGTATCTTCTCACAGATGTTTATTCTATGCAATGAGTTACCATTGAATTGACCATAAGAACTTTGTTAGGCTAGTGCTGGAATGCAGTGATGAATGTGATCCCGAATTAACTATGTTGAATTCTCAGCTCCCAGGTTTTTGGGACTGGAATTTCTGTTTTGGTAATTTTTCAACATTTAAATGCTTTTGTCTGTATAATTCAGCCCTAGGTCAGGCCAATATCTTACAAAATTAATTTAATGTTAAATATATTGACAGAAACTTTCAATAATTATACTATTATTATTTTGTATGTCCTCAAATGTGTATGTGTTCCAGAACACTTATTGAGCAGGTATATTTAGATGTTAAATAATATTTGGAAACATAGTGAATGTCTCATCTCCTCATAGCTTAAATTGACCAGCCTTTAAAATCTAACAAAGTAACCCAAAAACAATTACTCATGACTCTGGCTGCTACAAATAAACTTTCAGCAGTTCAAACCATATTTGTTCACAACAGTCCAAGTAAATTCTGCTGCAACTTTATTTACAGGAGATACTAAAATTAACTACAACTTTATTTTCCTTTTCAGGTTTTCTTTCACTCAGATTTAATCTACCTTCCTGTTCACTGTATGAAGTGAGATGACTAAAAGTGTTGTCTTTGAAAGGGAAAAAAGGAGTAAACTAAAAAAAGACCTTGGCTTGCTCTGACCAATTGAAATATGGCAGTTTATAAACTGGAATGTAATTGAAGTAGGGAATGAAGCAGCTGTTATGGAATTTGTTAGAACTTGTTGCCAATTATATTCTCATACCACCTGACTTTCAGCATTTAAATATATTGACTTACTACAATGTGAAGGCTTGATAAAATATCTAAAGCCAGGAGCCTATCCACAATTTAGACAGTGTTTCATTCCTTATTTAGTTTATGTGATATGGTTCATGGGCTTTTGTGAAGCTGATTGTTCTTGATAATTTAATCACAATTCCTAAAAATGGACTTTGTTTTCTGTAATGCTGAAGAATTATCTTGTCTATAATCTGAATTAAAAACCCAAAGGAGTAAGATATTGCAGTAATTTGTTGTAGTTAGTTATGACTAAAATATTTATTTACACTTTAAGCAACCATATACTTTACTGCACAGTCTTACTGTGTCAGATTCAGCAATAACATCATAAATCAAACATTGAACTTTGTAGTAATGTTACAGCATAAAATTGTATGAATTTTAATTTGACTTCACATATTTTATGATGCTACATAACCATTTTCACCAGTGTTGCTTTTTTTTTTGCTTTAATTTTTTACACATGACCTGACTCAGCCTGATATAAATACATTGTTGGTTGATTTGCTTTAATACTCTTCAAGGCTATTGTGTCCTCCCTTTAACATAGTCATCATAAGAGAGGCTATTGGAATATTCAATAGTATTTAAGTTCTACAAAACTTTTAGAGTCATAGAGTCATACAACACAGAAACAAGCCCTTCAGCTCAACATGCCCTTGCCAAACATTAAATACCCAGCTATACTAAATCCTATTTACCAGCATTTGGTCCATAGCCTTCTATGCCTTGGCAATTCAAGTGCTCTTCTTGATACTTCATTAAATTTTGTGAGAGTGGCTGCCTCTACTACCCTCTCAGGTAGTGTATTCCAAACTCCAACTGCCCTCTGGGTGAAAAATTCTTCCTCATATTCCCTCTAAGCCTATCACTTCTCACCTTAAACCTATGCTCTCTGGTTACAGACATCTCTGCTATGGAGAAAAGTTTACTATTGTCTACCCTATCTATTCCCCTCATAATTTTGTATACCTCTATCAGGTCCCCCTGAGCCTTCTCCACTCCAAGGAAAACAAACCCAGCCTATCCAGTCTCTCCTCATAACTGAGATACTCCATCTCAGGCAAAATCCTGGTGAATCTCCTCTGCACCCTCTCCAGAACAATAACCGCCTTTGCATTCTGTGTCGACTAACAGCATACATAATATTCCAGATGTGGTCTCACAGATGTTTTATAAAACTTACCATTACTTACGTGCTTTTATATAGCATCCTGTATGCCTTCTTTACCACTCTATCTACCTGTGCTGCCAGCTTTAGGGATCTTTGGACTTGCATACTGAGGTGCCTACATACTCTGCCTTAAATTTTTACACATGACCTGACTCAGCCTGCAGAGTATGTAGCAATTCAATGTAGTCTGTTCATCAAAACTCCCTAGGACTCTACACTTCATTGTGTATATCCCACCCTTAATTGACCTCCTAAAATTGATCACTTTGCACCTATCAGAATTAAATTCCATTTGCCATTTGTTCTGCCTAACTTACAAGATGATCAATATTCTTCTGTATCTTCCTCGCTACCCACAATCCCATTAATTTTTGTGTCATCTGCAAACTTACTAATGATACTTCCCATATTAACATCTAAGTCTTTAATGTATATGACAAACTTATTGAGTCCATGTACTAATCCCTGTGGTACACCAGTAGTCACAGGCTTCACAGTATTCACAAACCAACACTGCACCATCTGTCTCATGTTACAAAGTCAATTTGGATCCAATTTTCCTTGGATCCCATGGGTTCTAACCTTTTGAATCAGCCTTGTATATGGACCTTGTCAAATGCTTTATTAAAGTCCATGTAGAATATATTCACCACACTGCCCTCAATCTATATAACGTTACATCATTAAAAAACTCAATCAAAATAGTCAAACAGGATCCCCCAACAAAAAGCCATGCTGATCAATCTCTGTCTAAATATGGATTGATCCTGTTCCTCACAATTTTTTCCAATAACTTTCCCATCACTGACCTATAATTACTTGACTTATCCATGCTTTCCTTCTTGAATTAAGGAACCAGATTTGCTGCCCTCCAGTCTTCTGGCACTTTACCAGTGATCAATAAAGATGTGAAAACCTCTGTGATGGCCCCAGCTAACTCTTCCCTTGCATCCCATAGCAGTCTGGGATACATCTAATAAGGCCCAGTGGATTTATCCACCTCTATGTTCGCTAAGATATCTAATACACCTTTTTAATGACAATATGCTCTAGGATATCACCTTCTCCCTCCCTGAAATCTCCAGATCCAATGTCTTTCTCCTCAGCGAATAAAAAGGATAAGTATTCATTTTGGACCTTTCCTACTTCCTATTGCCCCTTTGTCCCTAATAAGCCCCACTCTTTCCTGGCTACCCTCTTGTTTTTGCCTTGGGATTTTCTTTTATCTGCCAGTGACATTTCATGGCTCCTCTTTGCCCTCTTAATTTCTTTAAGCATCCCTTTACAGTCTCTAAACTCATGAATTATTTTCAGCATTCAAAACCTACCATTTGCATTCCTTTTTTTCCTCAATCAAACCCTTGATATCCCTTGACATCCAGGGTTCCCTGCACTTCCCATTCTTACCTTTCACCCTTATGGGAACATGTTGGCCCTAACTTCTCACAATTTCACACTTAAAAGACTCCTACTTGTCAGATGTAGATATACCCGCAAGTAGCTATTCCCAGTCAACCTTTGCCAGGATGTGTCTAATGACATTGAAATTGGCCTTCCCCCAATTCATAATCTCAATATATGACCCATCCTTATTCCTTTGCATAATTACTTTGAAATTTACAGAGTTATGGTCTCCGTCTCCAAAATGCTTGCCCACTGATGCTTCAACACTTGCCCAACTTCATTCCTCAGGATTAGGTCAAGCACTGCTCCATCCCTTGTACTAATAATGGACTGGCACAAGAAGTACTTTTAAAATTCCACCCTGTCTAATCCTTTCACACTAATATGATCCCAGTTAATACTGGGGAAGTTGAAACACCCTACTATTATAACCCTATTGCAATGACGCCTCTCTCTGAAATCCTATTGCTTATTACACCTGTCAGTTTGAATCTGAGCTCAACGGCCTGAAAAATCTTTCTCAGCATTGCAGCTTATTGAATAATGTATAATTCAATAAGGTGCATCAACTAAAGTGCTCACATACTGCATCATTTTTAAACGTGAGAGAAGGACTTTCATCCGGAGAAACAACCAGATTTGCAAGAAAAGAATGGACTCCGAACCAATAAAAGAGATTAAGGGGGTTGACCAAAAAGTTTGGAATCTTTCAGTTTAATCAAAGCAGCGAATGGAAATGTTTTTAAAGGATTAAAGGGGCAGAGAGCTCCTGGGATTAATGGTGGGAATTAAAAAATTTGGCCAAAGAGACAGAATGATCGATAAACCACCATAGGTGCGGTGATAGGAGAAGAAATGCACTGTTGAGAAAATTGGAGGGGTTGCAAGGTTGAGGGTTTAAAGAAGATCCATTGCAGATTTTTTTTGGAAGAGTTGATAACAGTAGGGTTAAAATGGGGAGGAAGGCAATTCTTGGATGAAGTTAGGAAGTAAAATTAGGTTGTTTACATATTAGTGGGAACGGGGAAGTGTATCTTTTAAATGCGAACTTGGAGTGGGGCTGAGGGTAAACGGGAAAGAAACGAGAGGAAGGTACAGATTCACGGCTCGGGCAGAAAGAAGTCTACTTAAGTATTGCATTACGTTTCGAAAGTAAGTACAAGCTTGCCCCTACCTAGATGACAGACTTTTTGTCCAATCGCTGGGCTCACATTTATCTGAGGTAATGGGGAATCTAAAGAAAACTTCTGGATTGTAAGCACCAAACATTCACCGATGGAAGTGGTCTGAATCTAGGAAAGATATCTCGAGTTAAATAAAAATGCAACCAGCTGGAATAACATAAAAACTCTGCTATCGGACCTGTGCCGGTTAATCAATATGCCGGAGCAAAAAAAAAGTCTCTAATCAAATATGCCTGTTAATTGAGAGTTAGTCTGGTCGCTCCCCCCAGTCCTTGCCTTCCCTCGGCCCGAGCGATTCCCCTGAAACAACGATAATTAGAGTTCTTCAGATTGTAAAATGCCTGATATCATAGTTTACACTGTAAGTGATAGCACAGTACTGGGGTTGGTTCACAGTCTCCATCTTGTGGCAAAATAAGTACATTGACTACAACAGTCAGGGCGGCCACTCGGACGCCGCCAGCCAAACACTTCAATCCCACTCCCATACTGACATGTCTATCCATGGCCTCCTCTACTGTCACGTTGAGGCCAGACGCAGGTTGGAGGAACAACACCTCATATTCTGCCTTGGGAGTCGCCAACCTGATGGCCTCAACATCGATTTCTCTAACTTCAGGTAACCCCACCCCTTCTTTGGCTCCCCCCACCCCACCCCACCCCACCCCACTCCTCTATCTCCCCCCCAACTCCTTTATCTCCCCCCCCCCAACTCCTTTGTCTTCCCTTATTCCTGTGGCTCCCTTGCCCCACCTTGATGACTTGCCCATTCTATCGTCCACTGCCCTCTTCTAACGGATTTCTTCTTCTTCAGGCCTATGCCTCTTCTACCTATCACCTCTCAGCTTATTACATCTTCTCCCCCTCCCCCACCCACCTACCTTCCCCCCCCTTACCTGGACTTGCCTATCACCTGAACTCATCTATCACCTGCCTGCATGAGTTCCTCCCCCTCCCCCCACCTTCTTATCTGGCTTCCCTGCCGTCTTCCTTTCCCGTCTTGATGAAGCCTCTGGGCCCAAAGCGTCAATTGTTTATTTCCCTCCATAGATGCTGCCTGACCTGCTGAGTTCATCCAGCACTTCTTGTGTATTGTACATTAACTACAAAAAAACTTTCATAGCATTTGTAGCTTAAGGTGTCGTAGTCAGTGTCATCAAGGTAAGGAAGTTTTAGTAGTAATTCTCTATTAGATCATATTTTGATGGGTGCCAGTCAGACATAAAAAAGTGTAACCTGATGAAATTATTAATTGCACCAGAAACAGGACTGGTAACTTTAAGATCACCATAACATTAAGATGCAGTTACCATATCACAAACATGGCTTTTTTTTAATCATTAAAGTATGTCAGACAACAATTACATTTAACATAAATTAGTTCTTTTTTTACAACAATACACAAACTTCACTGAAGAAGAATTGAATTATGTAATGTAAAAGTAGTGTACGGGTTGTTCTGGTGCAAAATCACATTTTCTTGATGTTAATAAACTTATGAGTGAAGTTGTTATTTATGATTTAGGTACTCGGGTGTACAGCTGCTGGAATGTTAGAAGGGTTTGCCACCAATTCTGAAGATATAGAACAGGACTCAGTAGTGATTAAAACACTAGTTCTTTGGGATGAGATGCAGCAAAATCTGAAAATTAGGTTTTTGTGCAGTTGACAGTTTCTTTTTCTGGGATTACAGTTCAAGAAAATTATCTATAAATAGTGGATTGAGAAACTCCAGTATTAATAATTATCAATAGTTATTCTGATTAAATCCATATGAGTTGTTCTTGAGATTGCAAATGTCACATTACCTTCAATACTTGATATTGCAATTCAACAGTAAAACAAACATTTCTGGCAAAAAAGTTTGAAGCTTATATGTTGAAGTTGTGAATGTAATTGCCAGTAATATATAGAAGAAAAATGTTATTTAACTATAATGCTATTAACCTCTTCAGCATTAACAATAAAACATCTTGCGACATCAAACTGCCTTGCTCTTATTTCATAAACAGTTTGTAGGAGTGTAGGAGATAATGCTGTACCCTTCCCACCTTTTTTTTCTCCAGCAAATATCCCATTATTCAAATCTGAACACATCGGGAAGGAGTGGAGAATACATACAATAGCTCTTTTAGTATTCATTATGTTTATTTTCATCCCCATTAAGAAACACTTCCTTAAGTGAAAGAGGCCACAAGATATTTCACTGAGCAGCCATTATGGTGGGAAAAGTTGTTAACATTGAGTTGAGAACTGATGTAATTTCTGCTCTTGGCAATCTTGCTTTGATACTAGCTGGAACATGACCAGATCTCTCCCATAAATCATGTTGTTCATTTTGTGTAACATACCTCACAGCACACTATAGCTCTACTGTGTCTCTTTTGTTGACACCTTGGAATCTGCCATATACCTTCTGGTGCTTGAACCAAAATAGAAAATGCTGGAAGTAAACAAATTAATTCTCATAAAGGGAAAACATCCATATTTTGAGGGATTTTGTATGAACTATCTCATTGCCTTTGTATGAAATATCTCAGTTTTTAACAGATGCTGACAGTTTTGTTTTGCTTGCATTTTCTATTTTATTAGTTTGCAGTATCTTCCTTTTCCCCTATTATTTACATCTTTCTGAGCTTTTGTAGTCAACAAGATGGATGACATTATGCATCTTTCAGATGTTCTTTGCGCCATTGTTGCAATTCAATAATGGCCGAGAATTTCCAGGGTAGCAGTAGCCACTCTGGCCTGCTGCCTACTCGTCTGTTTGGTCCATGCTTTCCTTCAACAGATCTTTGAGTGCAGCTTCCATCACAAACCAGCTGCAGGTTGGCAAAACTAGCTGAGGGCCTTCTAGTGTCATACCTGGTGTCACATGGTGGAATCTGAATAAGCCATTCTCACAGATATACTGAAAAAACTTTAATAGCCAACTAATCATGTTCCAGGTTTTGCTAGCTATCCAAATTGTCAAATAGTTTGAACGTTTATGAATGTCTCCTACATTCACAAGCATTTAAAAACTTAAAATTTAATGATGCCACTGATTAACAAATAAAAGTAAAGTATTTTAAAATTATTGAATACATTTAAGTAAACCCAAAGTAAATGTAAATAATCTGAAATATACCCATCTTCCTCATAGCCAAACTTCTCCATTGAAATTAATAGAATTACTGAATCTATGTCAGATTTAACTTATCACACATTCAGTGGGGAGATTCCGATGTGTAATTGCTGGGAATATGCAGGAATTAGGCGATACACTGCTGAATTTCATGAGGAGTTGGAGTGCAGTTGAAATATCTTCAATAAACGCTTCTTAGGAAGTCTTAGAATTCTGTGTTTGTCGGCATTTTTCAAAATAACTCAGGTCATTAATACAAAAGTAAATTTATTGGTATTGGTTTATTATTGTCACTTGTACTGAAGTACAGTGAAAAACTTGTTTTGCATAGGGTTCGTACAGATCAATTCATTACACAGTGCATTGAGGTAGTACAAGGTAAAAACAATAACAGAATACAGAGTAAAGTGTCACAGCTACAGGGAAGTGCATTGCAGGTAGACAATAAGGTGCAAGGTCATAACAAGGTAGATTGTGAGGAAAAGAGTCCATTTCATTGTATAAAGGAACCATTCAATAGTCTTATCACAGTGGGATAGAAGCTGTCCTTGAGGCTGGTGGTATGTGCCCTCAGGCTCCTGTATCTTCTGCCTGATGGGAGAGGGGAGAAGAGAGAATGACCCGGGCGGGTGGGGTCTTTGATTATGCTGGCTGCTTCACCAAGGCAAGAGGTATAGACAGAGTCCATGGAGGGGAGGCTGGTTTCCGTGATGTGCTGGGCTGTGCCCATAAATCTCTGCAGTTTCTTGTGGTCTCAGGCAGAGCAGTTGCCATACCAAGCTGCAATGCATCCAGATAGGATGCTTTCTATGGTGCATCGATAAAAGTTGTTGAGTGTCAAATTTCTTTCACCTTCTGAGGAAGTAGAGGTGCTGGTGAGCTTTTTTGGCCATGGTGTCTACATGGTTGGAACAGGACAGGTTATTGGTGATGTTTGCTCCTAGGAACTTGAAGCTCTCAACCTTCTTGATGTCAGCACCACATTAGTAATCCTACATTCCCAGTAGGAAGTTGTGCTTGAAAGGTTAGGGCATCAATGATGAGATATCATACACCCCATACCTAAAGGAGAAGTATTTTGTTAAACAGAAATTATTGAATACTAGAATTCTTTGCCAAAGGGAATGTTTGATGTAGAGACCACTGCATCTTTAAAGAAGAAAATGGACATGGATTTGAAATATTCAGGGTTTCAGGAAGACAACAAGACAGTGGGAACATAGTAAAGAACTAGGATGGGTGCATTGGTTGGAATGGCTTCCTTCTATAAATTTCTGTGTTTTTTTCAGAGAACTGGAGCCTGATATGCAAACTATTTTTTTCCCTGATGTACAACTTAAAATGCATTTCAGAATTGAACCTGGTTCTATGTTTCTGTATTTTTAAACATATTAACCACAGGAAAGAATGAAGGCCTGGATTTTGTGGTCAGCAGTGAAGTAACCTAGCTCATTTCTGACATTGAAGAAACCGCACCTTAAAGATCAGTGACTTGGACTTCCTCTTTTTTGACATGATTAATGTCAAGCATTAGTCGTAAGGGATTGAGTAACAGTGTTGTCTTCAAGCTGGCTGGCCAGATAGCTGACTAAGAATTTAAAAGGACAATCTTTAAAATTTAAAATATGTTTGAGCAAGCATAAAGACTAGAACACATGCAAATATTTAGTGGCTCAAAAACTGCCAACCTTTTTAAATTTTGAGTCAACATAATGTATAAACACTCTTTGTTGCCATATGGTACATATTTCCATCCTTAGAAAGAAGCTATTCAGCCCATCGAGCATAAGCTGGCTCTGAGAGCAATCCCATCAGTTCCCTTCCTCATTTATTTCCCTGTAATCTATCATCTCACATGCCCAGTAACTCCACCATGATTATCCTACTATGCACCTACAGTAGGGGTAATTTACAGTAGCCCATTAATTTATCATCCAACATGTCTTTGGAAAGGCATCAGAACACTGGGGGAAACCTCCAGCAGTCACAGAGAGAATGTGCAAACTCCATATTGACTGCATCGAAGATCAGCGTCAAACCTAGGTCGCTGGAGCTGTGAGGCAGCAGCACAACCTTCTGCATTGCATGTCTGTTATTACTTTGTTTATCTCTTCACAGATGCCATCTAACTGATCCAAAAGTTTGAGGTCCATGGGATTCAGGGCAAATTGACAAATTGGATCCAAAATTGGCTTGACAAGAGGAGGCAGAAGGTGATAGTAGAGAGTTGGTTTTTTGACGGGATGCCTGTGATTAGTGGTATTCCACAGGGGTCAGTGCTGGGAGCCATGCTGCTTGTAAGATACATGAATAATGTGGATGTAGGTGGCCCTGTGGTTAAGAAGGCAAATGGGATGCTGGTCTTCATTAATCAGGGCATTGAATACAAGGTGAGGGAGGTTAAGCACCAAATTTATGAAACATCGGTCAGACCTCAGCTGGAGTACTGCATGCAGTTCTGGTCACCACATTATAGGAAAGATATAATAGTGCTGGAGAAGGTGCAGAGGAGATCCACCAGCATGATACCTGCGGTGGAGCATTTCAGTTATGAGGAGAAACTAGAGAGGCCAGGTTTGTTTTTCCTGGAGTGGAGGAGGTTAAGAGGGGATATGGCTTGAGAAATATAAAATTATGACTGAAGGTATCTTATCCCCTTATCAGAACTGAATAAACTAGAGAACACAGGTTTAGGGTAAGGGGTAAGAGATTTACAGGGGATCTGTGGGAGACCTTTTTCACGCAGAGAGTGGTGAGTACCTGGAAGGCACTGCCAGAGGGAGTGGTGAAGGCAGGTGCTGGAAGATAGGATTAATACAGATGGGTGCCGATTGGTTGTCCTGGATGTGGTGTGCTGAATGGCCTGTTTCCATGATGTATGACTCTTATGTCCTCCAACACTGAATGGAAAAGAGGCCTGTTAGGCAATGGGTTTTGCCTATGTCTCGGCAACTGTTTAGCAAAGATTTTGCAGAGATTTAACACAACGAGTTTGTTAGAAGTACAGGAACAGTGTATGTTTAAAAGTCATTCTGTCTAGAAACAAAGTCAGAACTACTAGTTTTTTTCTAACTTATTGCAGGAAATTCAGGTAGTTATGGAATATGGGTCTTTAGCAATACAGTTGGATTATTGAACCTCATGGCCTTCCTTACACTGTGGACTTAATTCAGTTAGCTGAAGAGTGACTTTGTGATAGTGGGAACAGGAGGATGCCATGATGAATCAGTCAATCAGAACATTTTGTTGAAAAAGCTTGCAATCATTTGACTTTGTCTTTTGCACTTGCATGCTGGGCTCTGCAGTCACTGTGGATAGATAGGGTTATATCATGGATCTTCCACTTGGTTGTTTAATTGTCAGCCTCCATTCATGACAGATATGGTAGGATAGCAGTGCTGTGATCTGCTAATGGTCGTGAGATCACTTATCTTTGTCTATAGCATGTTGCTTCACTATTTATGATTTATTCTATCTTATGTTGTAGTTTCACAAAGTTAGCATTCTTTTTTAGTTGCTTCTCCTGGCATTTATTCAACACTCCCTGTTGAAGCAGAATTGGTTGCCTTGCCTTGCGGTACTGTTAAAACGAGGGATGTGCAGAGCTGTGAATTTACAGATTGTGGCAGAATACAATTTTCTTGCTGCTAATGGCCCAGAGCACTTAGGGATGCCCAGTGTTGAAATGCTTGATCAGTTCTGAATCTACACTGCTTAGCATGGCAGTATTGCTACATATCACTATGCATAGTGTCCTCAGTATGAAGAAGGAGGTAAATCTCTGAAAGGTAGGGCTATGATCATATGATACTACATTAAATACAATTAAAAACAATCAACTGATCTATAGATTAACAATGTTTTGGCAGTGCAGATAGGCATATTGTAATAAAACTATAGATGAAAATTCTAATATGAGAAAGGTTTATCTTCAACTCAATTTTGTTAAATTTTAGATAGGTTGATGACAGGTTTGTTGACATCATGTGAATTATGTATAATGATGGGATAAATGAGGAGAGACAATGTAACTAAATGATACAAATTTAAAGGGGGTGTATGAATACAGGACTTCAATAGTGATAGAACACGTTGAGATCTGTTTAAGAATAAGGGAATCCTTGGGTTGTTATGTAGAAACAAATACATGGAAATAATAAGAATAATTTAAACTCCAGTAGCTTGTGATTTTGGGACAGATGGGGAGTAAAAACCAGAGAAGTTTGAAATTGCAAGCAGTCTGCAAGTTGTTACCCTCCCCAAGTTTAACATAGGTCTGTTTGTTGTTTATGAGTAATCAGTTTGCTGGAGGGAAAATGACTATTAGGACGGTTGACTTGGTAATTACTACAGTCAATTACTTCATTAGAACGTTGTTATGGGTTGATTTTGAATCAAACAAGGATTTGCATTATGTTTCTAAAACAGGGTTTCCCCAGGGCTTAGTTAATTCACCAGTTAAAAGGAGGGAAAGTTGAATGGTGCCTCTTGGGACTTCCTAGGTTTCAGGTAGTCCAATACTAATACAGTCCCTTTGCTCACTGATACTGTTGGGGGATTATCATGATTTTGAATAGATTGTTTATGGCTAGTTTGTTATTCTCTTCCCCTGCAACTATTCAGCTGACCATCCCCCCATCCCTTCACATCATCAGCTCAACTAACAATTCTATAGTGAAACATTGTCCACAGTGCTCTCCTCTTCCCTCCTTCTGGTGATCCTGTTTCCATCTTGTTAATTCTGCAAACTCAGCAAAGTTGAGGGATTGTGACAGCATGGTAAATTGTATTTGGGGCTTGTTTATCAGAGATTGAATGTCAGAGGCTTCCAGCAGACCAACATTCCAATGTTATCACATTATGCAATAATACTATCGAGATAAAAATTAGGATTTTAAAGTTAGAGCATATAAGCACCCCTGTTACCTTCACTGGGCCATAATTTGACATTTTCACCCCTTTAAGTCAGAAACTGAAATTTGTAGGCTATACAGAGAAAGACCATTTTTGGTGCTAATGGGTTTAGAGAATTTGCTTTTTTTTCTTATAAAGAGAAGACTGAAAATATTGAGGATGCAACAAGGAGGCTTGATCATAGCCATCATACATGATGACAAAGGCAGAATTGTCAGTACCACCTTTACCAATCACAGAATTTGTAACTTAAAATCAAGCTGGTAGTTTTGCTCAAAATGCGGAACCACTCCCCCTCCCACTTTACTGAATGTTTTGGGAGAAGTGCATAAGAATGTAAGAAACAGGAGGAACAGACCATACAACCTCAAGCTTGTTTGGTTGTTCAACAAGATTATGGATGATCCTTAGCTTCAAGTCCTCTTTCTCAACTGTTCCCCATAACTCTGAATTCCTTTCATGTTCAAAAGTCGTATTAATTTGGGCTATTGATGGGAAGAGACCATGCATTCCAGCCCTCTGCTGTTGATAAATCCAAAGTTCCTCAGTCTTTGAGTGCTGAATTTTCTCTTCAATTCTGTTCTAAATTGCCAAGCCATTATCATGAAACCATATCTCTCAGGAAAAAGAGCATCAGTGGAATCAGTGTTAAAAGGGGTCATTATTAGCATTATACATATATTTAAATGTGTTATTGACCATGCTACCGTGCAGGGAATCTGGAACACCTGCATTCTCTGCTAACATGTGCTGTTGAGCTGAGAACCTTTGCTCGGGGTGGGGGGGGGGGGGGGTGGTGGTGGGGGGTGGGAAGCTTCCATTACATCAAACAGGTGGTGATGAGGGAGACTATAGGATCTGGGTGGCCTGCTAACACTGTAATACCTTTTCATGTGGTTTACCTATCTATCATACCAATACACTGGTGAAACCAAGCGCCGACTAGGCGACCATTTTGCCGAGCTCCTGTGCTCTGTCTGCTATGGCCATCTGGAGCTCTTGGTTGCAAGCCACTTTATTTCCCCTCCCCATTCCCCATTCCCCCACTGACCCCTGTGTGTCCTCAGACTCTTCCACTGCCAGGGTGAGGCCAAATGCAAACTAGAGAAACAGCACCTCATATTCCACCTGGGTATTCTATAACCAGGTGGTATGAACATTGAATTTTCAAATTTCAGATAACCTGCTCCCCCTCTGTACCTTTTCTCTCTCCTTCTAAACTACCCAGTTCTTCCTACACTCACCCAACCCCCAGCCCATGATCACCCTGTTTCTTTCATTTACTCCACCTACGCCATCTGCCCATCACACACACACTTCTCCCATTGGGTTCTCTCCCTCTACTGTTCCCATCTGCTCATCTCACCTCCCTTATTTGATTCCATGCTCCACCTTCCTTTCCTATCAGATTCCGTCATCAACAGCCCTTTGTTGCCTCTGTCTATTACCTCCCAGCCTCTGTCACAATTTCCACCCTTCCCTCCCCCATCTGCCTATCATCCCTCCTCACCTGCATTGACCTATTGCTTGCCAGCCCTTGCTCCACTCCTTCCCCTCACCTCTTTATACTGGCTATCTCCCCTCTACTCTTTCAATCCAGCCGAAGGGTCTCGACCCGAGACGTAGACTGTCCATTTTCCTCCACAGATGCTGTCTGACTTGCTGAGTTCCTCCAGCAGTTTGTTTTTTGCTCCATATTCCAGCATCTGCAGTCTCTTGTGTCCCTACCTCATCGCTTTGTTGTTTTATCTGCTACGAGTTGAGATTGAACTTCGAATTGAACAAAATCACTTACAATCTCTATATAAAATTCTACTGTATTATGATGACTCTTCCCTAAAGGCCTTTTAATTACCATATTATTAATTAAGCATTTTATTGAATGGTGGAGCCAGCTCGAGGGACTATATGGTCTATTTCTGATCCTATTTATTATGTTCATATGAAATTAATCTTTGATTGCATGAGCTAATTATTTCATTTTGTGGCATATACATGCTGAACTTGCTTTCCAAAATGTTTCTATTGAAATGGAAACAAAATTTGCAGGTGGAGATTCATTTGTAGATGCTGCTGCAGTGCATATTTTGTGAGTGTGACAGAGGCTCTCTGGGATTTGTTTTCTTTGATACTGACTTCAACTGGTGTGAATAAAGTTTATATTTGAAAGCTTTATCCTATCAGCATTTTTCATTCCTAGTTATTGTGTAATGGTAAAGCTTACATCTAATACCCAGTAACAATTGAGTAGTTTACCTAAAATAAGTGAATCTATTTTGCTGATGCAGCTCTTCAGACTGTAAACTTTAACAGAAAAAGCCACATGTTGGTACTACTTTAAAGCAAATTGCTGATGCAATATCTCAAATAGTTTACAAGGGTCATCCCAATTGTATTCACCTATCTAACATTTTAACCTGCACTACTGAGCGGCACAGGATATTACAGAATCCAAACTGCTTCTTGACTCCAGACACCTACCTGTTTGGAATTTATTGCTATACTTGTTGATAAATGCTAGTAATTTTATTAAAGAAGGAGAGCTTGTGTAATGTGCTTTTGGCTTTGAAGCTCCTAAAAGCTAAAAATCAAAAATCAATAGCCTAGAAAGGGGTTTCTTCTGCTCATCATCTAAATTTGTGATACTTTTCCATCAATTAAAACAGCTGTTGACAGGAATATCAGCTGAGAATCTTCCTTTAATGGGTCATTAATTGTGACTTTTGTTTGAAACAAATAACTTTTCATTGGCTGGCTTTTATCTTCTCACAAGGCACTTGCATATTCATAACTTCCTTCACCTTAGGTTCATAGAGTTATGGACATGGAAACAGGCTCTTCGGCCCAACTTGCCCATGCTGACCAAGATGCCTATCTAAACTAATCCCATTTGCCTGTGTTTGGCCCATAACCCTCTAAACCTTTTCTATTCATATATCTGTCCAAATGTTTTTTTAAAATGTTTTAATTGTACCCGCCTCTACCACTTCCTCTGGCAGCTTGTTCCATATACCCACCACCCTCTGTGTGAAAACCTTGCTCCTCAGATCCCCTTTAAATCTTTCCCCTCTCATTTTAAACCTACACCCTCTAGTTTTGGGTCTCCCTACCTGGGAAAAAGACTGTGACTATCTACCCTATCTATGGCCCTCATAATTTTATAAACCTCTGTAAGGTCACCCCTCAGCCTCCTTTGCTCCAGGGAAAACAGTCCCAGCCTATCCACTCTCTCCTTATAGCTCAAGCTCTCCAGTCCAGGCAACATCCTTGTGAATCTTTTCAGCATCTCCTTCACCTGAGAAGGTATGACTCTCAAGCATTATATTTCTTTATAATTAAGATTAGTTGCGGTTCCACAAGCAGCTGTGAAGAGTCACATTTTGAATGTCCATGATAAACAATGTATGTTTCTCAATAAGATTCAGTAAGATTGCAGCTTAATTAATAATATGGTAGTTAAGAGGCATTTAGGAAAGATTGTCCAGTGAATCATAAGAAAATTAATTTTCTTATTTGGCTGCTTATTTGGAGCTGTGAACTTTATGACTAGTAATGATTTATTGACAGTGAAGTTGACAATGCATTTCTATTCATGCCTGATACAGTAGTGTGGAAAAGGGTGAATATGGAAATTGAAAGCATAAATGGCTTTCTTCTGTTATTTATTCATGCATGGGTTGGCAGATTTCCTTCTTTGAAGGACACAAGTGAACCAATGGTTTTATGGTTATCATTACTAATTCTCGGTATAAGCATTGATACATTCTAGATTTATTTAGTATTGGTATTGGTATTGATTTATTATTGTCACTTGTACTGAGGTACAGTGAAAAGCTTGTCTTACAAACCGATCGTATAGGTCAATTCATTACACAGTGCAGTTACATTGAGTCAGTACAGAGTGCATTGATGTAGTACAGGTAAAAACAGTAACAGTACAGAGTAGAGTGTCACAGCTACAGAGAAAGTGCAGTGCAATAAGGTGCGAGGTCACAACAAGGTAGATCATGAGGTCATAGTCCATCTCATTGTATGAGGGAACTGTTCAATAGTCTTATCACAGTGGGGTAGAAGCTGTCCTTAAGTCTGGTGGTACGTGCCTTCAGGCTCCTGTATCTTCTATCCGATGGAAGAGGAGAGAAGAGAGAATGTCCCGGGTGGGTGGGGTCTTTGATTATGCTGGCTGCTTCACCAAGACAGCGAGAGGTAAAGACAGAGTCCAAGGAGGGGAGGCTGGTGTCTGTAATGTGTTGGGCTGTGTCCACAACTCTCTGCAGTTTCTTGCGGTCCTGGGCAGAGCAGTTGCCGTACCAAGCTGTGATACATCCAGATAGGATGCTTTCTATGGTGCATCGGTAAATGTTGGTGAGAGTCAAAGGGGACAAACCAAATTTCTTTAGCCTCCTGAGGAAGTAGAGGCACTGGCCGTGGCTTCTACGTGATTTGACCAGGACAGGCTGTTGGTGATGTTAACTCCCAGGAACCTGAAGCTCTCAACCCTCTTGACCTCAGCACCATTGATGCATGTACACCGCCCCCTTTCCTGAAGTCAATGACTAGCTCTTTTGCTTTGTTGACATTGAGGGCAGGATTGTTGTCATGACACCATTCCACTCAGCTCTCTATCTCCTTCCTGTACTCCAACTCATTGCTGTTTGAGATACGGCCTACAACGGTGGTATCATCTGCAAACTTGTAGATGGAGTTAGAGCAGGATCTGGCCACACAGTCGTGAGTGTATAGGGGATATCGATACAGGAATTTAGTCATTATACCACCATGCTTTATGCCACCATGCTTGAAGAGTTACAGCCATAAATTATTAGGGTTAAAAATTACTCAATAAAATCAGAGAAAACAAAATAAATTTGAAAGCTGGAGAACGAATCAGTGGCCAAAGGATGAAACAGCACAGCACCAAAATCCATTTGGTGGTTCGAGAAGTGGAGGAGCTGCTGAATGAGATGATTTCCCTGTTTGACACCAAGATACCTGCCCAAGGAGGAGCAGCACCATGTGGCCATCAGCCTGGTTCAACACTTTTACAATGCTTTCATGTTCTGGAAAAGGATATGAAAGGAGAAGGCAAAAAGGTAAACTTATACAGCATTACAAATGGCAAATGGCTCAAAAAATGGAAGCCACAAAATGCTAGCTATCAACTTGAATCATATGAAAACTGACAGTCTTAATTACCAGAAAATGTATCCTCTAATGCAGAGGTTTTCAACCCGTGGTCTGCGGACCCCTGGGGGTCTGCGGTGGGTTGCCAGGGGGTCCACGAGCAAGCCAAGAAAAAAATGGAAAAGCAACTTGTTACAAAGACGTAGCTTACTTGCTTGCTCCAGTTTTCCACTATTCAGAAAATCGGCCATATCTATTCTACCTGTTATAGGTGACAATCTTAGAGACTTAGACAGTGTTCCTTTCTGGTAAGCTGCTGCTTAATATTCGATTTGTGTAGTCAGAGTAGTCAGTAGTGTTCACTACTCACTACTATTCTGTTGTGCACTGTAGTGTTAGCGAGACTGAGTGACATTGTTGGTGTGCCTTAATAATATTGCTTACTTACCATGCATTTACGCAACAGTGATGTCACTGTTAAATGAAAAGTGCGCAAGTGTGTAAATTTTAGATTAGTTTTGATAATTTTGTTTATCAGTAATAGTAATTAAACCATCCAGCGTGTATTGCTGAGTATGGAGGAATTTCTGAAGAGAAAAGCTGACCAGAAACCAGAAGATTCTGATGACGAAGGGGATAAGGGTGACCAAAAGAGAAAACAACGCAAGTACGATCCAGAATACATTTCATATGGCTTCATCGCAGTGGGGACAAATGCGGACCAACCTCTCTGTGTTGTGTGTTTGCAAACACTGTCCAACGATGCAATGAAACCAGTGAAATCGAAGCGCCATTTAACAACAGTGCATGCAGATATTGCCAGTAAGCCGAAGGAATATTTTGAGTGGCAAAAAGAGCTGTACCTCAAGCAGAAAGGCAAAATGACAGCCTGCACCACTGTCAATGTGAAGGCTCTTCATGCATCATATTTGGTAGCATTATGAATAGCACGTTCCAGAAAGCCTCACACAATTGGAGAAGAGCTTATACTGCTTGCAGCAGTAGATATGTGTGAAGTTGTACTGGGAAAAGAATCCAGTCAAAAACTGAAAGCCATTCCACTGTCTGATAACACAGTAAGCAGAAGAATTGACGATATGGTGGAAGATATACAGAGCCAGCTGATAGCACGTCTTCAGCAAGTCAGATTTGCGATTCAGCTTGATGAAAGTACTGATGTTGCCATTGCTGCGCAGTTGTTGGTTTATGTTCAATATTGCTGGGAAGGAGAGGCTTTGGAAGACTTTTTGTTTTGCAAGGTGCTCCCAGGGTGTACAACCGGTGAAGAACTTTTCCGTGTGTTTGACGCTTTTTTGTGCATTGGTGTGAATGCAGTGTATTGGAGTATGCACAGATGGTGCTGCTGCAATGATGGGACGGAAGTCGGGTCTAGTTGCACGAGTGAAAGAAGTAGCTCCACATGTAGCTGCAACCCACTGCATGATTCACTGTGAGGCTTTGGCTGCAAAGGATATGGATGAAAATCTTGCAAATGTGTTTTCCATGTGCATTAAAATCATTAACTTTATCAAAGCCAGGCCGCTCAATCATCGTTCGTTTGAAAACATATGCCGTGAAATGGAAGCCGAGCATAAGCATTTGTTGCTACATACAGAAGTCAGATGGCTGTCATGAGGCCACGTTGTGCACCGTGTATATGAATTGCAAGATGAAATGCTCATTTTTCTAAATGGGCATAACGGATCATTGGCACAGTTCTTGACAGATGAGATATGGGTTGCCAGATTAGCTTATCTTGCAGATATTTTCAACATTTTGAACAGCTTGAATCTATTGTTGCAAGGACCTGGCTCAAATGTTCTGAAAACGCATGACAAAATCAATGCCTTCCAGAAAAAACTCCGTATCTGGAAGGGGAGATACGAGCAAGGCGTCTATGATATGTTTCTGTTGCTGGCTGACTTTCTGACAGTGAACAAGACTAAGACAGAGGCCATTGCGAGCACCGTTTTGAACCATATTCAACAGCTGTCACATTATTTCCATGAATATTTCGGCGACTATGACATGAGCATGTTTGATTGGATTCGAAATCCGTTTGAATGCATGCTTACTGATTTAACTGGACGTGAACAAGAAGAATTGGCTGAACTGTCATCTGACAGGACTTTGTGCTTGCAGTTCAACCGAATGTCACTGTTGTCATTCTGGATAGCATGTTCCCAGGAGTATCCACTGCTGTCCGGCAAAGCCGTCAATGTTCTGTTACCATTTGCAACCACTTACTTGTGCAAAATAGCATTTTCTGAAGTCACTGCCATGAAAACCAAATACAGATTAAGACTGAATATTGAGGATGACATACATGTATGTTTGTCACACATACCACCACGTTTGGACGAACTCTGCAGCGCAAAACAGGCACAACCTTCACATTGAACTGAACACTGAAAGACACTGCTGGTAATTATCGGTGATTGAAATAGTCACTA
The DNA here is from genome assembly GCF_009764475.1 of Pristis pectinata. Lineage (NCBI taxonomy): Eukaryota > Metazoa > Chordata > Chondrichthyes > Rhinopristiformes > Pristidae > Pristis > Pristis pectinata. The sequence continues at coordinate 26,092,110 of NC_067417.1, forward strand.
TTTCAATAGGGCCTATGTGCAGTAATTTAAGTGATGTATGCATGAATTATTGATTGTTTGATTCTGTGGGCTTTGGGGGTCCACCATCTAACAAGGACATGTTCTGGGGGGCCACAGCATGAAAAAGGTTGAAAACCACTGCTCTAATGCATAAGTGAAAATGGAAGTTAGCCAAGGCAGGTGGACTTGGCTAATGTATGAATTGTGCATCAATCAGTGACAACCTTTGACTTACTAACGGACAATAAAATGGGAAGATATTATTTAACATCTGTAAAAAAAAAGGCTCATCAATGAAAGACATCATGGATTTATTAAAAAAACAAATTTTGTTAGACTAATAATTGAAATCTTTGGTGAAATTGTGGAGAGTGCTAATGAGAATTGTGTGATTGATGTTGTGTGCATGGATTTTAAAAAGGGGTTTGACACATAACAGAGCTCTTAGCTCAAATGAAGATCATGGGATTGAAAGGACAGTAGCAGCATGGATACAAAATTGGCTAAGGAACAGAAAGTAGGGAATAATGTGAATGGTTGTTTATCAGAATGGAAGACAGTTATCAGGGGCTGGAATTAGGACCGATGCTCTTTTGATGCAAGTTGATATCCTGGACCTGGGCATGATGATATGAAACTCAGAAGTACAGTGACCAAAGAGAAGGGTAGAAACAGGCTTGTACTACTCACTGATTTTGTGTTTTATTTTAATAAAAGTCACAGTTCAATGGCACATATTTCTTGTAAATGTTTCTGGAACAGTGGAATGTCACACCATGACAATACATGTATTTTGTTAATATATTTAATTTTTCAAATTATTATGTTTAGTGCTCATTCAACAAACAAACAATATCAAAACCAATAAATTGCCATGTAATCACAATTCTGATAAATAAACCTATTTATTTATGTGAAATACTTAATGTTGACTAAGATTAAGGCCATTTTGTTAATAGCATTTGTTCATATAAGAGCTTATTCTCTGACTTTTCTTGGATTGTAGACAGATGTTAATGGGCAGATTAGCGGAGTCTTATTGAATCTGAAAGATTCTTGTGGCAATCTTCTTCAGACACTAGGTTTTTAAAATGGTGATGTTTTAATATAAAGTTGCAGGGCATGGGGGTAAGTTCAGGTTAAGGTATTGCTGTTCCACACATCATGAAGAACTGTTAGTAATTTTACTTACACAGAATTACTCAGGGGAATACTTGCTGGATTTACAATGTTAGAACAGATGGAAAAAAGCAGTTAAGGATTAGGTATTAGTAAATATTTTTAATTTGTAATGTCACAAAATGTTAAACAAAACCTAACAATGTTGATGGATTCTTAGACTGCAAATTTGTGGGATAGTAGAAAAAATGTTGAAAAAAATTAGTTGAGTTCTTAATTCACAAAATAAACTTTAAAACTTATTTGTCGTCATGAAGTTGGCATATACAGTATAATGCAAATCAGTCAGTTCCTACTGGGGTTCATTCCCTTTCATTATGACATAAATTGTAGAGAAAGCTGCTTTTTCAGTGAATGATACAAACAGTAACCACAAAAGCAGAATGTATAATTTTTCAAATGATAATTCAGAACATATATTAAATCTGGATTATTATGTCTTTGATGCTGAAGCTAATTGTAACATCCAAATTTTACATCTTTACTGATGTCTGTGAGCTGCCAATTTCACTCATTTTGGGGTTCCCAGAAACTTGGTAAGGGGAAAGGAGGCTTTGTCCCTTTCTGCTGAAAATGACACTGACACTAAAAGTAACTGCAGGTTGAGTCATTCTGGCTTTTGTGATGAGAACAATAATGAGATTGCAGGTAGTAATTGTCACTTGTCCATGTAACAGCTGCTATGAATTACATCCATAGAACCATAGAACCATAGAACACTACAGCACAGAAAACAGGCCATTCAGTCCTTCTCGTCTGTGCTGAAACTTTATTCCGTTAGTCCCATTGACCTGCACCCAGTCCATAACCCTCCAGACCTCTTCCATCCATGTATCTATCCAATTTATTCTTAAAACTTAAGAATGAGCCCACACTTATCACGTCAGATGGCAGCTCGTTCCATACTCCCACTACTCTCTGAGTGAAGAAGTTCCCCTTAATGTTCCCTCTAAATCTTTCCCCTTTCACCCTAAAGCCATGTCCTCTCGTACTTATCTCTCCTAATCTATGTGGAAAGAGCCTACTCGCATTTACTCTGTCTATACCCCTCATAATTTTGTAAACCTCTGTCAAAGCTCCCCTTATTCTTCTGCGCTCCAAGGAATAAAGTTCCAACCTGGTCAAGCTTTCCCTGTAACTCAACTCTTGAAGACCCGGCAACATTGTAGTAAATCTTCTCTGCACTCTTTCAATCTTACTGATATCCTTCCTATAGTTAAGTGACCAGAACTGCACACAATACTCCAAATTTGGCCTCACCAATGTCTTATACAACCTCACCATAACATCCCAACTCCTATATTCAATACTTTGATTTATGAATGCCAGGATGCCAAAAGCCTTCTTTACAACCCTGTCTACCTGTAACGCCACTTTTAGGGAATTATATATCTGAACTCCCAGATCCCTTTGTTCCTCCGCACTCCTCAGTGCCCTACCATTTACTGTGTAGGTCCTGCCTTGATTTGTCCTTCCAAAATGTAACACCTCACACTTGTCTGCATTAAATTCCATCTGCCATTTTCTGGCCCATTTTTCCAGTTGGTCCAGATCTCTCTGCAAGCTTTGAAATTCTTCCTCGCTGTCCACAATGCCTCCAATCTTAGTGTCATCAGCAAACTTGCTGATCCAATTTACCACATTATCATCTAGATCATTGATATAGACAACAAACAACAATGGACCCAGCACAGATCCCTGAGGCACATCACTAGTCACAGGCCTCCAGTCTGAGAAACAGTTATCCACTACCACTCTCTGTCTTCTTCCACACAGCCAATTTCAAATCCGGTTTACAACGTCTCCATGAATACCTAGTGTCTGAACCTTCTGAACTAACCTCCCATGTGGGATCTTGTCAAAGGCCTTACTGAAGTCCATGTATACAACATCTACAGCCTTTCCTTCATCTACTTTCTTGGTAACCTCCTTGAAAAAGTCTACAAGATTCGTTAAACACGATCTACACACACAAAGCCATGCTGACTATCCTTAATCAGCCCTTGGCTGTCCAAATACTTGTACACCTGATCTCTCAGAACACCTTCCAATAATTTACTACTACTGATATCAGGAAGTCCACCTTTTTGATAATGTTAATATTTCCTACCTTGTACTTGTTCTTTTTTCATATTTTTATCATGATTTGGGCATTTCTGGCCAGGGCAGCAATTATTGTTCGTCCCTAATTGTCATTGAGAATGTAGCATTGAACCATCTTCTTCAACCACTGCAGTCCTTTTGGTGAAGGTACTCCCAGTGTTTGTTGAGTAAGGAGCAAAGATGAAGACCAGTGATATGTTTCTAGAGCAGCACAGTGTGTGACTTGGAGAGGAACCTTGGGACTTGGTGGTGTTCCCATGTACCTGAGGCCCTTGTCCCTCTTGGTGGTAAAGATCTTGAGGTTAGGCCTGCTGTTGGAGAAATATAGGTGAGTAACTGCAGTGCATTTTGTAGATGGTATGTATTGCAGCCACTGTGTAGGTGGTGAAGGGAATGATTAATTAGGATGGTTGATAGGGAGACAATAAAGTGTGCTGCTTTGTCCAGAATGGTGTCAAGCTTTTTGAGAGTTGTTGGAGCTGCACTCATCCAGATGAGTAGAGACTATTCCATCATGATCCTGAACTTATGCCTTTAATATAGTGGAAAGATTTTGGGGTGTGAGGAGTCACTTGCTGCAGGATACCCAGCCTCTGACCTGCTCTTGTAGTCCAGTATTTATGTGGCAGGCCAATTATATTTCTAGTCAATGTTGAAGGTGGGGTCTTGATAATAGTAATGTCATTGAATGTCAGTGGTAGGTGGTTAGGCTCTCTCTTATTGGAGATGGTTATTGCCTGGCACTTTTGGGGTGTGAATGTTATTTGTTACTTATCGGCTCATGCCTATATGCTTACTAAGTCTTGCTGCAGGCAGTCATGGGTTGTTTCATTTGCCAAGGAGTAGCAAATGGAATTGAATTTTGTTGCCTCAGCAGCAGCAACTATCCAAATGTTGTTTGTGAAAGTTCATAAAGATCAAGATTTTCAATTGTGAGGATCACAGATCTGTAATGTTGGGTTTCCCTGAATAATTTTCATTTTCAGCACAGCTAGTTTTCACAACTGTTGGCCCACAACTGAAGACCCACACTCAACGTTTCAGGAACAACTTCTTCCTCTCTGCCATCAGATTTCTTAACGGTCCATGAACCCATGAATACTACTTCATTATTCCTCTTCTGCACTATTTAATTTAGTTTTGTAACTTATAGTAATTTTTATGTCTTGCACTATACTGCTGCCGCAAAACAACAAATTTCATGACATACGTCAGTGATAATAAACCTGATTCTGATTCTGACATAGCTTTGCAGATGCAATATCTCCAATCGGCTTTTAAACAGGCATACTGCAATAGAAGCAACACCCTTTTAGTTACAAGGTAATATTACTTTTGAATGAATGCACACTGGAATGATGAGAGGGGGTCAGATGGATCTGGATGGGCTGGTGAAAAATAATCCCTGCAGAATGCTGGGACATAAGACATTCTGGAACTACAACATGGGATTTCTGGTTGGAGGTAGCCAGGGAGATCTTCAAAAGAACATGAGTACAGTCTCTAAATGCCTGCACTTTGAGGAAGTCTGAATGCAGGCAACTTTCCTTGCTCACTCTGAGCAAGGTAGCTCCTATGGTCAGAAGGAAAAGTAAATGAAGCCTCCTATCTTTGAGTATGGAGTTTAGGGGATCCCTTAATTCAGCAGCAAACAACAATCAGTGAGATGTCGTACAGGTCGGCAGGTGGGAAGCTAAGAGTGGCTGTGGCCTTGACTTCCATGGGGAAATCAGTCAAGGCATACATGTTGTATTTGAGGTTGCAGGAGATCCAGATTTCAGTGGGGACAAAGATTGCCATCTGAACATTAGCTCTTTTTGATCTCATGGGAAACGGGCTCAGTAAAATCTGGTGGCTCTGTGTTTAAATAACGATTGAAGTTTTTCATTCCATTGAGTTTGAAAATCACATTGGAAGTGAAAGCACTATCATTGAGATCATTTGTGTGAATTTGACATTGGAAGAAGGGTGTTAAGGCAGAAGGAAGGTTTCTATTGAAGAGTCGGGAGCTAAAGATGTCCAGGAAGGAGAACAATATGCCACAATGCCAGGGAAAGCCTGTTTTCAACTGTACTGGACTTTTTCAAAATTGTGTAGAAGGATTTCTGGGCTCTGCTTGTTTGTCATCACCTTGTTTCCAATCGGAAGGAGGTCTTAGTCCAATTGTCTTGTCACTTATCAATTTATGCCTGAATATTGTCTAAGTCTTACTGCATTTAGGCACAGTCTGCTTCATATACTGAGGAAATGCAACCTAAGATTGTGCAGTCATCCAGTGGAATATTTTGAGTTTGGAATGAGATGACACACAGTTTCAAAGATCATATCAACTTCACTGAATGTAAGCAACATGATACTTTCAGTGTACCTCTAGATGAATAAAACAAACATTAATTATTTCATCAAATAAGGTCAACAGATACTTTAAATGTAGTATGCAGATACATGGTACAAGCATAAAATAAACAAATGGAATCTGTGCATTTGAAAGTATAGAATGCAAAGCCACCTTCCATTTTCAGCAAGGCAAAAGAATAAAAGCATGGAAATGAGGCCCTGGAGATAAATACTTGAAGAAAATAAATGTAGGGATATGGATTGCTTTTCAGAGGATTGCTCTCCAAAATGAAATGGGATAGGTCAAGTTGCCCAGTGCTCCTTCACCAATTACAATAAATCTGGACTTTGGTAATGGGCATAGTTATAATAATCCTTATTGAAATAAATTGTAACTTAAGTATATTCTTTTATGATCAAAGCATTAAAATAGGAAGTGCCATTAGCTTTAATATAACTTATTTAAAAGGAAGAGCTCATCTCCAATTCATGGAGTATGGTGAAGAGAACAAATAAAATAACATACATCTTTACACCTGGCTGCTACTTAACGTGACCAAATTACCCTTTCTAATTTTTTTTTATTTTCAACACTGAATTGATTTAATAGCTTACTAAAATTTTCAAATACAGACCTTACATTGGCAGTATTTGGATTATGCTTTTTGTATTAAGTGCTTACTGTCCAGCTCCTGATGTTCACCTGAGAGATGGCAAATATGTTGATCATTCAGACTGTAATACTAGCAATGCCAGATGAAAAGAGTTGAAGAATTTTCTGGAGCTATCTATAAAGTTATAAAGATGGCAGGATGTATATTTTCTTATAACTGACATATCCAGTTTATTGAAGTTGAAACCTTAGCACTAGTGGAATATGCCACATATCTTTACGCATCATTGAATTATCTCTCCATCCTGTTGATTTTCATCCTGTCAAATGCCTATATATCTAAGAGAGATATTTTATGTCAATGTGTACAAATGACTTGAAAGACATCACATGAGTATCTTAAACAGCCTAACAAACTAAAGATGGTATTGTAGGCTCTTCTAAATTTTAATAGAAAGGAAACTAATAGTTTTACTGAAGAAAGAATTGCCCAATACTATTGGTATACCCCAAAGAGTGTGCCAGATGGGTGTTGCAGTGGAGCATCAAAAGATTAGAGGCAAGGTGCCTAAATGGATTCAAAATTGGCTTAGAAATAAGAAGTAGAGGATGATGGTGTGATGGAAGCCTGTGAGCAGTGGTGTACCACAATTATTAAATTCACAGTTGACATGAAAATTGGTTGTGTTGTTAATAGTGAGAAGGATAGTCCTAGGCTTTTGGGTAATATTGATGAATTGGTAAGATAGCCAGAGCAATGGCAAATGGAATTTAATCCAGATAAGTGTGAGATGATACATTTTGAAAGGATTAATAAAGGTAGGACATACACAATGAATGGTAGTGCCCTGTGGAGTATTGAGGAGCAGAGAGACCATGGTATACTAGTTTAAGTGTCCCTGAAAGTGGCAGTACAGATAGATAAGGTGATATTTGATATTTTGATATTTTCTTATAACACAGAAGGAAGCCAGCAAGTCTTTGCCAGCCCTTAAAGCATTTCTATTGATTCTATTCCCCCACTTATTTCCCTGTGACCTATTCTCTCTCATATGCTCATCAATTCCCGCCAATTCTCCTGCCACACACCTATACTGTCACCAATTAAATAATCATTTACAATTTACAGACACCAATTAAATAATCATTTGTCTTTGGGATGTGGGAGGAAGTGGGAGCACCCAAAGGAAACCCACGTGGGTCACAGGGAGAACATACAAACTCCACAGAGATAGTACCCAAGGTCAGGATTGAACCCGGGTCACTGGAGCTGTGCAACTGTAGCACTAACTGCTGTTCTACTGTGTCATCCAGGTAGTTAAGAAGGCATATGGGCATAGAATATAAGAGCAAGGAGGTTATGATACAGCTATACAAAATATTAGTAGCTGTAGCTGGAAAATTATGTGTATTTCTGGTCACCACACTTCAGGAAGACTGAGATTGAACTGGAGAGGGTGCAGAGGAGGTCCACCAAGATGTTGCCTGGGATGGAGCATCTCTGTTATGAGGAGAGACTGGATAGGTTGGGTTTGTTTTCCTTGGAGTGGAAGTGGCTGAGGGGGGAAACTGATAAAGGTATACAAAATTATGAGAGGCATAGATAGGGTAGATTGTAAGAAACTTTTCCTCTCAACAGAGGTGTCTATGACCAGAGGGTGTAGGTTTAAGGTAAGGAATAGGTAATTTAGATACAATATGGGAAGAATTTTTTTCATCCAGAGGATGATTGGTATCTGGAATGTGCTGCTTGAGGGAATAGTGCAGACAGGCACTCTCATCACATTTAAGAACTATTCAGATGAGCACTTGATTCACTGAGGTATCAAAGACTACAGAGCAAGGGCTAGAAAATGGGATTCGTATAAATGGGTACTTGATGGCCACCATGGACACAGTGGGCCAATGGATCTGTTTCTGTGCTGTATGACTCTATAATCATTTCCATTGTTGACTTTTTGCTGAAAGCTCCGTCTCTGCACTAGGTCCAAGACCATATGCAGGGTGGTACATGTTCTTGGAACTAAAAATGTGTTGTGTGGCACTACAGTGTTGTGGAATCAGAGGTTCAGGGGCTGGGGATACTGGGTAGCCTGCTTAGAAATCAGGATTTGCACTGCAGTCAATGGGGTGCAGAATGGGGGCTCAAAGTGGAGTTTAATCTGGGAAGTGTGAGGTGTTGCACTTTGGGAGATCAAATTAAAAGGGAAGTACACAGTTAATGGCAGGACCCTTAACAACACTGATGTACAGAAGGATCTTGAGGTCCAAGTCCATAGCTCCCTGAAAGTGGCCACACGAATCGATAGGATGATAAAGAAGGAGCATGGCATGCTTGCCTTTATTAGTCAAGGCATTGAGTACAAGATTCGGGAAGTTATGTTGTAGCTGTATAAAAATCTGGTTACACTGCATCTGAAATATTGCATTCAATTTTGGTTGCCCCATTATAGGAAAGACATAGAAGCTATGGAGAGGGTTTGCCAGGATACTGCCTGGATTAGAAGGCATGTGCTATAAAGAGAGGTTGGACAAGCTAGGGTTGTTTTCTCTGGAGTGGGGAAGGCTGAGGGGAGACCTGGTAGAAGTTTATAACATTGTGAGAGGCATAGATTTTTACACAGAGAGTGGTGGGTGCCTGGAATGCACTGCTGGGGTAGTGGTGGAGTCAGATACAATAGAGGTGTCTGAAAGGTTCTTAGATAGGCACATGAATATGCAGAGAATGGAGGGATATGGACCATGTGCAGGCAGAAGGTATTAGGTGTCATTAGCTTATTTAGTTCAGCACAACATAGTGGGCTGAAGGGCCTATTCCTGTGCTGCACTGTGTTGTTCTATGCTCTATGTTAAATTTAGGCTGTGGTAGGCTGTGGTTGTCCCAGGACTGCATGATATTGGGCTATCCAAGGACATTGTGTGTGAAATGTTGTCATCCCCTGCATTTCTAATGCAGAGCATATGACTTGGGCACAATGATAACTCACAGCTGGCAGAGCATGGTGAAATTTCTGGAGTGATGTGGAGTGACCAGGAGTAGTTGTTAATGAATTTCACTGTGGAGAGAGAGTTGAGGGGTGTGTGGGGGGCATGAAATAATTTTCAATTGCATAATGCTAAAATAGCAGCTTTATCTATTGAATTTCTGGGCAAATATGCTTCGTCCATTTTACATATTACAATCCAGTGAAGTCTAATTCAGATGCAGTAAATATGGCAATTGCTACACTCAACAAATAAATGCAAAGGTATATCCAAAGTGTTAAAGAATTTTATTTTATTTTATTTGATGTTATTTTGATGTCCTGGAATTATGCCTATTCTATTCCTATTAGTTTTTTTTAAATAAAACAAATATTTTTAAATGCTGTGTTTATCTTCTAGGATATTGTACAATAGCCCCATTGCAGTCATTTTGGATGATTGTGTTTATATCACATATAATAATCCTGTGGCTATAGTTGTCAATGTATTTTAGATGACATTTTATCAATTATGTTCTATTGACAGAGGCAAATTAATCAATGCTAAATCCTTCCATTGAAAAATAACTGAGGCAGTTATTTAGATCAACATTATTTCATGACAAATGTTAACACTTAAACTGAATTAATCATGACCAAAAAGGATAGTGTCATATTTTTGTCATTTTATTTTAAATGCTATTTCATATGCTTTAAAATCTAACAGTGTTACAGAAGCTCCTCTTTTGCTGAGTGCCTGATAGTTTTCAGTGGTAACATAGCAACTTAAGTAGAGGACAGCAAGTGGCAAAGATCAAATGAGAGGCTGCACAAATATTGTGTTCTGGATTTATTGTTTTAATTAAGAACATGACAGTTAGTCATAAACAGTTTATGGTGTTTTGTTCAGAGCAGCATTTTGAAATCAGTTGTTTTTATTGAAAAAATAATGTCATCTGCAAAAATTCAAAATATTGGAAGGGTGGGAAAAACAAATTGACTAAGAAGAACTTTATGTAATTTTTACACGTTGAATTGAGCTCAAATGATTGCTTTTAAATCCATTACTGGGGTCATATGGATGCTACCAAGGCTCCAAAAGGAGCTAAGGTATGTGAAGAATGAGATCTGTACTATTTTATTGAGCAATTTGAATGAGTATTGTCAATCTATGAAACCATTCACAATGAAATTGTGGAACTAGTCAATTTAATGGTGACTCATTAAGACTGAAGCCATTAAGAGCAAGGAAGGAATACAAAAACCTTCAATTTTGTTTAATGAAGAATCCAAAACTGAAGAAGGAAAATGAGTGCGGTGCTTCAGTTTTATTTTACTGCTAATTTGTCTCGATGTAAAATAAAGCACAAATGGTCAGGGTTCTTACACTGGAATTATTGCATACCCTAGAGGTTTGCTTTGTACAGGAGTCCTTCAAGAATATGATTAAAATATAAAATATAGGTGATAACAACAGTAGTAACTGAACCATGTTATTTTGTTGCTCTGTATGGGTATTTTGTCCTTTATTCAGGATATATACAGTATAATGTATAATGTGCACATGTCTTATTCTATATTTTTTATTAAATTCATATTTGTACCTGATATTACCAGACATGTCTTTCATTCAGTGAAACACAGAGGCACAGGTCTCTAATCTGAAGTGACAACCTATATACTTTCTTTAGCCATTATCCAATCGCCTAGAGCTAAGAACCCTGTTCCCTGAGAACATTTTGAATTGTGTTATTTTTATTGAGGTATTAAAGTAATTTTTCAGTTATTCTTGGGTTATTTTTAATGTGCTTTTCTTGAAAAATGTGTTTTAAATTCCAAAGACCAGTTATGTTGTAAGATGTAAATTCCACAGGTTTTGCTATTATTTCTCTAGTTCTATGTAAAAAATGGAATCTTGAACTTAATTTTAGATTACCTAATGGAGACTATTGCTTACTGATAGATTTTTTGAAACTGATTTTGGACCATTGAAAAATAACCAGGAATTAATAGACTGTAGTGAAGCATGTTGGTATACTTTATGATATTTCTTTTTTTATCTTCTTGGCTGATAACAGGAATGAAGCCATTGAATTATTTGATTATTGGATTATTATGAGTTATTTTTGTATTTCTATGGTTAAATTCATGTTATAGTGAATTCCCTTTCCTTTTTAGTTATAGTAGGCTCTTACTATTGGACTGCCTAAGAATCTGAGAGAAAGAAAGTGGTGGATGAATTGAGATTTTCTATTATGTGATTTAGCACAAGATTAACCTAATGTAAAATATTGTGTTATTCTGTTGCTGCTACATGGCACAGAAAATAGCCTTTAAAGCAAAGCCTACCTAATAGAAACAGGAATAGGTCATTTTCCTTTTGAGTCTGTTTCACTATTCAAATTGATCTTTGCTGATCTGTACCTCCACACTATTTATCCTTCTTTGTTCTGTATTGGATGAAACTCTAATCTAAGAAAAGTATCAATCCCTGTTTGAAAGTTTAAATATTCACTTAGTTTCAGAGAACGTTTTTTGAGAAGGAGTTACCTAAACCTGTCTTTGACAATGTGATTTCTGATTTAACTCTCAGTGGACTTCTTGTTTTTAATATTGGGCTCCTTATGTCAGTTTACCCACAAGCGGAAATTGTATCTCTATATTTAGTTTACCAAGTCCATTGATTAGATCACCCAGTAATCTTCAAAACAGAAAAGAATGCAAGGTAAATTTGTACAACCTTCCTCAGGTTTTGTGCCTAAAGCTAAACTAAACCCTATGTATTTTAATTAAAGTTTTATGTAACTGAAATTTTATATCCTCAATCTTAAGTTCTAATTCTATTATTCTACATACAAACATTCAAATTAGGAGCAGGACTAGGCCAATTGACCTCTCAAGCTTGCTCCACTATTTAGTAAGATCATGGCTGCTCTGATTGTAAGCTCAGCTCCGCATCCCTGTCTCCCATTGGTAACCTTTTACCCCCTTGCTTATCAAGTATCTATCCACCTCTGTCTTAAAAATATTCATAGACTCTGCTTCCACAATCCTTTGAGGAAGAGAGATCCAAAGACTTATGATCCCCTGAGAAAAATAATTTTACCTTATCTCTGTTCTATTTGGGCAACCATTTGCTTTTAAACAGTGATGCCTAGTTCCAGGCATGCCTTTCTTTTGTATTAAATTCCACTGGCAATAAATGATTATGTTTTATTAATCTGTGAACCAATTATTAATGATACTGAAATCCCTTTAATTATCTAGCTCCTAATCTCTCACCATTAAGAAAATAGATATTTCCAAAGCAGATGACCTTACACTTCTCACATTGAACTCCGCCTGCCATTTTTTTATCTACTGAGACTCCCTACATCCCTTTTGTAATTTCCTGCTTCCATCTACATAGTGTCCTGCACTCTCTAACTCGTAATTTTGGTCATCTGCAAATTGGAAATGTAACTTGCTATTCCATTCTAATCATGATGAAAAAATAAAATTATGAAGGTCTGTTGTGCAAATAGATGCAATTATTTGTTATCAGTCCACATTACAAGTAAAATAAGGTTAAGGGATTATGACTCTTTTTTATTCCTCCAGATGAGATATGGGCATCCTTGCAAGTTCAGCATTACATGCCCATTCTTAATTGCTTATAAGAAAGAGCTGGTGAGCTGCCATCTTGAACCAAAGTATTTCATGTAGTGTATGTTACTTCCACAGTGCTGTTAGGCAGGGAGGCCCAGGAGTTTGATTTAGTCCAGTGCTGGAAAGGTTGGATATTTTCAAATCACCATGGTAGTTGACCTGGAGGAATACTTGTAGGTTTTGGTGTCCTATGTACCTATTCCTTTCAATGTAGTGGATATTGAGGATTTGGAAGGTTCCTTTGAATAAGTATCGACAAGTTAACACAGTGCATATTTAGTCATAATATAGCCAGGGTATACTGGTAATAGAGGGAATTAATGTTTGGGGTGATGAATGGTGCCAATCTAGTGGCTACTTTGTTCTGGACAATGCTTAACTTGTATTTTGTTGAAGGTGCATTCACACAGGATCACACTCCTCATTTGCCTTGTAAATGGAGAACAGCTTTGGGAAATCAGGAGATGACTTACTTAACATCAAATATCTAGCCTCTGACTTGATCCTTTAGCCTCAATATTTATGTAGCTGGTTCAATTAATTTTCTGATACTTAATATTTTTGAAATTTTTGATTTTTATTATTACTTCTTATACCATTCTACAGGACAACAACCACATTACCCAACTCATTCTAACAAATATGTATTTTATTCCAGTGCATCATATGGCAACAAGTTTAAGAGCCATAGAATAGGACAGACTAGATTAGTCTTAAAAATGATGTTATGGGTTTAATGTGCTGAGTGCCTTCCTTCTGTGCTGTAATGATTCTTTAATTCTGGATGTAACAGAATTTTATTACTTAACACATGAACAAAATTGTATGATGAAGTAAAAACAGAAAATAACTGAAATACACACAGACAGCATCTGTGGAGAGAGAAACAAGGTCATGTCAATGATCAGCTCTATATCTGACAGTTCCAAAATGTTCTTTTGTTTCTTTTCTCTCTTTAACTGCCAGCACCAAAAATAATTGTTACCTGGACATTCTTGGTCTCGACCCTATCACAGATATTTCCTGTGTTCTCCCTCTCTCTTCCCATGCCACCTGCGCCCACCCCCCCCCCCCCCCCGTACCATTTAAAACATGCTTCTTTTCTCATTTTTCCATTTTTGGTGACGGGCTACAGATGACTCTGTTTCTTTCTCCACAGACTCTATCTGACTCATTAAGTATTTCAGACAGTTTCTGTTTTGATTTCCAGCATCTGCAGTTTATTTGCTTCAAAAATTGACATGGTACTGTTTTTAAAATTTAGGATATTGAAAACTAATTTTGTTATGATGTTAGTGATGGATATATTTTTGCAATCTGAGATCACTGCCAGAAAACAATTTCTAAAGATTTCAGCATGAAGCCATCATGCACATTGGAGTTAACTGTATTCATCTCACATTTTGCTGTCTGCCCACTTTTTTAATAATTCTCTTCTTTTAATGTGTTTATGTGGTGCCCTGTTAGTGGGTAACTTGGCCTAAATAATTGCTTCTGATAATGAATCTTGAAAACTAACAACATTATGTATGAAAAATGTTCCTTTAATCTTTCTTGCTGTTGGTTTTTAAAATATTAAACCTGAAATCCGCACCTTTTTACTAATTTATCAACCAGTTGAACCAAACTTTTAGTGTCTACCACTTTAGAACTTTGAATATCTGTATTAGATTCTCCACATAAACTTTTCTCTTTTAGTGAATCTATATATCTTTTCATCTTTTATATTATTCTAGTGGAACTATATTGCATGGTTTCTATGGCTGCAATATTCTTTCCATCAAGGGTGTCCAAAACCACAAAATTTTCAATATCTTGTACAGATTTATCATCACCTCCTTGCTTTTGTATTCATTGTTCCCATATGCAAATCCTATTTGGTTCTTCCTTGCAGCTCTGATGCCTGTTCAACATGCTGTTTTCAGAATTTCTTATGAAATAAAATGAGTTGACTGTTGAGACTTCTACTAAACACCAGTGAGCTGCTAACCATATATTAAATTCTTTACGTTCTATTTATCAATGCATTATCTGGAAAAATACATTTAGTCCCATGTAGAATACAAGGATGCAGGTATATCAGCATGCCATGAGCATTTATATATATGATTTTATAACTAATGACAGATTTTAGCAAGAAACACTGTGATGAGGAGCAATCTCTCAGTAAATTTGATCTGAGGATTGTCGGTAGCACAGAAAGACAGAATGAATTGTGAGGGCAGAACTTTCAGCATAGAAATGTGTTATGTCCTTGCTGGTATCAGTTGACATAGCAAGTAGCAATGGATGGCTGGTTTCTAAGATCAAATTGTGCCTTGAACTGATAGTGTATTTCACCCCTTGATTTAAGAAAGTAAGATGATATAGACTAAGAGAACACTATGAACCACTGTCAAGATTATTTTAGCCACAAGGCATTTAGAAGTATGGTGACGATGGGTTTTATGGCACAGAATTTTACAGCAGATACATCAGCTATGTTGATGGTGCAGCAGTTAAATTATCAGATACTTATATAGAAACTTGGATTCAACAATCCAGAAACCTGAGTTCAAATCCCTTATGTTGACTGTGAAATCTAAATTTGGTTCATAACCTGAAATTTGGGGAAAAATTCAATTCAGCTTAATAATAATTGTTGCAAAAACCACTGGATTGTCCTGATGTCCCTCAGGGGAGGATATCTGCCACCCTTACTAGGTCTCACCTATATGTGACTCCAGACCTACCCTACATGATTGTCTCTAAATGCACTGTGAAATTCACCCAGCAAGCCACTCATTTCAAGGGCAATTAAAGATGGAGACTATAAATGTTGGCCTTGCCAGTGATGTCCAGATTTTGAAATATGAATAACAAAAGAGGAATAGCATGCAGCATTAGTAATTTTTTTGTTTTCTTATACCTACAATGACACAGAAAGAGACCATTTGGCCCTTTGGGTCCATGCCAGCTCCTAAAGAATGATCCCATTGGTCCCATTTCTGCTCCACTTATTTCTCTGCAACTTATTTTCTCTCATACATGCCCATCAATTCCTCTTGGGTTCCTTTTACCATGAAACTACGAATGCGTAATTTTCAAAAGTCAATTAATCTGCCATTATGTCTTTGGGCTGTGGGACGAAATGGGAGAATTTGCAGATCACAAAGAGAATGTTTAAAGTCCTCACAGATAGCATCTGAGTTCAGGGCCGAACTGTGTCCCTGGAGCTGAGAGTCAGCAGCACTAACAACTGTGCTACTGTGCTACCCTAAACAAAACTTTCTCATCTTTGTTGGTTATATCAGTTTTAGTTTTTTGTTATTTGTGCATTTGTAATATATTAGTAGATCTCCTTCGCATTGCACACCAAAAGGTGAAAGGTTGGGGTTTGAAAAAAATTGGTTTATCTTGTTTCTTATATTTCTACAAGTTAATATTTTATGGCGGTGTACATACGTATAGGTGTCTAGGGTTAAATAACAAGAGATAATTGGGTGGGGGGGGGTGTGAAGGTGAAGGTAAGTGGTTGTTAAATCATCCTCTATTTTAAAGTCACACATTTTGTAATTATTTTGATATTTCCATTCTGATTGCAGTGTTCACTTTTATGTTACATCTGTTCAGTTTTGACAATTCATTGCCTCCACTGGAGAAGAGTAAGATTAAGTTTGAATAGTTTTCATAGGCTTGTTCAATATAAATGTAAAATTGGAATTTGTAATTATAGAGTTGTATCCAAATATAACATTTTTTTATGCTTAATTATTCAAACTAACACACAAAAGACTTGGCACCAGCCATACCCATTCTTTGGGAGACATGATTACTAAAATATTCTGATTTTTATTTTCATAACATAAATTACATTGGCAGGGATATTAGCAAATATGGTGTTAATGCCTGTCAAATGTATGTGAATCAGCAGATTATGGAACTAATGAGTACTCAAAGTTGATGTGATATTATTGCTTCCATATTGGAGATAAATTCTTCAGCTAACACAATGGCTTAGCTCTTCTACTTAAAAGCCAGCAGGTCCCTTCAGAAGTACAAGCTTTTAGTTATTAACCATGGGGAAGTTTGGAACTCTGAAGTGAAACTGAAAGTCCTGAACTTTTCAGCAGGTTGCCAGTCTTGGAAAATCTGCACTCCACTGCGGGACTCCTCCTGAATGCCAGAGACACTCAGAGATATTTAAAACACTTACAGCTTTAATATCCAAAAGGGGGTCAAGCTTGTAACTTCAACCCTTGGCACTTGGGCTATCCTTTTTCCTAGCCTTGGCTGCAGGTCACTCTTTCCTGGTGACTCACCAAATGCAAATCCTGCAGTGTGTAAAAGCTTTTAAGATGTAGAAGGAAGATTGAGGTGGAGCATATGAAAGCTGGGTGTGGATACTAATTGCTTGAGGCTCATGATACAAGACTGATGGAGGTATAGCACATTCAGTTGTGTCTGAGACCAGTGGTGGAGTTGGTGGATATGAACTTTGAAGACTCATTCACAGACCTTATCTATGTGGGTGCACTTGTTGAATTTATTGTGACATTGCATCCAAGTCCTCAGGGCTTGACTCTTGATATTGTCCTTCACAGCTTTTTCCTCTCATTTCTTTTTGAGTGTGTGGCTGCAGGTGGTTTCCTCTGAATATAGAGCATATTTCCTCTTTATCACCTTGCTTACCAAGACATCCAGCCCAGCACAACTTTGGAAATGAGGGGGGCGGAGCAGGGGGATGGTGGTCAGCTCTCTCCAATGTTTTGTTAGGTGTCTTTCAGCACATTGCAATCATCACTTCAACTTCCACTATCACCTCCAGCTGAAATGTAATTCCCCTTTAAGATGTTCATTCTGGCTTGAGGCGATACAGGCTTGGCTTAGCCAATGCAGGCCACACATAGAATTATCACCCATTCCAACTCTAATGCAATTAATAGTGGAGGGTTAGTGACAGCTGGATTCTAAAAGCATCTTGATGAGCTTGCAACATGAATTTTGTGAGCTGCCTGCATTGGGTTGAATGGATACAGGTCAACCATGTTTTGTGATTGCAGTGGCTGTATTAGGGGTTATCAGATTTATCCCTCATCTCAGACACCTATACTAAATGTGCCACACCTCCACCTATCATGAGTTTCTAAAACTTAGAACCACAAGGAGAACTTGGTAGGTATAGTGAGGCTTATTTTCCCATGTCTCATTTCTAATTGTTTACAAAATTGTGGGAGTCATTCAGTTATGTTTGCAACATAAGTCTTAAGGGATCTTTGTTGCAGTTTCTTTAAGTTTTTGTGATAATATATTTATCTAGGCTTGTTCTCATTGAGAAATTCTTGTTAGTATGATTTCTCTACTACCAAAATTAGGAATGTGCATATGCTATGCATTAAGATGAATATTCTTGATACGTAACACACCTAGAGAATTATCATGTGGTTTTATGTGAAGTGAATTAATCTACTACATTTTCAAAATTATAACTAGCATGGTAGGTAAAGATGAGAAGGTATGTGAAATCTATCTAGATTTTCTAAAGGCATTTGATTAGCTATTGCATAAAACGTAGCTAACTAAAATAAGAGTTCAAGGAAGGAGTTTGGGATAACATAATTGGAAAACAGGATAAAGAGCAGAAGACATAGGGAATTAATGGATCAAGTTCAAGTTGGTATACTTCTACTGGGAGGGTGGATATGACAAGCATCAGTGCTGGACCTTTAGCTATTTACAATCTATACCAATAAGTATGCACTATCAATAGGTATGCACTGAATCTGACTTATACTTTGTGTCAACTGTCAGCCCCTGCCTCCCACCACCTGCCCTCCACTAGTCCTGTAGTTGCGCTAATTATTTGCAGTTGCATGGCTTTCAACACCCTGCTGTGGTTGTTCTGAAGATCCAAGGCATTCAGAAACAGTTGGAAAAATTCTAAATTATTAAAAAATTATTAATAAAAATGTAAAAAAATCAATTATTTGACAACCCATTTAACTGATGCAATTAATTATAACATTAAATTAGAATAAATTAAGAAAAAAACAAACCACTTAACTTTGTTTATCTTTTCAATGAATTTTGTGCTGTTGAGGGGCTAGAAGTATATCCCTCCCCTTCACTCTGAGTTATGAATTGCCCCTAGATTCAGAGTGGTAAGTCTCAGAGCTGAGTAGAAGTCACATACACTTGCATCAGGCCTCCAGTGCATTCTGTACCTCTGCACTTTAGTTGGGAATGTACTTATGTGAGTAGCACACCAAGGCACTGGTTCTCTGTGAAATAATTTACTAGCCATCAGCATTGCCCATCCCAATGACTTAGATGAATATAAAATTTGAAGTGTATCCAGTCTTGCTTATAATACAAAGTTATGTGGGAAAGGGAACTTTGAGGGGTCATTAAGAGTTTGCAAAGGGATATCAAATGAGTTAAATGAGTGGGTATTAAGTTGGCAAATGGAATAAGATATGTGAAAATGTGATACTGTTTATTTTGGTAGGAAGAACAGCAGACAAGTATAATTTTTAACTTAAGCTCACTACGCCCATCCCGGTCATCAAATAGTGACTATACTAATCCTATTTTCCAGCACATGGCCCATAGCCTTCTCTGCCATGGTGTTTCAAATGTTCATCTAAATACTTCATAAGTGTTGTGAGAGTATCTCCCTCCATCACCTCCTCAGGCAGTGTGTTTCAGATTTCAATCACCCTTTGGGAAAAATAAATCATCCTCAAATCCCCCCTTAATCTCTTATCCCTTACCTTAAACCCATGCTTTCTGGTTATTGATCCCGATCAGCCTTTTTTTATTCAAGGAAAACAAACCAAGACTATGCTTAGAAACCCCACCCCAGGCAATATCCCGGTGAATGCCCTCTCCAGTGCCATTACATCTTACCTGTAGTGTGGTGACCAGAACTGCATACGGTGGTCCATATGTGGACTAACTAATGGTTTACATAGTTGTTGTCATCTCCCTGCTCCTTTAGTCTTTGCCCTGACCAATGAAGGCACGTATCCTGTATGCCTTCTGAAACACCTTACCTACTTGTGCTGCTGTCTTCAGGGATTCTTGGACATATCCTATCCTTCATTATGTATATCCTACCCTAATTAGTCTTCCCAAAATATATCATCTCATATTTTTAAGGATTAAATTTCACCTGCCATTGCTCCTCCCATCTAACAATTCATCAATATCCTTCTACAGTCAGAGACTATCCTCTTCACTATCAACAACACACATTTTCTTAGCATTTGGTCACAGGCTCCCAATTGCAAAAATATCTCTTAACGTCACTTCTGCCTCCTATCACCAACCGATATGTGAATGCAATTTGCTAATGTGTGCTGCATCCCTTGGGTTTTTACCTTTTGTACCAGTCTGTCAGGTAGGAACTTGTCAAAGGCCTTGCAGAAGTCCATGTAGACTACATCAATATGCAGGAATACTAATTACACCACCGCACTACCCCCACCAACACACTGAGCTACCTCAAATTAGCCATACAGGATCTCCCTTCACCAAGCCATTTTGACTATTTTAATTAATCTCTCTGAGTGCAAATAATCCTGTCCTTCCAAAAAGATTTTTTTTCCAATAATTGGTCTTCCACTGGTGTTAGATTCACTGGCCTATAATTACCTGGTTTATTTCTGCTGCCCTTCTTGAAAAAGGGTACCACATTTGTTGTCCTCCAGTCATCTGGCACCTCTTCTATGGAGAAAGAAGATTTGAAAATTTTTGTCAGAACTGCACCACTCTTCCCCTTTGCCTTCCAAAGCATCCTGGGATACGTCTCATCAGATATTGGGGATTTATAGGTATTGATTAATAGGTATCTAATTAGTCAAGGTATCAAGGGATATGGGGAAAGGGACGGAAATTAGGGCTAGATAGGAATAGTATTAATTTAGCTCATGGAGCAGACTCAATGGGCTGAAAGGCCTACTTCTGCTCCTGTCTTGTGATCTTGTGATCTAGGCACCTCTAAGCCTGCTAAGACATCTAATGCCTCCTCATTTTGAATGGTAATTTGTTCAAGAATTCTACCCTGGAAGAAGAAATGAAGTATGATGGAGCAATATTCACTGTAGTTTAGAAGAATGAAAGGTGACCTTTTTGAAATGTATATGATCTTGGGGTGGGTGTTTGAAGAATCTGGAACCAGGAGATATGGGTAAATATTGGGGTTTTCCAATGTGGCTGCTGACATTTCCCCATTTAACTATGAACAACTTTAGGATTTTGGTGTGGACATAGATATCTTCAGGCTTGATTTGACACTGCAGTGTGGGAATATGCGAATGTGATAATTCCTCACTCATTGAGAGCAAACTGCACAAAGATTTTGTGCTAGATTGGTCGAGGTACAAGGTTTGTTTTATTATTAGTTTTGATGGAAGGGAACACTTCTGTGAGATTAAGTTAAGTAATTGTTAATTAAAATTTTTAATGTTTTAAGTGTTTTCATTTTGGGATTTTAAAATCAATTACATTTTGTATGCTTTTGGATGCCAGAAGCGTTTAGACTGACAGATATCACAATTCCAACTAAGGCAGTGGAAACACAAGAGATGCTGGAATCCAGAGTAAAAAACAAACTGCTGGAAGAACTCAGCAGGTTGAGCAGCATCCGTGGGGAGAAAGGAATTGCTGACATTTCAGGTCGAATCCCTGCATCAGGGCAGTGGGTGTGACTTGGCCAGGCATCAGGTGCTTTCTCTGCTTATATTTTTGTTGAAGCTTATTTGGGTGTCTGACACAACATTATTATGTTGCAAAAGGCATTTTAGCAGACAGAACCTTGTTGCAAGGGTTCCAGTTGGTTTTCCTCTGTAAATTGCAACAATCCAGATGGTAAAGAGTGGATTTAAAAGCCATTGACAAGCAAGGGCAAATTACTTATGCCTTCTAATTCTCATCATTGTCTCAAACTAAGGGATTAAGTAGGAGGAAGATGAGGGCGGAGGGTTGTCAATCTGTAGAATTTTGTACTGCAGAGGGCTGCAGATTCTCAGTCATTGATTATATTCAAAAATTAGATTGAAAGAGTTTTGAATGATAAAGGAATAGAGAAATTTGGGGATGGATTGAAATATTGACTTGAAATAGTGGATCATTTCTGATTTTATTGAAGGTGGGATGGGCTTTAAGGCTTATATGGCCTACTCCTGCTCCTATAATGATAACTGATGTATGCAAAATTCTAATATAGGATGTATATCATAATTTGTTACACACATTGCTCATGGTATTGCTGCATCTGACATTCAATTTATCATGTAGCAAGTCTGAGAAGTTCTCGTTTTCACTCTCCTCTGAGAAATTGCCCTTGCATCTTTTGATAGAAGGTTAGACACTATTTTCTAGTTCTTTCATATACATCAATAGCTGTATATGCTAACATATCATATTTAAGACATCTCCATAAATGTGCAGGACCTTGTGAATTAGTCAAATCATGTGAAAACTATGTTTTCTTTGAATTGATTGAAACTATACTTACAATAAATTACAACTTTTTGCAGTTATTGAAAATTGCAATATCTGGAATATCAAGTGCTTGGTAACAATCTGCTTTTAACAAGAACATTTCCTCAAAATAGCTTGTAAAAGGTTTCACATAAGGGCATAGTTAATTGAATTATTTTACACTGCAATCCAATGTTATTATTGTGGGTGATTATTTAAAAATGTCTTCTAAATATTAAAATAACACAAAATGTTCAATAAAATGTTTTATGTTTGGAAAAAAAACATTTGAGACCAAAATAATAAAGAGAGTTAATCATGGTGTCAGGCAATTTCCTTTCAAATAATATTTTGCTTTTGAACATGATAGTGACTTGTTACTAATTGCTTTTAATAGCAATCATGTAGATTGACCAAGTACCTCTAATAGAAGCTACAGCACAGCATGAAATAGAAATATAGTAGTTCTCAGTAAATGTTTCAAGTACAAAATATAAAAAGCTAGCCTCATCAAATAAATGTAATTTTGATGTTTATTTTCCAGAAAACAATTTACACAACCAATTACAGCTTATGAGTGAAAACTGCACTTCTATGATCCTGCAGTACATTTTCCCAGGAACATAGCTTTGCTTCTAACATGTACATGCATTTACAGTTTGATTCATGTGTTGATGTGACGTATCTGATTTTGTTATGGATCTCTCAGGAATAAGAACAATACAGTAAAGTTATCATCTAGGGATGTTCTGGAAGCAAATATTTCACGGATATAGTTCCTTTTATATTTATATAATAATTTAGTATTATGACAACATTTTCCCAATGCTGTTTGTTTTTTTTCCAATGTTATTATATTTCTGAGCCAATCCTAATAACTGTATGTGGCCTAAGCTGCAAAAACCGTTTTTTCTAAAATCCCTCAGGATACATGTATACTCATATAGGTTTAGGAACATTGCCATCAGAATGTTGAGCAGAGTTTTTCAGAGCATTGATTGAGAGCTTTGAGCTAACAGAAATAAATTTTTGGTTATGGAAAGTTTCTCTGTGGCATTTAACCCTTTTTGCTTAGTTTAAATCTTTAATTTTCCAATGAATCTATTTTATCCATTGTAGAAACTATTTTATTGTGCAATGGATTGGTTTGTCTTTATTTTTGTTTTGTGCTCTCATGGTTTCTTTTTACATTGCATGGTTATGATTCTGTATAATTGGAATCATCTTTATAATGCTTAGTTGGAATCCTGCTGGAGGACTCACATTAGCTGTTACTGCAACTGTAACAATACCTGGTTTCCACCCTTCCTCTTCTAATTGGTTGGAGAAGCCCTCATGGTAGGAGGCTGAATGTTATGCTAGAAGAATTCTGACTTGATCCTCTTTGACAAAGCATTTGACAAAGTGCCACATAAGAGACTAGTGTATAAATTATAAGCCAATGCTATTGGAGGAAATGTGTTAGAATTGATTAAAAACTGGCTGTCTCATAGAAAACAGACATTTGGAATAAATGAGTCCTCTTGAGACTGGAAGGATTAACTAGTGGAATACTCCAGAGATCAACTTTTAACCCACATTAATGACCTGGAGGATGGAACAGTATGTAAGATTTCCAAGTTTGCTGCTGATATGAAAATAGGTGGAAGAGTATGTTTTGATGAGGATACTGTAATTCTGCAATAGGATGCAGATAGATTGAGCAAGACTGCAAATAGAGTTTAATGCGGGGAAGTGTGAGGTCATGAACTTCAGTAAGAGAAATGAAAAGGAAAATTATTATCTAAGTGGAGAGAGATTGCAAATGAGTGAAGTACAGAGGGACACACTGTAGGTGTTCTAATGCATGAATCACAAAAAACTAACAGGCAGGTCCAATGAGCAGTTAAGAAAGCAAATGGCATCCTGGCCTTTGTTGCAAAGGGGTTGGAGTTTAAAAATAGAGAAGTTTTGTTACCATTGTTCAGGATGTTGGTGAGGCCTCACCTGGAATACAGTTTTGGTCCCCTTACCTAAACAAAACATAGTAACATTGGAGGCAGTAGAAAAGAGATTCACCAGGCTAATTAATAGGATGAGAGGGTTGTCCTACCAAGAGAAACTAAGTAGTTTGGGCCTGTATTCCTTGGACTTTAGATGAATGAGGGATGGCACTTAATCATATACGATCCTAAGTAAACTTGACAGGGTAGATGGTGGGATGTTTTCATTAGTGGGAGAGTCTCAAACAAGGAGACGTAACTACAAGATAGGGGACTGGTATTTAAAACTGAGGTATGTAGAAGTATCTTCTTGCAGAATGTGGTGAATCTCTGGAATTCTTTGCCTTGGCTGATGATGGAAGCTGGATCATTATGAGTTTTTGAAGTGGAGATGGATAAATATTTGATAGATAGAGGAATAGAGAGGTATTGGGAAAGAGGAGTTGAGGCCAGCATAGATAGATGTTCCATCACTCCAAAATACTACCATCAAGTAGCTCAAGTAGCTGTATGTGTGTATTGATAATTTTACATAACGTTTCTGCTAAGTATGGGGAAACTCAACAAAAAATCTGCAGATGCTGGAAATCTGAAATAAAATCAGAAACTACTGGAAGCTCTGCTGCCTGTCCTGCTGAGTGTTTCCAGCATTTTATGTTTTTATTTAAGTATAACAAAATCTGTTTTCAGCCTGAGTGTTGCATTCTTGTATGACGTAAGCATTCTGCATCCTGAGTATTGCCACCGACAATGACTTTGTGAGTTTGCTTTTGCAACAGAGTTCTAGTTCACATGGTTTGCAGAAAGCATGCTGGCTAAGGCCTTCAATGATCAAACTTCCTCACCACATCTCAACTGCGTCTTTCTGTGTTGCTGAGGCTGCAGATCTTGCAGCTTTTCCTCTTTCCTGAATGAAGAGGCAAAAACAGTATCCATAATGAGTTGAGATTGCTTATTCTATGAGTAAGACAAAGAAATGACAATGAAAAGGAATTGGAAGTTCTGTGGTATATTTGGAATGCAAGAAACATTGCTCGTGCCTCAATTACTTACAATTGAATCAGTGACTTAATTAAGAATCAAGTAAGGCATATATAAAAATGAGAATCAAAAGAATTGCAGATGCTGGAAATCTGAAGTAAAAACAAAAATGCTGGAAACACTCAGCAGGTTAGGAAGCATATTTGGAAAGAAAAACAGAGCTAATGATTCAGACCTAAACCTTACTTCAGAACATGTACAATTTCTTTGTGATACAAAGCTTAGTGGGAAATGATCTGCAGAAGGAAGCATAGACTACAGAGTGCTGGAGACAGACCAAATGATGAGGCAAGAATGAGACAGGCAGAATATAATGTGAAGAAAAATGAAGTTATCCACACTAGTAGGAGAAAGAGAAAAGCAGAATATTCTCTAAATGGTGACAGACTGGGAAATTTTGATGTTGAGAGATTTGATGTCCTTGAGTATGAATCACAGTATGTTAGCATCCAGTTACACCAAGCAACAATGAAAGGTATGCCATCCTTTATTATAAGAGGATTGAAGAATAAGAATAAATATATAGACTTAAGAATTCTGGAACATAACTCAATATTTATGTGTGCCATGCAACTGAATTTTTGAAGGAAATGTTCAGAAAATCATAGACATTGTGTGTGATTGAGGTTCCTGATTTTCCTCCTGCATCCCTCATGTATTTCATTTGTAAATGCACAAGAGGTGTTCAGGCATGTGGCATGGCATCCAGCGGCTTGTGGTGCACACCAGATGCCACTTCAGTGATTTTCATCCAGGTGCACACAACCTGCAAACACATGTGACCTACTCATGCAGAAGCAG
Source organism: Pristis pectinata (assembly GCF_009764475.1). Classification (NCBI taxonomy): domain Eukaryota; kingdom Metazoa; phylum Chordata; class Chondrichthyes; order Rhinopristiformes; family Pristidae; genus Pristis; species Pristis pectinata. The sequence continues at coordinate 26,118,242 of NC_067417.1, forward strand.
GTCTTTCAGCATGTATAGCCTGGCTTATTGTCAGATAAAGGGAAGCCTCCTGAGTAGGTGTCAGGCCATTGAGTTAAGCACTGGCAAGTCACCAACATTCCTGTCAAGTTAAAAGCATAACTATTGTGATGGCTCTCTCTGAGTCCTCCACCTGATGCACCTGGTCGTGTCTCCGACTCCCTGAACCTGATTTCAGTCTCAATATGCCCCTTGGAGCTGATTGTGAATCTCTGTATAGTGCTTAACCCACACCAGTCCTATTTCCCCCTCAGACTGACTGCCTGCTCCTCTCCCACCCCCACCCAGGGCAGTCTCCCCCAGACCATTACTGACCACTGAACTGCATTCATGACAAACATATCATACTTTGTGCACTCTACCATCACAGAATGTATGGAGGAAGGGTTTTGCAGTGTATTAATGTGTAAAATCTCTTGCAGTGATGGGTTCTTGAGAAGACATGTTAGTTTGCTATGCACCACAGATTTCTTAAAATTTATTTGTGAAATGAAGGTGTCACTGGCAAGGCCAGCAATTAGTGCTCATCCTCAATAACCCTCGGGAGAGAAGTAGTGAGCTGCCTTCCTAACAGCATGACCTGTTCTAGTGAAGGTACTCCCACTGTATTGTTGGGAAGGAGCTCCAGGATTTAGGTGTAGTGACATTGACAGTTATATTTCCAAGCTGCAAGCTGGAGTGTAATTTGGAGGGAAACCCCATTTAACATGTCTTTACAGATCCGTAAATTTTACTGACCACACCTGGAGTATTGTGTACAATTTTGTTCTTCATGAGAATGGATATATTTGAGTTTGAGGGGTTACAGCAAGGGATTTAGTGAGCTGATTCCTGAAATGGGCTGTAGATTGTTCTATGAAGAAAGATTAAATAAATTTGGTCAATGTTTTAAACAGGGCATACAAAAGTGATCTGATTACATAGATAGTAGAACAGTACAGCACAGTACAGGCCCTTCGGCCCACAATGTTGTGCCAACCTATTATAAACCTTATCCACATTCAATCTCTCCCCCCTCTACTTCACCTCCCATAACCATCTATTTTCTTTCATCCATGTGCCTCTCTAAGAGTCTCTTAAATGACCCTATCATGTTGGCCCCGACCACCAACAAGGAACACATCATCCTAGCAATTATATATATTATAGTTATATATAATTGCTGGGATGATGTGTTCCTTGACTGGGACTTATGGTTACAGAATGAATAGCTGCAGAATAAGAAGATGCCCTTTGAAATGAGGAAAACTTAAATATTTTTGAATCATTGGAATTCTCTACCCTGGAGGGCTTTGGTTACATACTCACCATGTATATTCCAGTCAGAAATGAAAGATAACAAATAAAACTGCAAATGCTGGAAATCTGAAACAAAAGCAGAACACAGGAGGAACTCACCTAGTGAAGTAGTATCTGTAGAAATAGAAACCAGTCAATGTTTCTGACCAGTGACCCTTCCTCAGAACCACTATTGCAATGAACTCAGAAGTGAAAGATGTTTGGATACCAAGGGGATCAAGGTACATGGGAAATGTGCAAGAGACTGTTGTTGAATGCCAGAACTCATTGAAGATCCAACTAGTTCTGGCATTCAATTGTCAGAAAAAAATGGAAATCATATTGATCGATATTAATGGAGGTGAGTTCTTCGTAAAATTTAAATCCATAAGTCATGCTATATTGAAGCCAATATCATTTGTGAGTTGGCCACTGTGTGAAATTTCCCACTGAGGTAAAATTACGTCAAGCTCCCAATGAAATTAACAACATCAAATTCTGATGTTAATAATTTCATTAGGCACTGATCAGAAATCACAAGTGACAGTCAGAATGGAATCCATAAATCTGTTAAAATTGGGACTGTCACTTAAGGATGGGAACAGTTGGTAAAAGGATTTTAGAGTCAGGGAGTAATAGAGTCACATAGAACAGAAAAAAACCATTGGCCCGCAGTTCCTGCGTTGGCCAAGAAGTACCTATCCATACTAATCCCATTTTTTACCATTCAGTCCATAGGCTTCTATGCCATATTGTTTCAAGTACTCATTTAAATACTTCTTAAATATTGTGTTAGTACCTGCCTCCACCACCCCCACAGGGAGCATGATCCAGATTTCAACCACTCTCTGGATGAAAAAATCCTTTCTCAAATCCTATTTAAATCTACTCCTCACCTTAAACATATGCCCTTTGGCTATAGACACCTCTACTAAGTGGGGAAAAAAAACTCACCATCTAATCTCTGGATGCTGGATTATCTTGATTTTTGCCACATTCTGACCTCATTTTGGGTTGAAACGTTGGCAGTTCCTTTTCCGCCACAGATGCTGCTCGACGCACTGAACTAATGAATAGGTTAGAGGGACATTGGACATCATTATATTTGTTGATTAATTTTGGCATTTCATTGAATGAGTTGTGAAACTATACAAGTAAGCATCACTTATTTTTATCCACAATAGAATGTATTTTTTGTGTAACTGATGGGATTGAATGTTGATGTTTCATTTTAATGATTTGTATATTAATTAGATGGAGCAAAAATTGAAAATGGCTGCATTATAGCTCAGCATTTGGATAATAGATACATATCTGACTGGTTAATATTCAAACAGTACATACATGCATACAATCAGCCAGTGTGTTGAAAAGAGATCGTTTTTTTTCTCATTATTAGACCTGTGTTGCATGTTACTAAAAATTTTGGACTGTGTGTGCTGTTGCTGAAAAACCTCTTGCTAATATTATTTTATGACTCTTGGTGGCAGTATAACCACATTCTGTTACGATCAGACTGTAGTCTATTGTAGTGCAGTCTTCCAGTGACCTTTAGCATGTAGAGCTGCATTTATCACTGATCACAAGAGTAGATTGAAGGTATTTAGTTGCGTTTTAGTTTCCACTTATAATTTCTGGTGGCACAGGAGGAGAATGAAAACAATTGTTCACTTGGGAAATGTATCTACCTCCATCTGGCTGTATAAAACAGCCAGCTGTACGAGGACCTAGGAGGGATAGTAATACGTTTTAGATCTTAGGACCGCAAAGGAGAATATTCATTTGCAACACCTATTCACTGTAAAAGTTCATTTGGACTCTTATGGCTATTGTTTTTCTGATTTTTGATAGTCAAACCATGTATAATATGCTTTTACGATAAAGATTAAATTATGATTTTCATTTTCTGATAGCACAAAAATTAATACAGCCGAAAACTGAGTCGTAACTAAATGCGCAGCATGTTTTAAATTTTTTTGCTCTTGTTGTTCTTCCTACCAGTGTTGCTTCCCACATTTAACCAGTAGCTGGAATACTATTGCACGATGACCGCGCATACGTCATAAACATGTTTACCTGGCAGGAGCAATGATTTGGAAAGGATGAGCAGTTTGTGCCAGTTGTTCTTCCACTTTGAGACACAGTGCTCTGTTTGGAGCACCATGCAGAAAAGAAATGCAAGGAGATATAGTGTCATGATATTTCAATTTATAATCCTCAAATTTTGAGTGAAATGTTACTATTTGCTGCTTCATATTCAAGCTATACAGTGACAATTTTGTAAGTCATTTTTGGAGCTAAGAGCACTGGTGGAATTTAAACCTTAAGGAGCACACGGAAAGAAGTGTGGGCAAGGGATGAAAACTTGGAAAGCACGTGTCTATCAAGAAGCTAGTTTTAGCATTTAACTGCCATTTGTTAGGCTGCTTGTGCACAATTCTCTTGGGAGAGGTAGGTTGTGTCTAACAAATGCTTTTTGCCCAGTCCTTTCCCTCTTATTTCTATGTTGTGCAATTCTTTGGTTTCTGCAGATACTGAGGCAACCTGCTGAATCCATGCACAAGCTGCCGATACAGCCTTGGCTAGCAAATATTTTGGGCCTATGAATACTTTGCTAAAGGCTCTTCCACTTGCCCCTGTGTAAGGGCTGACTCAGTTAGTAGGACATAAGGCAGGATGTCAGGTACTGACTTTGGTGTTCAGAGGAACAATTGGTGAAAAGTGGTATACCTTGAATAGAATCTTCTTTCACTACCATCCTTCTTGTGGCCTAGCTCCTCTTAGTATGAGAGTAATTTGGCCAAATCAGTGTTGCACTGTAGTAAGTATGAGGCTGAGTTGCCTGTCATAATTCTTAAGGTGTGCAGATATGTTAGCATCCAGAGATTGCACTGGCATGCTGTAGGCATCCATCCACTAGTGATTACTGTGTTTATGCAAAAGACCTTCATTGTAATGTGTTGTGATCTCGTTATATGTAGTCAATGTGTCTGTAGGGCCTGTCTGTATATCAGTCTCAGCTGTGGAAAGCTTAAAGAAGGCTGCAGCCTCTAACGCTGTCTTTGATTGGTCTTCCTTCAACCATCGCTTACTCTTACTCACTTGTGAAGTGTGACTGTCCAGGTGAAAATCCAATCATCTGATCCTACTATTCTCTGAGCTGGTGCATGATAATCATGAGTCATACATTAACAGAATGAATTAATTCCTCTGAGGAATTGTCATCTCTTATGTCCACCCAAGGTAAAAATTTCATAACTTATTATGATCATGTTTCACTCAGTGTTCACGTCAACCACTGCTGCAAAGAAAGAACAATCCTAGGAATGATGGTAGTGGCACATATTTTGACAAGGTTTGTATGACAAAGAGTGGTTCATAAACCAGATTGATTGATGCAGACCACTTGGGGAAGATGACTACGGGGTGGGGGGTGGATGAAAGTGAATAAGGATGAAGACAAGTGGCAGCGGTGGATGGAAATATGAAGAAACACATGGGAAAAGAAGGAAGAGGTACACAAGCAAAGTAAGGGAATGTATAGAGTGATATGACCGAGTATGCCTGGCAAGTAGACCGAAGTGATGGGATGGTGCACACAGCAAGATGAGCATGAATCTGCAACTGCACTTAACTTTCCACACCTGGTTTAGTCATTAAGCAGCTTGCTGCGCTGAATCCACAATATGGCACAACACTCCTCCTGTTGACCTGGGTCACCTCCAGCCATTATTTCTTTGTGTTAACAGGTTTATTCCTCTCATGGTTTGGGAAGAATATATATTTCTGGCCCCTCATGGCCTCTATAGCACATTATGTGAGGCAGGTAAGTTTTTGTTCTGATTCCATATTGAGAGTATTTTTTTCTTTTGTTTCTAGTTCCAAGCTCCTGCAAATTCAATTTTTGGAATGGCCCTTAAAGTACTCGACCTGCAATCATGTCATGCAATTCCTCATCATACCTAATGCTGTGCAATTAGCACAAAACCCTGAAGTTAAACAATAAGAAGGTAAAAGCCGAGTTTCTGTCATGACATCAAATCCTCAGCAGCTCTCAGCATGTCCCTAAGTTAACAGTGGGGTCATTGTATATTTTAACGAGGTCTGCAGGACAAAGAGTGGTTCATAAACCAACATAGTCACTGTCTGTACTTTTGGTCTTACATCAATGGGAGTGTAAATTATTTAAGTAGTGTACAACAATGATGTTGTCCTCCATTCTCCAGTTCATTTGTGAAAGTGCTGTTGGTGTAAACAACGAACTATAAGGAGGTCCTCCTCCTCTCCTGCAGAACCTGGCTGCCTTGTCAAATTAGCCAGCAGTAATGGAGAGAGGTGCCTGTGTAGGTAATTGCCAATAGCATTATTCCAATGATTTACCTTAAGTGAAGGAATCCATACTAGGATGCCAGGAAAAATATACCCCTCATTCTCCCTTCTATAGTCTGCACAGTTTGGCACCACCATAGTCCAGCATCCATGTCTTCTCCCCCAGAAAACAACACACACAGCACACAGTAACCCAATAACTGATTAACCAGTTACAGCCTGCAGCCAGGCCAGAGCTTCTAGGAATTAACTGCCTTTGACTAAACTATATCAGCCTTCCACACCACATGTGGAATTGAATTGTGGAAATGGATTGTACAAGGATTAGAGCTGATATGAGATTAGGCACAATGAGCAAACACCAGAGTGAGGATGACAAACCTTTATGAGATGTTTTGTTTTTGTAATAATTTATAATCCTGCTTTGATAGTTGCATTGAATACAAATGTTGCTCTTTCTTATGTGCAGGTTATCTGAGGGTGGACAGTTTGATACAGATATATTCAACAGGAAGGGAGTCAGCTATAATTTAAATGAGGAAGTCTTCAATAAGTAGCTGCCGAAAGGACTTATTGGTTGGTTGTTAGAGCCTTCCATTTTCTGTGCCCATTGGTTGTCCTCTCTTTCATCATGGTGGTCCATTTGTAGTAAATAGCAAAACATTATTTCATGGGACATTATTTCAGACTTTATTGCAGGAAGCTGTCAGATCTACCAAACAGTTGTATCATTGCTTGAGGGGTAAAATAATGCACTTGATGAGTATCTTGACCTTCAAGACTGATTGAGATAAGTTTCTGAGAGGAGTCAAGACCCAAGTACGCAGTGGTTAGCTTTTTTCCAAACAACCATCTCTCAGTTTGCATGCAGATCGTGAAAAGGGGCTCCACGGCACCATTTATTTCAGCATTATAAGAGTGAATTTGCTTCATTTTTGGTTATAATTTGTGAGTTCAGGAGATGATCATGGAGATTATCTCCATGCTGTTGGCAGAGCTGCAACACAGTTGCATTCACAGACCTTTGCCTGTGGCTGTTAAGATCACAGTGGTCCTTATTGCTAGGCAGGAGCTGCAGTCATTAGCAAGACCTTCCAATTTGCAGCATACTGTTGCTTAAAGGGGCTGACCAAGGCTCTCTATTCATTAATTGTATGATACTTAAGTGTTGCAAGTGTTACCAGCCATTTCTCATCTCAAGCTGGAATCTTGCCGAACCCTTGCAGCATGCAGGGAGAGATTGCTTTGTTATCCAAGGCATCTGACCCTGTGATGGGAGGACAGCTTATTGATGAAACTGTTGGAGCTCAAACACTGGTCTGAGGAACCTAACATAGCAAGGCTCTGGGGCTGAGATACTTGGAATTGGCCTTCAATAACTGCAGCCGGTTTTGTTTATGTTAAGTATGACTCCTGGCAATGGAGAGTTTTATGTCTTCATTCCCATTAACTTAAATTTTATTACCAAACTTTGATATCACATTCAGTTAAATGATCCCTTAATGGCAAGATCAGACCTCTCTTCAGTCTATTTTTAGATAAGGATCTTGATCTTCTGAACATTTGGTGAGAGGAACTTTCTCAGCTAGCGTTGGGTCAAGAAAGCAAGCTGACAATACAGAAGAAATGCTTTCATATAGTCCCTCAGCAACATCGAAAGCTACATAAAAGGATTTAATACAGGTAGAAAAAGTGCTAGAGAGGTAGATTTGTGTGGTGCTGCCAGGGAGAGGTGAGACTTCTAATTAACAGTGCTGTTGAGAGCTGTTTTAAAGCTAACTGGGCTCTAAGGTCTCTTGGAGTTATGAATAGCAGCACTTAAAGGGAAGTAGAAACTGTTGAATCTATAAGATGGAATGAGTGAGCAAGAAGGAGCAAGGCTGGTACCTTTGTAGGGACATGTGTCCATCTTTGCCTCCAAGATCAGCATTTCACCTGGTATTCCTGATTGGCCACCTCCTTCTCCAGTTCCAATCAGAGCCTCTTTTGATTACCAGGAACTATTGCCATGGTTGTTGCCTCCTGTTGCTGGCTCTCCTTTGTGCTGACTTTTTGGCCACCTGCTAAGCAGAAAGTACGTACTAAAAGGGCAGGATCTTTGTTGCCCTGGCCTTGACAGATTATTTGACCATGCCAACCACCAACACCTCTGTCCTGCTTCCCTATGAATACTTGGACCTGAGTTTCTGGATGAGATCATCAAGGCACAACCTTTGGGGAAAGAACTGCTACTTCTGGACCTTGGGCAAGTCCAGAAGTAACAATTGGTAATAGGAAGTAAAGGCATTGCTGTAAGTTCTACAGCTATAATTTTGATAGGTAAGCACTGATACAATCAAGGGCAGTCTCACTTAGCTGGAACATGCTGGATAGATATTGAAGGAGGGTGCTTGGTTGATTCTGAAAGACTGTACGAGTCTTAAGAGGGATGTTTTTGGTTGCCATTAGTGAATGTCATCAGTGATTTTGATTAATGTGGTTGCAGTGCCGTGAGTGCAAACCTGATTGGAGAAATTCAAATATGGAGTTGCAGGTAGGATTTAGGAGGCAACCATGTATTCAAAGGCTTTGAAAAAGAAAATAACGCTGATGCCGTAGCAGTAGATTACAAAAATAGAGGGTTCAAGTGTATATATTTTGGGTGGAGTTGTTAAGGTAGTTTTGAAAAATGTTATGTGAATTTCTTTAGACATTGGGAGGAACAGTGCTAATAATCCATGTTATACTTTCAAACACTACGTAAAGCTGACCTAAATTAGAATGCTTTAATGTAATATCAAAGACCACAATGTTGACTTTTTGTTGTTATTGAATTATTTTCTCCTTTCGCTGTCCTGGTGGAATCCTGTCCAGACCAGATAGTCAGAAATAACTACTGACTTGTGATCAGTAATAATCATTCTTGAATATCTCTCATTGATTAGATGGATCACCAATGGAACAGAAAGTTTTGATTTTTACACAATTTAAAATTAACTCAAGTTGCTTTGTGAAGGCAGTCTCAATTTTGCTTATCATAAATTACTCACAAACACAGCAAAATAGAGGTATGTTTTGAATCTAATTGCATAAATGGTTTAATAAACTGGACAATGTTAAGGAAAAATGGATTTCCTTTAGAACAGAGATCTGTTTTGAATATTTGCAGATCTTTAACAATATTTGGATTTTTAATACACAATATATTGATGATCACATATGAAAATAAGACCATCTGGTGTGTATATTTGATAAAGATTTTAGTAACATGTTTCTCTCAGTTTCTATCCTCAGAAGACAAGTATATCCAAAATGTTAGGATAGTTTTGCATTCATTTAGCACATTCTCAGCTCCTTTATAAACACCATGTAGTGTTTCACATATGATAAATTAAAGTGGCTTTAATTAGTTAGACAAACAAGGCAACCATTTTGCCAGCAGAAAAATTCTACAGCCAGTAGAATGAATTTGTCTTTGGTGTTAATGGCTGGAGGAAGAATGGTGGCTAGAACATTCGAACAACATTATGCTTTGTTTACAATTGTGCCAGGAGATATTTAAGGTTCACCTTAATTGCTGGAATGTTTAACCTACACTATGGCTACTAATGCAACATGATGCTTAACTGACCCTGGTCTTGAGTGCAATTAAGTGCAGAATCTTCTGATTCACAGTTAGGAGCCAAGCTAAATTTCTTTTAGTGGCAAATAATCCAGCTTTAAAAGAAGTTTGAGATGCTAGGAAATTGCCAAATTGCCAAAAAACCCGATTCTTTCCAAAAGTGTTCCATTTCCCCCCTTATTTCCTACTCTCTTCTCAGAATTATGTTTTGTTGCCTTCTATACTATCTGGTTTAATCTCCTTTACTGGTAATTTACTTCACAAGTTTATCATCCTTATTATAAGTGGGAACTAATTGTATGAGGAGCACAGATCAGCAGTAGCCTTAAGGTGATGGCATGACAGTAGTTTGGTTGATTCTTACATTGAATCAAGTTGCCAAAGAGTTCTTTTGCCACATCACTCATGCTGTTTCCATATACATTATTTTGCAATAGTTGTGACATATAGATCAATGATTTATACTGAGTGGTTAATGCTTTCCTAAGTGACCACTTAAATATTATTAACATCAAAAGGTAAGATCCATACAGAAAATCTGTCCAAAATTACGCAAAGATTAACTGTGACTGGAAACATGATGACACAAAATATGTCTGTAATACTGCCATACTGGGTTCTTGAGATGTGATGTATGTGCTTTTAACATTATTATTCATGGCATTTAAGTGGAGTGCTTAAGACATTTCTGAAGCTCTGAAGCAAGCTGTAAGACCTGTCAGGCAACTTTATTTAGATAATGGATAACAAAGACCTGAATAATGTTACCCTACTTCAGAATTTCATCTGCAAAATCTATTCTCTGTTCTTCTAGTGAAATATATGTAGCCATATCTAATATCATATCTTGGGAGGAATAGGTAAGCACCTGCAAGTACCAATAAATAGCATTTTAAAAGCAGTTATAATCAATATGTACTGCACAAACAATGCATACGTAGATCAAGTGGTTTGTGAGATGCTTTCCTTATGAGTTGCTCTGTTCATGCTTCTTAATGGTTTGTTTTCCATAAACCATCACGTATTTATTTTAAAAATTTCTAGTGATGCATGTATTTTGCCTTACAACCTTCAAGGGCACGTTATAAATACATCTTTTAAATACATCTCTGGACGATGTATTTAAAGTTCCTTTCATAAATTGTTAATTTGAAACCATTTAGTTCATTAATAAAAGTAATTGCCCCAATAACTACTAAGTTGTAAGATTTGTTAATTTTTTATCACATTAGCATTGTACAATTCTATGAGAACAGCTGAACAATTTGAAGTTTAATGTTGTCAAGATTTGTTAAGATTATTCACTTGGTATTGACATCCTTAATCAGTATTGCAGTGGCAGTTGTGGAAGTGGTTATATTGGGCTGGATTGTGCCTGACCTGGCCCAACATTGCATTTGCCTCTGTGGCTGTGCTAGCTTTTTGCAGCCCCACAAATTTAAATTGAACACGAGGCTTTGCTGTTGCAGCCATCCCATGAAATGGAGCAGTCCATGAATGGTAACTGAACCTTAGGTGTTGGAACCTGAGGCTTCCCCCTGCAGAACTTTGAGATAGTCTTTGGACAGTTCATGCCATCAAAAGCCTTTTCCATGTCTCTAAATGTCTCTGATAATCAGAGACATTTATATGCAGTCCAAATAGATTTAAATAATGTTACATTTTAAATTCTTTAAAACAATAAAAGCTTTAAAAATATTTAAAAATGCAATTTATGAATGTAACTTAATTAAAAGCATTAATATTAACTGAAATAAATAAAACCCCTAAATATCTTCATTTAACTTTTCCACCCACAACTGGTTTCATGAGTGGCCTCTACGCCACTACAAGGTATGAGCTCATTATTCAGGCCAAGATCAAAGCATATCTTAATTTTCAAAGTCTGCAATAAGCCCTGTGAGACACAGCAATTATGTAATAAAATAGAATAGCATTGAACATTCAGGCAGGCACATGCAGATAGTAATACATCAATATCCCAGTTGGGACTGTTTAATACAAGCCTCCAAGCTAATTTGTTGTGGGATTTGTTCCTTGTTTCAGTAAAAGTTTAAAAATGGTCTCAGTTTGCACATTAGTGCTCCAATGCTCAAGGAACTGTTGTGATTATTGATGATGTCATCATAGCGTCAGATGACGCAGGAGTAACATCAGTGAATAGCATCCAGATGTGCCCAATCCAATTTCCCAGTGGGTAAATTTTCAAGCAAATGGGAACTTCCAGGTTAAGGTCAGGAAAATAGCTCTTATGTGCAATTTGTGCATAAAAGTAGGAGCTATATGCTGTCATTTTAAACTAAGACCTCCATTAAAATAGTAGATAAAGAAACATCATGTGAAGATGTGTTAAATATCTACCTTCAATAATCAGCATGTTACTTCTGGACCTTAGTCGCAGGATGAATTACTAATAATTTTATTTTATAATTAAACAGATTCTAATAATAACAGCTACCATAGATTTTATCTTGATCTTGTTTTATTTACAGTCTTTTCAAGTCAGGATGTGGTATTCATTTTAGATTCATAACCTGAGACTTGTCATTATTGAGGTGATGAATGTTATTCAATTGTTATTCCTCTTCATCCCTCATAATATCATAATTATTGCAGTCCTGTATAATTCTTACATTGTTGTCCAGAAAAAAATAAATTGGATCTCTCTGCATAACCTGTTGGGCCAGTTCATTTGACAACATTTTGACATTAATTAGACTTGTGCTTGCATGTTCAGGATTTTAAAATTTTTGCATAGCAGGTTGTTGAAAGTGCAAGTCTATATTGTTGCAGTGAGATGACATAGAAAATCAGGGCATCTGTGTGAAGAACAGAAACAACTATATAACTATAAGATTGGAGGATTATGAAATAACTTTGCAAGGACTGAGAAATAAGTTTGTTAAATTCAATGTCAAACCAAGTAGACACAAGAGACTCCATTGAATGTGAAGGTACAGCAACTTCACGCCATTTAATGAATTTCAATAGTAAGACTTACTACCATTTTGGAAAGCTAGCAATCAAACAGCACATCCTGGACAAGAATTTAAGATTTTTGGGTTTAGCTACATATATGCCGCTTGCCTGATGGTATACATAAACAATAGTGAGCACATTTGCCTTCACCATTCATTAAAAACTGAACTGCTGGAGGAACTCAGTGATTCAGGCAGCATCTGTGGATGCAGAGGGGTAATCAATGTTTCGGGTTGAGATCCTGCGTCAGGACTCCAGATTCCAGCATCTGCAGTCTCTTGTGCCTCCACAATTATTTTGACAGGAAAATCTGTGCCATTGTATAAAAATCCATAGATGAATAAATACATTTCATTTTGAAATGCATTGAAAATAGCAATGCCATCCAATCTTATTGACAAAATACAATATCAAAGTGTTGATAATTACCTGCAGTGCATCCTCTTGATAGGGGTGCTACAGTAGCTCTTCATAATGTTAAAATGTCAATGCCACTAGTCCTGAAGTTCCCAGCACCCAAGGTACATCAGTTTTATGAAAGTCATAGGTTAGCTTTTCATCTTGTTGTTTAGTCGGGCCACAATGACTGAGGATGAGCACAATTTTGTAAATCATTCTAATATTAATTGTACATGTTCCAATTCAAGTAATAGTAGTATGTCCAATGGTAATGGTAATCTAATTCCACATCACCACCTGGACTTTTTAGGTTTCTTGATAAAAATCTGAGAAACGATGTGGCATTTCTTCTGTTTGATTTGTAATCTAGTCCCACATTCACATCTAAATTCAAGCTAAAGTCACAATATTTCCCAATATAAATTTAACAATTTACCCAAAACCTCCTCACAGTCTCCACAATATTTCTAAGGGCTGTGATTGTGACTTCCAGTGAAAAGGTTTGACAAAATGTGACCACCACTTAATCCTGTATAAAATTGTTTGGCCCCTTGTCTTTGATTAAGTTTCCTGCTTCAATGCAAAGACATAGCTGGCAAACCTGAAGCCTTTTTTTGCAGTGAATAAACTTGATGGCTGAAAAAAGTTTCCTAAAGAACCTTAGTTATCCGAACATTGAAGAATTGGCCTTGTCCTTTCCTGAGTTACGAGACTCCTGGACTACTACTTCTTTCCTACTGTCACACTCATCTTCCCCACTTTTCTTTTTCCCCTCCCTGCATCTGATCCCTGTCCGCTTTCAACATCTGCATCCATGTCCACTTTCAATTATTCCCCCAAACTTTCTAATCCATACTCTTCCATACCCTAAATAGTATATTTCTTCTGAACTCAAATTCTGCAATGACATGAAAGATTCAATCGTGCTTTATAATTCCAAAAGAGAAAATCTTAAATGAGAGGTTTCCTTTCCAAGGAGAGCCAATACAATGAAGGATGGATTGTACTTAAATCACTAATCACTGTCATGTTTGAGCAATAGATGGGGATAAATTAATTTATGAGGCACAAACTATTCATAATTATCCATTTAATAGTCAAATAGGGATTTCTTATCAGACTGCATTAATAATAATTACATTTATGAGGAGAAAAATATTATGAAAATTTTGAAGATGTGTGAATAAAGATAAAGCATAGTATGCAAAGGTAATGTAGAATATATGTGATCTTGGGTTTTACATAATGGATTTGGAAAGCCTTGGCTCCAGTATGCTGCTGTTTTGCTAAGATATTCCTATATGTGAACTCAGATGAACTGATGAGAATTGATCATCATACCATAAGAATACCTTATTCATAACTCATTGTCCAAAAATGGGAAGTTGGTACATTCTGCATGCCCAAACATCAACATGATTACATGCTGGCAAAATGTTTAAATGGCAAAATTATTACTTAATAATAATAATAATAATAATAAATTGTATACATCATGCATCTCAACTACATCCTTGGCTTGCTCAATACTTCTGTCCAAATCTTGCTGGCTGTGAGGTGAAGGCATCATCAGTACTTTGAACAAGAAATCAAATTAATTTGCTGTTTGTCTCAAAATGAATGGCATTTGGTATAGGAGTGAACAGAAATTTGTTTGTTGAAACTTATTTTTTGTAATACTTCCTTAATTATTACCAGCATGATAGCTTTTATATCTGTGGTTTATATTTATATCTGTGGTTCCAACTGCAAATGGAGCATCTCACTCATTACTTCTTCTGCCTCCTTATAGAACCATCCTCCATAATAGCTTATATGAAAATAAGCATTATGAATATTAGTCTTGTGAAACTACTGCAAAAAAAAATTTGCACTTGGAAATTAATCTGCAAGCTGTTTTAGCACATTATGTGAATCATTTAAAATAGTTAGTTAACCTGCCTTTTTACTAATGCACTTCAATCCATGACTCAACAGACATTGACATTATTCTTAAAATAAGGGAGTCCTAAACTTGCCGACAGAATCCTGTCACTGGGTTTTGCATGGAATCCATTGGTAAGCAGGAACTCACTGAGATTCCCCAGCATTTAGCACTGGGGAATCTGTTCACAGATTCTTTGCCAGGTTTATTCTCTGGCAGCATTTACAATCCCATTTATTACACTGGAGATTTTGCAACTGTGAAGAAAAGAGAAAGACAAAAGTAAATTACATTTTTAAACTGTTTGTGATTGCAATGATATTTTGTTTATTTTCAAAAATCTTTAAAATCTTTTAGATAATTTTTAGTTCTTATGATTTTAAGTGTTAATTGTTTATTACACCTTTCATAACTTTTCAATTGTATGAAATCTCAGAGAGAGTTGGGCTTATGTTTTTGCCATCTATCAAAGGTTTTCTGCTATTTTATTGGCGAGTCTTGTCTGGTTCAAAGACACAATCCGATAATATTGTGCAGGGGCTTACCAATTGCGTCCAAGATACTGTCTGCCAATAAGTTTTAAAGACCTGAACCTGGTAATAGTGAATTTGAACAATGAGTGTGGCCCCCAGTCAGCATAATCCCAGCCAATAACAAGAGGATGGTACAAAACTTGCTGTCTGTATAGTTATGATATGTATTGATGTGAGTTAGCAAATACCGAACCAGCACATACACCTTAGAAAATAAGAAATGAAGTAGAAGAACAAAGGAAATTAGGGATACAGATAAGCAGTAGGCCAATGAAACAATTAAAAATACTAATAAATTACTATATATTTCTAGGAACATAGAATTCAAAAGTGATAGAGTTTTGTAAAACTTGTATAGGACATTGTCGTGTCATACTTAAAATACTGCACACAATTCTGGTCTCCATTAAAAGGATAAAGGCTATTGACCCAATGGAGAAAGTGTGAGGGAAAAGTTACAAGGGTGGTATCAGAACAGAGAGATTACAGCTGTGAGCAAAGATTGAACAGGTTAGGGTTTTCTGCTTTAGCAAAAAAAATATTTAAATGAGAACTGATAGAGGTCTTTAAAATTATGAATTTGTTGAACAGAGTAGATATAGAGAAAGTATCTTCACTTGTGGGAGAATCCATTTGGGGGTTCATTAATACAAGTTAGTTGCTAATAAATTGAATCAAGAAATAAAGAGAAATTTCTTTACGCCAAAGTATTATTAGAAAGTTACTTATTTAGGCAACAGTTTAGAATTTCAAAAGGAAAGTAGATGTATTTATGGAAGAAATGAAATGAAAGAAATGTGGCAAACTTAAATGACATAAATGGAATGGGAAGGATGTGTGGAGTTTAAATACTGGCATGCAGCAGTTGGGTTGCATGGGCAGGTTCTTCGATGTATATTCTATGACATAAAGTCCCAGAATAGTTACTCTGAGACTTCTTTTAAAATTTTAAGCGAGAACTGTTCAAGTCTGTTGTCATAATAAAAGTGATGCTACTGAATTACAGTTGACCATTTACAATACTTAGAAGTTAATGTAGCTTTGATTTATTGTCTGTAGTGTTAACTTTAAATAACATTGGAAACAATAAGTAGAGGACTTCAATAGATTATTGAACATAATACAGAATAGTATTGTACATTGTTTCTTGGCTTTAATGGGACTGCATGCTTTTCAAAACAAGTTTATAGAAATTTCCATACTTACGATAAATATTTAATTTGCAGACAAATGCTGTTTGTGCTGACATTTATTGGGAATATTGGTGATAATTATCAGTTTTTAAGAATGTACTCAGATGTCTGATTTTGCAGCTGGAAATATAGCAACTATTTTGTATTTCAGCAGTATATATTTTTTATTGGTCTTTGTTCATTTTATTTGCTTTATTATCCGAAAATTATTTTCAGTGATAGTAAAGGTTGGTATTCTACAGGTTGGTGAATGCTGATTTGAAAACAGAAGTATAAACTGGAATATGAATAGAACTTCAAAAATTCTGTTGTTATATAAAATAATGTAAAGATTGGTTCAGTAGCAGTATAGTATTGCCTGACCATCTGTTTTAAATTTTAAATACAACATGTAATCTGTTTTAAGTAGTTAAGCTAATGATATTTGCCCTATGCAGAATATAAGGCTATATCTAACTTGGTGTGAAGTTTTCAGTTATTTGACACCCTATCCTGCTGGGGTAATATAAGAGGAATTATGAAGGCACCATAGGGCTTTTGCTTCAACAATGTCAGATGTAAAATTAATCATAACACAAATTATTTTAATCAATTAATATGCATCACAATGCATCTTGGTGTTTCACATTTATTAAGAGGATTTACTATTAAATAGATTTTTATTGATGGACCATCAAAACTTGATGGTGCAAACTTGTAATGAGTTTCTGTTATGATACTTTATTAAAATGTGAGGTAAATGTTGCTCTTTTTTAATCCATATTCTGTATTGATCATGTTTTCTTATGAAATAGAGGAGGCTATTAAGCCCATCAAGTCTATGCTGGCTCTCAGAGCAATTCCATCAATCTCATTTCCCCACTTAATTTCCTGTAACTTATTCTGCTTCACATACCCATCAACATCCCCCCAAGCCACCCACAGTTGGGGTAAATACAGTGGCCAATCAACCTACCAACCAGCACATCTTTGGCTTGAGGGAGAAAACTGGAGTACCTGGGAAAACCCACCCAATCACAGGAAGAATGTACAAACTCAACACTGATAGCACCGAAGTTCAGGAATGAATCTGGATCACTGGAGCTCTGGGGCAGTAGTGCTACTTCAGCAACACCATGCTGCCCTTCAGCAACACAACAATGTTTATGAAAAATTTAAAGTAATAACTTGCCCGCCAGTTTTTCCTTCCTCCTCTTTGCAAAGGCCTGATCCTTCTCCCAACTATGCAGCTACTGAAAGCAAAAACTCAAACAGAATTGCAATTGGAGGACTGAAACCCAGTTCTCGTCACTTAAAGGAGCAAAATAATTTAAAAATTGTCACCTTTCATTTGTCTGCTAATCAACAAACCTTGAATCTGCATTGAAATTAATGGCATTCCAATGCTGGGTTTGGACTAATATACAACCTGAATCTGTTTGGCCATTTCCCAGCACAATTCTGGGGAGTCCCAGCATGACTTGGCCCCACTGTTGGTTTCCATAGGGATCTCAGCAACAGAGTTCAGTAATGGATTTAGCCTTTTGAATCTGTCAGTAAATTCTGGATTCAACACATGTGTATAAATCTGAGGCGTAGTTAAATTTCAATGCCTGAATGCATTCCATTTGGAATTCAGCCAGCATGGTGTTTGGTTCAATATTTAATAAAGGTCCTTTTCAGAGCTCCTATATTGGAGTTTGCTATCTGTAGTTGCATAAAGGGAAGCCATTGATGCACTTTATATAAAGAGTGATAACTGTCTTTTTTGCCAGTGAATAGTAGGCGTGGAGCATGCACATGACTTTGCTGGCATTGCAGGTTTCCTCAAAGTCCAGGATGCCATTGAATGCTTTCACTTTACTCTGCAGGTGCCACATGACATCCCTGACCTATGCTTGAGGAAAAACATCCAACTCGTGTGTGCTAAATCTTGCAGGTCATTGTCCAGTATCCCCCTGAAGTCATGATGCTTTTATTCTCTCGCTGATGACCGTGCTATTTGCAAATGAGTTGCTATGGCAAACCAAGGACAAGCTATTAGATCGCCAGGGTAATTGTGAAATTAAAACTCAATGAGGTTTGCAAGCTCAAATAAGCCCGCCTCCATTGTGTTTGACCAGGATTCATTCTTAGACTGCCATTAGAGAAATTGAATTCCTGGGCTGAAATGTTGAGTAGTTTGATCATGAGGAAGAATACCACATTGTCTGACCCATGACTGCCAAATTCAATTATCGGTATTGACCTTAGCTATGATGTTACCAAGTCTCAGATTTTTGTGACAGGGCAATTGGTAGGTCAAAAATGAGAAAATATTCAACATATTAGCATAGGGCCCTATTAACATGGGGCTTGACAGGGGAGTTCTGGGGAAGGTGTTTCCCCTAGAAACCTGGAACTAGGGGGTCACAATCTCAAAATAAAGGATGGGATATTTAGGGTTGAAACAAGGAGAAAGTTGTTCACACAGAGGGTGGTGAATTTTTGCAATTATTCTCCTGATGTTATTGTTTACATTCAAAACTGACTTCAATGGATTTCTAGATATTAGTGGAATCAGGAATATGTGGGATCAAGCAGGAAAATGGTATATAAGTAAATAAGCCATGATTTTATTGAATGGCTTGAGGAGCTGAATGGCCTACTCCTGATCCTATTTCCCATGTTCTTACATCCTTATATTTTGAGCTACTACTAATTAAATCAATATTACTGATATCATAACAAAACATGATAAAAGACTAAAAAAATTTGTTTTCGCATTTAACTTAAAGTGATCAATAAAAGAAACGGTAGAAAACATACTCTGTGACCGATTAATGTAATATGTTTAGAAATGACACCAGTTATATATTATTGTTTTCTAATATTTCTCTTTATCCTGGATTGAACCGCAATGTACCTCTTAATTCTCCTTGAAAAATATTGCTCAGTTTTTATGACAGGAATTGGAGGAGTAGCAGCTGAGATATGCGGCAAACTGCCCTAAGCCCAGCAGGTTGAGGAGCCAGTGATCTTACCTCCTGGATCTCATCTGCATTGGCAGGCAGGAGGAAAGGTTGAGTGGTAGGAGTGATGTGGGTTGAGGGAAGCTGAGGGAACAGTTCTCAGTATTGAGATAAGTCATGGGAAGCGAGTTTCAACTGAGTCTCATTATCATGTGGGTTGTCTGTGACAGGGGAGGTCTGCATTCCCTCGTGGATTCCTGAACCTGGCTTGTGTGGACCAAGGGAAATTTTGCCTTGACTGTTAACAGGTTTCAGATCAGTGATGCTTGACTACCAACACACTGCTGGAACCACACCGGTGTGCAAATTCAGATAAGCTAATTGCATCGGTAGTTGATTTCAATTAGCCAGAAGAAGTTAATTTACATAATTAAGAAGTTATAATGTTGCTGGGGGTACCTGACATTCTATGCATTTACTTCATAATATATAGTTGGTTATATCAGGAAATTGAATCTTTAATTGCGTCTGTTGCTACTCAGCTGGCAATGTTGATCAGAGCTCGGAATCTTTTCTTTGTTTATTTCAATTCTTTGAAATGAGGATTGGATCCTTGTATATTCATGATCATTGGAGTTATTGTGGTGCACCAGAGGTCTGTTTGTAGTGTTGAAAACTTTATCTTTTTATAGCACAGGGGCTTTCATGTTTCTGGCATAGAGAGCTGGCCCTGCTGAATTTTGTATTTTTGACTTTCTGTCTCAATTAACTAGACGATAGTCAAAAGGGAAAACTTGTTTTTAGCAACTTGGCAGGACCACATGATCAGACATGGGGAAAACCTCTAAAAGGTGGGACTTTGCCAGATAAAGTAAGCTGTTTCTTGGGAATGAAAAACCGACTAATTTTTCCAGAATGATACAGTGAACACGTGAGTAGTGTTGGTCCCTTTAATACTATCTTGTAAGTCTACTGCAGGAGATGCACCGAAAGAAAGTACTCCTGTTTGGGCTGAAAATCACTCTACCTTTAAAATCATGTGTATTAGCTTGATTTAAACTACATGGCCTATAAGTTAAATGTAATTTAAAATGGATACACAGTTGATCCGAGTCGCAGGAAACAGGACAGTTTGCACATACGTCAGAAGTGCACCAGGTAGCCAGTAAAGCTGTTGAGGGTATTGGTTATATTAGCAATCATATTGTCTGATGCCATTTTCTTCTGGGACCTGGTTTCTCTTTAGTTCTTGTAAACCTTATTTGAATCCAGCATCAGTAAAGAGCAAGGCTAAGGCAGCTACGTTGATCATTTGTGCATGGCTTTCTCTTTTAGTTGCTCGGAAAAGCTGTGTACACAGTACTAGGGTTATTTGGGAAATAGCTTGGCGGTATGAATTTTGTGAGAATGGGAATTTCGTACAGAGGGATAAGAAGATGCTAGGTAATTTAAAGTGCCAACAATAGATATCTGAATAATCAGTCCAATTTATGAGAATATTGGTATATCTAAGACCCATTCCTGTATATGTCCAGAACATTTCATATGTTTCTATAATCGTGGATACATTTCCTGATTTGAGAGTAATTGGTCTCACAACAGGGCACACAAAAAGCTGAGAATTTCTTTGAATGTACATTCAGACCCACAGATGTATAGAGTTCTGGGAAATGGTAGGTAGGTAGTTGTCTGGCAAGGTTGAAAAAGACAGACAACACAGGAATACCAAGGATTGGTGGCATTTAAATCCCTTAAAATTCCATGGCATGTGGGGAAACCTAGGCTTCCGTTTCTGGTCTGAATGTCTGTCCCTAGAAGATATCCTGGTCAATCAATGATATGGGACACAATGAATTACCATTTGGGAGACTATTGTCTAATAAATGAAAGGTAGTTCAAATATTTTAATGACAAATTGTGTCAAATAAATTAATCAAAATCTTTGATAAAGTAATGGAGACAGCTAATAAGATTAGTGATTGATGTGTACATGAATTTTAAAAAGGAGGTTGACAAAGTACCACATAATAGATCTGTAAGCAAAATTAAAGCCCATGAGATTAAAGAACAGTGGCAGCAGGGATACACAATTTGCTAAAGACACAAAACAGAGAATACTGGTGAGCAGTTGTTTTTCAGGCTGAAGGGAAGTATGCAGTGGTGTTCCCCAGGGTTGATATTAGAACCACTGTTCTTGTTGATATATATTAATAATCTAGGTTATGTACATACAGGACATAATTTCAAAGTTTGCAGATGATATGATACTTAGAAATGTCGTAAACTTAGAAATGAAGAGGATAGTAACAGATTTCAAGAGGGCATTGACAAACCGATAAACTATTCATACACACAGCATGTGAATTTAACACAAAGGTATGATGTGATGCATCTTAGTATGAAGAATGAGGAGAGGCAATGCTACAATTTTAAAGGGGGATCAGGATCAGAGGGACTTGTGTTTATATCAATACAAGTCTTTGAATGTGCAGCCAAATTGAAAGTACTATTCCAAAAGATTACACAATCCCTTGTTATTATTAATAGGGAAATAGATTACAGAGGAAAGAAAGTAATGCTAAACCCATAAAAAATACTGGTTTGGTCTCAGCTGGATTTTTCATCCAGTCTATCCCCATCAATTTATCAAGGTACCATTTCTTTGAGCACTGCAATCCTTTGAGAGAACTGAATCATATTTCACCTCTTACAACCTTTAACAATATTTGATGTTTTTTATCAGAACACTTAAATAAGTGGTTTGCTCCTTTTTAAATTGTCTGTAAGCAGTTATCTATTTTTAATTTATTCCTGTTGAGTAAGGAAAGATGCACAAATGTTTTGCTAGAGAAACATGGAGCCATTCTAACAAAAGATTGGTTCTTCAAAACTAATTGTCAATCATTCAGCAAGCAAAATTTATTATGGATATTTATTGTGATTGTATACATTTTCTTTTGAAAAGCATTTCAGAAAGCTGATTGCACTCAAAAAAAATAGTCAATCATGAGAATTGGAATTATAAGAAATAGTTCATATTTGACATTTACCAATGTGATTTTATATGATGCACTGATTGGACAGAAAACAATTTAAGGCATATTTACATATGTATTTACTCAAATAATGTTACTTGCATATTGTTACTTGCAATTTTGGACAAAGTTTCATGATGAATCATCTGACCACTCAATGTCAGCAGTCAAGCATGACCTGGGAAGATGTACTGGAATAATTCTGAAAATTTTAAAAATTGGATGTCATAGGAGAAGGTTTCATTGACAGTGGGGGCATACCACAAAAAATAACTTTTAAAAATAGATGCCCCTTTTCTTTGAAAGAAATTTGTATTTGTCATCATGTCTGCATTGTATTTGTTCATTCATACTCTGAATGCTCCTTATATACTCCATTTTCTAATGAATCAAATATAAATATTTTGATTGTATTAAAAAATATTACAACATAGAACTAATTTATTGTGCTGATTACACTCCTGCAAAGATAAATTATGAAAATAAGTAGTGCTTTATAATGATAGATAAGTTTAAACTTACAAGAACTGACACTGAATCAATTCAAAGTAAAATTATTTGATTAAAACTTCCTAATTTCCTGATTTAAAATATGATAAGATGTGGATGCTTTAAAGATCTACAGGTCTAAACAAAGGGTAAAAGTTTTTTAAATTATATTATACATTAATGCAGAGAAAATTAGAACTAACAGCAGGAAATCAAGTAAATGCTAATTTAACTGGACTGATATTCTTACACTATTGTTATTTCAAAACTGCATGGAAAGCTGAATCATTTTTACTTCATGTGATACTGTGTGCATGTTATGTGAATACCTAAAACTTCTTATCAATGTTGTCAGAATCTTGGTGGGGATTTATGAAATAATGTTCATGGTTTTGGTTTTGCAACAGTACTAAAGTTGTAGAAAGTATCTAGGTTAGGTGGCAGAGAGAACCGGTATGGGGATCCCTGGAGAAGTTTGAGATTAATACCTCGAGGAATGTAGTTCTAATGCAACGTCATACCGGGTTTAAACAATACGTAGTGATCCCTTAGATCTCCCAAGTATTTAGTAAGTTTACCTGAATTTAATTTCACATGCTATCTAAATGTTTGATTTCTAACCACTGTGAGAGAAACTGTTTGCATGCTTATAACTGTGTGTATACAGAACTTTCCCTGGACAGGAAGATTAAAATTCAAGATAGGCAATGTAAATGATACTCCCCAAATGAAACCTTTACAGTACTGGTCATTGAGCAGAGTGTGAATGCACATTGAAATACATAGATCAATATTAACCATATTGTAACATAAACTGCATGTAAGAGGCAGCATATTGTAATTTTTATCCATGAATATTTGTTTCTTAGAGGGATTTTACTGATAGAAAATACTGGATGCCTGGTATCACAGGTGCAGTAACACCTGGGAGGCTGAAGGTGAAAAATTACAAGAAAGTTATCTGCACTTTGTGCAATACAAGGCTGTTTGTTTCGAGAAAAAAGTGCAATGAATAAAATGTATGTAATTAAAAATATATAGGGCTTTCTGTAACAATATTTGTATAATTAATAGTTTTTAATGCAACACATAAATGAGTATTTCTGTATCTATAAAGAAAGTATATTTAAAACCATTATATTTTGGCAAAGCACTGATTAATTATAATTGATTAGCTGCTTACAAATCGTAATCGACATGCATTTAAATAAGTAATTAATTGGCTTGTCATTGAGCCAGCTGGTATGGGCATGGTTCCGCACTCTATAGTCATTTGATGTCGTTGCTCAGATTTTGCTCAGCTCAGGATTACTTGCATCATTGCAATTATACATCCATTGGAAAATACATTCTGAAAGATTTGGTTGTATGATAAGAATTTTTAAGATAACATCTTTGAATGTTTACATGTGAACAAATGTTCTTAAGAATAAATGGACAAGGCTGAATCATGCTGGCTGTGGCTGGTAGTCCTGAAAGGAACCAAGAGCTTTCAGCAGCTTTGAGGTAAATAAAGTCCCAGACTTATGTGGGTCCATGATAAGTTCAGGACGTGCTGAGTGACAGATGTTGCCACATCTGCCGCTCGGCACATCCAGAATCTACATAAGTCTGGCATCCAGCCCACTCATTTATGGACAGGTGGGATCTATGGACAGTGAGCATATCCATAGTGCATATCTGCTCTCAGTAAATTGATACACCTCATACTTCTGAGATCATACTTTGTTGCAGATGTAAAACAATCTAGTAGGTGCTTCTGGTTTGCATTTCCTACCTCTACATTGATGCTGTCGTGCACATTCCAGTTTTAGAAGTTCTTTGATCAAGTAATAATTTACTTTGATTTGAAGACATTTAGAATTTTAATCCCTTATGTGATCCCAACTCTACGTGAACAAAATAATAACAGTTTGTTACATGGTATAGCAGTCATGTTCTTAGAAAAATACCTGCCTTCCAATGCACTGGAGAATCTGTTGGTACATATAATTATAGATACAGCATGTTGAAAAGGTATTTCATTCCATTCATTTCAGGTACTGTACAACTTATAAGAAAATGTGCTTTTGTGTCATACTTAGAATATGATTAGCTCACATTTTGTACTTATGAAGAGCAACTCATGACTGAACAAAGAAGGCATGTACAAAGCATCAATTAGCAAGACGAGTGAAGGCTGCTGCCAATGAAATTCAAAGGATTGTGACCTAGATGTTTGATCCATTTAAAAATAAAAATGCAAGACTGAGCATGTGGTACTCACATAGATGGGTTACGTGACAAGTTGAGCTAAGAGAACTAGTATAACAATCCCCGAAGAAGTTTGAGATTGCTACCATATTGCTCGTTGGAAAATAGTAGACCAGTCTCTCAAGACTCTCCTGTGATTCTGTGAACTGATGACTGATCTGTTACCAGAGTGAAAGGAACTTGTGAAGCTGAATGGAATCAGCTGATTATTACACTTTGAATAAGCAGTTGTACTTATTCCCAGCTGTTTGTTCATAATTCTGTAAATTCCTTAATCTCAATTACCTGTCTAACACCCTATCAAATTTAAGGAATCAGCTTTCACCACATTTTCAAGTATGGCATTCCAGATCTCAACAACTTTCTGGAAGAATAAACTCACCTTCTGTCCTGATCTTCTACTTATGATTTTAACTCCATATCCTCTGGTTAATACTTACATACCAGAGGGAATAGTTTTTTTTTTGTCTACTCCGCAGTAGGGTACCTATCATCCCCTGAACATCTCCATTTGATCTCTTCTTTACCTTTTTAAGCAAAACAGCCTGACCATTTCCAATCTAATGTTTGGAAATATCCTGGAAAAAACCCTCTCCACCACTTGTATCTTTCCTGATGAGTGGTGTACAGAATACTCCAGCTGGGCCTACAAGTGACCTATAAAGCTTTAGCATAAGCTCTTTGCACTTATAAATTTGCCGATTGACACCACTGTTGCTGGCAGAATCTCAGATGGCACAAGGAGGCATACAGGAGTGAGGTAGATCAGCTGGTTGAGTGATGTCATAACAACAACCTCGCACTCAACGTTAGCAAGATGAAGGAATTGATTGTGGACTTCAGGAAGGGGAAGTCAGTAGAACACACACCAGTCCTCATTGAGGGGTCAGCAGTGGAAAGGGTGAGCAGCTTCAGGTTCCTGGGCATCTACACCTTGGGCCCAACACATTGATGCCATCATGAAGAAGGCATGCCAGTGGCTCTACTTCGTTTGGAGTTTGAGAAGATTTGGTATGTCACCAAAGACTCTTGCAAATTTAGAAACATAGAACATAGAAAAACTACAGCACAATTCAGGCCTTCAGCCCACAAAGCTGTGCCGAACATGTCCCTACCCTAGAAATTACTAGGCTTACCCCTAGCCCTCTATTTTACTCAGCTCCATGTACCTATCCAACAGTCTCTTAAAAGACCCTTTCGTATCTGTCTCCACCACCGTTGCCGGCAGCCCATTCCATGCACTCACCACTCTCTGAGTAAAAAACTTACCCCTGACATCTCCTCTATACCTACTCCCCAGCACCTTAAACCTATGTCCTCATGTGGCCACCATTTCAGCCCTGGGGAAAAGCCTCTGACTGTATACCCGATCAATACCTCTCATCATCTTATATACCTCTATCAGGTCCCCCCTCATGCTCCTTCACTCCAAGGAGAAAAGACCAAGTTCCCTCAACCTGCTTTCATAAGGCATGCTCCACATTCCAGGCAGAATCCTTGTAAATCTCCTCTGCACCCTCTCTATGGCTTCCACATCCTTCCTGTAGTGAGGTGACCAGAACTGAGCACAGTACTCCAAGTGAGGTCTGACCAGGGACCTATATAGCTGCAACAATACCTCTTGGCTCCTAAATTCAATTCCCCAATTGATGAAGGACAATACACCATATGCCTTCTTAACCACAGAGTCAACCTGCACAGCCGCTTTGAGCGTCCTATGGATCAGACCCCAAGATCCCTCTGATCCTCCACACTGCCGAGAATCCTACCATTAATACAAAATTCTGCCATCACGTTTGACCTACCAAAATGAACCACTTCACACTTACCTGGGTTGAACTGCATCTGCCAATTCTCAGCCCAACTTTGCATCCAATCTATGTCCCTCTGTAACCTCTGACAGCCCTCCAAACTATCCACAACACCCCCAACCTTTGTGTCATCCACAAACTTTACTAACCCATCCCTCCACTTCCTCATCCAGGTCGTTTATAAAAATCACAAAGGGTCCCAGTACAGATCCCTGAGGTACACCACTGGTCACCGACCTCCACGCAGAATATGACCCTTCAACAACCAAACTTTGCCTTCTGTGGGCGAGCCAGTTCTGGATCCACACTGCAATGTCCCCTTGGATCCCATGCCTCCTTACTTTCTCAATAAGCCTTGCATGCTGAAATCCATATACACTAAATCTACTGCTCTCCCTTCATCGATGTGTTTAGTCACATCCTCAAAAAATTCAATCAGGCTCGTAAGGCAGGACCTGCCCTTGACAAAGCCATGCTGACTATTCCTAATCATATTATACCTCTCCAAATTTTCATAAATCCTGCCTCTCAGGATCTTCTCCATCAGTTTACCAACCACTGAAGTAAGACTCACTGGTCTATAATTCCCTGGGCTATCCTTACTCCCTTTCTTGAATAAGGGAACAACATCCACAACCCTCCAATCTTCCGTAACCTCTCCCGTCTCCATTGATGGTGCAAAGATCATAGTCAGAGGCTCTGCAATCTCTTCCCTCGCCTCCCACAGCAGCCTGGGGTACATCTCATCCAGTCCCGGTGACTTATCCAACTTGATGCTTTCCAAAAGTTTCAGCACCTCCTCTTTCCTAATATCTACATGCTCAAGCTTTTCAGCCTGCTGCAAGTCCCCACTACAATCCCCCAGATCTTTTTCCGTAGTGAATACTGACGTTAAGTATTCGTTAACTACCTCCGCTATTTCTTCCGGATCCATATACACTTTCCCACTGCTGCACTTGATAGGCCCTATTCTTTCGCATCTTATCCTCTTGCTCTTCACAAACTTGTAGAATGCCTTGGGGTTTTCCTTAATCCTGCCCGCCAAGGCCTTCTCATGCCCCCTTCTGGCTCTCCTAATCTCCTTCTTAATCTCCTTCCTATTAGCCTTATACTCATCCAGATCTCTAACATTACCTAGCTCTCTGTACCTTTTGTAAGCTTTTCTTTTCCTTTTGACTAGATTTATTATAGCCTTTGTACACCATGGTTCCTGTATCCTCTCGTGACTCCCCTGTCTCATTGGAACATGCCTATACAGAAATCCACACAAATATCCCCTGAGTATTTGCCACATTTCTTCCGTACTTTTCCCTGACAACATCTGTTCCCAATTTAATCTTCCAATTACCTGCCTGAGAGCCTCATAATTCCCTTTACTCCAAGTAAACACCTTTCTAGTCTGTTTGTTCCTATCTCTCTCCAGTGCTAACGTAAAGGAGATAGAATTATGATCACTATCACCAAAATGTTCACCCACTGAGAGATCTGACACCTGACCAGGTTCATTTCCCAATACCAAATCAAGCACAGCCTCTCCTCTTGTAGGCCTATCTACATATTGTGTCAAGAATCCTTCCTCAACACACTTAACAAACTCCTCCCCATCTAAACCCCTCACTGTCTGGAGATGCCAATCGATGTTTGGGAAATTAAAATCCCCCATCACCACAACTCTGTTATTCTCACACCTTTCTAGGATCTGCTTCCCTATCTGCTCCTCAATATCCCTGTTACTATTGGGCGGCCTATAAAAAACACGCAGTAAAGTTATTGACCCCTTCCTGTTCCTAACCTCCACCCACAGAGACTCTGTAGACAGTCCCTCCATGATGTCCACCTTTTCCGCAGCCGTGACACTATCTCTGATCAGCAGTGCCACTCCCCCACCTCTTTTGCCTCCCTCCCTGTCCTTTCTGAAACATCTAAAACCCGGCACTTGAAGCAACCATTCCAGTCCCTGAGCCATCCAAGTCTCCGTAATGGCTACCACATCATAGCTCCAAGTATTAATCCAAGCTCTAAACTCATCTGCCTTGTTCACAATACTCCTTGCGTTAAAATAGACACATCTCAAACCTGTCTGAGCACGTCCCTTCTCTATCACCTGCCTATCGTACCTACTACTAGCTTTCTCTATTTGAGAGCCAAACTCCTCTTCCCCAGTCTCTCCAGTTCGGATCCCACCCCCCAACAATTCTAGTTTAAACTCTCCCCAGTAGCCTTAGCAAACCTCCCTGCCAGGATATCGGTCCCCTGGGATTCAAGTGCAACCCGTCCTCTTTGAACAGGTCATACCTGCCTCAAAAGAGGCCCCAATGATCCAGAAATCTGAATCCCTGCTCCTTACTCCAATCCCTCAGCCACACATTTAACCTCCTCCTCATTCTTTTCCTATACCCACTGTCACTTACCACAGGCGGTAATCCGGAAATTACTACCTTTGAGGTCCTGCTTCTCAACTTCCTTCCTAATTCTGTATAGTCTCTTTTCAGGACCTCATTCCTTTCCTTACCTATGTCGTTGGTACCAATATGTACCACAACCTCTGGCTGTTCTCCCTCCCCCTTCAGGATATCTTGGATGTGATCAGAAACATCCCGGACCCTGGCACCTGGGAGGCAAAGTACCTTCCAAGTTTCTTTCCTGCGTCCACAGAATCACTTGTCTGCCCACTTAACTACAGAGTCCCCTATCACTAGTGCCCTCCTCTCTCCTTCCTACCCTTCTGAGCCACAGGGCTGGACTCTGTGCCAGAGACACTGCCACTGTTACTTCCCCCAGGCAGGCTGTCTCCCCCAACAGTACTCAAACAGGAGTCCTTATTATCAAGGGGTACAGCCACAGGGGTACTCTCTGGTACCTGACTCTTCCCCTTCCCCCTCCTGACTGTGACCCACTTGCCTGACTCCCGTGGTCCCCGTGTGACCACCTGCCTATAACTCCTTTCTATCACCTCCTCATTCTCCCTGACCAGACGAATGTCATCGAGCTGCATCTCCAGTTCCCTAACACGGTCCCTCAGGAGCTGCAGCTCGACACACCTGGTGCAGAAGTAGCCCTCCTGGAGGCAGGGAGACTCCGGGAACTCCCACATCTGACACTGAGTACAGGAAACTGCACTCATACCCCTTCCTTAACTCAAGTCACCTACCTTTCCTTGCCCCTTTACGCCGAAGCCCCTTGAGCCAAAGCCCAAAACTCTCTGCCACCTCTCACTCCGCTGCCCGCTCTGACAGACTACAGTTGTACGGTGGAGAGCATCCTGACTGGTTGCATCACCACTTGGTATGGAGGCTCCATTATGCAGGATCGAAAGAGGCTGCAGAGGTTATAGACTCAGCCAGCTCCATCACGGGCACAACCCTTCCCACCATCGAGAACTTCTTCAGGAGGCTGTGCTTCAAGAAGATGGCATCATTCGGGGCATTCACCATCCGAAACATGCCCTTTTCTCGTTACTACCATCGGGGAGGAGGTACAGGAGCCTGAAGACTCACATTCAACGCTTTAAGAACAGCTTATTTTCCTCTGCCATCAGATTTCTGAATGGTCCATGGATCCATGAGCACCACCTTGTTATTCCTCTTTTGTGCTATATATTTATTTTTGTAATTTTTATGCCTTGCACTGTAATGCTGCTGCAAAACAACAAATTTCATGACATATGTCAGTGATAATAAACCTGATTCTGATTATATTCTATGCCATTTCATTTTTAAAAAATTATTGTTTCAACATGTCCTCCGAACTTTGAGGATTTGCATATTTGGACATCAAGCTCTCCCTGTTCATTGAAAAGCAAATAATTCGAAGATGCTGGATATCTGAAATAAAATGTAAAAATGCTGAAGGTTTGAGCAGCATCG
The DNA here is from genome assembly GCF_009764475.1 of Pristis pectinata. Lineage (NCBI taxonomy): Eukaryota > Metazoa > Chordata > Chondrichthyes > Rhinopristiformes > Pristidae > Pristis > Pristis pectinata. The sequence continues at coordinate 26,148,880 of NC_067417.1, forward strand.
TGGAGAAAGAAACAGTTAAAAGATCATCAATCAGAAACTTTAACTCAGTTTCTCCCTCCACAGATGTTGCCTAACTAGCTGAGTATTTCCAGCATTATCTATTACCATTATGTACATTGTTACATTTCATTATCATGGCATTTACATCTTCTGTCCCTTAATATCAGTTTTGCTTTTCTTGTATTGGTGGGGAGAGTGGATTGGAAGTTTGAAGATTGATGTGGGATGAGGTGGGGTGGGGGGTATAAGATGTCAATTGTGGGAGTAGGGCGAAATGAAGGCCAGGAGTTTGTTGGACTGTTACAGGAATGCTGGAGACTGGGAGATTATTGTAGGTGTTGGGATATTGGGAACCATCAGATTGTTTGGGCAGAGTTCAGGATCAGGACCTGCAGCAAAAGGATGAGTCTTGTGGTTGGAGGTCAGTGGTGAAGGGAATATGGAGATTGGGGCTGTGGGGAATTGATTTAATGCTGTTGAGATGTAAAAGGCAGCATAACAACAAGAACCAATTAAAAAATCATCAGTGCAGGTAAAATTAATATACTGCACTTTGGCAAATGCAGCCATATGACAATGGTCCTCGCGCGGTGTATGAATGGGCAGGAACTAGGACTGAAGCAAAGTACGCCATATGTTTTAGCTCAGCAAGGGGTGAAATCACATGTGTTCTGCTACAGTGGACTCCAGTGCTAACACTGTGACCCAGGTTTACTGAGGGAATGTAATGTGTATAGAACATGAAATTCTAGGTGCTTTGAACACATCTTCACACAATGACAAACAGCATAAAGCTGTCCAATTTCAATTTATGTCAGAACTCTGCAAGGAGGATGGAGTCTATTTTGACCAGCATCTGGGGAATGGTCAGACTGTCTTATTCTTTCTTGTACACTGCTCTCATGCAGGACATTTGACATGTTAAGGCACAGTCCAAGAGAGTGGCACCAGCTTTATAGGCAAGGCACCAAATGTCCTTTCTTTGGATGACAGCCTGCATGCACTTCTGACATCCACTCTATGCCACACACATTAGTTCCAACCCATACCAAAAGTCAGCAATCTGAAAGTAGACATTTGCTCCATACATAATGTTGCCCATCATAGCCATCTGAAGTCAAATCAGTGGAAATTCTGCAACCTTTCATTTCTACAGTGGTAACCAGTTTCATAGAATTATAAAAATAAGGAAACCATCTCAAGCTAATTCAGCAAATGTATTATTTTACAAATATGAACAGAGTAGTTGGATTTATACATTGTCAAGTGTATGACTCTTCATGGCTTTTCAGATAGTGATAGTTGTGAGGTTGGAAGTTATAAGGTTAGCCAGATTGATATTGCACAAGGGAGGATGAGGACAATTAAGGTTAAACACATTTGTATTTATAATTCTTTAAAAGTTCCAGTGGTTAATGTTCCAAATGGTAATTACATTGTTTGTCTCTGCCAGATCCCCATTCAAAAAAAAAATCAAAGCGTGAAAGAGCTCAGGTTGTTTTTGTCATATGGCCATATTTGCTAAAGTGCAGTATATTATTGATGGCCTTCATAAGCTTGCTTAATAACTAAAACCATGCATGTTGATGTCAACAGCCATATGGTTACAACAATTTCATCATTTTGCAGCAATTCATGGCACCATCGTTATATTAAGAAGCAAGGAGATCAAAATAACTCATACAGCTTCTGAGACAAGTTGGGACCTAAATCTCTGTGGGAGCATTAGCACCTCTGAAACTAGGGTATAAGTTGAAGTGTAACATGGATTGTGGCTTCCAGACCAGGGATCCTGCTGTTTCTTGGCTTTCAAGATCTAATAGCTCCCATTAGACCAATCATTCTATTGATCAATGGGATGGCAGATAAATGTTGATAGTAATATACCTCCTGTCATCCTGCTTAACTTGCACATGATTATTTACTTTCTGTTGATTGTTATTAGTTCACTTTTACTGTAATCATTAATACTTAACCTTGAGATATATTGCCCTTGAATTTGCATATGTGTTGCAACAATATCTCCCCATAACTTCAATAAGACCTCGAGAGAAATAGCATAAATGGCTGCACTGGGAGTTTGGGACAGATTTAAAAACTATTGTTGTTAAATAAAATCTTCTCAGCCATTGCAGATCTTTCTGACTGCCCTGATCTTTGACTCCTCTGGTAAGAAAGCTGAATTGCACTGATTTGAAGGGTTGCACTACCACCATTGATTAATCTAGTTTGGTTAACAATCAATATTTTGCAGAATTGGTAAGTGGCAGCATGAAGCAAATATAGGCATCATAGGGGAGATCCTAGAAAAGAAACCCCAAACCAATTTCAAATATACACATGCAATAAATCTGCCTGCTTTGTACTTTTGGCAGTAATATATGTTAACATAATTACATATCAGAATATACAAAATAATTTCTAACATTGTGTGGGTAAATTGCAAAATTTAGCAATCAAACTTCTTTAAATTTTTTTTTATTTACAGCGTGGTAACAGGCCCTTCCAGCCCAACAAGCCTGCACCGCCCATTTTAAACCCAAATTAACCTACCCATACATCTTTGGAATGTGGGAGGAAACTGGAGCACCCGGAGGAAACCCACACAGACACAGGAGAACGTACAAGCTCCTTACAGACAGCGACGGGAATCGAACCCTGATCGCTGGCTCTGTAATAGCGTCACGCTAACCACTACCTACCGTGCTGCCCTTAAAAAAAAACAACTGGAGCTCCTGTTCAGCGAGTCCAGAGTACGGTTATGTTCCATGACTAAGCAGCAAGGCCTTAAGACCTGAAAGAACTAAAAATAAAGAATGTTCCCCACCAAAGCCCCTTTGAAATGGATTTCAATAAAATAGTACAACTGAAATTCAGCACCTGTTTAGTTCAGTGTACGACACTATTCTTGATCCTATTTCTTTTGTAAGTTCTGAAAACTTGTTGCTTATTGGTCTGAAGTCCTGATTCTTGATGCTAATACCCACCTTCTGCTGGATCCCCTTCACATATCACTGCCCCACCTCCAAATTCACCTCCACTGTCAGACAGTGCAAGTCACATTGTAATAATGGACCCAGAACCACAATTAAATAGGTCCAAAGTTGACTTCTTCAGGTAGTCACAATATAGTGCCACATTCACAGCTCATCTGATTAGTATGCACAATAGCAATTACCTCGGCTCTAATGTTACCATGGATGAAAATTTTCAGGTTAGGAATTCTTATCAGGACCCAGGGTAAAACTTGCAAACATACAAGGGGACAAGCAGAATTTGTGGTGTAATCCAGATGTCTGGTGTTTCCACCCTTTGGAATTTCTGTTTCAAGTTACATATTTTATGTCTATCTTTATTATTGTGAGACCAAGCCAGCAGTGTTCTCAGGAATTCTTTTCAGCTGGTTCCTGAAATGTGTAGTTGCATCTATGCCTATCATAGATCCCACTATGGTATTAGGAAAGCCAAACGAAGACATGGGAGAAATTGCCTTTACATAGTTCACAGTCTGTTTCATTTGCATATACAAATCAACAAGAAAATTACTGTCTTTTCATTGGTTTGGATATTTCTGTTACTGGTCTGGGTGCCCACTTTGATCCAAATACCCACATTCTGAGGAAATGCAACAAGATCAGCTGTGCTCTCAAATATGTCTGCATAATGATAAGGCTTCTGCTTTTTCAGCTCTCAACCAAAAGGTCAATTCAAAGAGAAACATTACCAGTAAAAATCGAAAGGGAAATTTTCCAATAGAGGATCTTTTCCATGAATGCTTATGCCTGTTACACCAGATTCCTGCCAGCATTATTTTAAGGCTAACATTCAATCAATTTAAAATGACACATCTTGGCAATGGAAAGAAGCATTCTGTTGAATGTGAAGCAAAAGCCAGGAGAATTTTATGACAATTTAAGTGGCCTATCTGTTTTAATCAACTTTACATGTCATTAGTGAAAGAAAAAAATAGATTAAGTGAATGCAAGTTGACTCATATGAAAATATAGAACAGTGAGCAAACAGACAATAGCCTTACCTGAAGCCTTAAACTGACAGATACCAGGTCTTTTTAATCTCCAGGGGTTTCTATTGGCATTAACTGGTCTGCTAATGTGTGGGTATTTAATTCCGGTGGCTGATGTTCCGGGCCAAGCGTGCTGGTCGCTACATTTCCTTGTTGGAAAGTCAGGAACATGAACAGCAAATTCAGCAGAACTTTTGGGTCAATACACACTTTTTCCTAGAATTCTAAGATGCCTCTGTTGGATAGATTTTAGCTTATATCCACCTTTAAAGAATGAGATCATTTCCTGCAATCAAAGTATGATTTTAAATGTGAAGAGAAATCATAAAACAAATGACAGAGGGCTAACAAGTAACGAGTGCTTTCTTTCATAGTCTTACAAAACTGAAAAGTTTGGTTGCCTATACTTAATGGAATTTTCTAGTTCTGGTGGCTTATAATGCCAAAGATGGTATTACCTATGCATTTACTGATTCATTGAGAATACTGTCTTAGGTGTTCTTCTAAGCACCCACTGGAAGTCTTTAATAAGTGGGGTACCAGAAGGATCAATGCTGAGACCTTTGTTATTTGTAATATACGTAACGTAAATGACTTGGATGAGAATGTAGGTGGTCTGATTAGTAAGTTTTCAGATGACACAAAAATTGGTGGAGTCATAGATATTGAAGAAGTTGTCTAAGGGACATCGATCAGCTGGAAAGTTGAGTGGAGTGGTGGCAGATGAAATTTAATCCGGACAAGTGTGAGGTAATTCACTTTGGGAAGTCAAATTCTGGTAAAACATTGAGTAAATGGCAGGGACCTTAGGAGAACTGATGTACAGAGGGACCTTGGGGTGCAAGCTCATAGCTCGCTTAAAGTGGCTACAAGGTGAAATAGGTTAGTGAAGAAGGCATTTGGTATGCTTGCCTTCATAGGCCAAGGCGTTGAGTGTAAGATTTGGGATGTCATGTTGCAGCTGCACAAAACATTGTTTCAACCGCACTTGGACTATTGTGTACAGTTCTGGTTGCCACCCTACGAGGAAGGAAGTGATAGCAATATAGAGAGTGCAGAAGAGATTCACTGGGATGCTGCCTTGAATGGAGGGCTGTAGTTATAAAGATAGATTAGATAGGCTGGATTTATTCTTGCTGGAATGTAGGAGGCTGAAAGGTAACCATAGAGAAGTTTATAGAATTATGTGAGCCATAGATAGCACGGATATAATCTCTTTCCCAGGGCAGGGGAGTCCAGAACTCGATAGTATAGGTTTGAGGTAAGAGAGGAGAAATTTAAAGATATGTGAGGTAATTATTTCACACAGAGGGTGGTGGTTATCTGGAAAGAGCCGTCAGAAGACGTTGTGCGGGCAGATATAATTACAGTATTTAAAAGATAGGTACTTAGATAATAAAGGAATAGAGGGATATAAGCCTAATGCAGGCAAATAGGATTAGAGTAGAGAGGCATCAGGGTCAGCATGGATGAGGTGGGCTGAAGGGCCTGTTTCTATGCTGTACAATGCTGTGATGCCTATGATTCTGTGAACTTTTCTTGCTATACTGATAGACAACTGCTGTCAGTGAAAGTAAACATGTGGCATCTGTCGCTCCTACCACCTGTTCTCATCATGCCAGTGAGACCAAAAGTTGTGCCAGCTGTGCATATTGTGTCACCATTACTATCAACGATGACTGTGACTAAAGAATAGTTGCTGAGAAGCGTGATGTGTTTGCACTGTTCTTTATTTGTAAATCAAGCATAAAAATGTCTTGCGCATGTTTTATTCCCATTTCCTTTTCAATTTCTGCCAATTGGGAAATTGAAAAACACAGTTATTTCCTGTTGTATTTTGCCTATATGATGTCATTATCAATGCTAATAATTGGTTTATTACTGTCACATGTACCGAGATACAGTGAAAAGCTTTTGTTTGCAGGCCATCCAAACAGATCATTCCATACGTAAGTATATACGCAGCTCCCATTAATTACTCACTGACAGATAGTGGATTGGAAGATTACAATTTGTGACCTTTGTTATTCTTCTTAGGTGATGTCTCAGGATTTGAGGATAACTTTCTCTCTGGTGTTGTGGGTTCTTAGATGGCTAATTAGGACCTGACTTTTCCACAGATGGGGCAGGATGTGGCTAATGGGGCGGATGGATGGGTAGTTTATGAGGTTGTGTGCTCCTGCTGCTTATGCAGGTCTTTTGTGAGCTCCCACTGCACAGTTCGAAGTTTTCAGATCCAATGCTCCTACTCCACTTTGAGCAGACATGGGCCAGAGGTTCTCAGGAGTCAGTGGGGATGTTGGATTATTTTGTTCGTAAATTACGGTTAAAATGTACACTTTAGCAATTCCTTTCTGTATTAAAAATCTCACTGCTGAAGGTGCTGAACACAATTGAAGCACTCATGCAGTAGTATCTTCAATAGAATTGGCAACAGTTCTGTATTGTACAGGACTTCTTGTATCCAAGGGGAAAATTGATTGGTGATGGGGGTGGCAGGTAGGGTGGGTCTACAGTGATACAGGATGCCAGTTTTCCATAAATTGGCTGTGGGATGGAGCCAGGGATCCCCAGAGTACCTGCAACTCCTTAAAAGGGGTGACCAATGACTTCGTTTACTCTTGATAACCTGGAGAAGTGCTGTAGAAGCTGTGATGGAAGATTTGGGTAAGGACTTATCTCCCCTTGCTGTCTGCCCAGGTGATGCTGAGCCCAGGCGCTCTGATCTACGAGATGTTGGGCATGAAATGCCTTTTGCCAACACCAATTACAATTTCAAAGAGCTCTTTAAAGAGCTATTACAGGCACCAATGGCTGTAGGATCCTTTGAATTGCCATCCCCTGCCTCTGCCTTCTCTGCCTCACCTCCCAAATAGATAATTGGTGGATCTTGTATTATGTTTTCCTTTCCCCCTTTCAGTTAATTTATACCATTCCATACAACGTCCACTGGTTACTGACTCATTGATGGTGTGCTGCTCTCATGACCTTCTGTAACTCCGGGCTGCCTCACCCACAGCAAGTCCTGCCCAGAAGCCTCACCCACAACAAGCATCACCCCAACTGTCCCTTCTTTTTGCAGGGAACCCCTGATCTTCAGGTCACAGATGCCCTTATTTGAGGCTTGGATGCTGCTTCTGTTACCCACCCGATGAACACTGCACAACTGGCTTGCATGTGTGCACTGTTATCCACTCCCACCATCTACTCTTCCATCATCCAGTGTCTTCAGTGATCACTATAAAGCAGTCAGATCAGGGCTATTGCTATGATGTGGCATCTCACCCAATTAGCTCACTCCATGGGGCCCACCTTCGCTGTGCCAGTTACCAACCCGTGCCCTGATTTTCCCCCATCCTCTCCCCCTCCTGCTCTATTTGCCATCCTTGCTCCATCTGTTTGCATTCTTTTTCAAAACAGGCTGTGAGCTCAGAAAGTCATTGATGTCTGTGAAAGCACATTGGGTTTTAACATTTCTGAAAGGGAGTAAACCTGAAAATGATTTTCTAAAGGGCAAGTAACTCAATTATCCATTTTTGTTTCGTAACCTCTGATTTAACGTCAAGGTAAAACTTTTTACCCATTAACTCTATCAAAAATGGGTGAAACCCAATTTCTAGGCAAACCTGTCCAAGCTCTTTGGTTATGTCAAAGGCATTAACTCAGCCTATTGTGCCAGTTCAAAACTTAGCAACTTGATCTATTTTTCCATCTGTTCAGGATCTACTCCATGACTTGCGCTATGAAGTTAATTATAGTCACAATATCCAGTCTTCCAATTCTTCATTACAGTGACCTTTTTTGAGAAATATATATCAATAAAAATATGATGCATTGTAAGTTATTGCACATTAATAGTTGAATATGTAAACATAAAATATTTTTTATTTGCTCTTATTTGCATTCAGTTGCTAACATATGTTTGCTCTGATGGTGAATCTTTCAACTTAGCTACAGAAAAAACTGCAGCATCTTCAAATCCTTATCACTTGGGTGGGATATTAACCTTGCCTGAGTGTATGCTCTATCTGCCACCTTCATGCTTGGCTTCCAACAATTTTGATGTTTAAACTGCTCATTTAAGCAGGAAACAAAAATACCTGCCTGAATTCAATGGGTCTTTCTTTAAATATGTTGATCAGGATTGAATCATGCTCAGCCCTGAACAGGAAAACCACTGTGGCTTCTCTGTCAGGCTGAAGCAGGTTGGAAAAGGTTTGGGATGTGTAACTTCCTAATTTTTTTTCCAAAAATATACTTCATTCATAATATATACAGTAAAAATATTTGGGATATGTCTTTCTCTGCAATCATTGTATCATTAATTCAATACATTCTCTTGCAATGCGTCAACACCACTTATGTTTCTTCCTTAAACAATGCATCTATGAGGCATTTGTGAGGCTATAACACAGGGCCCAGCACATCAATGTCCAGTAATGCCAGAATCTTAGACAGTGGCTACACTGTTTTCAGTGTATCCTTTGTCAAGTATTCCTGCACCTTGGAATGTGCCAGTTGGCAGCGTTTGCTTGCCGGCATCTTCTTATACTGGAAGATCAACAAGTTTTGGGCATACCAAAATGCGTCCTTCACCAAGCTGGTGATCTTCTAGCAGCAGTTGATGTTTGTCTCAGTATATATCCCTGCAAACAGCCCGTAGATCAGAGAGCTGTGGGGTAAACTGAGAAGGACTACTGCATCCTTTTCCAGACCTTCTCAGCAAGTGCAGTTGTAAGGAGGTGGACGATCATCTTAAGGGAAGTGTGCGGTGGGAATGAGGCCCTGGCTGTGCATGAAGGGTCTTGTGGAATGGGCTCCTCTCACTGCCAGTCAAGGAAATATTTCTTTCAATACCTTTCCAGGCTTCATTTGCCTAAATTCCATAAAAAAGAACTCTGCCCCCGATTCCTCCACACATACACACACATTTGAGTGCCATTGTTTTTTTCTATATTCTGCATGCTAGCAGCTGATTCCCAGACACTTCTTTCATATTTAATGTGAGAAGTGGCCTGGTAGCATATTAATAATCAAATTTGCTTTGACTTTATTTTGCATCTGAATGGGGCAGTAAGGAAATGACTTATATGTTTTCCTGCCAAGTTTTTCTGTGAATTCAGGTTGAGTCTCTGATTTGAGCTTACAGGTCCAATTTTGGTGCATCACAAAGCTACATTTAACTTGGGATTTAACAAATTTTCATTTATACTGAGTTTAAAGAATTGGTTGAATAAACTGTATTTAAACCATTATAAACCTTGAGTAATCTTTCAGTTACATTAGCCAAAATAAACAATCTTGATTGGTTTATGAATGGTTTAAGTTCTTTTGTAATTTGGAGTTAGTGTTGTAAAAGTGCAAGACTGTGAGGTATTGATTTTTTTTACCCATTAATAAAATAATTCTTTTGCCTCTGTCTAGATTAATTTTTTTCACACAGCCGTAATAAATACTTAAGAGAATAATGGATACCTGTTAGTGATTATTACAAGATAGTAATCTCTGAGGAATCAGATGATGTCATTAACTGTGAGAGCAAGCTTGAGTGGTTTACAATCAACATCTGAATCCTAAAATGAGATTACTGCTTGGAAAACACTTCTACAAAGCCATTATTTTTTATATTATGTTTAACTATCAAACCTACATTTCATTTCCATTTTAAATTGTGTTTTCTAGGTCATTTTTTCTAAGTGTCACTGAAATCAACAGTACCAGCTGAAATCATTGAGCCTTTTCCTCAGACAAGACTAGAATAAGTATAATTAATAAAATTAAGAAGCTCCAAAAGCATTTATTAAAATACGTAAATATATCTAGCTGCAGACCCCCAAAATGACCTGCTGTTACTATTACATATCTTTTTTCTTTATTCAAATAAATTAATTTTGAAAATAATATGAAGCATGATATGATTGTAGGCAGACTTAATAATTTTAATTGCAATGTTCATATAACAGTACCTTCATCACAGTTGATTATATGGCTTTCCTTAAGTTTAGGCTGAGGTGGTTATTTGTGGCCAAAATCTATGGGGGAAAAAAATCCAAAATTAATAGCCAAAACCATGAATATGCTCCAAGTTGGTTGTATTGAATCTTTCATTGTTATTTACTTTTACGATGCAAAAGAGATTAAATTCCTGTGGAATGTTTCACCTTTTACTAATCTTCCCAATAGTGCAATGTTGGTTATGGAATGGCAATTTTTTGCAGTTTAGAAGACAACAGACTTCTCATTTTGTTTTCTTACTAGCAGGCTATGCAGCTTATTTATAAAATGATTGAATTAGGGAAATTAAACAGTTTTTTTAAAGTCTTTGTGTAAAGCATCAAACTGAATTTCCATTGTGAGTAGAATTCCTCAATTTCAAGTAATTAGATTATGGCATTTTTTGCTTAAGCATGAACATTGAGTTTTAGTAGAATGTATATATACGTCAAACCTTTTAAAATATTTGTGGCTGAACAATATGTTATGTAATTGACAAATTAATGAAGTAGACTAGAGCTAGCCAAAGTTTGATATTCTCTATACCTTGATACATTCACTTGATTGAATTAATTCTATATATATATATGTAACCCTGTACCACTAAATCTTTGTGGATTTTAAAATTGAGATGTTTATCAGTTTTTTCAGTTCATAGATACAAAGTGACTAAAGGCAATATACATGGTCATAAGTTTAGATTTTTTTAATTACTAAAAAAAACGTAGAACTTAAATCAAATAATTTGTGTAATAATCTTACAAGTTATCTGAAAGGAGTATTACTTAATTGCATCAACAAATAATAGAAGCTTTTCTATGGGGGAATACTCCATGGCAGACAAAATGGTCTCTTAACTGTATCATTGCTGTGTACCACCATTGTGACATGTTTGGCAGGAATTGGTGTCTGGACAAACATTTTCTTTGAATAAGTGCTCCCATTAATCTGATAAACACTAATGTATGTATTCTGTGTTAAATTTTCATGTTGATCTAGTTCATCAGTTGTTACCATTATAGCAAGAATATGTCAAATAATAATTTTAAACAAGATGATTAGTTTTATACAAACTAAAGGTTGGGAGGTATAGTGAATGCTATGACTTCCTAGTAAAAGAATCCAATCTATTAGCTTTTGCCACAGATTTGTTAATTCTTCTACATGGCCTAACTTGTTTCATTTTCAGGTCACGCAACATTTTCTGTAGTATTTTATGACAAGGCTCAAGGGTAAAGATTGATTACAGTTACATAAAAATACATTGTTCTAATGTCATCATCTTGAATAATGACAGCAGTGTTTCTACACAATACAGATAGCATTGTTTCTGCACATATCTTACATGAATTGTCAAGAAAAATTAGTACAATTAGCTTGCCCTGAGGTGTTTTGTTGGGTTGAGTATTTGTCACAATGAACTGTGTTCATGTTGTGATACAGAAGAATGAATATGATTGAAACATTGCCTGGCTTTTTTCCAACTAGTTCAAGAGACTTGCTGTCTGTTTCCTGTAAACTCCATTGCTAATAATAACAGTCTAATAATATAAACTTTGGGAATGTTTACATTTTAAAAGAGAGGAATGCTTATGAAAATTTGTGATTAGTTGTGAATTAGGCCCAAGATTGCCATCAAGATGATGGCAGGGCTAAGAGTGCATACTGTTATTTATGTGCAATTGTCACAATGACTTCAGATAAGGGCAGGTACATGATTAAGTGGGGAAATCAGAAAGCCTTTGTTGGAGATACACTGCTCCAAATTAGCTTTGTGAAAGTGGCTCTATGCCCTTGGCTTAATATTTGAATGCATTGAACAGGAGGAAGTTTCTGCACTTATACAGTAAATTTGAAGTATTCCTACCACAGAAAGCTAAATGATTTCAAGTCAAAGTGCCCTTTCAAAGATATTTTAACTGTGAATTACTGGCAGCTAAACAACATTCTACTTTACACAACTAGAAAATGTTACTACAGCACTGACTGAGCATCCTACATCACTTTTGAAATTCCGTCCCATTCTAAACATGGAATAATTTCTGGGCTATATTTCCTTCTCCATGCCTTGTTCTGTTCATTTCACAACTTTCAGTTTGATTGGTTGAGGAAATACAAGGTTGCTTGTCCTGTTCACTCTGAATGGACATGTCCTGTAGAGGGTGCTATTCCCTATTGTTCGTGAACTTCCAATAGCTCGCAGAACAAAATAGCTGGGTAATGGGGTGAGTGCAAATTTAACCAAATGCAAATACAATTTGTTGGCCTCCCAAAACAGTTTTTGGGCTAATATCACTTGCAGCTTGTTTATTGCACAGCATATGCAAGTTCATACTACCTTGTATGTATGTATGTTTGTAATGTAAGTCCTACTATTTCATGAAATGCACAAGAAAATGCATTTAATCAATAGATTCATAGAGATTAAGGGAATTAACGGATATGGGATTTGTACAGAAAAGTGGCACAGAGGTAGAAGATCAGCCATCATCTTATTGAATGACAGAGCAGGCAAAAGGGCTAAAAGGCTTACTCCTGCTTCTGCTTCTAGTGTTCTTAAATATTTTGCTGTTATACATTGGAAGCATAAGTATAAATTCTTAGCATTTCTCATTTGCTTTTTCTTTGTAAATAGCTCTTCTCTATTCTACTATGTCTCTAGTATTTGCTTTTCTCTGTTATATTGATCACAAATGACTTCATTTTAAGTTTCTTTTGGTATTTTGATATTTAGCTTTATTAAATAGAGGATTTCTTATAATTTTTGAACACCTTCATAGTACGACTTCAGTTACCTATTGATCATTAGGTCTCAGAATTATCAAGGAAGCAATAAGAAAAAATACAGCAGAGTTAATGATTTTAGATTGTTTGTTTTTCTTGTTGAGTACTACAATAATCCTTAAATATCTCACTTGCTGTGTGAAAGAGAAAACGTAAAAACTAGATATAATAAAATCTTGTATTTCTATTGAGAGTTTATGAGACATTCCTTTATGATTAGGTTATGTCATTTTTTTTTTGAAATATGGTTATACAATGATTTTAAACCAAGAACTGGCATAGGTGAATTTGAAGCTTGAGAGTAGTAATTTCATTTTAGTTTCCAGTACATATCCTATTCAAAATAGCAATCAAATACTCTAGTATGTAAGTATACATAATATCAGATTTCAGTTTTATACTAAATTGAAAAATAAGAAATTATCTTTTGAAAGTTAGAATCATATTCCTTGCATGAACTGTGCTTTATTATTTTTATAGTTCATTATTTGCTAAAAATGACGATATAAGCAAAATTCAAAAACATCTTGTTCAATTTACTACACAAATAGTCAGCAGTGTTGAATAGCTTTTCTCCTAATGGCTAACAAAAGGTGAACCATGTTTAGTTTTTATGTTGCCATTACAACAAATATATTCCTTGATTTTTGTCAGCTGCAAACAATTGCATCTTTTTTGTAGAAGAAAATTATCCACAGAATCATTTAAATTTATGTTAATAGTGAGGTAAATACATGAAGATATAATTAATGCATAAAGCCTTTATTGAAGCTGAATAAAAACAATGTTCAAATTTCAGCTGGTAGTTAAACTTGCTCTTGAACATTTAAATATTTAAATTGTTTTGTGGCAAGTTGTTAAAAATGCACAACTGATAACTTCATAGCAAGGGAAACTGACTGAGTGAACAAAAAAGCAATTGCATCTGCTTAGCAAAACATATTGAAGGATTAGAACAATAACAGTGCAAGGAGTGAGAATGAAGTGTTAATAAATATGAGTGGCCAAGAAATTGAATTAAACCAGGAAAGGCACGTTAATGGAGTTGTGCGTGGCAGACCAACAAACTGTTTGTGGGGCTGCTGCTACAGAGTTCAGTAATGTGCAAGGCTCAAGGTGCATTATGCTGTTGAACAGGCTTACTCAATCATATGCCTTTCCCTCACCTGCTCCATGCGGCAGATAAAGGAAAGCCTTAGTCATGAAGAAGTAAAAGTGGAAGGGGGCTCTGGAAGAGAGGCCTGGAAATTTGGGAAGGATTAAGGATCAGGTGGAATTGACAGCCAGGAATCATTTGGGGAGGGGGTGGTCAGCAAATGGGAGTGATATGGGGTTACGATGCTAGGGATCCTTACGTGTATTGTCGCAGAGGAGTCAGTAACTGGCTTGGCTTGTGGATGAATTCAAAGAACAGTGTGTTGGAGAGGGAGGAGGTCAAAGGGTATTGGCTTAACAATTGACATGTTGATCGTGGTGCTTGGGGGTATGCAGTGTGATTGTCAGCCAAGCAGATTAGTGGTCAGAGGCCAACAGATTGGGGAGGTTCTCAGTCTGCCACAAGACCCGCATAAGCTGCAGAATCTTATTTTTGCATAGGAGTCTTCAGTATCCGTGAACTAAGAATCTATGGACAGAAATTGCAAAAAAGGTGTCCAGGTGTGTGTTGAACACTGGTGGACATCGCTGCATGCATGGCAGGTACGGTAGCATAGTGGTTAGCATAATGCTTTACAGTGCCAGTGACCTGGGTTCAAATCTGGCCACTGTCTGTAAGGAGTTTGTACGTTCTCCCGGTGTCTGTGTGGGTTTCCTCCGGGTGCTCCGGTTTCCTCCCACATTCCAAAGACGTACAGGTTAGGAAGTTATGGGCATGCTATGTTGGCGCCGGAAGCGTGGCGACACTTGCGGGCTGTCCCCCAAAATCACGACGCAAAAGATGTATTTCACTGTGTGTTTCAATGTACATGTGACTCATAAAGATCTGATGTTATCTGATCTCTGATCTGCATATATTTGTGTACTAAAGCATAGCAATACATGGTCCAGTTTCTAAATGGATGAATTCACTTTCAAATCTTGTAGAGAAAGAAACACAAAGAAAAGGGAAGGAAAATGGGGATGAATAGAGAAACAGGAGCCAAAAGGAAAAGTAACAAAAAAAAGCAAGTTTATCTATATTTTTAATATCTCCAAAGCAAATCACAAAACAATTTGCAAAACAGTGCTTCTTTGTTTTAGGAACAGTGAACATTAGGAGTCAAATTTCCTGGGTTAGTAGCACCTTTCTTCACTTCCTCACAACTCTGACCACAGGAAATGGGGTTAAAGGGTCTCATCACAATGCAAGCAACACTCAGCTACTGCACAGAGAACTCTCAAGGTACGAGTCCATGCTATAATGATCAGAGGGGGCTAGCAGAGTCCTCCTAGCCATTGATTGGTATTGATTAGAGGATGCCTCTAGGTGGAGAGGCTTTTTAATGAGATCTCCTTTGTCAATTTTCTCTCTCCTACTTTTTATTCACTTCTCATCCAATGAAAGTGGAACTATTTCTTTTTTTTGCATGATTTCTTATGATACTTCTGGTCAATAATTCTTGATGGGCAATCTGCTGAAACGACCTGCGGGTGTGGTGATCAGAATCCCAGTTTGGATCAGTTTACTTGAGATTTTTTGCAGAGGCATGCTCCGAGCTCTGCCTGTGACTGCAGGAGAGTTGTATCTGATCCTCTACCCATTTCCACCTGGTGTAGCACACATGGATTAGTAATGCTAACCAACAGCCTTACTTTACTTGAACAGAAAAGTCTGGAGAAGTATACTTAGTATTTTTGGTGTTAAATTATCCACCAAAAGCTAGAACTGTTGGTGTCATGGACAAAAACATGAACTAGTCAAGGTCCTGGATGCATCACCTCCACGGTTGAAAATGACAAGGCACAATTTTCAAAGCTTATGGTTTTAATAGACAA
This sequence comes from Pristis pectinata, assembly GCF_009764475.1. NCBI lineage: Eukaryota > Metazoa > Chordata > Chondrichthyes > Rhinopristiformes > Pristidae > Pristis > Pristis pectinata. The sequence goes on from NC_067417.1 coordinate 26,164,655, forward strand.
GAATGCCAAATTATATAAATGAATTAAAATGCCATTGGTAACCTGGTGAGACCAACTCAGTTTGTGAATGTTCATCCTGAATTATCCAAGATGCTTTAAATTGTAGGATTCTAACTCAGATATACGGGCCTTACCACCTGTATGGGTGTTATCACTTAAATGAAATCAAGAGCTCTTTAATATAAGTTGGTGTGATTCAAAATCTTGCTCAAAGGAAAGGCATTGCCCAAAGAACCCTGCTTGTGCTGAATGCTTTGTGAACAGAATTTGGAATTTTATTTGATAGCGTGCTTTTGAGAAGGAACTAACAATTTCAATCAACATGTAATGGCCATTAACAAAAAATTTAAAGCACCTTCATGATCAAATGCGCCAATGTAACATCAGAAGATGTGTACATAAAAAAAATGCAAAGAATGCCAAATTTGGCAGATTGTAAATTAACAAAAATAAAATTAGACATGATTTAGGTACCATTATTAATAAATTGGATGATAACACCATTTCCAGTAATAGTATTGGACAATTAATGAAACAGTTGGAGAATGAGGCTCCATGAATATTACCATTCCCCAAAACAGTAGAGCCCAACATGAGTGAAAAAGTCTAAGTAAAGCACTTGTATTTTCAGCCATATGTGCTAAGTAGATGATCCTTCTAGGTTTACTCCTGAGATTGCCACCAGATATGTGAGCTTGTGGTAGTCCATGAAATTATTTCCCTGTGACATCCAGAAACAACTAAGTGCATAGGCTGCAGTGAATAATATAAACTCCAATAAAGTCCCAGCTGTAGTGCTGAAGAACTGCATTTTGGAATTAACTGCACCCATGACCAAGACATAACACAGTTACCACAGCAGCATCTAACCAACAAGGTGGAAATTTGACCAAGTAAGTCCAGTCCACAAAAAGCAGGAGAAATCCAACCTGTCCAATTTTCACTCCATCAATCAACTTCCAATTATCAGCAAGTGATGGAGAGAGTCGCCAACAGTGCTATCAAGCAGATAACATCTCTTTCTTCACTTTATTAGATGATCAGAGCTGAACATAATACTCTAGATGGTGGTTTGGGGGTGGGGGTGGTCTATCAATGTCTTATAAAGTAATACACATTCCCTTGATTTATACTCCAGTCTTTTCCTAGTGTAGCAGAGTGCCTTATTTGACTTATTTTTCTCACTGAAGCCAAGCACTTGGCTGCAATTTAACAATTAAACTGGTACTTCCCAAATAAAATTTCATTCTTTTTGATTTCTTGTTTCTTTGATAATTATTTTAATTTGAGGACATTAAATTATACTTCCAATAGTTCAATTACCTAAAATATCTAAACTCTTCTGAATCTGTTCACTCTGTTTGGTAATTTTGTGTTGCATTCCATTCAATGTTTTCTGCAGTGTTGAGGATTCTATTAATGTTAACTGTACTATTAATGAATGTTATTAATTAATGTTATTAATCATTATCAATCATAAATCATTTAATTAATTATTAAATTAATGATATGAAAGTATTATTAATAATATAATTATTAATTATTAATATTATTAATACTATTATTAAATGTTATTAATGTTATTTAATGTTACTAAATAATGTTATTAGTTATTATTAGTGTTAACGTTAACTTGATAACATAGTGTTCCTACGTTATCAAGAACCAACTAAGATAGAGCAGTCATGTTGTTTGGATGAAAGACAAACGTCTGCCGAAACAAATCTTCTACTCCCAGCTTAAAGTAGGCAAATGTAAAAGAGGCAGACAACAGAAGAGATTCAAAGACGTCTTAAAAGCCAGCATGAAGAAATGTAACATTGACATCAACAATTGGGAAACCAATGCCAAGGACAGGAAACTCTGGCAAACCATCATCCGAGAAGGAACAGCAACTTACGCAGCCAACAGATGTGCAGAGTTAGAGGAAAAGAGAAGAAGATGGAAAGAGAGGCAGCAACAACCAAAGCCCGATCTGCCATCTGGAACTACCTGTCCTGAATGCGGAAGAACTTTCAGAGCCAAGATTGGACTCATAAGCCACTTGAGAGCCCATAAATAGATCAACGGAACGAAGACCATCATCCTCGACCTCGAGAGATAGCCACGGCGATGGGGTAACTGTACATTAGTTAGGAGCACACTCGTTTATGAGTTAGTGGGATAGGAGTTCAAGTGCCACTTCAAAGATTTAAGCATGATATTCAAGCTAGTGTTCCAACATGAAACAAAAGGAATGCAGTAGTATAATAGGTGACATAATTCAGATTAGATATTAAACAGAGACCTTGTTTGCTCTCAGGTGGACCTAAGAGTTTCCCCAAAACTATTTCAAAGAAGAGCAGCATGGAATCCTGGTCAACACTTATGCCTCAACCAACACTCCAAAACCACCCAGGTAACTTTCATGTTGCTGTTTGTGTGAGCCTGCTCTGAATAAAAAGGCACATTTCTTATGTTTTTGTTTTCTGTGTTTCCATTCGTTTTCCTTTTCCATTCTAAAGGCAAGAACAAAATATCCACTTCATACTTCTCTATCCATATGTTACTTTTGTTATTTTTAGTTTAGTTCTTGAATGAAGCTGTCAAATTTGTGCTAAATTTTGAGCAAAATGTGGCTGAGTGCAATTAGCACCTCAATATTGGGGATGTTGGCCTGGAGGGAATGTGACGTTGATGGAATTGGAGGATTTTGCAGACTCAGCATTGATGGCATCTCTCCATTGTTTTAAGATGCCTGCTGTAGGCAGTCTATGTCACAAATGCATACAGCAAGGCAGGGTTCACTGCTGCCCGGTAGGCTGTGAGCTTTATGCTGGACATAAGATCTTGGTTTCTGAGCACTCTTCTTCACTGATGGGCAAAGGGTGTGCTGGGAAGATGGTGAATTTTATTTGCCTTTGTGGACATTGGTGCCTGTGATATGAAATCTGGTCATTTTTTTCCAGGGTTACATTATAGACCTGTGTTACCAGGAAGTGCTATTGGTAAAGGAGCTTTTTTCCTCAGATGTTTAGCCCATTCTTTCATGTCGATGATGCCTTGGAACTTGGCCTAAGGGAGTGAATATCTGCAAGTGTTGTACGCCTTCTGCAGTTTGATGATGGAAGCTGAAGTAACTTTACTTCTAGAGTGAAAGTAACAGAGGTTGAATAGTTTCTCATCCATCTTGTAGATTAGCTGCACTTAGCAGGAAGCAGGGTAGAGGTGAAGTGTGATATTGTGATGTGGAAGATTGAGATTGTTTGACTGCAATCTGCACTGGTATTGGGTCTGTGGTGGAACTTTCAGCTAGAAATGTGAATTGCATGTAGCAGATGTGGAACAGAGATAAATTTCTGAGGGCAGTTAAATTTGAGGATTCTCCACAATTCCTCTTGATTGACAGAATCAAAGATGTTGAACATCTGGTTATGATGGAGATGTGAGTCACTTCTCATGCTGAAAATGAATCTGTGTCCATCAATCAGGAAAGGATGTACTGGGAGCCAACAACCTGTCTACAACACTTTGGGAGACTCTACACTGCCAGCCTCAGGCAGTATTGGGTGGGCGGCTGCAGCCCTCCCAAAACTGAAGGTTCTCTGAAGGGCACTGGGTAATATCCATGCCAGACCACAGGCCTCACATAGCACTGCCCTCAAGACAAGGGCTGAAGTCATTTGTCCATCAGCAAGCAGCATCAATTGACCAAGTGAAACTTTTCCTGTGGTTTTGACCAACTTCAAGCTCAGTAATGACTCAGTAATACATTGAACTGGTTTATTGTGAGACTCAGTTGTTTCAAATCCAGATGTCAAATACAAAATGCGGTCAAAATCCACATAAAATACAATGAGTGCAGGAGGAAATTGAAAAAAGCTGTTGGAAGGTTAATATAGAAGAGGAAACAAAACAATTTTTTTATAAGTTAAAGGAATTTTGTGGTCAATAAAAAGGACACCTTGTGAAGGCAGAGGCTAGGCCGAGGAACTGAGTATTTGTCAGACTATGACTATAGGGTTACAAAGGTAAAGGGACCTCTGCTGCAGATTCACAATTTTTGAATATAGAACATAGAATATTTGAATATAGAATATATGGCAGGACATCTGAGAAAGCTCATGGAATACTTGTTTTTGTTAATGGGGGTATTGGCTACAAAATCAAAAAAGCTTGGTAAACCTTTAAGAGTAACAGGTTATCCATTAGCTTGCATAATGTATGTAATACCAGTCACCATTTTTAAGGAGGGTTTTGGAGATGGTAGAGAGTTTGATACCAAGAGTACAGAGTTTGTTCAAATTGAGAAATTGGGTAAACAGATTAATCATTTAAGAAGAACAATATAAGAAGATTAAAGGAAGACCTAATAAAGGGATTTATATTTTGGGGGGGGAGGGGGGTGTTTTCAAAGAAAATAGGGAGAAAATGTTTTCTCCAGTCAACAGGTCTGGAATCCAAGGTTACACATTTAAAATAATTGTCAAAAGAAATAGAGGGGAAATCAGAATTATTGTTCACACAAAGAGTTGTGAAGGTGTGGAATGTACTTTTAGAATGGGTGGTGAAATCAAATTCCATAGGAACTTTCGAAAATATAGTTGGACATGTAATTTGATGAGTTATGGGGAAGGCACTAGGGTAGAATCTTAGAGTCATTACAGCTCAGAAGGAAGCCATTTGGTTTATTGAGCCTTTTCCTGCTCTCCATACTGGTGATGTGTTGTAAATCTCCTGTAAAACCATGTAATGAATTAAATGGGGAACTTCAGTCATTTTCCAAACGGCTGCAATAATCCTTGGGCATGGGACTAAATTAAACTCCCTTTCAAAGGGGTGCACAGCAATAATGAGAAAATTAGTTTATTTTGAAGTGTCAAATTCTATGATTCTATGGGGTAAAGGTTTGTCTTGATCACTAGTGTGGAACTATTGCTGGAGTATAGACTATCTGTATATTCCCATACCAATATCTGATTCCATTGAAGACAATTAATCTGAAAGATAGTAATAGAGTGCACCAATATTCCAGCATCCATTTAGCACCAGCGACCAAAGACAAAATACTACTTCTCTGAATCAAATTATTTGTAATATAACAACATTCATATGAAAGGTGGGTAAATATAAAGGAAGGCAATAGAGAACGTTGAATCCTGAGGTGGTGATTGAAGTTTATAGATGATATCTAATCTACTGTTGAGGCCAGATTTATGTATGTCCGTCTATAAATACAGGTAATTCTGGGAGTACTGAAGACAATTTTCTTTATTTGTGTGCTTTCTTGCTATTTTAATAATTATTGAACAGCATATTACAAGCAGGTAAAGGTACATGCATCCTTTATTCTTTTATATACACTTATCTTTTTTTTCTGGTGAATTCTACTGAGGCAGCACCTCAGCCTTGTGTTTGCGTCATTCTTTTGTCTGTAAGCATATTCACCAGCCGCTTAATTTGTCATAGCCCTGGAGGTATCAAAACTAATGAGCTTTGTTTGAATAGACTTTTTCCAGTTCATCTAGCACACTTTGGGGTAATCACTCAGTTTTCGTTTGCTTCAGATTTAAGGGGTGGTGGAAAGCAGCATTAAATAGCGCAGGAAACAGAGTGCTGGGTGCAAAAGCAAAGTGGACTTTTATACTAATAATTATAAACAAAACCTATATTTCTATGTGGAGTTGAATTTATTGAATTAGTGACAGTATCACAAACATTATCAGGCTAACTATACAGAACATCATTTTGACAATTTAGAGCATTTCAGACTTATTTAATTTATTTCCAACAGCTTCTGCGTATTGTCAAAAGGTTTCCTGCCAGACAGTAACATTTACATATATTGGGGAAAATACAATCATTTATAAGATAGAGTTTTCAAAAACTTACATGACAATGAATTTTAAGTTTAGCATCAGATATGGTAACTAGGCAACGTGACAAAAGAGTCACAGACTCATAGAATTGTCATGGCACAGAAGGAGGCCATTCAGCCCTCTGAATCCAGCTCTTTGGAGATCAGTCCAGTCAGTCCCATTCCCCTACTCTTTCCTTTGGGATTATTTTCCTTTTAGTGCCTATCTAGTTCCCTTTGGAAAGCTCTAGTTGATTCTGTTTCCACCATCCTTCCAGGCAGTGAATTCCAGATCATAACCATTTTCAGTTTTTTCCATGTTCCCCTTTTATCTTTTGCTCATCACTTTAAATTGGTCCCCTGGACCTTGAACCACCCAGTATTGGGAACAGCTTCTTAATCAGAATCTTGTACACCTCTGTCTAATCTCCTCTTTTTCTTTTCTGCTCCTGGGAGAATAAACCCAACTTCTCCATTCTAACCCTGGAAACATTCCAGTAAATCTTTCCTGTACCCTCTCTGGAAATATTTGGTTGTCATCTCTTTTCTGGTTCAAGAGATGTGCAGTTTAGTTTTGGAGCTCAATTGCTTATAATTTGAAGACTTTACCACAATTCCTGATATTCCTTTTGCTAATCCATTAATCAATGGTTTACCTGCTTAGCTTTCAACTGACAACATTATAATCCTCTTCAAAATACTGTTTTACAAATAAATAAACTCAAATTGTTTTATTGTAGATCTAAAGTAAAGTGCACATTGTATTTCCAAAATGTGTTTTTAACGAATGAATGCAGTCTGTTTTAGTGCATTGAAATGGCAGAAAATGCATGTAATAATATTTGGCAATAATATTTCATATTTTCAGCAGCACTAACAAAATATCCAATTGCGCATATAATGACAGAAAAGAAGCTCATCTATATTGTTGATCAAATATTTTACGGAAAACAGTATCGTTTTTTTGAACCATGCAAAGGTGCTTCAGAAAACACAAAAGGATTTCTAGAGGCATCATTCAAATACATTCCTTCTTTTATTGGTACGGCCTAAAGAATTAAATAAATCCTTTAAAGTCAATTTTATAAAAATGCAAATGCAGGGACACAATTAGAAACAGTCAAAAATTGCAGATAAAATTGGAAATCTGCAGAGCAGCCTTACAGCACTGCTGCCATATTACTGTATAATCTATCTGGATTCTGTCAGTCCTAGTCAGTCTTGATTTTGATAAATAGCCCTAAATCTGCCTCTCTGTAGTTCCTACAAGTTGCCGTAAATTTCCATCATGTTGGAGCTGTTGTACAATGATTTGAATAATTTGGAGTTAATCATTTTTACTTCAAGCATCCGATAGTCCTCAGACTTGGGGGAGTGGATTTGGCTTTCTAATCGTCCTGTGTATCGCACGGCTGGAGATAAATGGCACTGACTCTAGGAATCTACAACCATGTTTCTGATGCAAAACAATAATTAATTTTATGTAGTACTTTAGAATTGATCATCATCAGTTTTATTTTTCCTTTTCAGTCCATTTTAAAGTTGTTTTCATGAAGCATGTCTAAGGAGCATGAATGGAAAGATTTTGCTAATTATTTATGTTCATATCTTAGACCATACTTGGTAAGGAGGTGAAATAAAGGTCAAATTGTATGACTAATTTTTTTCCCCTTAAAGCAATTCAAGCTTTTCTTTTTTTGCATAAACTTTATTGAAGAAAAAATATTTGTGCATTGAAGAAATGTATGTTTGCGTATAGTTTTATTGCTGACATTTGAAAGATATAATGATGAAACAGATGCAATTTAAGTCATGAGCACCTTAACGAATAGCAAACTGAAATTTTGATTATTACAAAAGAAAAGGCTGGATACGTGACCAAACTAATGTGCACGGTTGCAAACAAATTAAAAATATCTAACACTTTAGAAACTCAAATCGATCAATTGTACCATCCTAATGGTATTTTGGACTACGATATTAAAGAAAAGTCACTGAAAACTTGAAAAATATTAATGAATTTGATTATTTAGCTAACTAGATCCAGTGTTGCAATTTTGTGTTTTTAATCATAACTATATACCACATAACCTAAGGGCATTTTTTAATTTGAGCAGCTTATATGAAAATAGAAGTAATTGCTTTGGAGCATTTTAAGATCTGATACCGCAGATTGCTAACCAGGTTGCTTACATTTTGACCTCCATGAAAGATTTTTTTTTCTCTATTTTAAGATTATGGACAGGGATGTTGAGCAGGCAAGTAATAAATATTTCAGTTTGCTTATGAAGGCTAATGCTGTCATCTGAATATGGAATCATCTTCCTTTCATGCTTCATTATCATTTCATGGTAGTAATGACACTGACGTGAAAGAATATTTACTGGGTTTTCAGAAGCCATTTATCCAAATGCAGTTCTCTCTGCAGGGCACCTTGGTTTAAAGAATGTGGCTAATGGTGGTATATTTTAGATATTGTCTGTGAAACAGAAAATCGATGTTGATATAAATCTGACTGGCAAGGTTAAAGATGCAACTTAATCATTAATATCTGGTTAGAAATCTGGTTAGTCTTGAACCCTCCCTGGTATCAGTTTATTCTAACAGTATTTGATAAGTATTTCAATCACAGTTTTTAAGATGTCTTTCGGGTTGTAATGAAGAGCGTTAGCAATTATATTAATTTTGTTGTAGTTCTTCTGCGCTCATGAGACAATGTACTCAGTACCTCCCAGTGCACTGGGGATTGCATTGTTTCTGGCAGCTGACTCTTTCACAGCAAAATATTTCAGTGTTTTAAGAATATAATAAACGTCAAAGATGAAAAAAGGCTATGCATCTCAATGAAGCTATCTTTCCAGATGTACTGATTATTTTGACCATCTGATTACCTTTTTCTCATCAACCCAGTTGCAGCAATTATTAATATTAAAGAATATAATTAACATTTTAGGTTGAATGTTTAAACTACATTTTTAAGTTTCGAAACAATATACAAGTTGATCCGAGGTTACGAATGCCTGATTTATGGTCAGCCCGTACATATGAACAAATGTTGGGGAGACTGGTGGGATGGATTTGCCAGCTGCCGTGGGGTTGCAGGCATCTTCTGTCTGGTGGGAACAGAATGGGGCATTTATGTGTGCCTTCTCTCCCTCTCCCCTGCTCCCTCCTCACCCCCCCCCCCCCCCCCCATCCCTCACTTGAGCTGCAACAATCAGGGATTGGGTTGAGCTGAGCAGAGCTGGGAACACTGAGCAGACTCACTCACTCATTCTCTGAGTCAGTGACACTGGCTGGCAGCTGCCCTTCCTGTGCCTGCTTCCTGAGCTACCCCATGAGAAGACTTCAATGTCCATCACCACGAGTGGTTTGTCGCACCACCAGTGATCAAGTTATTCAAGTCCCTAATAATATAGCTGCCAGTCAGGGTACTGAGCGAACCAAAGCAAGGAATAATCTTACATTATCTACTTTTCACCCAGCTACCTGCGGCAGATGCCTTTGCTATGATACCATTGATAGAAGTAGCCACTGCACAATTCCTCACTTTACCATTACTATCAAGCCAGCAATCAACCTTGCCTTAATGAGAAGTATAGAAAGGCATGCTGGAAGGGGCACCAGGAATACCTAAATTTAATGACTTGCCAATCTACTGAAGCTGCAACACAGGACTAAATGCATGCTAAACAGCAAAAAGCAGAATGCATTAGGCAGAGTTAAGCAATCTTACAACCAATGGATAAGGATGAAATTCTGCAGTTCTACCACATGTGGTCATGAATGGTGGTGGACAATTAAACAGCTAATAGAAGGAGGAGGGTCCAAGAATATCACCATGCTCAATATCGGTAGGGTTCATATTGGGAGTGCTAAAGACCATACGAATGCACTCACAATCAAGGTGAAGTAGAGAGGGGGATAGATTGAATGTGGATAAGGTTTATATAGGTCGGCACAACATCGTGGGCTGAAGGGCCTGTACTGTGCCATACTGTTCTATGTTTAACCATATTCAGCCAAAAATCGTGAGTATATGGTTCATTTCATCTCCCGCTTGTGATCCCTACCACCATAGAAGACAATTTGATTCACTCCATGAAGAAATGACTGAGGTCATGGGATTCTGCATCCCAGCTGTAGTACAGAACCTTGTCACAACCTTCATCCAAATATGAACCAACAATCTGAATTCTAGACGTGAGGCAAGAGTGTTTAATGTTCATATCAAAGCAGCTTTTGAGGAACTTGATAAAACTGAAGTCAATGGGTAATGAGGGGAAAACATGCAATGGTTGGAGTCAAATCTTACACTGAGGAAGATGGTTGTGATTGTTGAATGTCAAACATCCCAGTGCCAGGACATCACTGCAGGGTTGCTCGGGGAAGTTTCCTAGACACACGGATCTTGAGCTGCTACACCCGTTACCTTCCTTCCATGATAAAGTCAAAAATGAAGATTTTTGCTGATAATTGCACAATGTTTAATTCCATTTGCAATTCCTCAGCAAATTAAGCAATCCAGTCCTGCATGGATCTAGACAATACTCAGGCAGGTGGCAAGTAACATTTGTACCACAAGGGTACTGGTTAATGGCTAACTTCAACAAAAGGGAGTCTAATCGCCTACCTTTGACACCAAATGACATTGGCATTGCTTTGTCCCCCACCATCAGTATCCTGAGGATCATCAGTGGCCAGAAACTCAACTGAACCAGTCACATAAATGTCATGGCTCCAAGAACAGGTTTGAACAGGCTGGAGAAGTGACAAATCTCCTGACACCACAAAACCTTTCCATCATCTATTTGGCACAATAAGGATCCTGGTGAAATACTCCCTGCTTGCTTGGATGAGTGTAGCTCCCACAGCTCTCAAGACGTTTGATATCACACAGGACACAACAACCTGCTTTTCATCCCATCAACCTCTCTAAACATTCATTGCTTCTACCACTGGTGCACAGTGTCTTCAGTCTGTATCATACACAAAATTGACTGCTGTTGTCATTGACACTATTCCAACAGCAACTGTGACCTTTACAACCAAGAAGGACAAAGACTACAAGTGCAAGGGAACTCCACCACTTGCACACCCCCTGTGAGTCAGACGTTTTCTTTATAGTTGCTAGGTCTAAGTCCTGGAATTCCCCACCCAAGAGCATTGTACAAGAAAATGCCACACCGCCACCTTTTCAAAGTCAATTAGGGATGGACAGTAAATGCTGATGTTGTCAGCGATGCCCAGATCTCAGAATATGAGCCAACTGAGAGTGCTTCAAAACTTAACTTGTTCTCTTTTTTTTTGCTTTGTAGTTTGACCCACAATTTGGGGCATATATTCTCAAACACTGTTATCTTCTATTCTCCCCCATGTCTTTTTTGGTGTGCTAAATAATCACATAATGTCAATGAAAGAAAATGGCTTGATATGCAGATAACATTTAATGGTGATGGACTCCTTTCCATTCGCTCAAATTAACATATGAGACAAAATGATAAGTGGGAAAAAAAGAAGACAAATTTGTTTCGAAGCAATCTTGAATATATGCAATGTATTTATACTGTATATCAAAGTACACATACACACCTTTCTGTGTAAGGTAAACTTAGTTTTAAAAGACGTTTTATTTAAAACATCAAGAAATGGCAATTGATACCCATATCCTTTTTTTAAAGAATTATAATAGAATTACAATTGGAATACAGTCATAGAATTATACAGCATGGAAACAGGCCATTTGACCCAACTTGTCATGCTGACCAAGATGTCTATCTGAGCTAGTCCTATTTGCCTACATTTGGCCCATATCAAAACCTTTTCTATCCATGTACCTGTCTAAACGTCTTTTAAGCATTGTAATTGTACCTGCCTCTACACTTTCCTCTGGCAGCTTGTTCCATATACCACCATCCTCTGTGAAGGGAATAAGTTTCCCCTCAGATCCCTTTTAAATCTTTCCTCTCTCACCTTAAATGTATGTCCTCTAGTTTTAGACTCCCCTATCCTGGGGAAAAAAATCTGCGACCATCCACCTTACCTACACCCCTCATGATTTTATATACCCCATGCTCCAGGGAAAAAAATGCTAATCTATCCAGCCTTTTCTTGTAGCTCACCCTCCGATCCCGATAAAATTCTTTTGAATCTTTTTAGGACCCTTTCCAGCTTGATGACATCCCTCCTATACCTGGGTGACCAGAAATGCATACAATACTCCAAATGTGGTCTCACCAATGACTTGTACAGTTGCAGTATGATGTCCCAACTCTTCTATTCACTGTCCTGACTAAAGACGCCAAGTGTGCCAAACACCTTCTTCAGCACCCTGACTATTTATGTTGCCACTTTTAGGGAACTATGTACCTGTACCCCTACAGCACTCTCCAGGATCCAGGGTCCAGGACCCTATCATTTAATCTGTAAATCCGGCCCTGGTTTAATTTACCAAAATGCAACCCTTCACACTAATCCGAGACACATCCATCTGCTATTCCTTTGCTCACTTCCCCAGTTCATTTGGATCCTGTTGTAATCTCAGATAATCTTAATCGTGTAACCTTTATTTAGTTTAAAAATATTTATTAAACTTTAAGTACTAAACATATTTTAATGAAATATACAGAATTAGTCAAAATGATTTAATTTGATGATGTCATCATCATGACTTCAAACACCCTAATTTATCTTTACATGATGAAGAATTTTAAGTAGGATATGGGATGTCTGTTGTGACTACATTAAGGGAGCAATTTCATAAGTGTGTATGATCTATAATACTGTGACAACATTATGGTTTTCCCAATGAATGAAAAGTTATCAACAGCATAACGTCAAAGGTCTAATCCTACAGTTAAGTATGCGTTGTTGTCTTATATTTTAAAATGCAGTTTGAAGTACATCTCACGATTTGGTTTGTCTGGTAGTAATTCAATGCAAGAAAATTGGATTCATCAAGATTAACATATATAGAGTAAAATATCATGAGCTGGATGCTTGACAAAGTTGTGTGTGACTCAAAAGTATTTCATCACATAATATGTGATTAATAAAATCTGCCCCTGTTAAATTCCTGTCTAAACCATGTAATGTGTGTTAACAAGTTCATTTTAATTAGATTAGTGATTGTTAAAATAATGCAGACAGGTGCATTAATCAGGTTGCTAAACATGGAAAAAACAATCTTCCTATATATATGTTTGGCAGCTACTTGTGCGCATAAGTGCAGGTGTCCATTGTTATCAGTGTAGGACCTCTGAACATACATTCTTTTTCATATTAAATGCAGAATTTTTTATGCTTTGATTTTTTTGTGACAGTATATTTTTAAGTGCATGCCTGTATCTATTCTAACCTCTGCTGTGTAATTATAACACATGGCAGATGAAAAGCAAAGTTCCTTGTTCTGTGAAATGGCTTGACTTCAGGGGAGCATCTCCTACTGTGACTTGCCCTTGCATCTGTCTGAGTAAGAATGCTAAACTGGTGGTAATTTGTATGCAAAGTGGACCCACACCATTAGCAACTGGGCTGACACTGGGCAAATTTATTTCATTTGGATACCTTATGGCTGGATGAGAATGAAGACATTCATCCATCAGCCAGGACCAAACTTGAACCTGAATTTCACAGGTTAATGGTATTGGTACTTAATGGTATTGTCAAATATTTTCCAGTTCACAAAATTGATATTATTCCCTATTGCACCATTAAAGTGAGCCTTTTCCCTAAACTCTCTTTAATTGTCTTATTTGTTTATGGAATTTGAAAGGAGATTACAACCAAAGCAACCAAACACTACTTGAATCATTCTTGTATCTTCTCCATCTTTAGTTGGCAATTTCAAGATAGATGCTGCTGAGTCTTATGAACAAATCTCCACTATTTATGAGCCTTATTGTTGGTCTGGGGTAGCAGCAAGTCTAGACTGGATTGTTTGCCATGGGAGGGAGTCAAGGATACTTGCATCAAGGACTGAGTCAGATTGAAGAAATCTTTGACCTACTTCTTTCAGCGGATACTGACTGCTTCTCAATGCCCGATTAGTTCTTCTCCATTATTGACCATCAGCAGGGTGAGCCTTGGGGTTGCAAGTGGTCTTGATAATGTTGAAGAATCAGTGCAAGTCATGATTATCAGCAAGCTGTTAGATCACCTGCACTCCTTCCAGCCACCATCTATTGTGTAGGTCATCTTTGTAACTCAGCCTTCAATGCCTGAAAAGCTGTTTTTTTTTCATTTGAAGCATCATGGAATTACCAATGCATGAATGCCTTGCGTTTGCAATTAATTAACTTCTGGAACTCTTGGTCATTCTCGTCAAAACTGTTTTGATGTTTTGTTGTATAGAAGCCAAAATTCTTTTCACAGGTGCTAATTATGGTGGAGTTCAGGGTACCCTTGTGCTTTCGCCTATTGGTTGGGGGTCTTCAGCTTGTGAGGTGCTGTCTGAGAACAGCTATCTTTGCAGGATCCTTGAGAACGTGAACATTTAATTTCTTACAGGAATTGTTTTGGGGACAGGCTGATGGAGGTAGCAGAGTGGATTAGATACTGGTCAGCCCAACATGCATTGGTACCTAGCACAGCATGGATGATGTGTACATCTTTGCAATTTCTCCCTTGTATATAATATAATCTAAAAGATGCCAGAGCCTGAATTGGAGTTGTTACCATGAGGTCTTGTGCTTGCCCCACCAATGAAACAGAGGCTTGTCACATCAAAAATGCTCTTAAAACATTTTGTCAGGAGGAGGACTCTGTTGAAGGTAATGTTCCCTACTTCCACATTGCCAATCATGTTTTTATGGAGGATTACACCTTTTTCCGATTCTGGTACTGAATTTGCCCAGGAAGGTGTGTTTGTCTCCTTCTGGATGCAATTCCTGGGTGAATTCAGTAGAGGTCCTCCTTGACCTCATCCATACTTTACAGGTTTGGGGTAGATGCACTGATGACCATAGCATACTAATTTCATATTAGAGTGCATAAGAGTTTCATGAGACATTCAGGGCTTCAGGTATCCCACAGGGGAGGTTGCTGAAATGCTTAACCAGTTCATTCTTGACAGTGAAACTAACCCCATGTGTTCCTCCAACAGTTTTTCCTTCCAGAAGAAGGTATATGCACCACTTTGTTCTTTGAGGTGGCCACCTCCTGCGCATTCATATCTCACTCAGGGTGTCTGATTTCCCAAGACATAATTTTGGAACAATGTCCAAATCCATTGATATTTCAGGAGAGGAAATTGCTTGTTTCTACTGAATAAGCCCATTTGTCAACTGAAAAACAACAAGCCCTCAGAAATAGAAAGTATTGTTTCTGAAGTTCAAATGGCAGAAAGAAACTTGAGTCACGAGCACACTGTAATGGTGACCATCTTCACGAAAGGAGACACATCCAAATGCAGTAACTACAGATGAGCATACCTATGTCTGTTACAGGGAAAGTCATAAAAGGGTCCTCCTCAACTACCTCCTTCAAAGAGTTCTTCCTTGAATCACTGTGTGAATTCCATCTTTCTAGAGGCACAATAGACATGATAATTAGCAGCCAAATGACTCCAAATGCAGGAAGTATATACGTCACATCTATTTTTGGCCTCACAAAGCCTTTTACTCCCTCAATTGAGTGGGATTGTGGAATTTCCTTCTCAAATTTGATTGCCCTCACAAGTTCACCTCAATTTTATGTCTGCGACATGATAGGCATAGAAACTGTGATTTTAACCATTGAGACCATGACAGTAATTAATCTCAGTGCAGTAGATTTTCCATCAAGACTGCATCATTTTCCCAACATTTTTCTCTATCTTTCTTGCTGAAATGCTGCAGCTCACCCTGAACAAGCTTTCCTGGAGTAGAGCTAATCGACAGGACAAACAGAAACTGATGAACCCATGAAGTCTCGACAACGAAGGTCATCCCAACCTCAATCATCAAATAGCAGGATGCAGAAAACGCAATATGCGCATGTTGGGAGGATGAGTCCCAAGTCACCATTGACTTGTTCAGTAAAGTGTTTAGGTGAATGGGCTTTAGAGATAAGACAAGATATCTTTATTAGTCACATATACATTGAAGCATACAGTGAAATGCATCTTTGCGTAGAGTGTTCAGAGGGTAGCCTGCAAGTGTCACCATACTTCCGGCGCCACATGGCATGCCCACAACTTCTTTACCTGTACGTTTTTGGAATGTGGGAGGAAACCGGAACACCCAGAGGAAACCCACACAGACACGGGGAGAATGTACAAATTCCTTACAGACAGCGGCCAGAATTGAACCTAGGTCGCTGGTGCCGTAATAGTGTTACACTAACTGCTACACTACCGTACCATTTAAACACATAAAGGTCCTGTACCAACATGCTTCCCCCCCCACCCCACCCCCCCCCCCCCCCCCCACACACACACACACACACAAAATAAAAGTCCACACAACAATATGCTGGAAAACTTTCCATATCTTGTGAGTCATCTTTCATAGAAGCCAGGCATCAAAGGTAAAATTCACCATCACCTTTAGTGCACCAGCATAGCCCTTCGTCTGGGGAAAAGAGTGCTTGAAGATAAAAACCTCAAACTTTTAACAAAAGTCACAGTGTCCCAGGCTGCAGTGATCCCCACCTATGAGGTTACCTAGAGCAGGCATCTCAAAGTGCAGGAGGGATGCCACCAATGCTTTGTCCTTAAAATCTTTAAAATTCCCTGACAGGATAAGTGAATGAATGTCAGGGTCTTCTGTCAGGCCAACACCACCAGCACAGAAGGTCTAACTGCTCTCTCTTGGCTCCATAGTTTGCATGACACCAGATTTGAAATGAATGCTAGACTCTGTCATGGCATGAGATTACGTGGAAAATAGAGGGAATGATTCAAAGTTGTTCTCAAAGCTTGTAACATACTTCTGATGTAGATGCAACAGAAGAGATGTAACATACTTCTTGACTCACAGGAAACCCTGCCCCACTACTGCTCAAAATGGAGAAGGATCATTTGGAAGGTACTGACAACCTCAACTCACTTTGTTGGGAACATGTAACCCATCAAGTCTGGGATAGGAAGTGCATTACCTCCTAAACTACCCACCCTCCCATCCTGTCATACACCTCTTACTCCACCTCTGGCAGAGTCTGTGGGCCTCATCAGCTACTTCAGATTCCATAGAATTGGAGTAAAAATCAAGGGACTGCCTAAGAAGGAAAAAGACGTCTAGTTACAGGGTTTAGCATAATTTCACATAGGATGTATTTAGTTGGCAGATGAAGGATATGTATATTCTGGTGGAACTAAGTCATTAGCCTAATCTGGTAGATAGAGTAGAAGAGTTTTGTGTTAACACTTTGCTCATGGATGTAAAGAGAATCTCCTTGTTCATGCGTCTCTTGTTCAGCCAGCCTAACCTGAGACCTGTGCTCAGGTGGAAGGGATGGATTGCACTTTAACAGGATGGGAACCAGTGTCCTAGATGGATGGTTCATCAGTGTGGTTGAATAAGGCTTAAACTAAATTGACATAGGGATGGCACTGACATATAGTGTAGGAAAGATGAGCAATATGCACAATGAAGAGCGAGTGTTAGGAAGTACAAGAGAAGAAGATAGTACAGATGTGAGTGGTCAAAGAGAACCACAAGCAAAACAAAAACAAGTTTACAATGCATGTGTGTAAATGTACAATGGGTGACCTGAATGTTCATATAGCCATTTGGGATTATGGTGTAGAGGTAATAACTCAACCATGGTTTAAAAATGTTTGGACTGGGTTCTGAATATTCCTGGACAAAATGTGTTCAGAAAAGATCGGGAAGGGAGAAAGGGGATGGGATGATGGCAGTACCAATTAGGGAAGCTATTTCTATGCAGGTGCATGAAGATGTTCTCGAGAGCTGAAATGCAGCATCTATTTGTTAAAAATTAAAAAGCAACAGGGGAGCTAACATGCTACAGGAGTTATTCTACTGGGCACCGAAAAGCAAGAGAAGCAGGAAAATTACAGAAATATGCAAGAACTGTGGAGTAGTGATACTGGAGGATTTCATTTACCCCACTATTGATTGGAATAATGTTAGAGTTGAGGGCAAATAAGAGGGTAACTTCCTGAAATATATTTGGGAGAAATTCCTTGATTGGTATGTTACCTGCACAACAAGTAAGGAATGGTTCGGAGTATTTCTGAGAAATGAGGCTGACCAAGTCAACCAAGAATCAATGGAGAATGTTTGGGGAGCAGGGATCATTGGATCATAAAGTTTAGATTAATAATGGAAAGGGCAAGGAGAAATCTAAAGTAATCTTCTCAGACGGATGCAGGCTGATTTCAATAGGATCTAGACAGGATAAAGTAGAATCGAATATTACCAGGCAATAATGGAACATGTAAAGATTAGGTAGGCCACAGCTAAAGCTCCCTGGATGACAATGGAGATTAAAAAAAGAAAGGGAAAAAGAAGGCGGTTGTCCATCATTAAGAAAATTAGGTTTTGTTTGTTTTTCATTTTTATATTTATGATTTTAATTAAAATATAACTTTTTCACTATTATTTTTTTATTTTAATGCATTTTTACCTTTAATTGTTTAAATCCATGTAAACTATTTATAAATGAATCTGAATATCAAATACATTTAAAAATAGTGAAAATGGATTTAACAGCAGTGAGCCGTTGGAGCTGTCAGGGTGTGATTCAGCCCAGTGAGTACTTTGTATATGTTGAGAAGGGGAAGGCGTGGAGTGGACAAAGGGAATGCTTTCATTTGTCTCCTCTGGTTTTCAAGCGGAGTATCTGTGATTGACAAGCATTTACTATCCTCTTTTAGCTGGCACTATCTTTGCTGCTGTCATTCACTCTCTTGTGGTCTCCACTTTATCACAGCACATCTATTTGTTCTCTTTACTACACCTCTGTCACTGTCAGACAAAATGTGTTTGATTTCTAACTTTTCTCAGTTCTGATGGAAGGTCATTGAACTGAAGTATTAACTCTCCAGAGAAGCTGCCTGACCTTCTGGGTATTTTTAACATCCTGTTCTTATATGAGATTTGCAGTATATGCAGTTTTTTTAACTTTTTGAGCACAAGAGAGGATATTGGCATATAGGCAGAAAATGGAAAATAATGGTCATTGTTCAAGTGGGAGACTATAGACAATAGTGTTCCCCAATAATATCAGTCCTTGAACCATTCTTCCTCTCATGCACCTCAAGGAAATGTAGTAAGCAGTAAGGAGCATAGCTGCAAGGGGATAAGGGGATAAAAATGAGCTGATTAGTGCCAGAAGAAATTTAATGCAGAGAAGTGTGAAGTGATATATTTTGGCAGAAAGAATGAGAGACAAAATAGGCTAAATGGCACAGTTCTTTTCCTAAGAGGGCCCTAGGAACATTTGTGCATAAATTTTCGAAAATGGCCAGACACGTTCAGGCAGTAGTTTGTAAAGCATGTAGGATCCTGGGCTTCATAGAGTTAAAAAGGAGGGAACTTAGGTTGAACAAGTATAAACCACTGGTCAAACCACAAATGGAGTATTGCTTTCCATTCTGGTCACATAACTTTAAAAGGATGTGAATGTCCTCGAGTTCAGAAGATATTAGTGGGAATGATTCCTGGATTAAGGAATTCCAACTATAAGCTTAGATTTGAGAGCTGGGTTCTTTTTCCTTAGGGCAAAGCAGGTTGAAAGGAGATTTGATAAAGGTGTAGAATATGAAGAATGGTTTAGATAGGGTAAAGTGAGGAAGCTGTCCTATTAGCTAATTGTTCAGGGACCTTGGGAAGAAAGGCATATCAGAGGCATCTGTGTGTCACAGCAGAAATGATGGAGAAGGAGGAACTGGAAAATGGAATGGAGTACTTACAGGAAACGGGATAAAACAAATATTGTCGAGATAACTGTGGGAATCTATGGGCTTGTAATGGACTTTGGTCTTATACTTATTCCATGAGATGAAGACAGAAAAATCCAGAAGGGAAGAGGCAAAGTTGGATCATCTGAAATTGAGAGCAGGTTGGAAACTGTCAGTTACATCTAATTTAAAGGTCAAGTTTTATATTGCTTTCTGTTGTATCAACAAATGCTGGTGAGGCCAGACAGTCATTAACATGTAGAACAGGCACTGCATCATTCTCATGAACAAGAGCAAAGCCTTTCATGTGTCTGCCTTGGTCCCAAAGAATACATGCATGAGATGTCAGAACTTGCAAATGTTGAACATACTCATTTTTTGCTTCTACTGTGTAGGGCAAAGGTCTTGTGTGTTTATTGACCTATCCAGTTTTTCACAGGTGCATTGTATGTCTGAAATGCCAGATCATCACCCTCTCCCCAGGACAGAAGACCTAGACAGGCCTTGTCATCTTATCATGACCTCTTAATTGCTGCAGTTGATGTTTGGAAACAGTGGAGGACAAATAAGGCTTGAGCAAGTAGCAGAAAGTGAGGTTGCAGTTTTAAAAATAAGTCAGCCAATGTCCTATCTGTCACCATGAGAGGTGTGTACTGGTAAAAAGGTAAAAACTGAGCCAACTTTTGGGAAGAAGGAATGGACTGTTTTGTCTTGTCTTCTTGAAAATTTTTACAGGATGCTCAACTGCAGCCCAAGATGTCATCTATTCCTAAGTAGAGTCATAGAGAACTAGAGCGCAGAAACAAGCCCTTCGGCCCAACTTGTCCATGCCAGCCAAGGTGCCCACCTAAGCTAGTCCCATTTATCTGCATTTGGCCCATATCCCTCCAAACCTTTCCTATCCATATACTTATCCAAATGTCTTTTTATTATCGTTATTGTACCTGCCTCAACTACTTTCCCTGGCAACTTATTCCATATACACACCACCCTCTGTGTGAAGAAGATGTCCCTCAGATGACCCTCAAGTTCTGGCAAAGTTCTCGTAAATCTTCTTTGCAGTCTTTCCAGCTTAATGACATCTTTCCTATAACGGGGTGACCAAAACTGTACTCAATACTCCAAGTGTGGCATCACTAATGTACAACTGTAACATAATGTCCCAGTTCTTATACTCAATGCCCTGACTGATAAGGGCCAGCATGTCAAATGCCTTCTTCACCACACTGTCTACCTATGACACCACTTTCAGCAAACTATGTACTTGTATTCCTAGGTCCCTCTGTTCCGCAACACTCCCCGGGCACTACCATTCAAAATAAGACCTACCCTGGTTTGAATTCCCAAAATGCAACACCTTGCACTTAACTGGATTGAACGCTGTTTGCCAGTTCTCAGCCCACTTACCTAGCTGATCAAGATCCCCTGTAATTTTTGATAATCTTCTTCACTGTCTACAATACCACCTATTTTAGTATCATCTGCACACTTACTAACCGTGCCTCATATATTCTCGTTCAAATCATTTGTATAAATGATGAACTGCAAAGATCCCAACAATGAAGTAGAGAAAATAATTTCTTCATGAAAACAGTTCTTACTGACCTCTGATATAGCAATAAGCAGCACATTGGGAAATGCAGCAGAGATCTGCTGCAGCCACTTAGAAAGAGCTTGTGATGAGTCTTCAACCTGAAATGTTAACTCTGTTCCTCCTCCAAACTGCTGCCTGACCTGCTGAGTATTTCCAGCGTTTTCTGTTTCTATTTTAGATTTCTGGCATCTGCAGCTTTTTTTGAATTTCCTAGAGAAAGGGTGACGTGTGATCCAATTTTTAGGCTAAATGGTCTGTGTACATAAATGGGAAATCCACCCAAGTTGTGGGCAGCAAATGAAGATCAGCAGTGAGGAAATTCTGGTTAAATATTTTGACTCATTCTGCTACCCAACAGAGTTTGGTGAGAAAAATGTAAAGCTTTTATTTTTCTGTAGTGCACATTCCTGTTCATAAATTACTTAAAGTGACGGAAAGGTAAGAACTGTCTCACTCTTTTCTTTTTCATTGGCTGCCTTGAACTCTAAGTTTACTCATTGCATACTAGTCTTGTTATGTATTGGAAGCATCAGTAGCTTGTCATGCAGACTGTGTCAAAAAGAAATAAAGATTTGATTTTATATAGGTTATTGCAGAGCCTCAGGACACTCCGAAGTGCCTTATGACTATTGAAGTATTTTTTGAAGTGTACTCACAGTTGTTATGTTGGAAACATAGCAGCCAATTTGTGCACAGCAGAAACGCAAGAATGTCCAAATAATCTGTTTTTGTGATGACGGTTGAGGGATATTTGCTAAGATAATGAGGAACTATTCTTCTTCAAAACAGTGCAGTGAGATTCCCTGAGAGGACCTCCATGTAACAAAGGATGACATCTTCAGCAGTGCAACACTCCCTCAGCACTACCTTGAAGTGTCAGCCTTGATTTTGTGTTTAAACTTCTGAATTAAAACCTACAACCTTCTGATTCAACTGTGAGAGTGAACAGATCAAGAGGATTAAGTGTGAAGCAATCCAGCAAAATGTCACCAGCAGTGTTGCTTTGCCACAGTCTTGACTCCACGCCTGGCTGTGATGGCCACATATGCAGTATGGAAAATGACATTTTATGCTCTTCAAGAGGGCTGAAGGTGCTGTGTACCACCTACTGCTGCAAGAATATACGTAGAGAATAGAGAGGTCATAATGGAATTGCTCACAGACTGTGTGTGACAGATGATATGGGTGTAAGTAGGTTTGTAATCGTGCTGAATATGTAATTATGAAGAGAAGATGTAGTGCGTTATGTGTAGGGATGTGAGGGAGAGGAGTCTTGTGAGTGGCATTAACAGAGTCACAAGATCACAAGACAAGGGAGCAGAAGCAGGCCATTGGGCCCATCAAGTCTGCTCCAAGGAAAGGGAAATAGAAATGAGAAATGGGGAATGGGGGAAGAAGAAGAAAGAAAGAAAAAAAGTCTTGTGATTACTGTGAGTGCAGAGTATGAGGTCAGTTTTTTTGCCTTAACAATTTTGATTAGATCATTAAATGTTTCATATATTGCTTGAGACAATGCTGAAAGTTACAACCTGTAGTCAGGTGTGATCACATTTCTAGCCCATATAAATCTCCAATGAAACCATGTACTGCATTATTCCTTTTCATTCATGTTTTCCAGATATAAACTGGTTTTAAATGATTTTTGTACCTAGATCCCTAAGTTCATCTACATTTCTCCTCTGCCACCTTCATTTATTATCTTACTATTGAGTCCAAAGAAGTACTTCACAAACACAGAGGCTGGACGTACAAATAAAATTTATGAATATTTAAGTAAGAGCTTATTGTGAATTTTCATGATGCGAGCTAGATATTACAAAAGGACATAGATTAAACAAGTAAGCAGGATGAGAAAGGGCTTAATATAACCCAGTGTGAAACAGTGTCTGCTATTATTTTGCTTCTTTGTTTAATGTATGTCCTTTTGCAATACGTTGCTCTAACTTGAATGTATGCCCCTTTATTTAAATATCCAAATCTTGTATGTGTGGAGGGAAGTTGGGACACAACACTTTTATTTCAACTGTCAGCCAAGATGTTCTTTATCCATTATACAAGAAGACATTTTATCTCCATCAATTTTAGCTAGTGATCTTAGCAATTTCTTGTGTGGAAACTTATTAAATACTTTCTGAAATGCCAGTAAATGATATTCATTAATCCTTCAAAGCACACAGTCTGAAAACTTAATTAGGTTAGTTAGACGTGGCACACTTTTTTAACAAAATTATGCTGGGCATCTTTAATCAGTGCTCACCTAATAAAAATATAACTAGATATAGGGTTAAACTGAAATCAATCCTGAAGGAGGGTGTTAGACCTGAAACATCAACCGACTCACTTTCGTTTGTTCACACACTTTGCGCTGCAACTTTTTCTGCTTTTGTTTTCAGGTTTGAAGCATCTACAGATATTTGCTTTCACAAATGACTTCTCACAAATAATCTCAAGGAATTTTAGAAAAATTGTTAATTTTAATTATATGCAATTGAACATTTCCCCGTGCAGGATTTTAATAAAATTCAAACCTTATTCAAGTTAAGGATTTAACATATAGGAAATACTACTCCACAGCAGCTTTAACCAAACATTGAGATATGAAGTATTTATATAACAAATAGTTGGTGGTTGTGCATTTGGATGCAATATGAAAAATAGAATAAAAAGATTGGAATATTTTAGTGAAGGATACAACACAGATCACAGAAAAATAGATTACTTTAAATCTATTTTTGTACACCACCAAGATTGCCAAGTTGTCAAAAGGAAATAATCTTCAGTGACTGGTTGAAAAGTACTGTGGGCTTCTAAAAGTGTTGATGTATCTTTTTAACTGATAATATCACTGGGTAATTTTTACAAATCCATAAATGAAGACGACAGCTTACTTTTGCAGTACAACTGTGCCGTCATAAAGATGTCTTTAAATTTAATTAAAATATTTTGAACTATTTGAGAAGGTTGACTGACAATAGTGTGCAAATTTTATTTCAAAGTAATTTTAAAAACTCAACCAATCACTGCTATCAGTGAAAATTACAGACCAGAGATTCTATTGCTTCATGTATGTTTTTTAAAATGCTATGTGATTGATTTATAGCACAAAATTGTTCATGAAACACTAACAATAAATAATCGCTCACATCTCCCATATTGAGAACTTTCTTTAGGCATCTTATTAGGTATGGCACACATTTGTGTGTGGGTCATATTAATCCCAAAGCAACATACAATTTCACACAAACATCAAATTATATCACAGATATCTAACATATTGTGGGTACTATGCAAAAGAAATCAGAATTTAACAACCAAGACATATCCTATACCAACTCTAATTAACGTGTTCATTAATTGTCTCTTGCTTTGTTGGAGGATAGTACATGAGTGCAGCTCATCATGAGGCCAGGACTTGCTGGAACCGTTTCTATTGCAGGTGATTACTTTGGTTTGAGTGTGACAATTTAGAATTTGGTGAAAGAGTACTTTTGTGGTGGATTGGAAATCAAAGGCAACTTGTCAAAGGAGCCTGAAGGAGGATAGAGGAAGAGTTGTGGCCAGGAGTGCCTATGTGCCAAAGTTTATGGATCCATGTTGCCATCATAGCTCTCCAACAAGAAGCATTCAGAGGTCTAAGATCCCTGTCATACACCTGTGCCAAGACTGCTCTGCCTGCAGAGGTTAAGGTCATTGTCAGCCTGAGCTACTTAGCCTCTGGATCATTCCAGGCAGCTGATAAATGGCCCATTTCTCAGTTTGTAGCTCATTGCTGCATATTGGTCAATTCAGGATCACTGTTCTCTAGGGGAGGAAAGATCATCTCCTCCTCCTTGAATGGATGCAGGTGTGAGATGCACACAGATTATTACCCTGATTACAGTTTTCCAAAGATTTGTGGAATCATGAGCTGCACTCTTGCACCACTCTGGACTCCCCATGTGAATCCAGAACTTTTTGGCAAATTCAGGGCTGATATGGTGGGTGCTGTATCTGCTTTCATTAAGAGCCTAACACCAGTTTTAGACAGAAAATGTGATAATGTCCTGGTAACATGATGTGGATATGTTTCTAACGCCATTTCAATGTTTCCCAGTAAGTGAGTACAAAAAGGCTTACTTAATCCGCCATACCTGCTAGCAATTGTGTGTTATAATACTAAAACAATTGATTCCATTTGTAATTCACCTGAAGGAATATGTATGGGCTTCAAATGTTGCTCATAAAATACCTGCACCTGTTTGCCCCATTGATATTTATGTGTGGTTTCCATGCCCATTTTTCATGCAAGAGTTCGTATGCAGTTTAATTGTAAGTAGCATTGATTTTCCTACTATCCTACATTAAGCATGCGTAATCTCATGAGTGTAATGCAGCTGTTGAAATTAACTGTCACTAACTGACCATTTAATGCAACCATTGCTAGTTGTTGCCAGACACTAACATGGTATTGTGATAACGTGTTACCTTAAATTCCAAACCCCTAAGTTAGCAAGGTCCTGGAGCACTGGGGCAAAGACAGCACTGTTTGTGGATGGTGCCAATATTGTGGGATCCTCTAAAAAACTCCAAGCCAGAAGGCATGCCTGAAAGCATGAATAAAGAAGGGCTCCATTTCTTGATATCTGCTATCATCATTTTCTTCTTTTTCCTTCTTCTGTTGATCAGGAGCCTAGACTGGAGTCTTCCATCAGCACAGAGGCTGAAAAGTGGCAAGCATAGCAGATTATCCCAGGATGAAGGTGACACGGGGTTCTGGAGAAATACAGGGCTTTAACTATAAGACAGGGCAGACATTGGGCTGACTGCACCCAGGATAGCTTCCAAATTTGGGGCTTAAATTTAAGGTTGTAACTAAATAAGTAAGTATTTAACATAACAAAAATAAAAGAACTGCAGATAGAGTCATAGAGCACTACGGCACAGGAACAGGCCCTTCGGCCTATCTAGTCCATCCCACCTGATCTTCTGCTTAGTACTGTCTACCTGCGCCCAGAACATATCCCTCCAAGCCCCTCCCATCCATGTACCTATCCAAACTTCTCTTAAATGTTACGATTCAACCTGCATCTACCACTTACACTGGCAGCTCATTCCACACTCGCGCCACCCTCTAAATGAAGAAGTTTCCCCTGAGATTCCCCTTAAATATTTCACCTTTCACCCTAAACCTATGTCCTCTAGCTCTAGTTTCACCCATCCTTAGGGGACAAAGTCTGCATGCATTCATCCTATCTATACCCCTCATAATTTTGTATACCTCTATAAGATCTCCCCTCATTCTCCTGCACTCCAGGAAATAAAGTCCTAACCTATTCAGCCTTTGCTTATAACTCAGGTCTTCAAGTCCCGGCAACATCCTTGTAAATTTTCTCTGCACTCTTTCAAGCTTATTGATATCTTTCCTGGATGCTAGAAGTCTGAAATAAAAATATGTCATAACAATATAGTAGTTTTATTACAGGTCTACTATTGCAGAGCTATCTAGTCAAATCCCAGTTTGGGAGTTCAAGAACTTAAAATTAAATTTAGCGATTAAAAACTCTGGAAATTAAAATAGCCTGGTATCAGTAAAAGTCATCTATAAAGATAAAAGTTTTGGTTTGTCATAAACATCCAAGCGGTTCATGTGTTTGTTAGGAAGGCAACTTGCTGTTCTTATTCAGTCATATATTATAATATTCCAAATACCAACAGCTCTTATATTGAGTAATAACCAACATGACATCATATCGAATGCCTTTGCTTTATAGGTATGCAACAGAATTATTGTTAGATATATAAAGGATGATTACTGATGACCTGAATGGCACAAAACTGGAAAAACTTTACTGGTTGTTTCTTGTCACTCCATCAGTACATGAAAGGTAGCTTCTTTTACCCCTGTAATGTTGGTGGATAGAAAAAAATGGCTTAATCTTGAGAGGTCCACTGGTGTCTACAGTTCAGCATGTAACTTGAAGGCAATGCTGGTCTTGCTGTAACTAAAATAAAACATAAATTTGAAATGCGACACTCTTCCCAAATCCAAGGAGGAGATATAGAAGATTTTGTAAAACTTACTCTGGTTTGACTTGCCAGTTATTTAATACTGTCTTGTTAAATTTGAGGCAATTCAACACTTAAATTGTTGAATTATGACTTGGTGTGCGTTATTTAGCACCAATTCTTAATAGAATAATACTTAATTTTGCTTGTTTGTTTTTATTTAAAGAGATTGAAAACAGTAGTCAACCAGATTTAAATTTTGTAAAACAGCTGTACATCAGATGATTCCACTTTCTAGAGAAATATTATATAATTAATCATTAGTATTAAGCCACATATAAACCACCAGCATTTTATATGGCAACTGAATTTAGGTTGAGAAGGTAAACAAAGGCTATCTCTATTCTGCCACCTTGGATAGTTATGCATCATTTTTCCCTCCTCAAGCAGCTATCTTAGTCAACTTTGTGCTCAAATGAAACTCTGTGTGGTGCCTTCTAGTCTTGATGAATCTATCAGAATATATTTGCAAACTCCCCTTGTGGATAATTATTTTTTACACAATTGGTAAACAGTTCTTAAAGATTCAACTGAGCAAAGTTGATAGGTGCAACTTAATTTTTTTTCTCCTGGTACATGACCAGTTATTATTGGTGAATACCTCTAAGCAACTTTATTATTTTAAAGTCTATACAAAAATAAATATTCAAAATAGCCTTGATTAATTGTTTTGAAAGACCAACTCCTTCAGGTATGTCCAATGGTTAAACAAAACAATCTTAATCTGAAATGATGTTAGCAAACCTACAGAATGGTCAGGTAAATGGCAAACTAATTTCAATATAGTAAATGTGGTGTAATGCATTTTGATAGAAGGAATAAGGAGAAATAAGAGCCTCAGTATAGGGGCACAGAGGAATCTCGGCACAGAGATACACAATTCATTTAAAGTAATAATGCAGGTTAATAAAGTCTTAGAAAATGCAAATATCATACTGTAGTTTATTTCAGACTTCAAAAGCAAAGAAGTTAAATTAACTTTGTTTGGGACCTTAGTTAGACTACACTTTGCATATTGTGCACTGTTCTGGTTTCCATGATGTAAAAAGGAAGTAGAGATGCTTGGTGAAATAGAAGAGTTACTGGGAGGATAGCAGAACTAAGAATGTTCATTTTTCAGGGAAGACTGAACAGGCTAAGGTCCTCTTCTCCTGTAAAGAGAAATCTAAGAGATATCCTAATGGAGATCTTTAACCTTACAAAGGAGTTTGATAGGCTAGTTTTGGAGATGATGGCTTTGAAATTTATTGCCAGTCATTTGGACTAAGTGCATTATACAGAGGCAGTAGCATCTTCTCTTTCACTTTCAAAATTTGTTTCCATTGAAGTCAATTGAAATGAATTTCAGAAGCAAAGTAGAATAAAATGCATTTACCGCTGGAAAACAGGGATCAATTTCAATGTGAATATTTCCACGTGAAAGGTTCAAAGCTAAGGGCCATAAATATAAGATAATCATTAATAAATCCAGAATGGGATTTAGGAGATGTTCTTTGGAAAGAGAGTGGTGAAGTATGGAGTTCTTTATCACATGGTGTAGTTGAAGCAAATAGCATAGTTGCATTTAAGGAAATGCTAGACTTGTAATAGGAAAAATAGAAATCATTTGAATTCATTATTAAGTAGCTAGTAACAGGACATTCAAAAATTCATAAAGCATTTAAGAAGAATTAATCTGGTTTTATGAATTGGAAATTACATTTGATGAATTTATTACTACATTTTGAGGTGGATAAAGAGAATCTAGAAGGGAATTTGGGTTTCCAAAAGGCTTACAATCTCAATTAATGATTTAGACAGAGGGACCAAATTCGCTGATGATACAGAAATGGGCAGGAAAACAAGTTTCGAGGAGAAAGCAAAAATCTATTTGCACATGGATAAAGGTAGGTATAGGGAAAGGCAAAAATTTGGCAAAAAAAGGCAAAGATGGAGCATAATGTGGGGAAATGTGAAGTTATCCTAATTACTAGGAAGAATAGTAAAGCAAAATATCACTGTTGTTGTACAGTGAGATCTGGGTATTCTTGTAAGTGAAAAATAGAAAGTTATCATGCAGGCAGAGTAAGCAATTTGGAATGCAAGTGGAACGTTGACATTTTTTGGAAAGGGGTGGAGTATAAGAAAAGGGAACTGTCGCTACAGCTGTACAGGGCACTGGCGAGGCCATACCTGGAGACTGCATACAGTTTTGGTTGCCTTATTTAAAGATATACTTGCATTGGGTACAGTTCAGAATAGGTTCACTGGGTTGATTCCTGCAATGAATGGGTTAACTTACATGGTGCAATTGGACAGGTTGGACCAACACTCACTGGAGTCTAGAAGAATGACTAGTGATCTGAAATTAAAAAGATTCTAAGAGGGGTCTAGAGGGTATATGCTGAAAGGATATTTCCCAACCTGAGGGAATCTAGAACTGGGGTGAGGAGGATTTTCTTCTCTGAAAGTGTAACATATCCCAGGACTTTGCTACTTCAGGGAGCCGTGGAGGTGGAGACATTGATTATACTCAAGACTGAGATGAGCAGATTTTTGCACCAAGGGGGAGTCAGTGGTTTTGGGAACCAGGCAGGAAATTAGAACCAAGGCCAAGATCAGATTAGCTATGATCTTATTGAATGGTGAAGCAGATTTTATGGGCTAAATGGCTTACACCTGCTCCTATTTATTATGTTCTTGCAAGTTATTATGTTAGATAAAGTTAATGTGCTGTGAGGAACCTCACATGGAGCAATTAATACCAGGATTGGTTGGGGCCAATGGCCTGGTAATTCATTTTGGGTTAGTCATTGGGCAGCATCTGTACTGCATCAGAATTCTTCCAAAACCATATTCATTAATTTGTTCAGCATTTTAAAAGTTTCAAAATACTCAGAAATTAGAATTTTTCATTTAGAGATTATTTAGTGATTTTGGAAATGCGATTAGAGGATCTGTACATGATCTTAAATTTGATTGAAACTATGAAATTAATAACACCAGAGGATTATTTTATGTATCAGTGTACAAATGTTTAATGCATCTCCAACCAAAATGGTTCTGTTAACATTTCAAGCCTTTGTTGCATAGCATAAAAGTGCCTGCAATTCCTGGTTTTACTTCGAATGAATCTGTCACAATAAAAATTCTAAAAGGTAAAAGGCATTGGAGAACCATAGGAGTCATTTCATCTCTTCAACTGCGTTTGTCAAGTGTGAATAGGCCAGGAAGTAAAAGTCAGAGAGAAAAGACAGGAAGGGAGATCCAGAATCCAGAAGTGAGCCTTAAGTCAAGCGATGATTTAATTCAACACAGACCTTAGTTTGAAGTTGAGATATAGTAATTATGATGTGAGTAGCGTACTGTGTTACAATATTATCCCCATATGCTGGTGCTGTAGCATGCCTGCAAGGGGATGGAGTCAAGTTTCAAGTCAGAGCTGGCCATTGCTTTCATTGGCCATGAAATCTATGTGGAAGTTGAAAGTACTCATATAATAGGCAGAATAGTGCACCTTTGCCTCTCAGATGATCCCGCGTCTGAGAAAAAGGTCACTTGTACCAGAACATACAGAAACATATGATGCTATCATGGAAAATGAAGCAATCAAGTAACATCATTTCTGGAAGCCTCTGGCATGATTTAACTGCTCTCAGGCAGGGATGACAGCAATGTGTGGCCACAGTTTTCCAAAGGAAGAGGAAACTCCATCCATATGAAAGCCTAGAGTTTGATTCTGTTCCACAAAGAAGGGTTAGACATCTCCTCTCAAACTCCTGAGCTGAGCATGTTCTTCTGCTTCTCGGTGGTAGGGCCATGGAGTCATACAGCATGGAAACAGGCCTATTGGTACACCGAATCCATGCTGACAACCAAGACCACATCTACACCAATCCTGCACTAATCCTATTCTATTTGCCTCACATTCCTGTCAGATTCCCCTCAGATTCTGCCACTCACTACGGAGTACCATTTGGGGATGGGAATGGATGGGCCTTAGATGGCTGGAGGATTGGAAGGGTCTTAGATGGTTGAAATATCAGAGGGGCCTTGGATGCTCAGGGAATGGGAGGTGCTCATAATATTCTCAGATTCAAGGGCCTCAAATGATCAAATAATGGGAGGAGCCTCAGGTCAGTGAATGAGAGGGGCCCAGAGATCGTGGCTTCAAGGGATTAGTGGGTTGGGAGCTTCAGTCCCAGGGTCTGTCAGGGTCAAGAATGAGATTGATGGGTGGAGATGTTGATATTGTGTGGAATGGGGATGGGGTGCTGCAGAAGGACCAAAGGTACAAACCTTTCAAGGGTCATAATTTAGAATACAATAGGAAAATGTGGTTGGCCCAGCAAGATTCTCTAATGATGGTCACACCTAGGACCATTTGGTCTAATTTTCCCTCTGATTTCATTGCATAAGATGTAGAAAATTACATTAGTTGAGGAAGGCTGACTTAGGCTGAAAAGCGCCCAGTCAAATTTCTGGAGTCAACCAGAAGTAGCTGGTATCACATTTCTCTTCAGAAAAAATTGATTTCCAATCATAGAAAGCTGAAAAGATCAACATTATGCGAATGAATTTCTTATAGTACTTTGATGTTGCTGATGCTGGTGATTCTGCACCCAGTCATGAATAACTGAATGATATCAATCATTAATCTGTCATTTAGTGGTTTTCTTCAGTTTGACACAGTCTGAAATCTAATGATCACCTGACTGTACAGCCATTGAAACACTGCGATAGTCAAGCCAAGCAATTACTTAAAGAATCAGACAATTCCTTGATGCTTCGAGGTAGTGCATGTCTACCCAGTACATGCAATTATGCAAATTGTATGCACTTTAACTGTAGGAATTGTAGGAGGAGAATTAAAGGAATATTGGAGATTCCAATTTAAAGGACGGATACCTGAATTTTAATCTAGCGATCGAATGCATGGAAGAATAGCATCAATGGGATGAAAAGCAACATCAATCTCCAGAAATGCCAGGTTCAATGAGCGTAGAACCATTGTTAGATTTGCCACATAGGGGAAAATGTCTGTAAAAACGTGCCAAATGATGAAAGTAGTCAGAATATTAAAAATCGCATAACTTTCACTGAAAAGCAAGGAACTTTTTCAAATGTCTTGGTCAACATTCCTTCCTCAAATAACTCTGTCAAAGAATATCTGATTATTCATTTATTTGCTGTTTGTTGGACATTGCCATATAAAATGGAAGATGATTAGCTGTACAGTTCTACACAATGTCTTGAGGATGTGAAAGAAAACCATATAAGTGCAAGATAATTCTTTATATACAGTACATGACAAAAATTTGCTGTAAAATGATTTGGAATAAATTTTTCTCATCATTGAATGCTTCCCTATGAAAACCACGGTGAGGAAATTACCCAATGTAATGCTGAAATGAGGTAAGTAGTATAATGAATAATTTAGATGAATGGGAACAGTTATTTATAGGGAAGATAAAGTGTGGCCACCAGCTCCAAATGACATTTAAATAGAAAAACTAGGATAGTGTAGCAATTCTAATTCAGGTACTAAGACAATTTAGCCAAAACTCTGCCCAAAAGGAATTGTCAAAACCTTCCTGTACTGAATGTACTAAATAGCACCATATGACCCCCAGAGAACAATACCATAAGAAAGAGGTATTGTGACAGGATATTGTGCTACCCTTTCTGAGGATCGTTGCTGTGCTGTGGTAGAGAGGCTTGCATATTCCAATGACCCCAAGGGCAAAACCACCTGGAGTTTATGGATCCTGGTGGGGCTTCCCATGGCAGACAGTGAGGGAGAGGTTGCAGACAAAGAATTACCCTACAAGTTCTTAATGGAGCAGCAGATCTGGTCTGCCATATAATTGAACCTGGCCACCAACCTTGTGGATCTGAAAGCACACCTCAGTCCCCACAATAAACACGACACGTTCAGGCTTCTGTCAGATTCAAAAATACAGCGGCGATGGAGGATTGGTGAAGGGGTAAGGCTGTGATCCCTGGAGGATCCCAGCCAAAGATGCATGATGATCATTGGATCAGGGTGTCCTATGGCAGTTACAACTGCAACAGAGCAGGTTTCTTCTGGATAACCTCAGTTCACCCCAAATGGCAATGAGGCTAGAGAAGGTGCACCATCTAGAATCAAGCTCCTTGGTCATTTGAGGATTCACCAAGTCTGATACATATTATTCTCAATTCCGAGGGACTGTTACTGATGCTATTTCTACTCCAGAGGTAGTGGAGAAATGAAGAGGCCATAGCTTCAAGCTTCAATGCTTTAAATCCAGAAGTCTCCTACAAAACTTAGATTTTGGGATCAATCCAGAACATTACAGTGAATATTATAAATGTTTTAAACATTTTGAACATCAAAGCTTTTCCTATGAGAATATCATCGAGGAGCAGGATGACAGGCATATGGAGGAGGAAGTAAAGGAAGCAAGCAGAGCAGGGCATCTCAGAAAGCATTGACATCTCATTCAAGTGTACAGCAACTTAGATGTCATACCTTGAAGACTGCACTTTCCTGTGGAGATTACTGGGGAGTTATGCCAGCTGTGTGCTGTAGATTAGCAGCCTGCCTCAGCAAGGAACACAGTATTGTTAGTGTTTGCTCAGTTTGGTTGTGAAAGAGAAAGAATGCCTGACTGTGCATGTGTGTGAAATTGGTGAGGGAGCCATTGTAAGTAAAGAAAAGATGTTTATTTCCATTGATGCTATCATAATAAGGCAAATGCTTCTCTGAAATTGGAAATGTAATATTTTAAAATATCTTCACGAGAGCAATGTTAACCCTGTCTACCTTTTGCTTTAACTATTCTGGTGGAACGTGTGTTCCTCTGGATTCCCGGAGAAAAGTTTAAAACTTTTTTGCCATGGTCAACCTCTACCTCACCTCCAAAGCTTTCTTAAAATCCTTCACTGCCTCTTGTATGAGTGTTGGGCACTGTTCCTTTTTTCTCTAGCAGTTTAACATACTTTTCCTGGCTGTTTTGGGGAGGAAACTGAGAGGAGCTACATACATGTGACTGGGATGTTCCCATTTGCCCTATGGATAAACTCCTCTCCGGTTGGAAGCTTGTTGGAGGTGTGGTGAGAAAGATTTGGGATAACTCTTGTGGTGATGATGCAGCCTTGCTGAGTCTACACTGCCTACACTGAGATTGGGTTCTCTGGCTTGTCCTCCTTTTCAGGCATGGGAGACATGATTGCGAATTTGTAAGTTCATCTCAGAATTTCAGTAAGGATGCCATCTGCTCCCAGGACCTTGTGTTTTTCAGTTGACGTATGGCCTTTTTGACTTCTGTTGGTCTAGGTTGGTTTGAGGCTGGACTAGATAATTTGATGTGGAATGCAGATAAGTTCACTCATGTTAAGGGAAGAGTTTCATTTGGTTCTTTCCATTGGGCGCTGATTGCCTCACTGATTGCCATGATAAATTTGCATCTGTTCTTGGTTCTCAGTGGGGTGGTCATTTGGGTTCATGCGCTAAAATGGTCTTCATGTGAAGAATCCACGGATGTCATCATCATCTGTGAGTGGCTGGACCCTTGTGCTCTTTCTACTCACCATCTTCTCTTTAGGTGATGGGCATTCAGGATTCCATTGAAGTTGGCTTTCTTTTATCTCTTTACCAATCATGCCTTTCCAAAGTATTCCATTTTGCAACCCTGTATCTTCATCTGAGTCAGGAATGTTTCAGATTTAAGTAAAAATTCTACTTGGCTTCATCTGTGGCTTTGAAATAAAACTGCATGTTGGAGACTGTTTGATGCCCGGCTGCTTGACTTCCATCCTGAAATTTAAACTGCAGGTACAGATGCAACATAAAGTCATAAAATTAGACAAATTCATATGGTTCACTGTAGTCTTTTTCTTTCACAGTCAATGCACAATTACCTGACTGAAGGTCCTTTTTCAACTTTCCAAAGATAAAGGTTGAGAAATTTTACTCTGGTCACCCTACAGACATAGAAAGTAATTGAATGTAGAAATCTACATTATTCATCTATAAACAGTTGTGTTCTATGTTTGAAATTTTTGTGCAGCACAGCAGTTATATTTGGTTCTTAATGTTCAAAGACTGAAGCAAGAATGCTAACACAGGTTAGCATTTTTATAAAACGGTGCCATTTTACCACTGAAACATGCAGATTTTCTGCCCTAAATTGTACTCCAGGGATATTATTATTTGAAACTTGAAAATCTTTTTTTAAAAAGTATAAATCAATCCAATTCACTGGAGGAGAAGCATTTTATTGCCTTTATCTCTGTAACACATATCCCCCTTGCTACTTCAATTCTGTCTGCATCAGAAATCATAAATTTTTCAACTCAAACTTTCTTCAATGGTTCGATTTTTTTGCCTAGCAATATTATAGAACTGGATTTAAACTAAATCCCAAATACTTGTTGGTTCATAATTCACTAATTTTTATTTCAATTCAAAAATAGATTTATTTTTAACTTTATTTACATATATTTCCAGGAATCAACTGTCATTGTTCCAGAAGTATTGAAGTTAAATAGTTGAAATATATTTTGGTAGCTTTTTTCAGTCCTTGAGCAACATTGCTCTTTGATGTACAGTATCACGTTTGATGTAACAGTTTTTTTCACTTACAGAGAAACCATAATGAAAGCTCTTTTTATATGTTCTCACTATAATACACTTTTTGTAAGGTTTTCAAAGAGTCCATTTCAAGTATAATCTACAGTACCTGTATTCTAATTCCCCTAAAGCTTTTACAGGCTTGCATAGCTGATTATAACATGGAACCATTCACATTTAAATGAAAAGCAATAATTCTACTGGTATGAGATTTTCATCTTTATCTCCTAAATTCTGATTGGTATTTGCTGACAATATTTTCCTCTTCAGGCTAAATTATTAAGTTTTTATAAAGTTGTTAGAAAATAATACAAGGTAAATTGATTTTGACATGCCAGTTAGGTTTGTGCTTGCTTTGCACTGAATTTTGGTTTCTTGATTAGTCATCCAAGGCTAGCCATGCTGTACAAGGTGGAAAATTATTCACAATTATCATAAATTACCACAAGATTATTCTTGAAAATTTGAATCTTTCTGTTTTAATAATTAAAATAATTTATAAGCATTACAGTGTAATTTTGTCTCAGAGTGTATGTCATTTGGTTTTGCTAGTCTAAATATTATTAATGAAAAAGAACCTTCATGAAGTAGTGCATATAGCAGCTTATAGCCTGGTAGTACAATTTTCCTTGAAATAGACTTTGATCACTGCAGCATTAACCAAGGAAACAACATAAAAGTCACTTGCCTGAGGGGCACAACAAAAAATTTAATGTAGACATTTCTATGAGTACCTTGTGATTACTGTTACCAAAGCTGCTATTTTTCCATGCACAGTGTACTTTGAACCATGTACACAATCACAGACTATTGAAGCAAAACCCCTCCCTCCAGCAATCACATGATCCCTTGTGTATTTATGACAAAGCTAGTAAGCAGTCTTTTTGCACAGCAGATATAATATACTTGACATAGCTCCTCAATTGCAAAAATGTTGATGACCAGTGTAAATGTATTGATTTCTTTGCTTTCTGAAACGCTGAGGTGTTTTGCAGTTGGAGAAGTGGTGGGGGTGGGGGGGGGGAGTAGAAAGCTCTGAAACAGAATTGAATCTACTTCTTGGAAAGCCCAGGTTATCAAACTCATTAATCTACATGTCAAGGGGCTAGGAATGAATAATTGTGTGTAGAATTTATCTGCCAACATGATAGCTACTTTTCAGCTTTCTCTTCAGAGCTCTTTCATTGTGCCAGGCTTTAATTATTATATGCTTTGTCTCTTCTATTTCAAGTCTGTTGGGGAGGTATGGAAACATGTACTTCAGCATTATGGAGGACACTCACGGAGCACTGTGACACAGCCATAGTCTTTGCATACCGAATGATTTTTTTCTTCCTGAAGATTAATGTCTTCAAGCTTTTGTGTTTAGTAATATTTTCTTAATAATTCATCCTTTGTTTTCTGAGATCTGAGCACTGCAATGTATTTTCTGCAGTTTTTTGACCAATAGTTATTAACATTTC
Organism: Pristis pectinata; assembly: GCF_009764475.1. Classification (NCBI taxonomy): domain Eukaryota; kingdom Metazoa; phylum Chordata; class Chondrichthyes; order Rhinopristiformes; family Pristidae; genus Pristis; species Pristis pectinata. Next base: position 26,202,035 of record NC_067417.1, read on the forward strand.
TCACTATATGATTCACATTGCTGGAATTACAATGTTGGAAATAATGATAAATAGGTTAGCCACAGTTAAGCACAGAAGTATGAAAGCTAAATTGGAAAACGCCCTGCAATTCTGTTAAAGTGAAGTTGCTGTAGTGATTAGAGAGAACCTATAGCTTAGCCTCAAAGATATACCACCCTTTTCTGTTTTGCATTGTGAATTATAATTTAAGACAGTAAAAGTGCTATTAAGCTTCCCTTCAAGCATTCTGTGCTGAACAATTAAATTATTTATGAAATAAAATATTTTATAGGCTTGTGAAAATGAATAAATAAGAAAGTTGATTTGGTTTTAATATAACAAAGGTACAAATGTGTTTAAAATGCATGCTTTGAGATGACACAGGTAAATTAATTGCAATATTTAATGATTTATCATTTTAAAATTCTTTTATTCTTAAGTCAATTTTTGTCAATGACAAACTATCTTTAAGTTAACAGTGCACACCTATCAGAATTTGTTGGGAAAAAATCGTGCTAACCTCAAGGTTGTCAGTTTTACTTCTGCAGTGTCAGGCACATTTATGATGTGTTCATAATTAAATGTCCACCTATTTCACAGCATGCTGACCACATTGGGACTATAATCGGTAAAGATAGATGAGATAGAGAAATGTAATATCTTTACACTGGTGGGTCCAGGCTGACGTTGTGAATTGACAGTGATAATTATTAGGCATCAATAGGATGATACCTTGCATTTAGGGGAGCACTGTAATTCCATGTTGAAACTTGTTTTGTATTTGAGTTAGCTATTTTCTACTATTTTTTGTGTTGGTTAGTTATTTACAATTTTGTCATTGGTTGATCATTTTTTGAAATATTGATATGATAAAGAAATTTTAAAGCCATCAGCAGATTTTTTCTATTTTAATGAGGTGTGGGAGTGGGGATGCTGAGCTTTAAAGAAAATATGTTGTTAAATCCATGGATTATTCTGCCATGATGATAACCACATTGGTCATATTCAACAGAGATAGTTCTGAGGTCAGTTTGTCTGGTTTTGCCATTGTCATCTAACAAATACAAGTAAGTACTGACATCAGTCTACAGAGAGTTTAGGCATTTGAACTTGCTGGAATTAGGCTTGACTGCATAAGGGTGAATTACATGACATGGAGTTTGGATGACTGGTTTATCTTCTTGCAATGTTACCTCCGCAATCAGATTTCCTATTAATCTTGTTACTGAAGGTTCTGGAGAGAAACATGTCAGCTGATATGTTTGAAAGTGAATGATCTCCAAATAGCTGAGGGATTGTGGGTATTATAGCAGAACAAAATGAGCAGAATTTGCTGTTTTATTTAATCAGGTTTAGTAGAATTGATCGTAGGAGAAAATAGAAATATTTTAAATGGAAGTTTTATCCTATGTAATAATCTTAACAATTTTTGCTATTACTATTAATGTTTCTTTCTGATAGCCATTTTACAGCTTTGGGTCACATATGTCACATCACCTTTTATGTTTACAGCAGGAAACTATTGCATTAACATCATGTTTGGATTAATTGGCACAATGTGGTCTACTTTTAAGTGCTTTGCAGCCTGCTAAGATTTGAAATTGCTAATGAGTTGATATCCATTGATACCATCTTGGTAAAAGAGTTTGCTCCAGTACACTTAATAACTACTGCAGCATGCTCACTGGACAGATTTTGATGCATATGGGTAGGTAAGGCTAATGTGAAGCTCTCGTTGTCAGTTTACAGCTCTGCACTGCAGCCACTTCAAACTTTGCACAGCAGGACATGATGTTAAATGGAACGAAGAACAAACCCTCACCTTCACCTTCTGTCACTGAACTTCCCCCATATGCCCTTTAATGCCATTATGAAGTAAATTTGGGTACATTGGCAGACTACCTCTTCTGTGTGGTGGTGAAATTGTCTTGTTGTTTGACATTTCCTCTCTTTGGCTAATGTTTGAAAACTCTACAGTCTGTTTTTGTTTTGGCTGTATAAGATATTATAATGAAAAAATGTGTTCACGGATTTGTAGTTTTTTCCTAGAAAAAGATATGAATAGGAGAAGGAGGAGAGGCCACAGGAAACAGTAGAAATTGCTAGGGAGGGAAGGGTGGGAGTGGTCCGTGAGGAGGAAAACACTCAGCATTTAGCAGTATTCCCAGAGGTTCAAGCAATAATTCTCCTATCTTTAGAAAGGACCTAAACATGAGATGCATTTGCCTCACAAAGAAAAGTACTGAGTGAAATTTATTAACTGTTACATCTGAAGCCTTAAAGCAGGGAAGAGATAGCAACACCTGTGGCTGTCAAAATGAACTTGATGGTTAATGTTAATGCTAATGTTAATGTTAATGCATCTAGCTTCTTTCAAGTTACTGAATATTTTGCAGTTTGTGGAACATTACAAGATTGCTGTCTTTTAATGCAGTGAAACACACCCCATTTCATTTCTACTTAACAGAATTAAGCCATTTGAATGAGTACAGGGGTTATGCATGGATGACAGGCCTCCCTATTGGGTAGGGTTTAGTTTGCACATGCATATTGGGCCTGAACGCATTGGACGCTGTCTGTGCTTTACATTTGCCTCTTGAGTCATGCTTAGCTTTTGCAGCTGGGTAGTTCCCAACATCTGGCAGCCTTGCTGAAGTGGATGTTCCATGAGGTACAGTGGTCAGCAAGCAGTGAATAGGCTGCAGGTAGTAGAAATTAACACCCCACCGCTGACTGACGCCCTTCAAGCTGCCAGAAGCCTTTTTCACTGTTTCTGATGATCAGACACTTAGAAATGATTGAAAAGCATCTAAATAACTTTAAACTATACAAATATTAGTAAATTATTAGACATGAATTCATTTAACATTATATTCAATCTATGTAAATTAATTAATAAGTAATAAAACAGAACCTACTTTCACTTACCTCTTTAGTGAAGATTGGTGACCAAATTCAAATGAATAGGGCCATGCTAGATGCATCAGCTTTTGCTGGCATAAAGCTGAGGGACCAGATATGAAGTGTATCTGGCTTCTCAGCTCAATATAAAAGAGAATTCCCCAGACTCAGTGGTGTCCACAGATGGAGCAGGAGATCAGATGCACCTCCGACCTCCAGCATGTTCTGTACTTCTGCACTGAAGTGTACAGGTATGGAAATCTGGAATACATTGACAAATGCATTGCAATTAATTGGCTGTTGATTGATGAGGAAATCCACCATGCCTTTAATTGCACCAACACATCCTTTTTCTGGGGAAAAAAGTGTTTGAACATTGAGATTTCAAACCCAACACTTTACACGTGGTCTACAGAGGAGGAGTGATCCCTGCCCTTCTGTATACTTCTTAGACATAATTACTTGCTGCAGACACCTTAAGGCACTGGCAAGATATCACCTGTGCTGTCTTTGCAAACCCACTGGCATGATGGGTGAACCAATGTTAGTGTCCTTTCCTTGGCCTACATCCTAGCACTGAGACTCTAATTATGCTCAAATGGCTCTGATGGGCAGAACAGTTTGTTCATAAGCTTATCACCAGTGTTTGGAAACAGAAACTTTAATCTGAGCACCATCATGACAACAGGAAATGATTCAAGGATGTCCTCAAAGCTTTGAAAAAATGTAAGATCACTATCAACTCAATGAAATCTCTAGCCTATGACCACTTAAGATGGAGAAGGAACATTGAAAACCTTGATTCCATTTGTCTTGAGCACACAAACGCCCAATGCAAACAGTGGAAGGAGCATACCACCTTCCAAACTACTTACCTGCCCTCCCATTCGAAGACCTCTAGCCCCGCTTGTGGCAGTGTCTAGGGGCTCCATATTGGCCCCAGCATCCACCTCCGAACCTACAGGACTGGAGCGGAAACAAATCATCCTTGATTTAACAGACTGCCTAAAACAGGTAACCTTCCAGGGCCAATATTCCTCAGATGACCTTGACCAACTTAATAAAAAATTCCATGGAAAAGTGTTTACCTGGTATCCTGTGAGTAATCAGAATCTCCATCAGTCTTGGCAATCCTTAATGCAAGCTTGTTAATGGGTGCCAAGAGTTACCCTATTAACAGGGTTTATGCCTCTGGTCAGGCCCCCAAGCACCTGGGTACAATCAGAGCCTTGCTGCCCCAATGAATATTTTCAAGCCTACTCTCAGCATTCTCAGGCAACACCTCTGGTGCTTGGGGGAGTCATCTCACACTCAGTCAAACAGCATTCTTGCATTTATACTGCATTCTGGACATTATGAGGTAATGCCCCTTGCTACCATTTATTACCTAAGAAACTGAGGAGCAGAGAAAGAAGGAGGAAGAGGAAGGCAGGTAATAATGCCAACAGCTCCTATCAGTTACTTTTCTATGTGATCAGGATATTTATGACTGATACCCGTGGCCTGAACCAACAATTCCTCACACCTTTACTTTCCTCTATCACTAATCATTTTGGCTACAAAATGCATTGTGCCATTCACCAAGGCTTCTTCCTAACATCTCCTAAACCCATGGCCTCCATCACTCATAATGAAAGTACAGCAGAATGGAGAGGAGTATCATTCCAAGCATTTCCTCTCCACATCACATGCCATTTTGACTTACAAATATTTTACAATTCTTTCATTGAAACCAAGTCAAACCTGGAAAGCCTTACCTAACAACTTTGTGGAAGTATTTTCATTACATGTACTACAATGGTTCCAAAAGGCAGACTGCAATATTCTCCAGATTTAGTATGAATGATTAATAAGCACAGGTATTCTCGCAGGTGACTCCCATATCTGATGAGAGAATACAAAAATAATGCTTTATTAACATTTGCTATCTTTTGATTTTCTCAGACTGTTCTGAAATCTAGGAAGTTTTGAAAGATACATCCACTATCTCTGAAGTGACAACTTTTTGAATCCTGTGTTACAGGATGCCAGGTCTGGGGACTAGCACTTAATATTTATGATATTTGTTACTTTAAATCCCTTGTGGTTTCTGGATTCATATTTCACCTCTAATTCTGCAACATTTATTGTCTCTTCTTCTACACAATCTTATCAAACTTTGCTTCTACACTTCCTCCTACTATTTGTTGAGTTTGTGTTTTCTGTACCTTCTGCACCCCTTCCTTGCTTGCACCTATAGATATAGAATATCTCTCCACTCCATGTCTTGAACCTAGGCCTCAATACATTATGAAAATAATTTGCTGCATGCAGCCTTATATGTTCAGCCATTCTTCAGTCTTTTGCAACACTTATTCAGCTCACAAACAACTCCCCTCACTTTTTGCAGACACATACATCTCCCCTTTTAAAAAGTGTAGGCTGTTGATATTAAAAGTAATGTGTGCAACTAATGAGCAGTATGTAAAATGCTGGCTGCACACAGCAGTAAAGTAAAATAGCAGGTGGCTGTTCTGATGAAAGATCATTGATTTGAAACATTAACATGTTTTCCTTTCCATACAGCTGCTGCTTGAGTTCAATATTTTGGAATTTTTCTGTTTGTATTGACTTTTTACGTTCTGCTTGCACCGTAGTGAAATGGTATAGGGTTAGATCCTGGGAATAGCTGTAACCTTTCTTCTGTTTGTAGATTTATATTTGCACTGTCAATAACATTTTTGCCTATATGACGTTCTGTGCATTAACAACATCTAAAATAGATGCAATTCATTTGGGAATTTAAGGTAATTATAAAATTACATTGTCAATAAAATAATAGACACCAGCAACAGCCAAAGGGAGACATGGCCATCCATTACTGGTTTTTTTTTCATGGAACAATAATTGACAGTAAAAAGCCTTGGACAAATTACTACATTTATGGTACAAATAGTTCTATTCATTTTCGTGATGAAACTTTCAAAATCATTTGCTTTGGATTATTAAATTATTTTTTGAAAAAATTCCGAGGGTACAATAGCTCCAGCCATATTTTCTGCAATAGCCAAATAACTGTCAGGCTAGGATTGAAATGTTACTGATCTTGTATAGGTCTCAATGGCTGGATTTGTTGAATGGATTAAGTGGTAATATAAAATGAGAATCCTTTGAGTATTGTCCAGAGATATTAACCATATCACAATCTATAGCTTTGAAGTCAGAATATTGTAGTTGAACATGGCTTGGGGTATTATTCCTATTTTGAACTGAAAAAGTGTTAAAGTTATGTTCGTTTCTTGGCTCAGAAAGGAGATGTTGGAGTGAAGTAACTCTGTTAGTCCTGGCATGTGCACAACTATACACTGACCAGTACAAAAGTTTATGAGATCAGTAAAAATATCATCTTGGGTTGCTAAAGATAGGTTCAGTGCCAGTGGGGAATATATTGATAAGTCAGCAGAGATAATCCAACCAGGAAGTGCTGGTAGATTCAGAACTGAGTGACTGTTGTACATTTTTATTTTTATTGCACTTTTATTGAACCTTGATAGACTGTAATACCGTTCTGGCATCTAAAGATAGATTCCTTTTCTGTCCCTTTTGAGGAAGAACATCTGATCTGCACACATGGTGGGTCATCTTAGGGTCCCAGACTTCCCATTATAAGGAAATCCCCCCTTACTAGCCAGCATTCAATCAAGATTTTATTTATTCCCTAGTAAATAATATTATTTCATGGATAATGTCAGAAGTGGTGAAAAATCATGAACCATGGCTAGTATTCAGGTTGTAATATGCTACTGGTGGTAACACTCAGTGAGATTCAGTTTATGATAATGATGCCTAATTGTAGTTCAAAGTAAAACTAGATGCATGGCTTATTTTGGTATGAGTTAGAGTACTAAAGAACTAGTATATGATTAAAAAGCAACAAAAAAAAAGCACAAGGCAATCTTTCAGGTATTGTTCTGGCATTAGATTCTTTTTTATCAATGAAATGTATAAAAAGTCTTATTCACTTCAGTGGATACTTCATTTTCCCAAATCATAAGTGCAATTGATGAATATTAATAAACTCATACTAAATTATGCATGTGGATCAGAAACTTACTGGTCAGAATAACTTTTAAAGTTACATTGCACTCTGTAATCCAACAAAACTAATAAGGAATTTAAATGTGTTGTTGAAACAAAATACTGCAGTAAAAATGAATTCTATCAGAGAGTATTTTGTAATCTAAATTTTGATCACTTGAGCAGCTTGAATAAATGTAAACTGATAATAAATTACTTGACAGAATAGTTTTAAGGTAATTTTTATGGTATAGTGAAGATTAGGGTCACTAAGAGGATGAAAAACCATTGATACGGGGGAAATGAGGAGACAGAACATATGATTGTTAAGGTACCTGTCATTATTTACTACAATATATCTATAAGTCATTCAAAGAAGTATATCTTTATTGCTTTAATAACACTTGAGTTTGATGAGAGACACATATATTTATTTTCATGTGTTACTGTTAACTGCAGTTTAAAATATGTAGCTGACCATCTACTGGTCTTCTTCTGATGTTTAATGAAGAAATGTATCATCTTCATAATGTAGTAAAATCCAAGAAATATCTGTCTGGGTAGGCCCCATATACTTGAACTGTGGTTCTTCAATTCAATGTTGCATTGACCTTTTTGGTTGGTAGCAGCATAGAGAAATGAAACTTAGCTCCAATAGAGCTGGGCGTGAGCTTGCTGTCTATGGATTCAGGGGCTGAAGAACTTAACACTACCTACTAAGTAAAAAAAACAGTCATTTCCAAGAACCACCACAGCTTCACAAAGAGAGCTGTGATATGGAAATAGCATTGGTAATATATTGAGATAAAATAAATAATAGATAATGGAACATTTCCCAAATACTCAACAGAAATCAGAAACATGTACAACTCTGCCATTATCACAGAGATTTCTTGGCCTAAAATTTAGACACAAAATTCAGATAAAGAATGTCTCCTTTAACATCAGTAGTTAAAAAATGCTTCCTTGATCTGTTTCCAATTTAATTCAGGTTGTTTCCTGTTACATGCAATTAGTCAGTATAGCTGAGAGTAACTCAACCCACTCTGTCTATGTTGACTGTCAGAAAAAACTCATACCTTGGTTTTCCAAGTGCTTTGTGGTTTTGCCTTTCAGGTATACTTTGGCTTCTCTTTTTTGATTAGATTAATCTAAATCCCAGATTAGTCTTTGAACTAAAATTGTCAAATAATCAGAATCGTAAGGAAATATATTGCCTTCAGAATCCACTCTTGGTTACTCTGAAATTAGCAAGTAATTTGAAAATGAAACTGCAGCCAATCACAGTGCAGGTTCTGCTCCATTTTATTGGCTGAAATCCAACCACCAGCTATAAATATTTTAATTTGAATAAATATAACATTATTCTTCATATACTTTTAATGAATATGATGCATAAATACAGTAAAAGTCTCTTGAATGTAGAATTCATAAAAGCAACTTGTAATTCAGAAGAGCATCTAGTGTGTCTGTTATGTGGCAAATGGGCTGAAAAATGAGGTGACAAGACACCTGACAATAAAGTGTTCACAGCATGAAGGAAGATTCTTTTTCAAGAGCTGAGCAGTGAACTTTAGCAAGCAGTACTCTGACACTGGAAAAATAAGTTCAAATGAGATTTTATGTTTTTGTTTAATGTGCGTGTTGCTGTTCAAAAGCCCAACTGGTTTTACAAAGGCCATACAGCAAAACTTAAACCCACCTGCTAGAATGCAAATGACGATCAAGTAGGGCGATCATATGCACATGACCATTTTTTTGAGCCAAGATATTGAGGCTTTTGTTATATTATATATTTAATAATTAATTAGTTTGTTATTTCAGACATTCCAAGGAAAAAGGGAGCCTTAAAAGCATCTTACCTCCACAAGGCCAGAAAAGATCATCTCCCACAGTTATTTCTCCATTGCTATTAGCCTGTAAATAGTGAAGGAGAAGAAACTATGGGAGATGACCTTATCAGGCCTTTTTTAAAGACACCTGTAAACTATTCTGGGTTAAAGTAAAACTAGGAAAGCAGATTCTGTAGGTCTCTCAACTGATACAGTTGCAAAAAGGATCCAGGACACACTTTGTTGTACTAAGAAAGCTATTGTAGAGAAAATGCAAGTGCAAAATACATACGCTTCATGCATCTACAAACATTCCAGGACTATCTCATTTAATGATATTTGTAAGATTTATGAGTAAAGGAGATAGTGAAGAGGAATTTATTTTCTGTGACGATTCAGACAAGCAAAGGGGAGGATATTTTCAAAGTAGCGATTTAAACAACTAGCAATTGAAATGTACTGACTGTAGCTATCTGTGGATGTTGCCAGGAATATAATGTGACACAAGTCAGGCTGTATTGTTCACGTTCAACATTCTGTACCTAACATAGCAGTAACCCATTGCATTCTGGCCAGGGAAGCCTCTTATTTAGTTGTTGGACATAATCAGAAGTTTGAGTGAGATAAACTTTGGTCTTCAAGACAGGGGAGTCTATTGTACTTTCTCTCCTGCACTCCTTCAAGGGTATATGACATGGATTTTCTGGCATTCTGCACAGCCACTGGGAGAATATGGCATGTTCCCTACCTTCTACCTTTCCTGAAGGGATTGGTAATTCTCTTGCAGAAAATGTTAATGTAAAGCTTCACATATTGGAGTACATGATCAGCCTGCAGATCTACTTTCCTAAAAACATTAGGAGTTATCAGTGGGTAAGGTTCCCTTGATGGGAGTAACATCCTAAGCAGCAAGTTTAAGCCTGGTTGAGATGGAAGCATGGTATTAATACTTGTTAATGGAAACAGCAAGTTGTTTGTTGAACCAAAGACAGTCATAAAATTCTGGATTCCTCATCTCAAGTAGGAAGATTTCTCTTCCTTGACTAACAAAGCTGCTGTTTGGAAACTCATACCTGCTTGTATTCAGTTTCTTAATTCTGATGTACTTCAAGAACAAATTCAGGAAGCAGCTGAGGCCAAAGCATAAGATTGAGTTTCTCAAAAACTGAACTGGACATGAAATGGGCATGCTGGGAGCAAATTTCCTGGCATCTCAGTGCTCTCATTAAGACCTTTTTATTTTTATCTGTCTCTGTTTAGCAGATCCATTTAATTTGCACTTTTAATTAATGAACTAATTTAGCATATTTTTCTTTGTTTCCTACCTTTTTTTTCATAGTCAAGTGTTTCCCAATCCTGCTCTTATTGCCCAAAAATATCTACAGATTTTCATTCAGCTGGAGTTCTCACAAATTAAGTTGAATCCTAAATAGAATTGTCTCCTGCAGTTACAGAGCTGAAAGTAGTTAAAATGTCTAAAAATGGATTATATTATTAGTGCATTTAAGGGTAATATAGTCACTGAAGCAGTGAAAGACAACAAGTAGATATGGTAGGTTGACAGGAGCAAGATTGGGGAACTCTGTCATATTTAAGATGGGTCTTGATGGCAGTGAATCCTGACAGAAAAATTTAGCCTCAGAGTGAAAGGCACTGCCAGTGCTGTGCTGGGCTATACAGAGAAGATCCAATACTTCATTATTGGTCTATACTGAATTAACTAATATCTATCTAGGCAGATGTGAGTTAAAGGGAGTAAAAAATAGCCAGGATTCTCATTTCTTTGTTGCAAAGTGAATTTATATGGATTTTGGACAAGGGTATTTTATTCAGTTTTAATTTGCTCTATGCTTCAACAACTTTGTGATTCTCATTATTAAAGATTATACATAAAGAATCAGTTGTTTATAAGATTTTAAAAGTACCGATAGCACTCATGGAAGCATGTCTTAGCAACAATTTAAGCTTTCAGAAGAGAAATGGAGAAAAGAAAATTGGTAAATAATCAAAAATGGTCTTGTGGATTTGATGAAGATGGAAAGTTCCTCATATAATGAGTATCAGAAAAGATACTGGCCATGCTTAGGAACTATTTTAAAAGGAAGAAAATCCCTTGCATTCATAATCCAAGAATTAATGTCAATGGTATAATTTCATCCATTGGAAAGAGGTAAACATTTTCAGAAAAATTGACAATATATTAAATACCTAGAAATAAAAAATAACTTGTGTTATTTTAGTACCTTTTGTGACATTTTCAAGATGTTCTAATGTGCTTTGCAGCTGATGAAGTCTTAGTAATGAGAGAAACATGCCAGCTGATTTTTGGACAGCAAGTTCGGGCAGATAGCTTTGTGATAACGTCCAAATTATTTCTGCATGTTGGTTGAGGAGCAAATATTGGTCAGCATACAAATTTTAATTCCCCTGCTCTTCAACATGATGTTATTTTCTTTCAATTCTCCCTGAGAGACCAGATAGAACTTTGTTTTAATATCTCATCTGAAAGGTAGCATTTTAAACAGTAACATATTCCTTAACTGTCCAACCGTGTTAGCCTTAATTTTATGTTGAAATCTCCAGAGTCTGACTTGAGTAATAGGGCACCTCAAAATCTTGCCCCATTACTCATCATATCTATAAAACAAGTTGCTTTTAAAATTGCAACTTGTGATTCACTTCTTTCTGTAAATTCTGTTTGTATTCATACTGTTCCTGAGGCATTATATTGCACCAATGCATATGAATTATCATCTTACTGCATGCATCAGCTTTAGCTTTCCAAAATGGTTTTACATTGTAGCTCAACAATTCCCTGTTCACATTAGTTCCTTGTGATTTGTTCAATAACAAATCTGCTAACTTAGTCAACTCTCTGGTTCTTCAAATTGGAACACCACCACCAAACAATAAAGTAGTTGCCTTGATAATTGTTAAATCCCTCCCCTCCTTGAGGTAACATACTCCGGTTTTATTAATAGGTTATATTATCTACACCGTTATTAATTATTAATTTTCTTTGTTAGCTAAAATATCAAATGCAAACTATAACTTCAGGTTCCTTTTTAAAAAATAATTAGCTTAATATTTAATTAGTCTATAAGGGTTTGCAGGAAACTGCTTAGTTAAAGGTTTTCTGTATCCACATCTGATTGGCCAGTAAATGCTTTTTGCATTGTTATAGGATTGAGCACACTTTTATGAGAAGAATTCTAATCATTTAAACCATTATCTACATTACGTTGTTCCATAATATTTTCTGTTTACCTCTTTAATAAATTTTTTCATTTTTGGACCCTCTCCTGAAGCATAAAATTTCCCAGCCTGACAGCTCCGAGACATCTGCTATGAAGTCTACTGCTGACACCGCAGATCTTCTTGCTACATCATTCTTTAAGTTCACTATTAAATTCTATTTGTTCATCTCTCCTTTCATCTTGCATTTCTCTCCCACACTCAACTTGAAGAATCACCACAACTCCTGCTCTTGGCCAGCTCCATCAGTGCATGGATTTAATACTCCATGACTTCCAGTAGATTTCAACCTTTATTCTGCTCTTGGGCTTCTCCTTCTTTCATAGAGTCATAGAAATGTACAGCACAGAAATGGGTTCTTCAGCCCATCACATCCATGCTGACCATTTTGCCCACTGCACTGATCTCATTTGCTTGCATTGGGTCCATATCCTTCTACGCCTTGCCTATTTAAGTATTTGTCTAAATGCCTTTTAAATGTGGTGATTGTTTCTGATTCCACCACCTCCTCTGGTAGTGTGTTCCAGTATCGACCACTCTCTGCACAAAAAACTTACCCCAAAGATTCCTTCTAAACCTCCTACCTCTCACCTTAAAACTATTGCTTTTATTTTTGATACCCCTTCTATGGGAAAAAAGACTATCTACCCTATCTTTTCCTCTCATAATCTTATAGAGTATATTTCTGTCAGGTCAACCCTCAGCCTTATTTGCTCTAGGGAAAACAAGCCTATCCTATCTCTCTCCATAACTAAATTCCTCCAATCCAGGCAACATCCTGGTGAATCTCCTCTTCCCTCTCTCCAATGCAATCACACCCTTCCTTTGATGTGGTGATTAGAACTGCAAACAATACTCTAAGTGCAGCTTCTCCGGTGTTTTGTAAAGTTGCAACATAATGTCCCAGCTCTTAGATTTTATGCCCCAACCTATGAAGGCAAGTAAGCCATATACCTTCTTCGCTACCCTATCCATCTGTTTTGCCACTTTCAGGTTTCTCTGTGCACCAACATTCCTTTGTGCCCTACCATTCCTTTGTGCCCTACCATTCAGTATTCATTCCCACAACTCTACATACCTTGCACACTTTCCATACCATTCTAGCCCTTTATCCCTTCCATCATTACCACCTCCATGTGGTTCTACTAATTGTCAATTTATCACCTGCGCCACCAACTTCCACCCTGCCTTCAAATTCACATGGACCAATTCCGACACTTCTCTCCCTTTCCTAGATCTATTTCTATCCACTGATAGTTACTATAAATCCACTGACTCCCACAGCTACTTAGACTGTACCTCTTCTCACCTTGTCTCTTGTAAAGATCCCATTCTTTTCTCCCAGTTTCTCCATCTCTGCCACATCTGCTGTCAATATGAGGCTTTCTGTTCCAGGACATCTGTAATGCCCTCCTTTTTCAGGAAGCGTGGCTTCCCTTCTCCTGTGGTGGATGGAGCCCGATCTAGCATCTCCTCTGTTTCTCAGACTTCTGCTCTCACCCCACCTCCTCCCAGACAGAACACAGATAGAGTTCTCCTGGTCCTTACCTTTCACCCTATGAGCCTCCGTATCCAGCACATCATCCTTCATCATTTCCACCAGCTGCAACGTGATCCCACCACTAGCCACATCTTCTCCTCCCCACCCCTTTCCACCTTCCACAGGGACAACTCCCTCCATGACTCCCTGGTCCGCTCATCCCTCCACACCCATGCCTCCCTGACCCCTGGCACTTTCCCCTGCCCTTGCAGTAGATGTAACACATATCCTTGCATCTTCTCTCTCACCACCATTCAGGGACCTAAACATCTTCCAGATAGGGCAAAGGTTCACATGCACCTCCTCCGACCTTGTCGACTGCATTCAGTGCTCCCACTGTGGTGTCCTCTACATTGGCGAGACCAAGTGCAGAACTGGCAATTGTTTTGAAGAACACCTATGTTCAGTCTGCAATGGCCATCCCAAGCTTCCAGCTGCAGACCATTTCAACTCCCCTTCCCACTCCCACACTGACCTGCCTATCCTTGGCCTTCTCTACTGCCAGGATGAAGCCCAACCCAAACTGGAAGAGCAACACCTTATATTTTGCCTGGGTAGTCTACAACCCAGTGGCATGAATATCGAGTTTTCCAATTAGGTAAACTCCTCCCTTTTCTCTTCCCCTCCCCCCATCTTCTCCCCCATCTCCCTCTCTCTCCTGAGCATCGGTGGTGTGAATCTCCCTTATTACAGATGGTCATTGCCTGGCATTTATGTGGCTTGAATATTACTTAACACTTGTTCTCCTATGTTTCAATATTGTCTAGGTCTTGCTGCAAGTAGATCGAGAAGTTGTTAGTCGAATTCAATATTGTGCATTCATCAGTGAATGTCTTGACTTAAGGACTTAAGATGGAAAAAACGTTATTGATGAACCAGTTGAAGCCATTGGATCCTAGATTATTGACCTTGAACCTCCAGAATTATTTTCCTTTGTGCAAGGTATGATTCCAACCATTGGAGTGTATTCCCTTGATGCCCATTGACTTCAGTTTACCAGGGCTCCTTGATGCCATACGCAGCCAAATACTGTCTTAATGTTAAACACCCAGACTTTGTTTGAGTGACTGGATCAAGGCTGTAAAGAGGTCTGGAAGTGAAGGATAGTTCTGACAAAGTCCAAATTGTGCTTAAATGAGGAAGATAATTGATAAGTAAGTGCTGCTTGCTAGAACTATTAACGCTTCCTTCCCCCATCTTGTTGGTGACAGAGAGTAACTGATGCAGTGATAATTAACTTGAATGGATTTGCTGTCCTTTTTTGTGGAGAGAACCTACCTGGGCAATTTTCTACATTAGCAGATAAATACCAGCATTGTAGTGATGAGGCCAGTTCTGCACTGCAAGCCTTTAGCACTACAGATTGTGGCCTTTGCTGTATCCAATGTTCTTAACTGTTTCTTGATAGCATGTGGCATGTGGCTTCCATGATGGTGGAGGTCTCAGGAAGAAGCCAAGATGGATCATCTACTAATGGCTGAATGTGGTTGTGAATGTTTCACTGCTGATGGGAATATTCCAGAAGTCTTGGCCCTCCCTTTAGCTACTTAATTGTCAACTAGTATTCGTGATTAGATATGACAGTACCACAGGACTCTGATCAAATTCATTTGTTCCAGGATTTCTTAACCCTGTCTAATTCTGGCTGGTTTTGCTGTTTGACACACATTTCTCTGCTACAGCTTTGCCAGGTTGACAGTACGCCCAGTGCTGTGCTTAACAATATCCTTCTGCACTTCTGATTGAATCAGGTTTGGGATCCTAGTTTGATTATAATGGTAGAGAGAAGGATGTGCACACCAACTTTGTCTCCACAAAGGCTGTTTGATTGTCTTTGTATCAGTGTGGTCATGGACATATCCATCAGCATCTGGTAGTTGGTGAGGAAAATGTGACGTAGGTTTATCCCTCAAGTTGGTTTACTCACTGCATCTTCTAGCATCTCTGTCCTTCAGGACTCTGTTACCTTGATCGGTGGTGGTGCTAATTCTCAACACCAGAGTCCTTTACAATGTTTATATTTCCAATGAACAGAGGGCAGTGAAATCCTACTCCAACTCAGCATGGTCCATTGTGGCATTTATTAGCAAGCTAGACTTTGGATGTTAATCTTGATTGATACTTGGTCTCAAGGAGGAAATTCTGAATTTAATTTACCAGCACCAGATTACTAAATTACTAAATCTTGATGATGAATTTTGAGGTCACTCAAAGTGTAGATTTCATATCATTGCTACTTTAATGTTTCCATCAAGAATTGCTCAAGGAGGATTTATTAACACAGAGAAAAGATTAGGTGTTAATCAGAACAAGGTTTCCGTGACTGTATTTGACCTGATGCCATAAACTCAAAGCTTCTCCCAGGTCCACTCCCTTGTAACTATATATCACATACTACCACTGGGACAGGACATAGTCAATTATTTGGATGGAACATTGTCTGTGAAGTATGATTCTCTGAGTTGACTAGTGTGTGGGACAATTATCCCAATTTGGACATCAATCCCCAAACATTTATGACTTTGCAAGACTGACTGGGATGGGAACAGTTTTTAAAATGCTGGATTTGACACTGAGATTGACGCCAGGTGGCTGGTTTGGTTTTATTCATATTATGCTATAATGAAGTAGGTTTGAGACACGAGTCAACCATTGATGTCGGACTTTAGTCCTATGCAGGCCTGATCAGGCCTGATCAGGTTTCTTCCCTTGAAGAGCTTAAGTGAACCAGTTGGTCTTTTATGAACATCCACTAGTTTTATGCAATTAGCTATCCTTTTATAAAGTTCCAGATTATTTAATTAACTGAATTTAAATGGCACAGTTTCTGTGGTAGAAGCTAGAAGTCCAGGTTTCCCTGTCTGCAGTGGATTTTAGGATCTCCAGTATGTTTCTTTTGGTCTTGCAACTTCCTGCCCTTATAACTCCACCATCACCTCTCTCCTCCATCACATGCTACTAGGAGAGGGCACACTGACTAGGACAAGGTGCTGAGATGTTTGGGGTAGTTGTAGTAAGTGGGGGGGGGGGGGGGATGCCTTCAGCTGTGCATCACTTTACCTGCAAAGGTGAGGGCATTGTGTCAGTGAATGTCATGTATCTGTTTGGTTAAATGTCTATTATGATTAAATAGCTTGCAGTATGTGTAGACAATGCATTAAGATGATGGCGTGAGGCTTGCGGAAGTGCTAATTATGTAAGGATGCAGTGGTGCATGTAATTGTGAGTTTTGAGATATATTTGGTGGGATTTAGCATCTGGAGATGCCTCCACTGATCTTGGCCACTCATGTGGGATCATTTTCCTGTGGCATTGTAGCCAGGTTCTTTGCAATTTCATCCCTGACACTGAGCACCTGTTCCCACTATCTTCAGATTATGTTTGGATGACTTCTTGGCCCTCTGCAGACTCAGGATATGTCTGCACTTTGAACCAATGCCGTGATGCAAGGTGCAAAAAGCTTCAATTCTGCTCTCTCACATATTGTAACATCTGTGGAACAATCATCAGTGTCTACTTCAGCCACAATGCACCTTTTTTTTTAAAAGAAGTGCAAACTAGTTTTTAGCCTTAGTTTTAGCCTTAGTACAAACTGCATGTGATGTTGGCCCCCTGCTAGCACATCTAGCCAGTCAGCAATACTGTAAATGGTGGCTGGGTGCTGAAATCATTCTAGTGAGCAAGCAGCAGAGTTGATGTATTTCTGAAATGCAATCAACTGAATTGAGTTAATCCTGCTTCATAAACCCGATTTCCATTTCTGAGGTCTATTGAATTTAGGAGCAGTGAAGTTATCCCCAGTGTTCTGACCATTATTTGTCAATCAATCAACATCACAGAGATAACAGATGATTTAATCATTATAATGTTCCTGTTTGTGGGAGCTGGCAATACACCAACTACCTGCTGCATTTCCTATGTTATGACAGTGACCTCTCTTAAGGAGTATTTCATTGGCTGTAAAACATTTCAACCAAGATAACGAGAGATGCTGTTCAAAGGAAAATCTTTTGTGACATGAAGTGCTCAGAATTGAACTCAACAGATCAGATGAGACCTAATAAGTACCTTTCATAGATATAGCAAACCTGCATTGCTTTAATTTTCTGTGGTCTAGAAATTGTACCATGCTTAAAAAACTGAGCTGAAGAAACACAGTGCAGGGAGGTTCTGTAGGTAGTTTTCCCTGAAACCTAGTTTCTATGTTCAGCCTGAGCCCATCCAGGTAAATTAAGTTAGTGTGGACTCATTTTTAAGTTATTAGTTATTAAACTGCTACAGCTACTATAATATAAAGCACGAGCAATAACATAATGTTAATTATTATTGAAAACTACAAAAGAATTATATGATATGAGATTTAATGATGGGAAATGCTACAAACTACAATGAAGTACCATACACTGCTGAAGTCTTCGTACTCTAACAATCTTAAAGAAGTTTTATTTTTTAACTAACTATAACTTCAACTCCCATATAATTAGCTCCAGTTCTGATTCTGGATACAACTCACTTCGGTGATGAAACAAAGGAGTCTACCTCTGTCAGTCCCTGCAGATGATAAAAATCTGTCTGCAGTTTCCTTGGAAGGTTTGCTCTGAACTCCACCTTTTTATAAGATGAAAAGGTCATGCCTGTGACTATTGTTTGGCACAGGCTCTTCCTTCTGTGATTGTTCTTTCCGTGTCCATTTTATTCTTTATAAATCCACGTGTCAATTAATCAATTTAATGCAGTTAGCTCTTTGTCATCAATTTTCACCAAAATGTTGTTTTGAACTATGAGCTTAACAGCATCTGGAGAAATCATCTCTACTCTATAGACATTCTGCAATCGTACTGCAGAGTCTCTGTGGAAGAAACAGATAATGTAAATTGTGTCCTAGGGATAATCTTGCTTGTGAAAGAAAACAACCTTTCTTGCAGATTCTTCAGCTTGTAGCTTGTTTTTTAAAAGTTGCTTTAAAAGTCCCATGGCCCTTCATGGCATGCTGGGATCAAATTTTTGGTCAGTTTTTGGCTAATGTTGGTTCACCAGGATTTAAATGCATTTCTCAATACCAGTTTCTGGCAAAAACCTGTGAAAATTTATTGACTACAAGTCTCATGGATGCACTTCAGAACCGGCTTTGCATATTTTGAATGTACCAAGGATTTTGGTCTATTAGTTCTGGCTAGAACAAAGTTAATAAAATAATTAAGTTGGGGTGTAGATTGCTATGCAGGAGTTGAAGAGGGTCAGATTGGGCAGTAATTGTATCAAATGATGCGGGGTGTAGTGAGAATAGTGGTAGGATTAGGGGGTGATCAGACTGGAATCCTTTGGTTGAGATGTAGGGAGTCAGTCAGTGTGGGATTTTTGTTCTTTGTGGATCCCTAACTTCCATTAAAATCCAATTGATAAGTCTGCAGAAAAATACACGTGAGACAAGAAGTTCAGAAGAAGGTGTATCCTCTTTATTTAAGGATACCTCATGGACTGCCCCTCTGGAACGTCCTTGAAACATTCTCATAGCCCAGAAAGTATTTAGCAAGCTTCTTTTACCTTCTTTTAAGCAAAAGAAACTTGAATAATGAATTAGCATGTTTACAAATGTAACACATCTTATAGGTTTAAGCTAGTAACCTGTTTGTGCACTCCCTCTGATCTTCTTATCTTTTGGTGTCACCCCCATCAAACTCCTAGATTTTCCAGGTTTAGTTGGAACATTGTCCAACCTCTGACTCTGCAATATTGTCTCATCAAGGCTCTCTTCAACAGTACCACATGTCAACCCCTCTTGACCAATTGTGGGATACACTTCAGAAATATCTTTCATCTTACATTCTTCCTGGTTATGCTCCTGGGTATAATGTGCTAGAATTAATATTCAGTGTGAAGTTTTTTGTATCTGTTCTCATTCCTTGTCCTATTTACCTCTACCATCTCCCAAAATCCCATCTCTGCATCTTTGGCCTGCTGATAGGTCCCACTACACAAACTCTATCATACAGACAGAGCCTCTTGCAGCTTGAGTCATGGTCCTTAAGGTGTTTCTTTCCACCTCTTCAAATTTACATTCCAAATTGGATAAAACTCAACCTTATCCTCACCCTAATATTCATTTTCATGTCAGTAGGATACTATACTGTTGTGGTGTGAGTTTTTTTCACTACAGAATGTAGCAGGTTTATACTTCATGATCATATTTAATTGACCCTCCTAACCTATTTCTTCATTGCCTCCTTAACTGTGTGAACTGACCTTTTTTACTTTACTATTGGAAGTTGGGTGATCAGGAGCAGTGAAATATTCCATTATTGTATTGCACTTAGTGGCTATTACATGGCAGTGTGTGGCATAGGTGGATCTTAATTCCTTCATCAATGTCTTGATATTTTGTTGATTGGGTCATCTATGTCTCTAAAAATTCCAAGACAATAGACAAATCCTCTGCTCTCCTATATCCAAGTGTTGTGTATGCATTTCTTCCATTATCTTCTGATAGTCTTTTGGAATCTTTACCCTGGGTCGTCATTTTATGCCATCCTAGTTGGCAGATAATTTGTACCATTTGAGAGCAAAATACTTTATTTCTTCCAATACACCTGAGTCTGAATTTGTCTATCCACTCCGTGTGCATCTGCTACAGATCGGGTCTGTTCATTTAGTAAACCAACCAGGCCTATTCTCCCTTGAATTTAGAAGAATGAGAGATGATCTCATTGAAACATACAAAATTCTTCAGAGACTTGACAGGGTGGATGTAGAGTCGATGTTTACCACAGATCCAGGAGATCACTGTCCTGTAGATCCCATAGATCATTGTCTCACAGTAAGGGCTTGGTGCTCAGAACTGAGATGAGCTTTCCTCAGCCAGGATCCAGTGAATCTTTGGAATTCCACATTCAAGGGAGCTGTGGAGGTTCACTCACTGAATATATGCAAGAGAGCGACCAATAGACTTTTGAATATTCAGGGAAGCAAGAGATATAGGATTAAAGTAGTAAAATGGCACTGAGGTGGAAGGTAAGCCCTGATCTTATTGATTGGTAGGAGAGGCATAAGGCTACTCTTCTTCTATGTTTTATATATGTTCTTATGTTTAGCTCTTCAGCCTGTGTTATGAATGCATAGGACATAGATCAGAGTTCGCTATGGATCATCTGATTATATATGTATATGAGCTGTATGCCCCCCAGTGCCCACTAATGCATCCTTAAACATGTCATCATATTGTTGCAGAAGCCTGCTCAGACTTGGTTGTGATATATAAGAGAAGATATCTTTATGAGTCACATGTACATTGAAACACACAGTGAAATGCATCTTCTGTGTAATGCTTTGTTCCAATGCATCCTCTTTCCTTTGATCCAATTTCTTCCTAGCATATACTGTCAGTAACATAATCAGCCACTATAATTGCTAACCTTGCCTTCTGCCCATTTTAGATGATTATACATTCCATTCATCCGTAATGTTCTTAAGGTCTCACCAGAGTATGTTCTTAATTCTAAAGTGCTTCTCACCATTGATGCCATACCAAACATAGTGAAAATCAAAAAAAACCTGCAGATGTTGGGCATCTAAAATATAAAATGTTTCTCATACCATAGATGTGGCCTGACCTGCTGAGTATTTCCAGCATTTTCTATTCTGATTATGTGTCTCTTCCTAAGACAGAACAATCAGCAGCAGTGTCAATATTCATATTAATGCCTCAATTATTGATCCTTGATTTAATTTAAAAAATAAGTTTTTATCAGCAGTAATGGCATATATACTTTATTTAAATTATGTTCCTCCTATTGCTCATCCACCTCCATAACATATAAACCTCCCTACTGTGGTTTTCTACTGTAACTGTTGGGATTCTGCTTGACTGCCACTGCTCTCATTTGCTGTGTTCTGCCTAGCCTTGCAGAAAGGCTTGGAGAATTAAATAATTTCATAGTTCTAAACTGACAAGTTTGAGCAGAGTGGTACCCTTAGCAATGCTGGTAGCGTATCCCACCATAGCCAGTTTTGCATTACTTGTGTTCACGAGGTATGGACTCAAGTGGATCCTCCACAATTTTTCCTGCTGCTGGTCCATATAATACTTTTGTACTAATATGACGAAACTCCTTTGGATTGTTAGAAGCCATGTCCAGAGATGCGGCTCTTCAACATGCCTGTTCAAATGTTAGATCTTGCATGTTAAGTACTTGGATTGAATATGTTCATCCTCAACCTATCAGCAAGCAATCTGAAAATATACCAAAATTGCAATGCCAAGGAAGGTTTCTCAGAGCAATTAGTCCTTACTCATCTTCCCTGACCTTGACTGTTGTGTGTAAACTTGTAACACTTTGTGATTTCTGATGGCTCTGTATTGAAGTTGTTTTGCAACTTCTCAACTATTTTGTTTATATGAGGTATTGATTGTTGGTTTTCTCATGTCATGTTAGTGTCTGACATTGGTTCTATTAACAAGATTGTCTTCTTGTATTTGCATATATCTTCATTATAAGCATCTTTGCTCTCCCCATCTATTTCAATAATATTATTTGCCTGGAAAAACAACATTCTTTTACAGTATGATTAAATGTACTGAAGCCTCCAAAATTTCTAATGTACACAATCTGAGATTGGCCTGCCATCTTGTGCTTCTTACTGCTCCAATAGGTCAGTTAGTTGTTGGTTGTGTGCAATCAATTTTGTATACGTTGCATTTCTTGGATCCATGTCTCAATTCTCTGCGAATGACGGCAACTTTCACAGATTCACTCCACTGACACACAATGACTTTTATTGGTTGTGATTCCTTACCACCCCAGCTTTTTCAGCTTTGTGGATTCCAAACATCAAGTGAAGTCCATTTTCAGAGTGTGCAAACAAATACAAGTGGGTCACTGGGAGCTCAAAACAATATGTGTCCTCTTTGATGATGTTGTAACCCTGAGGGGATTTAGTTACACAACACAGTCCTTGAAAAGGGAATAGCCTTTTAGCAACAATCACTTTTCACACATTACAATAACTAAGAGAGGACAATGGACAAGGTTTAGTTAGGAAGAAGATTGGAGGTAGTTTCATTAATTTACTTTTTTTTTAGAATATGAGAATTGCCAGCAAGGCCAACATTTATTACCTATTCCTAATTTCCCCTGAGACTGTGATGGTGAGCCACCTTCTTGAACTGCTACAGTCTTTTTGTGTAGGTGCATCCACAATGGTATTGAGCAGAGAGTACCAGAACTTAGACCAGTGATGGACAAGGTACAGTGATACATTTCCAAATCAGGATTGTGTGCGACTTGGAGGTGAATCTGCAGGGACTGGTGTTGCCATGTGTCTGTCGCCCTTGTTCTTTTTGGGAGTAAAGGTGTTGTCAGAGTAGCCTATATGAATACTTACAGTAGATGGTACACACTACAGCCATGGTGGACAGCTGTGGATGGAATGAATATTTAGAGTGTTGCATGGCATGGTACTCAAGTGAGGAAGTTTATCCTGGATGGTACCAACCTTCTTGAATGTTATTGGATCTGCATTCATCTTAGAAGTGTATTCCATCATATTACTGATTTGTAACTTGTATATGGTGGAAAGTCTTTGAAGTGTGAGGAAGTTTGGACCTCAGCATAGGATACCCAGCATCTGATCTGCTCTAGTAGCCACATTATTTATGTGCTTGGTTCAGAAGAGCTTCTGGTCAATAGTGATGCCAGAATGTTAATGGTGGGATTTTTTTTTGCCAAAAGGCAATATCATTGAACATCAAAGGTAGCTGGTTAGTCTCTCTCATGTTCTGTTGTCTGGTATTTTCATGGTGTGAATGTTACTTGCCACTTATCAACCTATGCTGAATATTGTCCAGCTCCTGCTGATGCAGGGATGGATTGCTTCATTTGCTGAGAAGAATAGACTAATTGCATGGTAATTAGCTGGATATGATAGCTGTTTGTGAACAAAACATAGCCCGTCAATTTTCCACAGTGTTGGGTTGATGCCAGTGATGTAGTTATAGTGAATCAGCTTTGCAAGAGGCAAAGCTTATTCTGGAGCATAAGTCTTCAGTACTGGATGTTATCTGGTCCTTTGGCCGATGCTGTATCCAGTGTTCTCAACCTTTTTTTGACAACAAATTGGTTGAGACTGAATTTAGTGAGGATGAGAATCTCGGGAGAAAGCTGAGATAAATCATTCACTGAGCACTTCTGGCTGAACATGGTTGTGAATTCTTCTGCTTTATCTTTAGCATTCTTAGACTTTAGAAAAAACTCCAGCCTCAATTCTACTGCATCATGTGCAACATGATGCAGCATCATGCAATATCGTGCAATATCTAACATCATGCAATAGAATTTCTAGGCCCATATCTCTATTTACAAAAGTTAAGGATCCCATAAGACCTTTTAAATTTCTGTTCCTGTACCTCCTTTACAATTATTCACTTTTATATATTTTTCTTCTCCGTTTTCTTTACACCTAATGCTTTTCTGTAAAAAACTGTATCTGCCATTTTGTCAGTCTATCTGCATCCTCTGAAATTTGTTAGTATCCTTCATGATGTTTACTACATTTCCATGTCTCATGTCATCTGCAAACATTGAGATTATAAGCAATATACCATGGTCCAAATTATTAATGTATATGAAAGACAGCAGTGGTCTAACACTGGGGCACACCACAAAGTACTGTAGTTCCCTCAAGTCAGAAAAGCAACCATTCACCACAATGCCACTTTCTGTTCCTTAGCTAATTTCATTTCCACACAGTCACTGCTCCTTTAATCTCAAGGGTTTTAATTTTGCTTACTAGCCTATTATGTGGTGCTTTATCAAAAGCCTTTTCAATGTTTACATACACATCATCAGCGTACATCATCAATTCTCTCCTTTAACTTATCAAAAGCAATTGTGTTCACTAGTATGACAATGGTAACTAAACTGCAAGATAGGATTAGGTTAGAATGAGATATGTTATCAATGGTTTCAAATACTAATCGGCGTTGTAAAACCAAACTGTTTGGATAATACATAGCTGCTACCTGATCTACTGAGTTCCTCTAGCATTTTGTTTGTGTTGTTTGGGTTCTGTGATTGCGTAAGCAGCACATGGTCTTAATTTTTATTTGGATATTATTTATGGTTATTCGTTTGTATGGAGTGGAACTTCAGAAGGATTTGAGAGTGCAGACACTTCATTCACTGGCAATGCTGCAGTGAGTGCACAATGATGTTTTACGTGTACATTTATGGGCAGTCGACAGATCCCTTTGGCTCCATCTGCTGTTCTCGGAATTATCATCAGTCTAAACTTTTTCTCTTAATAGTTTACATTGTGTTGGTTACAATTTCTCTGGGTTGCTGTCCAGTTTATCTAAACTATCTCTTTTAACAACTGGTAAAATTGTATTTGTAATTGTAATGATCAAATCTACTGTAAAAGTAGAAAACTGCTCTAGTATCTCCAGTACATACTTTGAGTTGAATTAATAAGAAGCACCAGGGGCAGCAGAAACCAAGAGGTTGAAAATGGGGAA
The DNA here is from genome assembly GCF_009764475.1 of Pristis pectinata. Taxonomy (NCBI): domain Eukaryota; kingdom Metazoa; phylum Chordata; class Chondrichthyes; order Rhinopristiformes; family Pristidae; genus Pristis; species Pristis pectinata. The sequence goes on from NC_067417.1 coordinate 26,227,128, forward strand.
AGACAAAAAGAATTAAATTGTGCCATTTTAGGGAAGTAATTGGCTGGTGAGTATTGTAGGTTTTTTCCCTCTATCTTAAAAGGCTTTGATCTAAATTGCCATCCAGATCAAAAAAGTAATTAAAAAGGGAACCTTAAAACCAAATTATTTTCTAGAAAATAATCTGGTTTTAAGGTACCCATATCAGATACATTTTTTGATCTGGATTTTTGATACATTTTGATTTTAAGTGGATAGGCCTGTCTACAGGAGATTCACCTAGAGCTCAAATTTGCTGAACTGCAGTTCAAGCTTCAGACATTGCTATGCATCAGCAAGGGAAATATTTATCTGGGAAGTCATGCCTCTTAGACTAAGTACTGGAGATTTGGTCAGTGCACAGAGTCAGGAGGAGGTGAATATGAATAAGACAAGAAGAACAGGAGAAGGCAGCACAGGGGGAACCTTGGAGGAGTCCAACAGGATGCAAGTTTCTTGAGGCATGTGTAGACACAGCAAGGGCTAGAGGGTCGATGAAGTTACTGACCATAGCACCCTGATACAGAGGGCTGTTCAAGTTGGTCGTGTGAAAAGAAATGTAGCAGTGATAGAGGAGCGTATAGTTAGAGGGATAGTTACTGTTCTCTGCAGGTATGAAGCTGCACCCCAATTGCCAGGAATGAGCAATCCTCGTGGGGCAGGAGAGGAAGTAGGAAGAGAAAGGTCCAGTTGTGATGGTCCAGGCAGTCATCAATAAAATAGGCAGGAGCAAGAAAGAGCTTTTACTAATGGAGTGTGAGTAGCTAAAGTTCAAAAGTAAAAAGCAGAGAGAGATTAAGATTAGTGTTGAATACTTCAACACTAAAGATTGGTGTGGGTGAAATGGGTTTCGATTTGTGAGGCACTGGCATCAGTACTGGGGAAAGGGGAAGCTGTTCCATGAACGGAGTTGGAACCAATGTTCTAGCAAATCAAATAACTGGGGCTATAGGTAGGGCTTTAAACTAAATATTACGGTAAGGTTTAGGTAAGGGGAAATTTGGAAAATTAAATAGAAGAGACAATGCAAAAGTGCAGGACAGTGATATGGGTAATGAAGACGAGTATGAGGGGAAGGGACAGTGTGTACAAACATAGCAGTGTACCTGTAAGTAGCTTCAGAAAAAATGGTAAGAAGTCACATTTCAAGACACATTATTTGAGTACATGCACCATTTATAATGACGATTTTGCAGTGTAATTAGATTTAAATTCTCTTTCATACATAAGTTATTCATATTAAGAACAGTTTATCAACTCTTGATATGTTTATTTTATATCTAGATTTGCATCAAGGTTTAAATAACATTAAGGAAGGGAAAAGATGCAAAACTGTACATTCAATGGCTTTATTAGAATGAGATCTTGTTTTGTCAGATTTAATATTATGGGTCGTGTGTGGCAGCATAGTATTCACAGGCTTACGTAGCATTACATAAAATATGTGATGCAGGCCATGCTGCCCAACCAGTCCATGCTGGCAATTTTGCTCCATTTGAGCCTACTCAAGTGTTTCCTCATCAAGGTCTATCGCACAGTTCTCCATTACTCTCTCTCTCATGTGCTTCTCCAGCCTTGTACCTGAACAACTTGCTTCAGCCATTCCCTGGATAGTCAGTTCAGATTCTCTGCACTCTTTTGGTAAAGAAGTTTCTTCTGAATTCCCTATTGGATTTCTAAGTGACTGTCTTACAATGATTGCCTCAAGGTATGTTCTTCCTCACATGGAAACATAATGCAACAACTTTCAAAGCTTTCATAGTTTTAATGATCTCTATAAAGTCACACCTCAGCCTTCATATATCGAGAGAAAGCAGATTTAGTCTGTTCACCCTTTTCTGATACCATTTTCATCTTTTTAAACTAGTAAGCACTCTGCAGTGAGTGGCTTCAGCTTTTGCTGCAATAGAAGTTGGGTCACTGATTACCAAATGCTGCATGATAGTTAGAAGTAAAGTTTGCAGTTGGAGCTGCCTACCAATTCTATGCTGGAAAAGATGGCCTGCAGCCTCTGCATGGTGCCTTCTGCAGGGTTGGTGCTTGACTCACCATGGTCCTTGACATTGTGCCTGTGCTTTCTAGCAGCCCTGCACTTTGGTGCATTGGCAAGATTGCCAAAAGCACAGGCATAGTGTGATGTCTCTTTTCTAATTTTCTTCTGAAAAATATTTTTAAGGAAAATATACTGAAAGGAAAATAAAATAAAAACTGCTGTCCTACCTTAAGAACTATGAATATCTGGCAAAATTCCATGCATGCAGTTTTTTGTTGAAAAATGCATGTGATATAACAAGATTGCCATAGGTCTAGGAGCATCAACACAACTTGATAACAGCAGTAGATCTGGATTGACTCTCCAAGCATTCTCCTTATAGTCATCATTCCTCACAGATTATATACTTTCTTCAGATGGGAGGGGGAGTACATGACTGTAGAATACTTGGCAGTTTTAGTGCTTAGCTATGGTTAAATTGACCAGAGTTGTGATTTTGATAGGGTGATCTGGAAATAGAATTATTTGCAAAGTAGCACCAAAACAAAAAGCATGAACTCAAAGCAAGTTATTGAATTTGTTACCAAATTCCTTCTCAGTGATACTGCATGCAGAGAAGGTTGACAGGAATGTACCAACCACTATTGCTGGTACAAGGTGATCAGCGAGGATATTTTAAAATTTACATTTCTCTTTGTTAATATATACTTTTAATGATCTGTGCTATATAATTAGTGACAAATGTGTCCTGAAAATGAAGAGAAACATCTTGCACTTCCATATACTCACAAGAATGACAAATTCATTATGAAATTAGATACAGTTAAAGTATTACAGTGGTGGAGGTAGCAGGTTATATATAAAGTGTTTATTTTGTTAAAACTGGATATAGTAAATTAGCTGAAACTTCAGGCAGAATTTGTCATCTTAAGTGGCATTGCAAAAGTGAATACTTACAAGATGATTGTAATTCTTTGTCGAGAGAAATCACAAATTTTTGCAGTGGGGGGGTATGTAATTTAACAATGATAAAAAGGTTTTCATTGCACTTCTGCATAACTGTTGTGTAATTAACACAGGATTTGGAAGTTATGGCAGCCTCATCAAATAATTTCAGTGATTAGTCCCCAAAAGATAAAATTTTACTGCAAGCATTATATTAGTCAGTATTTAGATCAGAAGTAGTAGCACTGAAACTTCAAACCTAAATTCTGAGTTTATTACACTCATTTACAGGCAACAGGATTAAGTTTGCCAAATATTAAACCACTGCTGTTGTTATTGGGTGCTGCTTCAAGGTCAATCACACAATAAAAACTCATTGATTGAGAGGCATGCTTTTGGGTTTATAACTGGCCCCTTTTTTTGTGTACTTGCTGTAACATTTTTGCCGTTACTATATCACTGGTATTGGACCCGAAACTGACACAAAACATTTATTACTTGAAGGTGATGTGTAAAGTAAACGGTGAATGGGAAAGTGAGGTATTGCAGCTGTTATCTTTTGAACTAACTGCTACTGCGTGTACTGCAGCCAGCCCTGGCAGGGTTTTTTGTTCCCATGAATGAATGGGCAATAAATCTGCCATGGCTGACACCATCAGTGCTGCCAAAGTGTAGGGGAAAATTTGCAGGAGAAGCATCTTATGGTCCTTGCATGCCGAAAAATGAGTTCAATAAAATGGAGGTGATCAGTGCTTATTTATAGGGAGAGCTAATCCATCCACTACTGACTGTCAGAGTTTAACCTAGTGTTTTCCCATTTATGCTCACCAGAGGATGTTCATAATGCAGTTTTACTAGCCTCTGCCATTTCAAATCATATCCAGCAGCATAGGTAGCTAGGATGCTTTATTGAGTTTGTTTGCTGAAAGAAGGAACTATTCCCAGTTAATTTTAAGAACCTTAACAGTAGTAAAGGTGGAATTCAATGCTAAGCAATAGGACTGGTTGTTACCATAATTTCATTGAAAATAACTTGGCTATATTTTGTTTCTTGAGTTATCATATGACAAGTAGTACACATGGTGATGGACCATATTCAAGTTTCCTTTTAAAAAAAATAGCCAATTCTGATTATTATTTCTATGTAGACAGAGATCTATTGGAGCTGATTGGTAATTGAAAATGAATTTGGGCATTGAATTTGTACATGTTGGTCAGCAGTGTAAATGAACGTAGTCCTGTTGGGATAAGAGGCGTTTAATTGATGGATGGGTTTAGATGCATGGTATTCCTGGACTATTATGAATATTTTTCTGAAAAAAAATAATTAAGGTAAAAATTCTAATTGTGTGAAGGTTATTGTAATAAGATTTCTTACCAATTACAGAAAGGGAAAAAAACTGAGAAAAAGCATTTAAAATTTCAGTATTAGATTTAATTAAAGTTGACTCTCACAGTATAGCTTGTCAGATAGATATAATGAAGAGAGGTTTAGTACACAGAAAGATACTGTGAACGCTGAGAATCTGAAAATTCTGAAAATATTTTGCAGATCAAGTAGAATCTGTGGAGAGAGAAAATAAAGTCACTTTTACTATTTTCTGTTTCCCCTCAGGAATCTACAAACATTTCTTCCGGAGCCACACCACTTTGATCAACAACTCTCTAGGTGCAAGATTAAAGGACGCAGACCCAAAATGTTGACTGTTTCTCTTTCCACAGATGCTGCCTGACTTGCTGAGTTTTACCAGTATTTTCTGTTTTTGTTTAAGCATTCCCCAAAACTGGACACCACAACTGGGGCTGAACTAATGCTTTATATAAATTTCTCTAGCATCTGAGCTTTTATAATTTATATTATTTTAAAGTCCACAATGTCATATGCTTTATTAGCTGCTTTGTTAAGCCAACCTGCCTCCTTGAAAGATTTATACACAAGCACTCCCAGGTCTCCCTCTTCTGGCATCCCTTATAATTGCACTATTTGGCAAGTATCTGTCTAGAATTTGCTGGTATAAGCTGATGGTTCCAACGTAACCTCTGGCATTTTCTGATTTAAACGGCAATGTCTGTAATTTCAACATGTAGTTAGTCTAATGTGGAAGTCCCCATGGAGTCTAGAAGTGGGAGCTGCGAATCAGTTCTCTGGTCCTGAGCCTGGAGATCTGGTGCAGGATCCATGACCTCAGTAATTTCAATGGGGTTTTGTAGTGACTGCATGGAAGAGAAAAAGGTGAAGGTTAGCTCTTTTTATTTCAGTTTTATTTAACTTTAATTATTTTGAAATGTTTTAATTGTATTTTATATTTTACAAATAATAATAATTATAAACAGTTATAGAGTCATAGAGTTGTACAGCACAGAAATGGGCCCTTTGGCCCAAATCATCCATGCCATCTGTGATACCAATATACACAAATCCCATTTACCTGCATTGAACCTGCATCCTTTCCTATCCGCGAACCTGCTTAAATGCCTTTTAAATGTTATAATTGTATCTGCCTCTGACCAATTCCTCTGGTAATTTGTCCAACTACCACCCTCTGTGTGAAAGACTTGTCCCTCAGATCGCCTTTAAGTTTCTCCCCACACTTTAAACCTCTGCCCTCTAGTTTTAGACTTCCCCACCCCAAGAAAAAGTCTCTACCCAATCTATGCACCTCATAATTTTATAAATCTCTATAAGGTCACCCCTCAGACTCCTATGTTTCAGTGAAAGTAAATCCTTCCTGTAGCGACCAGAACTGTAAATAATACTTATGGCCTGACTAATGTTTTGTACAGCTGCAACATAACATCTCAACACCTATACTCAATGCCTCAGCCTCTGAAGACAAGCATGCTGAATGCCTTCTTCACTATCCTGTCCACCTGTGTTGCCATTTTCAGAGAGCTATGAACTTGCACCCTAAGGTCCCTCTGTACATAACTTCCATTTACTGTACATGTCCTATTAGTATTTGACCTCCCAAAATGCATTATCAAAAAGCAACAACTGCAGATGCAGTAACTAACAAGAACTCAAGAAAGTATTGCCTTCAAGTTTGCCCTACCATTCAATATAATCATGGTTGATTTTCTCCAGGCCTCAAGTCCTCTTCAGTGCTAATTCCCCATGCCTCTCAATTCCCCGATCTTTCATAAATTTATTCTACCCCTCTTTAAGAACACAAGAATATGAGAAAATAGAAGCAACAATAAGCCATCAGGTCCCTCAAGCCTGCACTGCCATTCAATATGATCCTGGCTGATCTATGCTGGCCTCAGCTCCTCTTCTGTGCCAGTTCCCCATAGCCCTCAATTCCCTGATCTTTCAATAATTTACCTGCCTCCGCTGTAACTACCTCTAATGATCTAGCCCCCACATCCCTCTGGGATAGAGATTTCTAGAGATTCAGCACCACCTACTGAAATAAATCTCCATTCTAAATGACTCCTCCTTATCTTGTAACTGTGTTCCCTTGCTTGAGACTTTCCCACTATTGAAAATATCTCAACATACCAGGTAAGTTTGAACGTGGGTTAACCATGGCCAAAGGCTCCGGGCCGACAAGATGTGAACTGACTTCACATTTTCTGTGTTGAATTTCATTTGCCTATGTCTGCTGATTCTGCAGCCTGGCTACGTCTTCATGAAGTTTTTTTACCATCTTCCTCAATGCTTACTACCAAATCTTTCAAAATTGTGCCCTATACTTCAAAATCCAATTCAATAATCTATATCAACAACATTACTGGTCCTAGTACTGTACCTTACAGAGCTTTGCTATACAGCTTTTTCCAGTCTTAGAAATGGTCATTCATTTGTTTTCTCTGTTCTTCAAATTTGTATCCATAGTGCTATTGCCCTTGTTATCTCAGTCTTGCTAGCAAACCTAATAAATGATGCTCTATCAAATGCCTTTTAAAAGCCAATATACATAACATTAACATTCAGCCCTCATCTACCCTCTGTTATTAAAAGAAAACTCATTATTTACTTCTCTCCACCCTATCACTCTCTTCCTTTCTCAGTCACATATATATTCAGTTTCCTTTTAAATGCATAAATACTGGTTGCAAAATGACTAAGTTTGGGATGAAATATTCCAGGAATCTTAACTTTTGGAAGCAGGCAAAATAGAAAAGGATGTGGGGTAGCCCTAATATTAAAGAATGGAATAAAGACCGTAGAGAGGAAGGATCTTAGCTCAGAAAATCCAGAAATAGAATCTGTTTGGGTGAAGCTAAGAAACAGAAGTAGGCAGAAACGTTGGTAGGAGTTGAATAAGAGCTCCAAACAGTAGTGGTAATACAGGGCATAGTGTAAATCAGGAGATTAGAGCTGAATGCAACAAGAGTAACATAATAAGCATAAGGGACTTTACATGTAGACTGGGAAAAAGCAAATTAACAGTTAAAGTGTGGATGATAAATTCATGGAGAGTATAAGGGATTGTTTTCCAGATTAGTATTTTGAGGAACCAATGAGGGAACAAGCCATTTTAGATCTAATATTTTGTCATGAGAAAGGGTTAATTGATTAGTGGGATGATAAGGAACAGTGATCACAATATGATAACATTTATATAAAATTGAACGTGACTGAATTCATTCTGAAACTAGGATCTTAAATCTGAATAAACTGCCTTATAGTATGATTTGGTTATAGTAGATTGAGAAATTACATTAAAAGATATGAGTGTAAATATCCAATGGCTAACATTTAAAGAATTAATAGTTTGTTTACAAGAAATATATATCCTAATAAGAAAAACAAAATCTAGCAGGTAAGTGGTGAAACTGAGACTATCAAAGGAAGATAAAGATGGTATTAAATCAAAGCAAATGGTGTATAATATTACCAAGAAAAACAGTAAGCCTGAAGAAAGGGAAATTTTCAGATTTCAATAAAGGAGAGCCATGCTATTGGTAAGGAAAAGGAAAGTAGAATATAATGATGGTCAACCAGAAGATAAAAGTAGACTATAAGAGCTTCTACAAGTATGGTAGAAGGTAAAGGTCAGCCAAAGTTAATATGGGAGGCTTACAGAGTGAGACAGAAAATAATATATTTGGGAAGAAAATGGTAGAAAAAATTAGACAAGTATCTGTGTCCATCTTAATGGAAGAAGACACACAAAACCTGGAAATGGTTGAGAATTGCAGATCCAGAGTGAATGAAGAGCTCAAAGAAATTAGCATTAGGAAACAGTTAGTGTTGGAAAAATTAATGGGACTAAAAGGTAATAGATCCTGAGGACCTAGATGGTGTGCATCCTATGGCTTTGAAGGAGGTGACTATGGAAATAATGTATGCTTTGGGGTTACCATCTTCCAAAATTCCATTGTTTCTAGAATGGTTTCCACTGATGTGAAGGCAGCAAATATCAACCCACTATTTAAGAAAGGATGGAAAAAGAGAACATAGAACTATTGACCTGTTAGCCTGACATCAACAACAGGGAAAAAGCTAAAAACTATTTTTAGGGAAATGGTAACAACGCAATTAGAACATAATAATTAGGATTTATGGAAGGGAAATATGGATTTATGAAAGGGAAGTATGTCTGAGATATCTGAGTTTTTTAATGCTGTCTTTAACAGAATAGATAAGTTCCCCAACCTGACGGTACGAACATTGATTTCTCTAACTTCCGGTAACCACTCCCCTCACCCCCTTTTTTCCTCTTATCCTACCGGCCCCCATCACCCCATCACCCCATCTCTTCTTCTCTCCTCCCGTCTCCTCCCCTCTCCTCCTCCACCCTCCCGATCTGCCCATCACCCACACATTCCTCCCACTGGTTTCCCTCCTCAGCTCCTTCCCTTTATTTCACAGTCCACTGTCCTATCCAATCAGATTCTATCTTCTTCTGCCCTTTGTCATTTCCACCTACCACCTCCCAGCTTCTTACTTCATTCCCACTCTCCTCCTCCCCCACCTGCCTATCATCCCCCTCACCTGGATCCACCTATCACCCACCAGTTCTTGCTCCTCCCCTTCCCCCAACCTTTTTATACTGGCTCTCTCCCTCATTCTTTCCAGTCCTGATGAAGGGTCTCGATCCAAAACATCGACTGTCCATTTCCCTTCATAGATGCTGCTTGACCCACTGAGTTCCTCTCAATTCTTGTGTGTTGCTCTAGATAAGTGTAAACCAGTTGATGTGGTACATCTGAACATTTGAAGGCTTTCAATAAAGTGGCACACAAGAAATTGTTAAACAAAAATGGAGCAAAAAGTATTGGAGGTAATATACTGCAAAGGATTGTGGATTAATTAATAGATGGAAAATGAGGGCTAGGCTTTGACTAGCAGGGTGTTGCACAGCTGTTCACAATATTTCTCAGTGGTTTGGATAAGGGATCAAGGTTAATACCTCCCCTCTCCTCTTTATACTGGCTATCTTCCCTCTCCACTCTCATTCCTGATGCAAGGTCTCGATCCGTAGCATTGACAATTCCACTCCCCCCACAGATGCTGCTCACCACCCTGAGCTTCTATGGCAGATTGTTTTTTGCTCCACATTCCAGCATCTGCAGACTCTTGTGTCTCGGTAATATATCCATGTTTGCTGAAAATGAAAAGCTAGGTGGCAGTGTGGGGTTGTGGAGGATGCAGAGAGGCTTCAGGTGGGTAAGGAGAGATTAATTGAATAGGCAAGGACATGATAAATGGAATATAATTTGGAAAAATATACGATCATGTTGTTGGAAAAAATGAAAAGATGCAATTTTTTTCAGTGGTGAGAGATTGAAAGGTGTTGATACTCAGAAGGATCTGGGTTTCCTTGTATATGAATCACTGAAAGTTGACAAGCAGGATCAGGAGGTCATCAGGAAAGCAAATGGTATGTTGGCTATTATTGCAAGAGACTTTGAGACATCTTACTCCAACTTTATAGGGCTCTGATGAGACTGCATCTGGAATGTTATGTAAACCTGCGATCTCTCTATCTGAAGAGGATGTACTTGCAATAAAAGGAGTGCAGTGGTTTGATTCCAGGGACGGCAGGTATGAGGAACGATTAAGCAGACTGGGCCAATATTGTCTTGAATTTAGAAGAATGAAAAGTGATCTCATTGTAAGGTACAAAATTCTTAAAGGCTTAAGATGGCTATTTGGCAAGGTTATTTGGAACCAGGGGTTACGGTCTCAAAATAAGGGTTAGCCATTCAGGACAGAGATTACCGGATAGCACTCTGGACCTGCAGCTCTGGCCAGTCACCCGGCTTGCACACTGGTCCCCCAGCTAACATTCCAGAATAATGAATGATCAGATACCGGACTGTTAGGATTTCCAAACAATCTGATGCCAGATTATCGGAGTTTGACTATATGTGTAGTTTATTCAAGGACTATTCAAAGACTTATTTTGCAACTTTCAATACACATCGTTTAGGACACAGAGAAATTCAGGCCACCCGTTGGATGGAAATAAGGTGGTAACACCCTGAAAGTTGGAGTACTGGATTTATCATTTTGGCTCATTAATGATGTAGTCAACACTATATGCATAGGTCCTCTGCTGGGCAAGTGGAGTGCCTGTGTGATCACATGATCAATAGATCAGCAAATTGACATTCTATGACACACAGTACATAGGTCCCTGATTGGTTTAATAAGACTCAGTTGTGAGAAGTATCTGTTTATTCCAGCAGACTGTTCAGCCAACAGGTGAGAATAGAAAATTAGTTTTAATGTATTATTGTATGGCCAGTAAGACAAGGATAGGTCCTCTGTACTTCTCAAAGTGACCTTGACCGTTACAACATCAGGTTGCTATTCCTCCAGGTTTGATCTGGAATTGCTGTAAATTTCCTGGACTGCAAGTGCAACCCAAAAAAATGTGTGATTTAGTTCAATTTTTGTTTATAAAAATATTGAAGGGCAGATATAAATATTGTTTGATTGATGGCCAGCATCATTGGATTAGGTCATTAGGAGCCTGTTTACAATTGATGTGAGAATGCAGTGCACTGCTAGGATAGATGTATGAGGTGAGTAGGAGGTCATATGAAAAATCTCCAGAAATCCATGGTAACTAGTTTACTTTTCCATCCTTGATCAGATCCAATCCAAGTGTGCCTTTTCTTCAGTCGAGGGGCAGCAAGATAGACATAACCTAGAGTCAACAGTCTTCCCACAGGTACTGGTTTGATGTCTGGTATTCACTGTTTGTATATTAATGGAAGCTAATACTAAAAATGGGCCCTTCTGTTGGGCCAGCAGTCCAAAAGCTACTGAGGAAAAATCTACTCCATGATCTTATATTGAAACTGATATGTGGGGGATTAAAACAAAAAAATGCTACAGAAACTTAGTGGGCCATGCAGCATATTTGGAGAGAGAAGCAGTTTCCATTCATTGGAATTGATACTTTAATCTCATTTCTTCTTTATTAGGTGTTCGCATATTTAGGTATTTTAGAAACCATTTTCGATACGATAATTTAAAAAAAGTGCAGCCAAATGAAACTGAAGTTTAATACTTTTACTGCATGACCTTCCATATCTCTGATGCCAATTCTTGATTTCCTTTTGAGAGATTGATATTTGCGATGTAGCTTCTGAATTACCCATGTATTTGAGATGAGGTGAGATATCTTTATTTGTCACATGTACATCGAAACGCACAGTGAAATGCATCTTTTCCTTGGTGTTCTGGGGGCAGCCCGCAAGTGTCACCACACTTACGGCGCCAACGTAGCATGCCCACAACTTCCTAACCTGTATGTCTTTGGAATGTGGGAGGAAACCGGAGCACCTTTGACTGAAATGAAAATCAACTGTTTGTTCTATGCATCAGCTTGAATGCATCTACTGCATGAATTGTTTAATTATTGTTATCACCGATGTACCCAACACTCATTGCTGTTTATGGGATCTTGCTGTATCCAAATTGTTTCTGATTTTACCAATGTCCAAAAGTATTCTTACTTACTATCATTTTTCCTTTTAAAAAAATCTTATAATTTATAAAGTTCAGATTGACAGTATTAGTCACTGAGGAATGAAATTCCCTTCCTAGGATTTAAAACCAAAAATAAATGCCTGATGATGAACTGAAAGGTGCCTCTTGACATTTTCAAACACATTAGCAGAAGCAAGTTTAAAGCTAATTTGGGAATGAACACAGTTGTATGACACTCATATTGCACTGAATCTAAATAGGAATGAGAAAAAAAGGCAAAATGGTAGTGATCTTCAATTAGTGGTCACTGGTTTTCAGATAATGTTTCTCACAATGACGGAAGAATTACCATTAGCAAAAGTTCAAATGCTATACACCCTTCCTTCTTTAAACAATATTTCATTATTTTTTTTACCCAAAAGCTCCCTTGGAAGAACATTTGATCATAATTGACCATTCAATTGTCTCTGGAGTCTAAAACCAACTTCTCTGTTAACTATCCTGCTGTTACCAAGATTACACAGATGGTTGCAGAAACGATAACTATTGACCTCCAAATACTCTCTGCTGCAGAGTAGATAGTTTTCAGAAATTGATTAATTATTTGCTACTCAGATTATGCTGTTCCTTCTACATTTTGCCTTTCATGTTCACTTATTTCAAGTATTTATCAGGCTGTAAATAAAAAATAAAATACTTTCACTGATAAAAGATGCAGAGGCAGTTCCTGCTCACTTCACCACTGACATATGGACTAGCTGCACATCTAACAAATATTTGTCCCTGATTGCACACTAAGTTACCTTCCAACCACAGTCCATTGGGTGCTCTGCTAATGATTATCATGCTTTGGCACTGTTAGAGATCGCCCTGTTAGTGGGTGAAAACACAGCTGCCAACATCCTTCACTTTTTACAGTTCCTGTTGAATGAGTGGATTCATTCCAATAACCTGACAGGCAGGATGATTATTACAGATAATGGTGTTAACATGAGGAAAGCTGCACTGGAAGGTAGTTACTGTAATATACATTATTTTGCACATGCACTAAATCTTACTGTGCATAATACTCAAGAGGACGACAAAACCATTAACCAACATTGTTGCCATTATTTGAAGAAACCTGGGGCATTTCTATCTTTCTGAGAAAGCTATTGAGCAGCTGGAACAGTTCTAAAGAGAACATAATGTGCCAGCACATCTGATACAGGACACGACAATGAGATGAAACTTAGTGTTTTTCATGATAGAGCACCTAGTGGAGCAAATAAAAGCCCATATATTGCATGACTATTGAATGCGTGATTGGTGGCAGCTCGGCATATTCCCAATGGACTGTGGTCCAGTTGCTGTTCAATCTGCCAAAAGCCAAACATGAGACACACTACAACTTGGCCCTCCTGTTCTGCCATCGCAACAGTATTTGTAGGAAAGTACATGATAGCTTTACAAAGAAAGCTTCTCAGATATCTGTTTAAGTGGTATCTGTGCAGTAAATAATATTTTTATGAGGATGAGTTCTGAGGGTAGAAATATATATCAACTTTATTGTTTGAACTTTGCTTTGAGATTTTTCTTTCTGTTGAAAACAGTTTCAGAAAAAAATCAGGAATAAGTTTTATGAGATGACCCAGTCTACTCCTGAGTTCTTGAATATGTTATCTGCTTTTGTATTTTGTATTTCTGCCATGAGCTCAAACTGTGAGTACCTGTTAATGGCCCAAAATGTCCAGTTCTGTAACCACCGCTAGAAGTGCATTGATGTGCACATTTGTCAAGGCCTTGTCCTTATGTAAACTTTAACAGGCATTGTGGGTCACCTCAATAGAATATTGCTGGTTAGAAGAAAGGTCAGAGTCCTGGTAGTAAGTGATGCATTGAGTTTAAGAGGTGCAAAAAATGCCAAGCTGCATGGCGGATCTTTTGAGGCTGCAGATGCAATGCTTAAAGATGTATTTAAAGTTGCACCAGGAGGCTAGAGGGTGACAATATAGTTCTGAAACCAACAAAGCAGCAAATTTCACAAAATGATGTGACGATCTTCCAAACTGAAATTGGGTAGAGGAGAGATGGCAAAATGAGCACTCAGGAAGAAACCTGTCAATAATGCTACAGGATCACGTGGAAGAAGGAAACACAAGGAGGGAGTGGCAGCTCCTTAGTGCATAGGACTTTCCTTCAGTACAAAAAAGAATTTAATTGTCTCGGTGGAGTAGCAAGTTTAATGGCTGCTATATTTAAACTTTTCGGATGAAAAATCATTACTAATTCTAAAAATACAGTGATAACCTTAAGTATATGATATTGTGAAGTAAATGAATAGTAAATGAACAGTTCTTTCACGTGGAACAATCACATTATATCACAATAGAATTCTGTAATGCATGCATGCTCTTTGAAGAATTATTTTCTCCATGGGAACTCCAGGAGAAAAATGATATGTATTCTCCTATACTTGTCAAGTAAACAACTCCGAGCCTGAATGTATCAAGCATCCTATTTTCCTGCAACAATTTAAAATTCTAGTACTAGCTTTCTTTAGCTGTGTTCTAGGTGGAAATAACAGAATTTACTATTGGTGATCTCATTCTGCTCAAAATTAATTTTGCTTTTTTCTAGCACCCCCCCCCCCCCCCCCCCACCCTGAGTTCCTTATTTTTAGCAGAACTTGGGGCTAAACTTACCTTGAATGTAAGGCTGATGAATTCATTCCTCCCCATTTCACAATCTGCCCACTTGCACCCTATCGATGCACTATTTTATAATCAGCCTGAAGAGGAATCTACTTTGCACTATCATATTTGAAGAAGGGAGCTTTCTTGTCTAGGGTGCCTTAAAAGCATTACAACACTGACTACAGTTCTTTCTAACAACCGGATTGAAATGGTATTGAAGTAATTTCTACATAATGCATCACTTTATTATAGTGGGTGATGTGCTATCAGTGTTGATTGGACTCAGAGTGCATGCAAAAGCTATGCTCCACAAAGACAGTTTGGTTGCTTTTAAATATCATATTCCTCTGTTGTTAATCTATTTGTTGAGGTTTTTAAGTTTCCGGATCACTGTTAACTAGTGGGATGGGAAAACCTGTCACTGGCTATATCAGTGACTAAATTACCCAGTAATGCTGGCATGAAAGTCAAGTAAGATAAATTAGTTTAGATAGAGAGAAGTCCATAAAATAAGAAATAACAGAAGTATCTAATGTAATTTAGTGTAATTTAAATAATAATAATGAAGACAGAGAAATGGAGAGTCAGTATTGTGTAATAGGATATATAAAATAAGTTTGTTTTCCACATGTGTTCTTTTTATGTTTTAATTGCTACATGCAATAAACTGGACTGGCTCAATTACTTGTTTCAAAATTGATCCGTTAAACCTCTAGTTTAGAACTAATTTTTTCATTACAAACTTTGTGTTATTCTTCAATATAATTACATAGCTTTTCAAATATTTTGAGACTAAAATCCAATATGAAGTGATAAATGAGAGACTGATGGTTTTGCTACTGCTTATTCATGTTTTACAAAAGAGTATGGATTTATTTCAGTAAACATATCAAAAAGACTGCCTGTTTTAATTATGATTTTGTTTTATCTCCAAACATAGTAGAGAGTGTAATGTGACAAAAAAATAGCTACAAGCACCAATTTATAACTGGGCACTATTTATAAAATTGCATCTGAAAATTTTTTGCCGTGTTCTCTGCTAACCAAAGGTAAAATTCGGCAGAAAAAAATTAAATCCAAAATAATAGCTGTATATCAGCCTGTATGCTGGAGAACTCACTGTACGCTGTTGGCTGGTAGACACAGTCCATGAAGAACCCCTACCTGAAGTTACTGGAGTGCATCCACTTCACATCTATTTCATTCAAATGACTATCTCCTAGGCTCCGTGGAGGAACCCATCAATGCTGATTATTCTACAATGGTATGTCTTGTTTCAAAACTAACATAGTAGGAAGTATAAAAGGATTGGTAGTTTCAATGTTATTTTAAAACGTTAACTTATTCACTGGCACTTCTTTTCTAAATGTTTAGGTTATGATGTATTTGTGATAAGGAACTAAAATCTTTTTTTATTGTTGAATATTCAAAGTATTAGTATTATTCCATGATGGAGGTGAATATTGGAACAACAGCATCATCCACTTTTTAAAATTCTTACACTTATATTAAACTGTCCAATTACCTTTATATTTGGAATCACTGATGATATCTATTGTACTGCTGTTATAATCTGTGAAAGAGCCATTCTATTTGCTCTAATTAGGTGTGGGAGGCTTTTACTCTTTGACAAGCCTTGAAAAAATGGGACCAAATCTTAACAGATTTGTCCTGCTTTAGTTGGACAGAAAAACTGATTTATTTTTTCACTGAGGAAAATAGTTGGTAATATTTGAACCCACATTACCTGACTTAGAGGAGATATCTGACACCAGTTTAGGGGAAATACATCTCCTCGCTGCAAGTTAATCAATATGCCCACACAAGGGTCCAGCAGAATTTCTAATAGGAGCCTGAAGTCAGTGTGTAGGATCCATTCAGATTATTAATTGGCTGATCTTTTAATGGATTTTGGAATTAATTGCTATAAATAGTCAAATTATAGGGCATGCAGAAAGATTTTTTCAGTTAAAAAAACAAATATTCAGTGAAAAGTGGAAAGAGCTGAAAATGTTCACATTTTCTTTTTTATTGGGCCATATTTCAAAAGCAGCACATTTATTCTGTAAAGGGATGGAAATGACTGGTATTGCATAGCAATTTGTGATGAAAAATTTACTCTGACACAATTTGAAAAATCTATAGCTAAAATCGTGATTCAAATTCATTTTCATGTCCAATAGCCTCAATAGCACATATGTCAAATTAATACGCAGAAGACACATGTAAATACTTCACAAACTCAGAATTGTGAGGATTATTTTTATCTACTGAAAAAAAAATGTCAGCATTGATGGGAGAAGAGTTGAAACATTCTATTTGGTGTTGTTATCACATTACCAGAATATACCACTGGTGAAATTATATAATTTAACATTTTTAACTCTATCAAATATCAATTAATTTGGCTTTATATTTTCATCAATTCTGCACTGTTTTCTCAGAAAGTGAATAATTACAATTAACATGTGCAACATACAGTCTTTTTTTCCACAGTCTCTATTCTGTAGCCCCCAAGTGTTGATTTTCATAGAGTAGGATTGAAAATTTCATGTGTGATGAGCACAATACTTCCTCCTGATCGGTGTTCCTCCGTGTAAACATAACCTGACAGATATCATCAATTTTTCTTCTACTTCAGTACAACATACAAGAATGTGTGGTCTGAACAAGTGCTTGGTTCTCCTCATTGACCTGGTTTTCAGCATAGAAGGACAGCAATTTCAGTACATCATTTTTATTTTTGTGTGTATTTTTCTTTCTTTTTATAGGAGTAATATCACTCCAGCAGTGTTCCTTTTATTTCACTGGTATTTTTCACTGAATCAATGGTGAATTTAATATTTTTCAGGTCTACACAAATATTAGTTTCTACCTATTATGTACCATTTATTTACTTTTATAATCACCTTTTCTTCTCTCTTAAAGGGGGAATAGCTTGATTTTCATATTAATAGATCTGTGCTACATCCCTTAGTCAACATTTGCAGATCAAAAATGATTTCCCTTCTATTGCAGAAAGTAAGATGAGGGGAACATATTTCTTAAGTCAGAAAGTTCTTTGAGTCTATGTTTCATAAGCTTAGGATAGCCAGGTAGCTTATTTCATGTCAGAGCTTCCAAAATTGATTTGGAGATCTCCCTGTGGTTAATGTTAAAATTCAATCTATCACTGCAATATTTCAGCTTCAGGTAACCATAGTCATTCATAATGAAGTTTACATAAAACTATTGATTCTCTCAGAATGTCCAAATGTATGTTAAGTTTCATTTGAAGATGATCAAAAGAATTATCAGACTGAGAACTAATTTATTTTCTTTGAGGTAAAATGTTTCAAACAGTGGTGTGCAAAATGATTAAATTATTGGACTTGGGATCCAAAAACAAGAGTTCTCATGTGGCATCTGGAGAATGTAACTGTTAACTAAGTAAATCTGGAATAAAAAGCTACTATTAGTTATTGTGGCTATGAATTTACCAGGCTGTCTTAACACCCCATGTGGTTCACAAGTGTTCTTCAGGGAAGGAAATTTGCCATTCTTATCTGGGGTGGCCTACACATGTAACATTAGACCCTCAACAATCCAGTTGACTCCAAGCTTTCCTTAGCAAGCTGTATCAAACCACTACATCAAAACACAACAAGCTGAATCTCGAAAAGCAAAAAGAAACCGACAGATGCTAGAAATCTGAACTAAAATCAGAAAATACTTGAGATGCTCAGCAAACCAGGCAGCATTATGGTGAGAAACAACATTTCAGAACTTTCATTTGTTCTGTTGATAGGACATTGATCTGAAAGGTTAAGTGTTTCTTTCTCCACAGATGGCCGAAATCTTGCTGGGAAATACCTAAACTGCAAGCATTTACCCATATAAATTCAACACTTTGGTATCTTCATTTTCAAATATTGAAATCCCTTGTTGCTGACAGATTCCAGTGGCATATCTGTTAGTACACACTATATAGAGTCCAAAGACTGGAGAATGAGCTTGTTTAAGTTCCCCAGCACTTAGACTGGTGAATATGTGTATGGGTCCAAACCTAGTGGAGGAAATGTGAGCTCACAGAAGAAAGCAGAAATGTTATGGCTGTGATGAAGAAAGGTATGAAAAAATAAGTTATTTCTTAAAATTATTTGTATTTGCTGTCATGCTTTAAATTATTTAGAAGTGCTTTAAATGTTTTTGGTTTTTTCTTTTAATTATTTAAATGTTTTTAATAATTTATACATGTTTTAATTGTTTATTTCATTTTTAATAGGTTTTCAGTGCTTTCCATTCTCAGCAACATTCATAAGCATTCCAAAAGCTTGAAAGCTTTGACAGATGGCAAAACTGGGGGATTGTTTTTTCTAAAAGTATCCTCATCACTTTGCCCACCCATACATCCCAATTTCATTGTGCAAGATGCTGGCATTATGCAGGGTCTTGCTGATGCTCTTGGCCAGTAATTTTGGCCTTGTGGATCTGAATCAAGTAAGTGCAGGTCAGTTGGGCATTGGAGCAGTGAGGGCAGGTGGCAGGTAGCAGCAAGATCTGATCCATTAAAGAAATAATTACCTAGCAGTGCTATGGGGATTTCTTCACCACATGGACTGCAGCAGTTCGAGGAAATATTTCAGCTCTACTTTCTTAAGTGGAAACAGTGCTGGGCATTGAATGCAAGTATATGAATAAAAAATCAGGAGAAATGTCTGAGCCATACCTCTTAAAGACTAGGCATTTTTCTTAGAGGGAAAAATTATAATTTTTGCAAAGGAGCCGAAAAAGACATCAACAAGAATTTAACATTTAATCAGTTACAGCAGCTACAGTCTTTCCCAAATCATTATTTACATGAAATTTTGAAAGGATCACCAATATGTTTCATTCAACTAAGTATAAGTGTAATGTCAAACTCTTGGATACTAGGATAATTTTTGAAGATATTGTCATCACTTTCAAAAGTTTATCTATTCTAACCATGTGTTGGTATGGCTGCTTTAATACTGTTAAATGCCTTAGATAATGTACCCTGACAATATAAAATGTGGTTTATTAAACACATCATTCAAAATAAATTGAAAATGACTGCCTTTTGGCTCAGTAGCGGTATTCTTCCTTGTGATTCAGAAGATTGCGAGTTCAATCTCCATTCCAGCACTTGAGAACATAATATACATGTCATTTTAGTGTAGTACCAAGGACGTACTGCATTGTTAGAGGTGCAGGTTTTCAGATAAGAAGTTAAACTGAGCCTTAGTGTTTAGATGCTTATAAAGAAGCTTACCACAACATTCAAAGAAGCTGTGAGTCCTGCTTATATGCTAGCAACATTTATATTTCAACTAATACTATCACAATAAATTAATGGATTATTTATCTCTTGCTACCTGTGGGCACCTGCTATGTCCAAATTAGCTGCTGGATTTACTTACATTACAGTAACCATACTTCCAAAGTAAATCATTGGGACCTCCTAAGAAAATAAAAGTTACATAAATCCATGTTTATTAAGTGAAGCAGCAATGTCTGTGTATCAAGATGTAGACCTTCACAATTTTACATTTACTTCAAAATGTCAGAAGAAATTCTGAATGGTTCTAGTTGGTGGAAAATCCCTTTCGATGCTAGTTACTTAGCTATGTTCTGATGAGGAAAAACAAAGAATTAAAAAAAAACTTTGCCTGCCTGTAGACATTGTATTTTGTTCTCAGTTGTCGAATGCATTATGCATTACATTATCATGAGTTGGAGGATATCCTGCTTCTCCCTTTGGGGAGAGTGATATTTGCTGGTTTTTATTCATTTCTCACAATCCACAATCTTGTGTGCAGTTCTGTAGATACAGATTTGATGCAGGAAGGTCTGTGCATGAAAATTCTTCCTTTGAATAAATGATAGCTACTATGATGAGAAATCTTTCCATTTCACTCATCGCAAAAGGCTGGTAACATATCAACCCCTACAGGGATGTTGGGTTACTGGTCTTTCACACTCATGGAATAAACTCCGTATTCTTGCTGTCATAGGAAATCAGCATCAGGACCTTTAACTTTGGTTAACTTGGTTGTTTAGTCTATCACATATTATGCTTTCTTCATTAGACTTCAGATATAATGTTAGAGAACAAAAATTAACAATATCCCCAACAACAATATTTTATTAATTTTGTAATCATTTCCATTAAATTTCACATAATTTAGCTGGGATTCTTTAAGCATTATTTGGTAGGAAGTGATTTTAATAACAATGACATTTAACTTAAAGGTTTGTTTTTTTGAGTATAAATCAGAATAAATTGTGTTTAAAGTGAAATCTGTGGCATCAAAAGTATTCAAGTTAGGAAAGGATAAGCAAACGAATATGTGTTTCCTCTAAGAGTTATATTTACTATACGTTAAATTATGAACAGGGTAATGGAAGATTTGATTGGGTGAGAGGAAATGTAAAAATCCTTTAATGTGCTCCCATTTTCAGTTGTTATTTAGCTGGTAGAAATAGCATAATGGTTCTGAAGTACAACTTGGCAAATTCTAGATCTTGTGTCTGAGAAGTGATGAGTATAAACCATTGTGCTTCTTTGTGGGAAAACATGAAAATTGAAAGACAAAACTTCCAGGCTTCTCATAAATCTTAAGATATTAGAGAGGCACATTTGGATGTAAAATGTGCAATAACTGCATTGTCCATATTTTGGATGTAAATTATACCAAGTCTGGCAAGCTTTCTTCCTCAATGTTTTGTGGGAAAATCCTAATTATTACTCCTGTGAGACTAATCTAATTTTATATATAATTGCATTGAACTTGAATTAGACAAATCAGGTTATCAAGAGGATGCTCAAGATATGCCCTGTCTAAATTTGCATGGTCTTGCATGCTGATATGAAATCCCAAAGGACCATCTGTGGAGCTTGCTCCAATTTTCTTTACGCTGTGAGGATAACCTGGTTGGCACATTGTGGTATCATCTAAGTTGCTTAAGATTTATTTAAATTGCTTTATTTATAAGCAAAAGGCATCATGTTACCAATCAGGGGAGCAGAATAGGAAGAAGAAATCAGTAACATTCAATGTAGAAAAGATGTGTTACATAATTAAGCAATAACCAAGATGAAAACAAAAATGTAATGGATCACATGCAGTAAGAGCTGAAGGCACTACAGAGATACATAAAGACACGGAGGATTACCGCTAGAAGGAAAAGGTGAAAATTTGAAGCGTACATTCCAGTCTTTCTGGAATATAGTTCAGTGGTGTAGTATAATTCATTTTTCTGGAAGCCAGAGCGTTCTAACCTAGTGTTCCAGCAAAGTGTCTAGGTATGTATAGGATTGCATTGTGACAAGACAGTATATCACAAGACTCCCTGACATAGTTGCACCTGACATAATTAGTCTTTATTTCACAACGCTATGTGATGCTGACTCCTGCATCATAATATCTGACAGTGACAGTAGAATGGCAAAGTAAAGATTGACACTTCCCAGACTTCCCACTGACAATAACTATAAAAGCCCTCAGAATTTGGGTTTAAACTGACATCTCCAGTGCTTGGAGGCATTTGAAATTGTAACTCAGAGAAAGTCAGAGAGAAAAGGTGTATGTAATATTTTGGATCTGGCTAATGATCAATAGGTGGAATTGTCCTTTGTGCTGCAGTATTTTTGCAGTCAGTGAAAAATAGTTCTTTTGGATTTTACTTCTGCTTTAGCAATTATTACTCCTCTCCTAGTTTGCTCGATGAATTAATTACAAACATTTAACAAGTAGAGAATCATCAATTAAACCAATAATTAAGGGCTGTAATGAACATAAGTAAGCTCTGTAACAATTTTGTATGACTTGTTGAATGCTAACCATGCACATTAATGCACATTTCCAGTAAGCTTTGAAATATCAAGAGCAAGTCATTGGGCTCCATACCATTTATTGACCCTCCAGATGGAGAAACACCTTTGAAATGCAGAATGAATAATGAGCACACATTTTTAGCCTGCCTTGCAATGTCCGGAAATTTGGATAAAGTGAAACCAGTGGATGATGTCAATCCTGCTGATCTGCTGCCATAGCTACAAGTTGAGTGACTTCCACTCTGCTAACACTATGTGTTAATCATGCTCAGAAAGCCCAGCATTTTGCAGGTGGAAGCCAGCCCCTCCAATCCTCACCCTCATGCATGTAAAAAAAACATTAATTCATACGTACCTTCATTGGGGGATTGTGCTGGTTTGGGAGAGGGTCATACCTTGCATACTGAGAAGTTCACTTTTGTTTCACTGGAGCCTTCAGACACCTTGTGGTGATAAATATGGGTACTTTGATTGCAATGCTATTTGCAGTAGTTCATGTCAGAGAGAAAGAAGAGAGGGCCTTCTTCTGGGAAAGGGAAACCTGCTGCTAAAGGAGACAGGAGGAGGGTGAAAGGGCACTCAGCAGGAGACAGAGGGTACTTTGACAAATGACCTTATTGAAAAAAACCTTATGGAAAAAAATCAAAGAATTTAGAGATAGGGCAGAAAAGTGTGTTTGAGGTAGAAAATCAACCATTGATTTTTTTGAATGGTAGAACAAGCATAAGGGGATAAATGGCCAACTTATGTTAACCTAAGAGCAGTGCAATTTACTAAGGAGTTGGATGCAGATATTGAGTAAAAGTTCCAAGTGCATCTACAGACACCAAGCCGGCCAGAACCATCTCAAATGAAGCGAAAGTCAAAGTTCCTTTCTACAGAAAAGTTCTTTCTACAGGTTGACCTCACCAGCTCCAGCTGCAGACATGCACAACATCTCACTATTTGCAGTGCACAGACTTATCAAGGAGCTCATAGCAGTTGTTTAGCAGGAGAGCTGAGTTATTTCCCTTTAGACGGAGGAGCAGGCAACACGTGCAAGAGATCTTGTGAGGATTTTGGGAATGTCTGTGATCCAAAAAGTGATAGACTGCCCCCATATTGTCTGGATAGAACCTTGTTGAAACCTGCAGATCTTCATCAATCACAAGGGGTTCTATTCACTTAATGTTCAGATGACCTGTGAGAAGATTTCAATGGGTAATTCAAGATCCCCAAAGAGGAGTCTTGACTCTTTTATTGGGATGCAATCTGGTGTGCCTTTTTTTCTTGCTCTGCCATACTGGAGCAGGCATCAATGACCTCATAACAACCCAGTTAGTTATAACTCTGCAGTGGTGTGGTCAAGTACTGAGATCCATGCTGGCGCATGAATGCAGGTGTCTTAAATAAATGGTTTGTTTGGAGAATCAAGGCTCAATACAGTCCTGAGAGGATCTCCAGAATTTTTAAAGGATTGCTGTCGCCTTGGTGTGCTGCATTTTCAAATTTAACCAGATTTCACTGGTTAAATTAATGGCATCAATTTTAATTGATTTGACTTCAATTTCGTGTTCATTCCATATTTTTCTTTTTTTTGCTGGTGAAATCACATCATGTGTGCTACTTTTGTTTTGTAGCATAGTTGCTGAAACAGACCTGAAATATTGTGTTCAGTTCTTGTCACCTCATTATAGGAAGAATGTGTAAGCTTTAGAGAGAGTGCAGAGGAGATTTACCAGGATGCTGCCTGGATTGGAGAGCATGTATTATCAGGATAGGTTGAGTGAGCTAAGGCTTTTCTCTTTGGAGAGAAGGAGGATAAGAGCTGACTTAATAGAGGTGTACAAGATGATAAAGAGGCATAGATCGAGTAGACAGTCAGAGACTTTTTCTCAGGGCGAAAATGGTTAACACGAGGGGGCATAATTTTAAGGTGATTGGAGGAAGGTACAAGGGGGATGTCAGAGGTAAGTTATTTTACACAAAGAGTGGTGGGTGTGTGGAAAGAAGATGAGAGGTGACTTAATAGAGGTGTACAGGATGATAAGGGGCACAGATCGAGTGGACGGTCAGAGACTTTTTCTCAGGGCAAAGATGCCTAATACAAGGGAGCATAATTTTAAGGTGATTGGAGGAAGGTATAGGGGGATGTCAGAGGTAAGTTTTTTTACACAGAGTGGTGGGTCTGTGGAATGCACTGCCGGCGGAGTTTGTGGGGGCAAGATACATTACAGACATTTAAGAGACCCTTAGATAGTCACATAAATGATAGAGGAATGAAGGGCTATGTGGGAGGGAAGGGTTAGATAGACTGGTATTGGTATCGGTATTGGTTTTGGTTTATTATTGTCACTTGTACCGAGGTACAGTGAAAAACTTGTCTTGCACACCGATTGTACAGATCAATTCATTACACAGTGCAGTGACATTGAGTTAGTACAGAGTGCATTGACGTAGTGCAGGTAAAAACAATAACAGTACAGAGTAAAGATTCACAGCTACAGAGAAAGTGCAGTGCAATAAGGTGCAAGATCACAACAAGGTAGATCGTGAGGTCATAGTCCATCTCATTGTATAAGGGAACTGTTCAGTACAGCCACCTTTCAATACAGCATACAATCTTAGAGCAAGATAAAATGTTGGCACAACATCGTGGGCCAAAGGGCCTGTACTGTGCTGTAATGTTCTATGTTCTATGTAAAGCGGTAACATACAGGATAATTCCACCCACTGATGTGGTAATGTAAAATGGTGGACATTAGCTAATAAGGAAACTCTGACAAGATTACGCCAGAAGGGAAAGGACCTAATAAGGGTGGCCAAGTTTGTGAAGTTGTGAGTAAGTAAGTTGGTGTCAGATGAGTTGGTGCCAGTAGGGTAAACTATGAAAGGAAAAACACTATAAAGTTTGGCCCTTTTGCCACCTCTGAAACATTTATTGGCATTTACAGTTGTAAATTGGAACCCATGGCACTATGCTGCATTCTCCATGCTTCTGTGAAGGTTAAGACATTCTATTTTTGTTTTCTATCAGCTCCTAAATACATAGCTGGCATCCCTTCGAAGTGAAAATGTTTTGGAAGTAGGCAGTAGACACAGTAGTAGCACTATGGTTCAGCAGCAGTGCTGCAACCCCACAGCCTGAGGAACCCAGGTTCAGTCCTGACTGTGTAAAATTTGCATGTTGTCTCTGTGCCATTGTGGGTTTCCTGCCACATCTCGAAGTTAAACTGGGTAGTAGGTTAACTACATGTGCTGAAAAAAGAATAATAAAAGTTGCAATGAAAACTGATGACTTTGTTCCTATCTCTACCAAATGATTGTGGACTGATCTGGGAATCAAACATTAATGTACTGAAGTAAGCACACTTGAGATTCTATTCAGCAAGGTCTGCTTTTGGACTGCACTATCTCTTTATGAATGGCTGTGATGGTTGGTTGGCAGGGAATAGCAACAGTACTAGTGGAGTGGCTGGGGTGTCATTCTGAAGAAGGAAATAGGGTTTGCTTTCCTGGAGTCCTTGCTGTTCCCCTGAATTTGCACATCAGCAATCGCAGTAATCTGTGGTAGGAAAGGTCACTTGTTCAAAGGCCTATTCTACCCTGGTGACAAAGCACTGAGGGCAGCAGTCAGTGCATACACTGTAGCACTCAGGTGTTGGGTAGCTTCTACTTTGCTGCATTGGAAACTGAGATGTTGACAACCAGATATTTGGTCTGTGCATTTTAAAATGGACCTGGCACTACATCCATGATGGAAAGAGTATGTTTAAAGCTCTAGAAAAAGCTCTGTGCTGGCCTGGCCTCCTGATCTGGCTGCAGGATCTGGTCTCCCACCTGCTCCTCATTTTGCACTGCGGCTTTCTGGCAGGCCAGCTAGTGCAACAAAAATTCCATTGGCCCTGACTTCAGTCTTCTTCTAGAGTTAGCTCAAAGGTAGTCCTTATCCAAGCCTCCTGGAGCAGAACTTACATTCCACCTTATCCTCCAGGATCAGACACTTGGATTACTCTTTTCTCTATCATGCTGTTTATCCTCATATGTCACAATATTTGCACCTTCTTCAAAACCAACATCTAAATCGCATCAAGTCATCCTAGAGACTGTGAGTATGAGATCGAATGACTAAATGCCTTCTTTCCTCTCACTGTGTTAATGATTGATTTCTCCATTTGACTTGGTGGCAATTCTTTGCTATCTGGAAGTAAAAAAGCAAAAGATAGAGGGAGTGGTGAGGAGAGAATAAGAGATGCACCCTACACCTCCATCATCTTGTAAATTAGAGCAGATTGTAGGGAGAAGGGTAGTGGGTATGTGAGAAAGAAGATTGATCATAAGTATACCACACCTATTATGGTCTCAGTGTCATTTAAGGCAAAACTTTCTGCCAAGGTAGTTCCAATAACAGTGAGAAGATGATCCTTCAAAGTACTGAACTGATGCTGGAGCAATTGATGCCTATCAATTGAATGCTGTTGCTGATAATTGACACCTTGTTCTATAAGAGGGAGAAGCCAGTGTGCCTGCTATAGCTGAATAGCTTACAGTGAATGCAAGCTGTTGGATATAGGATTGATTACTGTAAGTAGTGGTAAATGTGCGATAGGAAATTTGAATGTTCTGTCCGAATCCTACTTGAAAGATGATTTTGGTGGTTGTGTGAAGCAGGGGTGGTGCACTGAACAGTCGTTGAGGCTGATGGCTGCATTTGGAAGATGAAGGTACATTCATTGACCTTGGCCATGCATGTGAGGTCATTATTCCAGCACTCGAGCTACGTCTTTGCGCTTGACACCTGGTGTTCACTCCCAATGTGACTTCTTTCCTCGGTCATTAGGTGGCATGCCCTGACAGCCTCTGTCCTATTCAGGTAAATGATGCCACTCATCCTCCCTACCTCAGTCACCAGACTGGCACTAGAGAATCATGGAGCTCGCTCCTGTGCTGTGGTCCATCTCTGCTCCAGTGTCCTCTCACCTATGAACTGACTTCCAGCACCATTTGAATCCTGAAAATAGATCTCTTTCAGGGATGCAAATCTGTATTTGGTTGTTGCTGGCTTGCTTTAACCTGTCAGTGCCAAGGCCATCAACCATGCAATTACCGTTAACTAGACATGAAAATCCTGGCAGAATTTAAGCACAAATTTCCCATATGACCTCTACTGGCTCAAGTTGGTACGAGCTGTTCTAAATCCAGTGTAATCCAATTTCCCTTTCCAAGTTTGTTAGAGAAATGTATAGTTAGTAAGTGATTGCTGAAAGTTATGTTAGAAATTTACTAATAATAACCATAATGTAAATATAGAATGGCTTTACATTGTGGAAGCAGCATCTGACTTCTGTGAATAGTTCATAGTGTTTGAAACACCATGCCTTTCTTCCAGTTCTTTCCCTTGCTCTTCTGACTCTTGCCAAAGGACTCTTTCAAGCTCATTAACAGTCTGCAATAGCTTGGCAATTGGCCACTTTCCACATGTCAGTCAGGACTGAATGCTGGCAAGCTGCATGGGTCATCATAATTAAGACTGATTCCCATCTCACCCAAAGTGCATAGATGTAAACTCCTATTCATAAAAGGTACCAAAAATGTTGTGTTGGTATTTAAATCCCCCACCTTTATTACGTTTGTCTCTTTCATCTGTTATGTTAGCTTTGTACCAGGTTTTGATTTTCATTGTCAGAATGCCATTGTTTTAGAAGTTGACTGAATGGTTTTCTGATCCTTTAATAATGAATTAAGGTAATGATAGAGAATGTAATGATAGAGACTATTAATCTTGAGGAGTTATATGTAAGTTTTTAGGGCACTGGAATGAACAGGTCATTGAAATGGCTAACAAGTGACATTTGTCTTGCTACAAGACATTGGGCTGGCTCCTCCTATTTTTCCTTTACCTTCATCCTGGTCTCCCTCATTAGATGAGCACTGCCATTGTTGATTCACTGTCTTCATATGCAGGCCATTTTGTAAGGTATGTGTTTAAAGGATGTAGCTCACAATTAAATGCAGGAGACTATTTTGACATTCATTTGGATGCCCCCAATCTGTCCAGATGCCTGAACCACTTATAATGTGCTCAGTAATCATCCTGGTGGTCTCTTGGCTTTGATAATAACTTTGCTGCTCAGGTGCAATGAGGTTGAGTGGAGGAGTCAAAAGCCATAAGGGTCAGGAGTATTTCTTTTTCCCCAGTAATCATCCTGTCAGATTGGTGGAAGAACCAAACATTGACTAGAGATTGGATGTCATGAAGTAAATGTGTTATGAAAGTTGCTTGGTAAGCTGCATGATCCTGTTCTGTGCTTGGAGACTACCTTGATATTATTGGAGTTGTAACCCTAACTATAGCGTACTCTGAGAATCTAATATCTGTTGATTCTGAAATCCTGATGGTTCGGCAGCTGGCTTACTAATTATGTTTGCCGCACTAATGAACCGGGTAGGTGACAGATCTATCGGTGGGTGAGCATTTGGGGGACAGTGACCATTGCTCCATAACCTTTAGAATTGTCATGGACAGGGTGTAGGAGCAAAGAGGATGGGAAGATATTTAATTGGGGAAAGGCGAATTATGAGGCTATAAGGTGAGAACTTGGGAGTGTAAATTGGGATGACATTTTTGAAGGGAAATGTACTATGGAGATGTGGTCGATGTTCAGGGATCTTTTACAGGATGTTAGGGATAAATTTGTCCCAGTGAGGCAGAGAAGGAATTGCAGGGTGAAGAAACCGTGGGTGACGAGAGAGGTGGAACAACTAGTTAGGAAGAAGAAGGCAGCATACATAAGGTGTAAGCAGTAAGGATCAGACAGGGCTCGTGAGGAATATAGAGTAGCAAGGAAGGAGCTTATGAAAGGGCTGAGGAGACCGAGAAGGGGACATGAAAAGGCTTTGGTGAGTAGGGTTAGGGAGAATCCCAAGGCTTTTTTCTCGTACGTGAAGAGCAGAAGGATGGCTAGAGTAAAGGTAGGTCTGATTAAAGACAAAAGTGGGAGGATGTGCCTGGAAGCTGTGGAAGTGGGTGAGGTTCTCAATGAATACTTCTCTTCAGTATTCACCAAGGAGAGGGGTATTGATGATGCTGAGGACAGTGTTGGTAAGGGTAATGTTCTAGAGTATGTAGATATCAAGAGAGAGGATATGTTGGAGTTAGAAAATATTAGGACAGATAAGTCCCCGGAGCCTGACGGAATATTCCCCAGACTGCTTCGTGAGGTGAGGGAGGAGATCGCTGAACCGTTGGTTATGATCTTTGAGTCCTCGTTGTCCACGGGGATGGTACTGGAGGATTGGAGGGTGGCGAGTGTTGTCCCCTTATTCAAAAAAGGTAGTAGGGATAGTCCAGGGAATTACAGACCAGTGAGCCTTACGTCTGTGGTGGGTAAGCTGTTAGAAAGGATTCTAAGAGATAGGATCTATGAGCATTTAGAGAATCATGGACTGATTGGGGACAGCCAGCATGGCTTTGTGAAGGGAAGATCTTGCCTCACAAGCCTGATAGGGGTCTTTGAGGAGGTGACCAGGAAGATTGATGAGGGTTGTGCAGTGGATGTGGTCTACATGGATTTTACTAAGGCGTTTGATAAGGTTCCGTATGGTAGGCTTCTTCAGAAGGTCAGAGGCCAAGGGATCCAGGGAGGCTTGGCAGTGTGGATTCAGAATTGGCTTGCCTGTAGAAAGCAGAGGGTTGTGGTGGAGGGAGTGCATTCGGATTGGAGGGCTGTGACTAGTGGTGTCCCACAAGGATCGGTTCTGGGACCTCTACTTTTTGTGATATTTATTAATGACTTAGATGAGGGGGTGGAAGGGTGGGTTAGCAAGTTTGCAGATGACACAAAGATCGGTGGTGTTGTGGATAGTGTGGAGGGCTGTCAAAGCTTTACAGAGGGATATTGATAGGATGCAGAGCTGGGCTGACAAGTGGCAGATGGAGTTCAATCCAGAGAAGTGTGAGGTAATACACTTTGGAAGGACAAACTCCAAGGCGGAGTACAAGGTAAATGGCAGGATTCTTGGCAGTGTAGAGGAGCAGAGGGATCTGGGGGTTCATATCCATAGATCACTGAAAGTTGCCTCACGGGTGGATAGGGTAGTTAAGAAAGCTTATGGGATGTTAGCTTTCATAAATCGTGGGATTGAGTTTAAGAGCCGCGAAGTAATGATGCAGCTCTACAAAACTCTGGTTAGCCAAAATTAGAGTATTGTGTCCAGTTCTGGTCACCTCATTATAGGAAGGATGTGGAGGCATTGGAAAGGTTGCAGAGGAGATTTACCAGGATGCTACCTGGATTAGAGAGTATGGATTATGAGGAGACACTAAGGCTTTACTCATTGGAGAGAAGGAGGATGAGGGGAGACATGATAGAGGTATACAAGATATTAAGAGCAATAGATAGAGTGGACAGCCAGTGCCTCTTTCCCAGGACACCAATGCTCAAAACAAGAGGACATGGCTTTAAAGTAATGGGTGGGAAGTTCAAGGGAGATGTCAGAGGGAGGTTTTTCGCCCAGAGAGTGGTTGGTGCATGGAATGCGCTGCCTGGGGTGGTGGTGGAGGCTGATACATTGGTCAAGTTCAAGAGATTGTTAGATAAGCATATGGAGGAATTTAAGATAGAGGGCTATGTGGGAGGAAGGGGTTAGATAGTCTTAGGTGTGGTTTGAAGGGCAGCACAACATGGTGGGCTGAAGGGCCTGTATTGTGCTGTATTGTTCTATGGTTCTATGGTTCACTCCCTTCCCACTCACCAGGCTCTGGTTCCCACATTCCCTTCTAACTCAATGGGGTCCCGGTTCCTGAGCTCTCTTCCCACTCATCCAGGTCCAGTTCCCATGCTGTCTTCTCACTCACCTGGGGCTCTGTTCCTGCGCTCCTATTAAACTCTATTTCTATTTCCTAGTTCTATTTCCCAGCTCCCCTGAAGCTTAAGGAGTTCACTTTGTCATTCTACTGTGTAACATCTTAAAAAAAAGTGAATGAATAGTGTGTTGGAGTATTAATATGAATAACATGTAGTAGGCTGGAAAAATCTGCTAATGCAATGCCATCAAAGTCCTAAGAATTCTGGGCGTTTTACTCAATTTGTGAATTCTGCTAGTTGGTATTTTGTACCCCAAAGGTAATATAAATAAAGTTAATGGTGTCCTGAATGTGAGGGGAAGCCATCCACTGTTGCAAGTCACTGAACTCCACAGAGTTGAACGGTTGAGTCAATGTAGAAGTTATCTCAGGATAGGACATGCCAATAATAACCCTCTGGTACTGAAAGGATTCAGTGGCAAAAAAAGTTAAGGGGTGTGGTGATCTTAGCCCATTGGGTAAAGCAAAGGTCCTTTTCCAGTAGCAGCTACCCCTTTGCAAGAGGAATTGAGTCTAAAAACACTTTCATGGAGAATTTCAGCTGTTAAAAATGGATCCAAGAAGGTGGCTTGTGCATTAAATTTGGTCTCCTGCTTGAAATCGCCTTACTTGTTGAATTCAAATAATATGGTTATTTAAAGTTGCTTCTTCTCCTGTTGTTCTGATATCCGAAGGAAAATAGCAATAACAGTGCATGATAAGGGCAAGAAAGGTAGAGTGAAATGTGAGAAAGCATAATCCTTGGAAGCTGGACTTTCTTGGGCAAAACAAGCACTGTAGCAACACAACTCCATTCATCAAGTACTTACAAGTTGGTGGCTTTAGTAAATATTGTTGTCATCATTCTAAGAAACTGATTCTTCTAGTTTTTTCAGGAAATGCTCAACGTCAGGTGGCAGGGATACAGAAGCAATTGGGGATGCTGGAACCTGGAGCAAAAATAAACTGCTGGAAGAACTCAGCTGAAAAAGCATAGATTTCATAGGGATAGTCTTTGTGTGGAGTAGCTCATGTCTTACACACTTGATTGAGTTTTTTTTGAGCAGGTGACGGTGGTGATTGATGAGGGTATGGCAGTGGATGTTGTCTACATGGACTTTAGTAAAGTTTTGAAAAAGGTCCCTTATGGTAGGCTGATCCAGATGATTAAAGCACATGGGATCCATGGAGACTTAGTAGATTGGATTCAAAATTGGCTTGGCTATAGAACACAGGGGGTAGTGGTGGAGGGGTTTTATTCTGACTGGAGGTCTGTGACCAGTGGTGTTCCACAAGGATCAGTGCTGGTACCTCTGTTGTTTGTGATATATATAAATGATCTGGATGAAAATATAGGTGGGCTGATTAGAAAATTTGCTTAGTAAGATGGCATAGAAATTTGTGGAGTTGTGGATAGTGACTTGTGGTTGTCAAAGGATTCAGCAGGATAGAGACCAGTTGGAAATTATGGGCAGAGAAATGGCAGGTGTGAGATGTTGCACTTTGGGAGGTCAAATATAAGAGGAAAGTATACAGTAAATGGCAGGACCCTTGGAGCATTGATGTACTGAGGGATATTGGGGTGCAAGTCCATATTTCCCTGAAGGTGGAAACACAGTAGATGGGGCAAGTAAGGAGATATACGGCGTGCTTGCCTTCATTGGTCTGGATGTTGACTCTATTAGTTGGGAAGTCATGTTGTAGCTGAATAAAACTTTGGTTAGTCCACATGTGGAATACTGTGTGCAGTACTGATTGCCAATTACAGGAAGGATGTGGAAGCTTTGGAAAGGATGTAGAAGAGATTCATCAAGGTGTTGCTTGGATTAGAGAATATTAGCTGTAAGGACAGGTTGGACAAACTTGAAATGCTTTCTCTGGAGCATTGGAGGCTGAGGTGCGACCTGTTAGAAATAAATAAATTATGAAAGACATAGATAGGGTAGGGTGGAAATGTCAAGTACAAGAGGGCATAGCTTTGAGAGGGAAATAGTTTGAAGGAGATTTATGAGGCAAGTTTTTTTTTCACACTGAGCGATAGGATTCTGGAACATGCTGCCACGGGAAGTGGTGGAAGCAGATACTGACAGCCACATTTCAGAGGCATTTAGACAGGCGCATGAACAGACAGAGAATGGAGGAACATAGACCATGTGCAGTCAGTTGTACCGTTTAAATTGGCATCATGGTCAGCACAGACATCATAGGCCCAAAGACCTGTTCCTGTGCTGTACTTTTCTATGTTCTAGGACATAGATGCACTACCAGTAAAAGTTTTGTGTCCCTGCACATTTGCCAAAGATCAGTGAAGTCATCAATAATTCATTTCACAACAATTTCGCCATTAGACTTAAAGACTGATTCAAAGCACAGAATCTCATTGCTTACCACACACCAATCTCCATCACCACAACTCTTATCCAATAATTAAATGCCCCTCACAATGTATCTCTATGCCAAGAATCAGATTTACATCTCACTGCTAATACACTGTTCTAACTATGTAATAAAGGGAAGCATAGCATCAAGACACATTGCTACATTGTCACCAACACGAGAAGTTTGCACACATTTGTTGCCGGCAGTAGCAACAGAATAAATCAACAGCACAGAGTCTGACCCCAGCAGCAATGAGAGATCACTGCAGACAATCTGATATTCATACCTGACCCATCTTGCTACTTCCACCTCCCCCATATCTGACAATCACTTTTGATTTGCACGTGCTACTCATCACTTTATAATCAGACCACTCAGATGCCTCCTTTCTTTCAGGCAGCCAGGTTTTCCCATCTAGCTAGGCCCTGGTTGCTGCGGCAAAAGAGAGTCACAGGTTATCTGCCTCTGTTCTGCAAACACTTCAGACACTGGCCCTCCATTAAGTATGGCTTCTGTATGTGGTGAGTCACTGGAAATAAATGACCTCCAGCTAGGACATGGTACAAAGGAAGGCAGTTTTATTACAACATTTGGATACACATCTATAGTGCAGTTTCTTAGGCCAAGGTCCCAGGTTCCAATTTAGCACAGGCAGAATCATCTAATGCTTGTGTGTTGCACTGGAATTTCAGAAGCTCAGACTTCACCCATGCAAGCACAACTTTCTGCCTGGTAACCTCAGACTGCTGTCATAACGACCTTGGACACAGTGTTCAAAGGGGATCTGAGGGTCTCAGAAGACTGAAACATATGACTTCCAACAGATAAATTTTAAATTAACATTTTTTAAATTAAATTTAAATTTTTAAAATTTTTAAAGAATTTTATTTACAGCGTGGGTAACAGGCCCTTCCGGCCCAACAAGTCCGCGCCGCCCATTTTAAACTCAATTGACCTACCCGTACATCTTTGCAATGTGGGAGGAAACCGGAGCACCCGTGAGTAAACCCACGCAGACACGAGAGAATGTACAAACTCCTTACAGACAGCGACGGGAATCGAACCCCGATCGCTGGCGCTGTAATAGCGTTGCGCTAATCACCACGCTACCGTGCTGTCCAACTAGGATTGTTGAGCACAACTCCAGAGGAATGGAGGTTTGCTCTATAGACAAAAAAATCTCTCCGGAATTTTGATCCTACAGCTGCAACTCCACCAGTCCATTTGCTTTGTATGTCGGCTAACCAGCCCAGAATGCTGCCACTCGTGCAAGGCAGAACAGTCCAAAGCTGTGCCGTGTAGGCCCAAGATGATCAAAGTTGACCTTCAAAGTCATCTACCTCCGGGGGTAGGCATGGTAGTGTAGGCAGTTAGCGTAACGCTATTACAACGCCAGCAACCCGGGTTCAGTTCCGCTGCTGTCTGTAAGGAGTTTGTACATTCTTCCTGTGTCTACGTGGGTTTCCTCCAGATGTTCTGGTTTCCTCCCACATTCCAAAGACGTATGGGTTAGGAAGTTGTGGGCATGCTATGTTAGCGCCAGAAGCGTGGCGGCACTTGCAGGCTGCCCCCAGAACATTCTATGCAGAAGATGCATTTCACTGTGTGTTTCCATGTACATGTGACTAATAAAGATGTCTTATCTTACCCATTGTAAGTGAACATCCTTCTGCCAGCTTGGCAGCAGACACAAGGGGGCACAGCATATAAATTGTAAGACAAAGGTATGTGGAAGACAGGGAATGCACAAAGGTGATTAGTTAACATTTTGCCATGATTTAATGTATTAATGTTTTTGGTGTGTTGATTTGATCCAGTCATGCATTATGTTCAAATGGATGCTGAGATGATCAGGAATAGAGTGAGGTTAGATGGCACTCTGGTGCAATGGAGAATGTTATTTTTCTGTATATTTATTCACTCATGGGTTACTGGTGTTGTTGATTGGTCAGATTCAATGATTGTCCCTAACCATACATGGGAGGGTGTTGAAGCTACATTATTTGTTGTTAGGTAGGGGATTTTAAGACAGTGACAAGGAAGGCGTGCAGATGTGTTCCCAAGTCCCATTGATGTTTGACTTGTGGTGTATCCTTGTTCTCTAGGTACTAGAGTTTGTGGGTTTCTCTGTTGAAGAGGCCCTGGCAAGCTCCTCCTGAGCATTCTGTCTGTCAATGGTAAACAGAGTGATTTAAGAGGGTTGGTTATGGATTGTTGGCCATGCAGACTGCTTTGTCTTGGATGATATCAAGCTTATTGGAGCTCTCAATAACCCAGTAAGTTTAGAAATTCTTCAGTGTTGGAGCTGCACACAAAACTAAGATACTGCAAATGCTGAGAATCTGGAACCTAAAGCAGAAAATGCAGGAAACTCTTGGCAAATCAGGTAGCATTTGCTGTCAGAACAGTTAATGGACCATGTTAATGGAGGCTACAGAGAGTGGTCGACTCAGCCAGATCCATCACAGGTACAGCTCTCCTCACTATCGAGGACACCTACAAGAAGTGATGTTTCAGGAAGGCGACATCTATCATAAAGGGCCCCACTATCCGGACCATACTCTCTTCTTGATGTTACCATTAGGCAGGAGCCTGAAGACCCACACCTCAAGGTTCAGTAACAGCAGCTTCCCCACTGCCACCAGGTTCTTGAACTGACCTGAAAAACCCTAATACTACCTCAGGCTATATTTCTTTGCTCTCTCACTCAACTTGCACTAATGTCGTTATGTTTATTTTTGTTTATTTTGTCATGTAAATTATGTGTAATTTATGTTAATTTAAGTTTATATAATTTATGTTTGTCATGTTTGTAATGTACTGTGCTGCAGCTGCAAAAAGCTAATTTTCATGGCATTTATACTGTGGGTATGTATGCCCATGACAATAAACTTGAACTTGGAACCTGGAAATCGTGTTGGCATGGATCAGCAATATCAAAGAAACTGCAGTGCAAAGTGGATGATCTTTCTGATGAAGGACACTGAGCTGAATGGTTAACTCTGTTTCTTCCTCCACAGACATTGCCTTACTTGTGCAGCTGCAAATCCACAACCCACTGAATGACAAAGGCCAATGTACCTGTCATTCTGCTCCATGACTGGATTCCACAGTGGAGCAATGTCTTGCTGGAATTCCCCAGCATTACACCTCTCTGATCCTACGCTAGACAGAAATGGATGGAGCCAACATTCATTTCTTGAGGTTTCACGCCATGGAGAATGGGGAATCTACATGACCTTTTTTCTTTATATTAAGGTTTTACTTTGTAAATGTGTTAGTAAGTTTTTTTAACTTCATTTAAAAAATAAATAATGTATTAGTTATATATAGCAATTATAATGCTGCTTTAAAAAATATATCTGATATCAGAGACTTTAAAGATGTAAGATATCTTATAAACTTTGACACTCTTCCTCCAGTTTTGCTTCTTGTTAATGGCTGTCAGGGGTGGGGAGAAGACAAGGGAATAGTGGGGTTGGGCCTCAGCAAAACACCTCCTGTTTGCTACTGAAACCTCACTCTCCCTGCCAGACACAAAAGGAAACCTCAAGTCAGCCCTCGTCATCCAGCCCAGGTGAGTGTGGGCAGATGGAGACCATAGGTGACGCCAGATCTTCCAGAGATGGATGATCTTTCTGAGGAAAGATACTGATCCGAATTGTTAACTCCGCTTCTCGCTCCATGGACACTGAGTATTTCCAGCATTTTCCTTATATATTCCATCACACTGATTTGTGCTCTGTAGATTTTAAAATGATTTTGGGAGTCATAAAGTGAGTACCACATCACCAAATATCCAGCCTCTGACATTCTTCTGTAGCCACAATAATAAGTATGGTCCAAATAAATTTCTTGCCTGCAATGACTTCAATATGTTCATTTTGGGATGTTTTGTGATGCAAATGCTGTTGAATGTCATGGAGGTGGTTAAACATCCTCTTGTTGGAGCTGGCTTTTGCCTGGCACTGTGTAATTCAAATT
Organism: Pristis pectinata; assembly: GCF_009764475.1. Lineage (NCBI taxonomy): Eukaryota > Metazoa > Chordata > Chondrichthyes > Rhinopristiformes > Pristidae > Pristis > Pristis pectinata. The sequence continues at coordinate 26,264,679 of NC_067417.1, forward strand.
GTCCAGGCATGCCCTGCTCACAAAAAATGCAGGACAGATCCAATCCAGCTAATTATTGCCCAGTTAATCTATTCACCAATGACCAGAAACTCAACTGGACCAGTCAAATGACTATTGAAGTCACGAGAGCAGGTCAGAGGCGGAGTATCCTGTGACTGATGACTCACTTCCTGACACATCATCTACAAGGCAAAAGTCTCCAAGAATATTCAATGAGCATAAATCTTCAGGGCACTTCCCAGAAGAATCATGGAAAGCACACTATGACCACCTTTGCTGATTACTGCTTCCTAATCATGGAAAAATTGTTGAATCAGTTCCACTTGTCTGGATAAGTGCAGCTCCAGCAACTCTCAAGAATCTCAAAGCCATCCAGAACAAAGCAGTCAGCTTCATTGGCACCACATCTTAAACATGGCTGCTCATCAACACCACCAACCCATGGCTGCAGTGTATACTATCTACAAAATGCACTGCAGATACATGCATAGGCTACTCCAAGGGCACCTTCCAAATCTGCAACAACAATCAATAATAAGAGTTCCAGTGCATTGGAGCAGCATCACCTGTACAATTCCCTTCAATAGCACACTATATTGACTTGGAGATGCATCAGTGGTCTTTTATTGTCCCTGGGTCTAAATCTTGGAACTCCCTACCCAAGAGCACTATGGAAATTACTTCACCAGAAGGATGGTACTAGTTCAAGAAAGCAGTTTACCACCATCTTCTCAAGATAATGGGGATTGACGATAAATGCTGGTCTTGCCAGCAACTTTCAGATCTCAAGAAAAGAATAAATAAAAAATAAATCTGCTTATACAGCACCTACAGAGAGGGCCTCCACCAATCAGCAGGGAATGATAATGTATTGGATCCTCCCTGGAGGGCACCACCAGAGTGGTCCATACATCAAAATCTCTGCTTCAGGACACCAGTACCACAACAGTGGTATCCACTGTGCTTCAGGAACTCTGTGGTTCTCACTGCAGGAGTATTGTACTCTGGTTATTGGAGACATAACTGGTGTCAGGATTTAGTGGTTCATTTGTTCCCTATGAGCCCAGTGGTGTGCAGAGCTGACTGATACAGATATAAGGAATTATCTGAGCTCCTCTCTGCAGAGTGCAGTGGGGTCTTACATGTAGTTGCAGAGAATTTGTATGTTAATGGAGTGAAGCCAGTTGTGATTTGGGTATATATTTAGATTCTGGTGTGGAGCACTTAAATGCACATGTATAAAATGAGTGATCCCCTGCATCATGGAAAGCCCATTATGGCCACAAAGGTGCTTACCTTTTCTGATTACTGCCTCCTAATCAAGGAAAAGTTGTTGAACATTTTCTAAACAGAGACCCTTTATCACCACTCCCCGTCTCCCATCAGATGCAGTGATGGAGATGCAGCTAATGTCTGCCTCAGGTGCTTAGAATAAGACAGAAAGTGCTGCCTTGCTGCTAGAACTCTGCCTGCATTAAGTGACAAACATCAGTGACTTCTTCCTTGAAGAACCTTAGCCTCTTTGCATCATTCTTCTGGGAAGTGCCCATAAGATCTATGCTCATTGAATATTCTTGGAGTATGTGTTCTCCTGCTTAGAGCCCTTCTGCCTCTTCTGACAAGGCAACCTGGTCTTAGTCCCTCTCCTCCTCTTTCCTGCCATGCTAGAGGCCTAGTGGGCTCCCAGTAAAGCTCCCCTTCCTTCCATAGAGAGGACCTCCTTTCTCCCTTCTGTCAGAAGTGGATGCCTTACTTTCCGTAAAAGCATTCACACAGCATTGTAACCTTGAGTGAACAAGAATCGAGAATCCCTTTAAATAATGCAGGGTTGAGGGGGGAGGGTTGGTGGTTTGGGGAAGGATCTTCAAGGTTAGCTGGATCAACATGGTAGGATTGATATCAAATTTACATTGCATGAAGATTATTGCAGCCAAATGACTATGCTGTATGGTTCCAACCCTATTTGGTTTGCTAAGGTGCTGCCTGACCCGAGCCCTGATGCAGTGTCTCAACCCAAAATATTAACCACCCCTTTGGATGCTGCTTGATGTAGAATATAGAACATAGAACAGTACAGCACAGGAACAGGCCATTCAGCCCACAATATCTGTGCTGACCATGATACCAATTTAAACTGCACATCTGCCTGCACATTGTCTATTATCACTTCATACCTTGCCTGTTCGTGTTTCTATCTAGATGCCTCTTAAATATTGCTATCATATCTGCTTCCACCACTTCCATTGGCAGTGCATTCCAGGCAACTACCACTCTCTGAGTAAAAAAAAACTTGCCAGTAAATCTTTAAACTATCCCCCTGTCACTTTAAAGCTATGCCTGTAGCGACTCACCATCTGAGCAAGGGAACCAGCTCGGCGGTCGGGTTGCGCGTCGTCAGAGTGGTGAGGCCCAAGATGGTGCTGGGCCTTTGTCTTCCCCGAGCGATGGGGAGAAGCCGCGTGCGGGAAAAGTTTGATGATGTAGCGCATATGTCATTTCCGTTTTCAGTGGGTGGGAACCGTTCCTGTTAAAAGGCCCACGCAAGGCCGGAAAATAAATCAGTTTTGTTATGCAACTCATCGACTACTGTCTTACTTTCACATCGCAGTAGCAGCCGCTACAATGGTGACCCCAACGGTCCAAACGGATTTTGGACCCACACAATGGATGACAACGTAGCAGCCAACGCGGTGGCACTCAAGCTGTCCACCTTTTGGATGCTTTGGCCCTGCGTCTGGTTCAACCAGGCCGAAGCACAATTCCAACTTCGGCAGATCACCTCCGACTCCACACAGTATTACCACGTGGTCGGCTCCCTGGACCAGGAGACAGCCGCCCAGGTCAGAGACTTCATCCAGTCTCCTCCGGAGGAAGGCAAGTACCCGGCTTTCAAAGACCTTCTTATTCGGACCTTCGGCCTCTCCCGTCGCGAGCGAGCCGCCCGCCTGCTTCATCTCAACGGCCTGAGGGACAGATCCCCATCGGCCCTGATGAACGAGATGCTGGCATTGGTTGAGGGACACAAACCCTGCCTGATGTTCGAACAGGTCTTTCTTGAACAACTACCTGACGACATTCACCTGCTGTTGGCCGACACCGATTTTAGCAACCCACATGAGGTAGCCGCCTGGGCAGATGTCCTGTGGAAGGCCAAACACGAGAGTGGGTCGTCCATCGGCCAAATCGCCAGACCGCAGGCCCAACGCCTACCTAAACCAGTCCCAGCAACTGAGTGACCACACCCCAGAAACACAGATGACGATACTGGCGACCAGCTATGTTTCTACCATCAGAGGTGGGGCGCGGAGGCCTGTCGATGCCGCCCACCCTGCAAGTTTCTGGGAAACGCCAGGGCCAGCTGCCGCTGATGGCTATAGCAGCTGGCCACCAACACAGCCTCCTATTTGTTTGGGACAAGCAGTCCGAGTGTCATTTCCTCGTCGATACTGGAGCAGAGGTCAGTCTTTTGCCCCCGACCGGCTGTGACACTCGTAGCAGGCAACAGGGTCCCGCACTCAAAGCCGCAAACGGCACAAAGATACAAACTTTCGGTACCCGTACAGTTCAATTACAATTTGGCGACAGCCATTTTACCTGGAACTTTACCCTTGCCGTCGTCGCCCAGCCGCTCCTGGGAGCCGATTTCCTTTGGGCCCACAGCCTGTTAGTCGACCTGCGAGGGAAGCAGCTAGTGCACTCCAGAACCTTCCAAACCTACTCCCTGGGAGAAGCCAGCCTACCAGCCCCGCGCCTGGACTCCATTTCCCTGTCTGGCAATGAGTTCACCAAGCTCCTAGCCGAGTTCCCATTGGTTTTGGCACCTCAGTTTACAAATTCGATGCCCAAACATGGGGTGCGGCATCACATCATTACCACAGGGCCACCCCTTCATGTCCGAGCACGACGACTACCCCCAGACAAGCTCCGCCTGGCAAAGGAAGAGTTCCGTCACATGGAGGAGCTGGGGATTGTTCGCAGGTCAGACAGCCCCTGGGCCTCCCCCTGCACATGGTCCCCAAAGCCACCAGTGGGTGGAGGCCCTGCGGCGACTACCGCAGGCTGAATGACGCCACCACCCCAGACCGCTACCCTGTCCCTCACATCCAGGACTTCACGGCGAACCTACACGGGGCCCACATCTTCTCCAAGGTGGACATTGTCCGGGGATACCACCAAATCCCGGTCCACCCTGATGACGTCCCCAAAACTGTGGTCATCACTCCATTCGGCCTCTTTGAATTCCTTCGAATGCCATTCGGCCTTAAGAACGCCGCGCAGACCTTCCAGCGGCTGATGGACGCGGTAGGCCGAGACCTGGACTTCATGTTCATTTATTTAGATGACATACTAATCGCCAGCCGTGACCGCCAAGAACACCTTTCCCACCTCTGCCAATTGTACTCCCATCTCAGTGGTTTCGGCCTCACTATCAACACGGCCAAGTGCCAATTCAGACTCGACTCTATCGATTTCCTCGGCCACAGAATCACCAGCGAAGGAGCAACACCCCTACCCGCCAAGGTAGACGCTATCTGCCATTTTACCCGTCCCAACATGGTCAAAGTTCTGCAGGAGTTTCTGGGGATGGTCAACTTTTACCATTGGTTCATCCCTGCAGCAGCCCGTATCATGGGCCCTTTGTTCTCGTTGATGTCTGGCAAGGGCAAGGACATCGCCTGGAACGACAAGGCCGTGGCTGCCTTCGTTAAGGCCAAGGACACCCTGGCAGACGCCGCGATGCTGGTACACCCTAAGACAGACGTCCCAACAGCCCTCATGGTGGACGCATCTAACACCGCGGTCGATGGGGTACTGGAACAACTAATCGAAGGCCTTTGGCACCCCTTGGCGTTTTTCAGCAGGCACCTTAGACCACCCAAAATGAAATACAGCTCTTTTGATCGGGAACTTCTAGCGCTGTACCTGGCAGTCCGGCATTTCCGGTACTTTTTAGAAGGCAGGCCTTTCACCGCTTTCACTGACCGTAAGCCTTTGTCTTTTGCCTTCTCCAAGGTCTCCGATCCCTGGTCAGCTCGTCAGCAGCGACATTTGTCCTACATTTCCGAATTCACAACGGATATCCAACATGTCTCTGGAAAGGACAATGTCATTGCTGACACGCTTTCCAGACCGACCATCCACAGCCTGTCCCTGGGTGTAGACTACGTGGCCCTGGCTGACGCACAGCAAGCCGACGACGAGCTGCCTAGCTACAGAACCACAGTCTCGGGCCTGCAGCTCCAAGATTTCTTAGTCGGTCCAGGTCAGTGGACCCTCCTTTGCGACGTCACAACAGGTCAGCCCTGCCCTATAGTTCCTGCAGCCTGGCGGAGACGCATTTTCGACTTGGTACACAGGTTGCGCACCCGTCCATCAGATCAACTGTCCGACTGGTCACCAGCAAGTTCATCTGGCACGGCCTGCGTAAACAGGTCAGGGAGTGGGCCAGGACTTGTCTGCACTGCCAGACATCAAAAATCCAACAACACACCAAGGTCCCACCACAGCAGTTCAAGACTACCCATAGAAGGTTCGACCTCGTTGGTCCCCTGCCAGTTTCAAGAGGAGCCTGGTACTTTCTTACCATCGTGGACCGGTTCACAAGGTGGCCAGAGTCAACCCCTCTATCTGACATCACGACTGATTCCTGTGCCCAGGCGCTGCTCACAACTTGGATCTCACGTTTTGGTGTTCCGGCCCACATCACTTCAGACAGGGGCGCCCAGTTTACCTCCAGCCTATGGTTTGCATTAGCGAACATTCTAGGGACGCAGCTGCACACCACCATGGCCTACCACCCTCAATCAAATGGGTTGGTAGAACGTTTCCACCGCCATCTGAAATCAGCCCTGATGGCCCGCCTGAAAGGTCCTAACTGGGTCGATGAACTGCCTTGGGTCCTGCTCAGCATACGCACTGCCCCCAAGGAAGATCTCCACGTTTCGTCAGCTGAACTCGTGTACGGTGTGCCCCTGGTCGTCCCAGGGGAGTTCATACCCGCCCTTCGGGGGCAAGAGGAACAACCTGTGGCAGTCCTGGAAAGACCGCGCGAGAGGCTCGGCAGCTTGGCACTGATTGCCACTTCGCGGCATGGTCAAGCCCCCTCCTGTGAGCCCAAGTGGGACTGTCCTGTGAGACTGTAAGTTTGTTTTCGTTCACAGGGGCACACCCCGGGTACCTTTGCAACGACCATATGTGGGGCCGTTCCGGATCATCAGGAATAATGGGTCCACCTTTATTTTGGACACTGGGGGCAAAGAAGAAGTCTTCACGATGGACTGCCTCAAACTGGCCCATTTAGATCTACAACAACCGATCGAGGTCCCAACACCGTGACGCAGAGGCCGATATCCTAAGCAATGGCTAGCACAGCCCGTGAACCTTGGGGACCGTATCGCCTGTTCTGTTGGGGGGTGCTTGTGTAGCGACTCACCGTCCGAGCAAGTGAACCGTCTCGGTGGTCGGGTCGCGCGTCGTCAGAGTGGCGAGGCCCAAGATGGCGCTGGGCCTTCGTCTTCCCCAAGCGATGGGGAGAACCTGCGCGCGGAAAATGTTTGATGATGTAGCACATACGTCATTTCTGTTTTCGGTGGGTGGGAACTGTTCCTCTTCAAAGGCCCACACAAGGTGGGAAAATAAATCAGTTTTGTTCTGCAACTCATCGACTAGAGTCTTACTTTCGCATCGTGGTAGCAACCGCTACATGCCCTCTAATATTTGATATTTCTGTCTTGGGAAAATTACTCTATCTACCCTTCTTTACCACCCTATCTATATGTGTTGCCACTTTTAAAGAGTTATGGACTTGCACCCCAAGATCCCTCAGCTCCTCAGGGTCCTACCATTTAGTGTATACTTTCCTCTTACATTTGACCTCCCAAAGTGCAACATCTCACACCTGCCATTTCTCTGCCCACATTTCCAACTGGTCTATATCCTGCTGAATCCTTTGACAACCTTCCTCACTTATCCACAACTCCACCAATTTTTGTGCCATCTGCAAACTTACTAATCAGCCCACCTACATTTTCATCCAAATCAATTATATATATCACAATCAATAGAGGTCCAAACACTGATCTTGTGGAACACTACTGGTCACAGACCTCCAGTCAGAATACCACCCCTCCACTATTACCCTTTGTCTTCTATGTCCTTCATTTCTGGTTTTGTTCCTGCTAATGGGATCTTCCCACCTACACTGTCATGCTCTAACTCCATCTGCAAGTTTGCAGATGATACCACCGTTGTAGGCCGTATCTCAACAGTGATCAGTTGGAGTACAGGAAGGAGATAGAGAGCTTAGTGGAATGGTGTCATGACAACAACCTTTCCCTCAATGTCAACAAAACAAAAGAGCTGGTCATTGACTTCAGGAAAGGGGGCGGGGTACATGCACCTGTCTACATCAATGGTGCTGGGATTGAGAGGGTTGAGAGTTTCAAGTTCCTGGGTGTGAACATCACCAACAGCCTGTCCTGGTCAAATCATGTAGATGCCATGGCCAAGAAAGCTCACCAGTGCCTCTACTTCCTCAGGAGCCTAAAGAAATTTGGTTTGTCCCCTTTGACTCTCACCAACTTTTACCAATGCACCATTGAAAGCATCCTATCTGGATGTATCATGGCTTGGTATGGCAACTGCTCTGCCCAGGACCTCAAGAAGCCACAGAGAGTTGTGGACACAGCCCAGTGCATCACAGACACCGACCTTCCCTCCTTGGACTCTGGCCTTACCTCTCATTGTCTTGGTGTAGCAGCCAGCATAATCGAAGACCCTACCCACCCGGGACATTCTCTCTTCTCTCCTCTTCCATCGGGTAGAAGATACACATGCCTAAGGGCACGTACCACCAGACTTAAGGACAGCTTCTACCCCACTGTGATAAGACTATTGAACGGTTCCCTTATACAATAAGATGGACTATGACCTCACGATCTACCTTGTTGTGACCTCGCACCTTATTGCACTGCACTTTCTCTGTAGCTGTGACACTTTACTCTGTACTGTTTCTGTTTTTACCTGTACTACATCAATGCACTTTGTACTAACTCAATGTAACTGCACTGTGTAATGAATTGACCTGTACGATCGGTTTGTAAGACAATCTTTTCACTGTACCTTGGTACAAGTGACAATAATAAACCAATACCAATACCAATGATGGAATCAGATGGCTTCCTAGGCCGTTGGGCTGAAAGGACCTATCTCTTTCACTTCACAGTGTCCACAAAAGCATCCAGAGGCCCATCTGAATTATCAAGGGCTTGTTATCTGCCTTGATCTGATCTGGCTTCCAGCAACTTTCCCAAAGTTTGGAGTGGAAAGCCTCCAGAAGTGGTTGGAAGCAAAGAGCACATCCCCTTGAGAGATGCAGGCAGGGCTTCATTCACTGCTGGCTAACTTCCACTGGAGCCAGCCACTCTGGAAATTGTACCCCATAACTACATGCTGATGTGATAAATGGCAGGTTTGGCTGCATGTTACAACCATGATAATGAGGTTGGAACCTGAATATTATGTGTGGTCTGCACCAGGTCAAACTGGCACATGTTAATCATGCTGTGCAATTCCAGCACATGTTTTTCAGAGCCATCCAGTTTCCTAACCACTGATCTTTCATGATGGATGGGACCTGATGTATATCAATGGTTACTATCATTTGTTGAGGGTTGGCAGTCTAGTCAAATACATGGGTGTGCGGCTCTGGAATCAATTATTTTTCCCTTAAGACGTTTTGTCACTGCCATATGATTTAAAAAAAACAATGCAACACATAAACTGTTACAAGGTTAACCTTATTCTCTTCTTTGTTTACTTTTAAAACAGATTTTCATAGTTAAACTGTTCTCTGAGGGGTGTTTTTGTAGTTCTTTTGCAGGAAATTTTGCAGAATTGTACTCCGTTCAGCCTGTCACTTGGATACAACCCCACACTATTTGCAGATACAATTACAGCATTTAAAGGCATTTGGACAGGTCCAGTACATGCTCATGTTATGGAGGGGTTGCATTCCCAGAAAACTGTCTGTATTGCAATTTTCCATAATGTGAATCCTTGACAAAACTTATTGTTTCTTTCACATTTTGTGTGTATTTAGATATTCTTTTTCTCACAACTTCTGTAAGAGCAAATTTTTATTCTGTTTCTCAAAATTTTTGATAGTGATTTGTGACTTCTGTAAGGGCGAATTTCCAATACCCAAACTGCCATAATGCAGGGGTACCCTGCACTTAGATAGGAAAGGAGTAGAGGGATATTGGCCTCACATGGGCAAAAGGGATTAGTATAGATAGGCATCACAGATGGCATGGATGAGTTGAGTCAAAGGGCCCGTTTCTGTGCTGTACAAGTCTATGACTCTTATCTCCAGGCCCACACTAACCTTGTGTGGATTTACGGGTCATCTTCTGGACCTGATACCAGAGAGAGGTAGCAAGGCTCTGTAGGTACTGGGCAGCTGGTGATGCACTGAAGTCTCATCCTACCCCACCCTAGAACATCCTATTAGCCTAGGACCTTCTGTTAAAGTCTGGATTAGATTAGTGTATTATCATATACACCAGGGTGCAATGAAATTCCTTGTTCGCATGAAACTCAGTATACATGGTAATAATAAAATACAAAATAAATACAACGATGAGCTCAAAACAGCAGAATGGTGCAAAGATTTTACTAGTGCAACAAGGAAGTACTAGCATGACAATAGTGGAATAACTGAGAAAGGAAGAGTTAAGAGTACCTCAATGCACTCTGTACTACCTCAGTGTGTACTAATTCAATGTAACTGCACTGTGTAATGAATTGACCTGTACAATCAGTATGCAAGACAAATTGTTCACTGTATTTCGGTACAAGTGACAATAATAAACCAATACCAATACCAATACCACTGGGAAGGGGGTGTGAAAGAGGTGATTCGTTCAGGAGTCTGATAGCAATGGGGAAGAAGCTGTTCTTAAGTCTGGACGTTCAGGCTTTCAAGCTCCTGTATCTTGCACCAGAAGGTAGAAGAGAGAAAAAGGAATGGTCAGGGTGTCAGGCATCCTTGATGATACCACTAGCCTTCCCTAGGCAATGCACCGTGAAGTTGGACTGGATTGAAAGAAGTGATGAGCCTGTGATGGACTGGGCTGTGGTTACCACTCTCTGCAGGTTTAGTTGGTCAAGAGCAGAGCAGTTGCCAGAACAGGCTGAGATGCAACCCGTTAGAATACTTTCTACAGCGCGTATTCAAGAGGATCCTCGTGGACATGCCAAATCTTCTCAGGTGCTTAAGAAAGAGAATACGCTGGTGCACTTTCTTGATCATCACATCAGTGTGGAGAGACCAGGTGAGGTTGCTGGTGATATGGATGCCAAGGAACTTGAAGCCATCGCCATCTCTGCAGCAGTTCCGTTGATGAGGACTGAGTTGTGTTCACCACATTCTGGCACCATGACACAAGGATCGCAATCTCTCTCCTGTACTAAGTGTCATCATTGTTATTGATCCAGCCGATAACAGTGGTACCATCGGCAAACTTAAAGATCGAGTTGGCATTGTACCTGGCCACACAGTCATGGGGGTACAGGGAGCAGAGCAGGAGACTGAGCATACAACCCTGAGGTGCACCAGTACTGAGGGTCAGGGTAGATGAAATGTTATGACCAATTCTATCCGACTGAGGTCTGCCAGTTAGAAAATCTAGAAGCCAGTTGCGGATGCCACACCAACCCCCCACCCCCCAATGCAGATGCCCCTGACCAGGACTTTAGAGATGAGCTTATTTGAATCTAGTTCCTGATTTGTCAGAAATTTCTTTAAACGTCTTTGGTGGCATGTATATTAATTGTGTTCAACAGATTTACAGTGTCAATCATTTTCTCAGTGTCTTGATTTGATACTCATTTTTTGACTTTACTTTCTCAAATCTGAACTGTATACTTTTACTGAATGAAAACCTTCCTAATATGACTGAGCTCTGATTTCATGTAAAACAACATATTCCATAAAGTTACGGTACTGGATCTGATGTTTATGTTGAACCAGAAAATGACTTGGTGTCATCATCTCTAGAGATCTCACTGCAAAATCAGATTCTGAACCATTTATGACTGCTGCCAGTAGGTTGCTTGTTAAGTGCCAGTCATCATTTTAGCATCCTGTTGTTAATATCATATTTGATATAAATAAATTAATACCACCCATCACCAATTAGATTTTTCTCTCCAATACCCATTAATTAATAACAGCTCATTTAAAAAGGACAAATTATATTATATCCCAACCACATGTTTCATTCTATTGTTAGAGTGGGGCTCCCATATGCACCACAATGTAAATTATGTATTATATTTTATTGATATTTCCATTTTTAAAGAAATTATTCTCATTTGAGCTCTCAGTATCTCAGTTTTCACTGATTTATAAAAGCATTTATGATAATTGCGGCAGAGACTTTCTGCAATTTTGTGCTATATAATCAAAATCTAGATCACTCCCTCAACAAATGATAAAATAGTTTTATAAATCGTTGTAGTACTGTGTGCTCTATAGGTGCTGGTTTAGTGATTAAAAATGTAAATTTCATTACTGCCAGCTTAGGTTAAAGAAAAAAAACTACTGTTTTGAACTTGCAGATACTGACCCCATTCTCTTTCTTCCTGGTTGCCAAGCAACAGAATGCACAGATAATCACTTTGGCTATACATTTTATTTAGTATAGATATGGACACAGGTTTCAGTGATTGAAACCTGCCATTTTAATCAACAGCTGCCCCGGTTGCTTAGGAACAATATTATAACCAATAATAATTTTTTCACATGTCTAAATAACAGTATCTGTATACACTGAGAGGATCATTATCATCAAAGATTTACTGAGTATACTAGAAAATGTAATGTCACATAACGTAAGTTTTTGAAACCTTTTCAATATTTTGCAAGTTAATTATGGCATTCAAAAGACGGTCAGGGTAGTGCTGCTTGTTGAGGAATAAAAAGTGACTCATCAAGGAGTAAAGACAAAGTTATAATCTATAGGTTTCCATAGACCTTTCTAAAGGACGTCAGGGAAGTGACCATGGCAAGCAGGAAGATACTGTTCCCAAATACCTGATCACTCCAGAGGCCACTCTTTAACATCCCTCAAAGCTGATAAGTGGAGGAAGAAACCCAAAAGAATAGTAATAGAAATGTAACTGCTTATTACACCACTTTTCTCAGCAACACCTGAAACATTCCTTTTATCATCCCCTCATGTTTCTCATCACTTTCAATGACTCATAATTCTTTGTTTGCCTCAGCAAAGATTAACAGTTTTAAGCTACACTCTAAAGACGATCACATATTGGTTTCCAACCTTTCAGTACCAAAATAAACCTTGAACCTAGCATTGCCATTCTGCACTGTATCCACCACAACGAGTAATGTCCACTGGTGGAATCTCAAGGAACTGCCATTGTCACCCTCTCAATCAGTATTGTGGTGTCAACAAGCCAGCTTGGCCGACAGTTCTGGCAGGAGCTGAGGTGCAAATGTCTGCAGCTGATCTCTCAAGCATTCAGTGGCCATGGGCCATAGACAACAAATAAGTCACCCCAGAGCTGCTGAGTCTGGGCTGACTTAGTTGTCCCTCACAGGAACAATAGAATTAGGAAACTTCCAAGAAAGTTATCATGGTTTGACACTTTTGTAAAATGTGAATAGAAGGAAGTTATCCTTCGTTTTGCGATCTCCTTCCCATTTCTTTTCAATGTCATGAAGAGGTGGCATCAGTTCCAACATGTGTTTGGCCAATATCCAACTCTAATGCAGTATCTCCTGATTGATGTCCCAGCTGTTAAAATTGTCTTCCTTCATTTTCAATGTTCACAGATGTGCCTGACATGCTGAGGCATTTTCCATTCAAGCTTTTCCCAATTTTCTTTCAAACTTCCGGCATTTGACAATATTTTGTTTTTGCATTGAACTGAACTCCATCTCGGACAAGTAGACTTCTTCCTCTTATATGTGCTTTTAGATACCTTATTTAATTCTCTATGACTGACATCAACTTCTTATCTGTGAAGTGCCTTGGGCTACATATAACATTGTATAAATGTTATTGAGTGGTTTACTAGCATCATTTCTCAACTCCAAGAGATGTTGCTGCCTTGTGACACAACCCACAATATACTCTAAATAAAAATTTAACCTATAGTATGGTAATGAAGAAATTACTCATTTTGGCAGAGTGTGCTTCTCTCAGCTGATGATGAGTTGTCTTGCTGAGTGGTTAGAGCACCTGATGTCACGCACAATAAAACATCAAAAGATTGATTATGAGGCAGCAGTTTAATTGAGGATTGAGATGGTTTATGTAGGGAGTAAAATATATCTGGGAGTGATTACAAGACAGAAATCCATTTGAGGGGTTCAGGTAGTTTATACAATTATAAAATTCACAACCTTGAGCAAGGTTAGAGATTAGAAAAGTAATGTTCCCACAGGATAATGGACATGTGGATATGACCACTGTAGAATGTTGTTGACTCTGAGTCAACTGACATCTTTAAGAGTTGGATCAATATCTTTGACAAGGGGTGTGTGGTTATAACGATATTAATAACAGGCCTTTTTTGAAGATGGGGGAAAGGAAGCTAGTGGGCCAGCTGGATTATTATGCTGCTGTGGTCGAATCCCACTGCACACGACTGTCGAGTTTAATTGCTGTGTAGATTGTTATTGCAGATTTTCTGTGAGCTTCATTAGAGTATTTAGGTAAGGAATAAATGTACTGTATGCAACTTGAACTGTACTGGATTTCCAGTCACATTTATGATGGGATCAGGTTACATGCTCTGTCTGCCTTCCTGCCCATATGTAACAGTGTATTTACAGGACTGGAATTTTTATTTGGAATAACTTTTGTTCTTCTTGTTATTTCCTTATGTGGATATGTGAAAGGCTGTTAAAGATGCATTACTCATCCAGGGAGGCATGGTTGCGTCATTGTTGCTGAATCTATATTCCGTAATTTCTCACATTTCTTCACCACATACTTCCAAAAATTTTCAGCACAAAAATGTTTTGAGCTAAATAATAAAGAAAGAAGCCTAACAAACAAAATGTTCCATCAACAAATTGTCTCCAAACATTTAGGCAAATAAGCCCACGCCCATCTTTTAGAAATCAGCCCCAATTCCTTAAGTACATTGTTCCATAACTGCCTTGTGAATTCAATCAAACCATCTACTTCAGTAATAAAGTATTTTATGATTCTGTCACCCTTTGCATCAAAGATACACCTGACTGTGTCCTTCTACATGTATCCTAGGTATTTACTCTTTGTCTCAGGAAAGAGAATACTAATCCACAGGGTTCAATATGACTGAGTTCATAAATTCCTGAGGGCAAACACTCAGCATGTTACACCAATGATGAAACCTTAAGATAGGATTACATTCTGTTATGTTTGAATTAAATTGCACAATAAACCTGTTCACTTTGATGTGATAGGTTCATTCTGTTATTGGTCAATCTTAATTGCAAAAGTAATTGTCAGCCAGGGCACACATCCATAGTCATTACAATATTTAAGGAAAAGGGTGAAGAAATTGGATGCCATTGTCATCAGTTTATTGCCAAGTTATTTAAATGTTGATATTTTGAGATTTTAGAAAATTCATTCTCAAGAAAATGGTAATCAGGTTTAATGGGAACTACAATGAAGTTTTGTAACTATAGATTGATTTTTAATTAACATTGTTTTATATCTTCAAATGCTTTAAATTCAGTTGCATACACATTGAACTGAAATAGTGCAATCACTATTTTAAAGTAAATGTGTATCATTGGTCTAACAATATTCTTTCTGTTTGCCTAAATTGAATACATGGCAATATTTCAGTTCAATATGTTTGTGAAGAACTGTACAATCAATAAAATTGTAATTAAACAATGGCTATCATTTATCAATAGCATAAAAAGTATAAAAGCATAACATTAATATTTAAACATTATAGATGACATCATAAAAGTGTGATTAACCCAAGTTCACATGTCATGCTTTCTTGACACCAATTTGACAGTTCATGACTGTCTTGCCATAAAAGAAGATATGGGTAATGTTAAACTGGGAAAATCTTCATTTTCAGCTTGCAGCATTCGATTAATGTTCTATTCAAAAACCAAACCCAGGCCACATTCATTTAAACTTATTTTAGGCATCACTTGTATTAAATGGATTAATGATCCAGTGATAATGTGGTTAAAAAGATAATTTCTTGCAATTTCTAAAATATAATGATGTACAATAGTTACAATGTACTTCCCTAAAGCATTTGAGAAAAAACCTTAGAAGTGCTTTATGTTTTGTTTATAATTTGAAAATGTCCCAATGTATTTTTACCACAAAGCAAGTAAACTACTGAAATGCATAATTCTAAAATGTTGCTTGCTTCTAAGTCATCAGTTCAATAAAGTATGAAGAAGCATGTTATGGACAGTACAGAGCTGAATTCTCATTAAATCTGACCATGTATACTCAATTCTATTCTGCAGAAAATCATAATAAAATCCTGTGAAATACAGTCAAATAGTAAAATACTTCTGCCCCGCTGTATTGAAAATAAGGCATACAAATTGATTGCAGCACTTTGTTAGCATTACTGTGAATTATATCTCTCGGACTGCTAGGAATTACACTACACTAATTCCAATACACTAACCAAGTATTAAGTAAAAGCAAGTATTAAATAAAAATATTTTTAAAATATACTTATATGTCTAGCTACATGTTGTACCTGTTACTTAGTTAATGTAGGATACGTAAGATGAAAAATTGTGGCTTGAATTTGCAGAGGAATTCTTCTCTGAATCTTATAATTAGAGGAGCCTGCAAGAGAGCAAGAGAGAGGGGGGGGGGGGGGGGGGGGGGGAGGTGGCAGAAGAAGTAACTTAGCATTTATTTAAAATCTGATGTTTGGTGGAGAGAAATAGACAGGCCTGTGATGATACTACTTCTGTTTAATTCCTGCAAGTGCAGTAGGCATGTGGAGAGCTGCCTCATCATGGTGATATACCTATCTGATTTATGTCAAAATAGTGGTGCTTATTATCAATCCGCTTTATCTGTTAAATAGTAGTTTCATTTAGACCACACTGGCTTTAAATATAAATTGAGGGGAAAGAATACTGTGTAATCTGCATCCAAGCTCTAGATTAAAGACTTGTAATTTGTAGTAACTGAAAGATAGGCTGTTGCAACCAATGTCATGGGGAAGTTCCTGATATAACATAGGTACTTGGAGGTTTGGACTATCAAGCAGCTTGATTCTGCAGTGAAGCTCATAATGCATATTGCTTCTGCTCAGTGTTACAAATTTCAGTATCATGAAACACTTTGACAGCTTTTCTACAAGGAATCTTGAACATTAACCCATCTCATGATGTTTGTTCCTTAATGCAAGTCAAAACCAGCCTTTCAAAAGCTCCTTGCCGCTAGTATTTAGTGACATTGTGTTAGTTTGGCAGATGGTAATTGCAGTGGAACTTCTTTCAATCAGAAAGGACATTTAATTCTTGCAAACCTTTAGATAATTTTTATCACTAGATGGTTCTTGGTCAAGATAATCTCTCACTTTTAGTTATATAAATAAATGACTCTTCAGATATATTTAATATCTTTCAAATGCCTTTGAATATACTTTTGTTATACAAAGGATATGATTTCACCTCAACAAAACTAAAATCCTTTGGGAAAATTTAAATGCCACTGAAATTTGTTGGTGGTATGCTTGTTCTACAACCTTTAAATGGTCATCAAAACATTTAATCCTGCCTCAGAAAAAAAAACTGGCAGACATCTGAGTTCCATGGCAGCAAAGTGAGCTGCCACAGTGGCTGTCAGAGCTGTTGGCAGAGGATCCATCATGGTGAGCACACTGTCATTTTCATAGTGCTGACCATTTGATTAATGGAATGGTCTCCAAGCTCTGCAAAAATTCTTGACACATGTTGGAGTTAGACTCCTCCATCTCCTCTGACATTGTGTGCAAGCTCTTTGGCAAAATGCCCAGAGAAAGTAGTGAAAAAAATAGTTGGGGAAACCAAGCTCCTATTTTGCATGTAGAGATTATTGGTCAGTCATTGTCCAGTATCAAAGACACTTGTGATTTACTTAACCAAAAACAGAAAATGCTGGAAATACTTGGCAAGTTAGACAATATCTATGGAAAGAGAAACAGACACTGACAAAGGAAATGTTAACTCTGTTCCTCTTTCCACAGCTGCTGTCTGATTTGCCGAGTGTTTCCAACATTTTTTACTTTTTATTTCATATTTTCTGCATTTGCAGTTTTCTTTAAATGTTCATTTGATATTTACTCATCCCAGGTGCAATCAGTTAAAACCTTGAAAAGTACAATTGTACACCTGAATCAAAGATCTGTCAAGACAAGTTGAACAAACCTCTTGTCCCTGAATGTCAGTTTTCCAATGAAGTTGAATTTTTGGCCCAAGTTAGCTTCTGGCATAAATTTGTCAAGTGAAATGCTTTATTGAAGATTAACAGACAGAATACAGAGAAGAGATTGGATTGCAGTAGAAAATCGGAATAGGCCTTGCAATCTACATTTAAATCAGTGGGAATTGCAAAGGAAAACTTGTGTTCAGACCTCCTTACAGTGAAATTGGAGTGAACATCAAGTGCTCACAGTTGGCCTAAGCTGGCCTAAGCTTTAAAACTCATTCCTCAATATCTGCCCCAGTGAGCTCCATTGGAATTGATCAGCAGCAATTAACCTGTGTCCATATTTCTCAAGGGGATGTTCTTTGTGATTGCAAATGGTACTGGAAATCATTCCACAGATGGGTGAACACAAGCAGCAGGAGATGATGGACCATAGCAAAAATCTTCAGAATCTACGCATGAAGCACTGGCAGTTGAGGTGGAGAGAAGCACTGGCATCTGCACCCACAACAGAGGAGGAAACATTTTCTGTCACACAGTTAGTCTTAGTGGAAAGACATTGCATAGGAACTGAACATCAAAAGTCAAGTATCAGGGACCTGGAAAACTGCACAGACAGAAGTTGATTGACTTTTACACACACATTGTAAAAGCTATTGTCTGTATCTTCATCAACCTTTCTGCTGCCCAAGTCTATCATCAAACCTCACGTACTGTTCATGGCAACACACAAAGGAGTTGGAGGAACTCAGCAGATCAGCAGCATCTGTGGAGGGAAATGAACAGTCGACGTTTCAGGTGGAGACCCTTCATCAGGAAATACCTGTCTGTCATTTGACCTCCAGCAATCAAGTAATCAACCTGTAACAACCCTTATCAATGAACATCCAAAAGTTACATTCATATAGAGATACAAGAGACTGCAGATGCTGGAATCTGGAGCAAGAAGCAAAAAGCTGGGAGGACTCAGCAGGTCAGGAGTAGTTGTGGAGGGAAATGGATATGTCGGGACGTTTCGGGTTGAGACCCTTCATCTGGACTTAAAGCTAGAGGGAGATAGCCAGTATAAAGAGGTGAAAGGAAGGTGTCGAGCAAGAACTGGCAGGCGATAAGTAGATCCAGGACCTGTCTGTCCTCTACCTCCTCTCCACTAGAGCCTGCAAAATGTTAGGAGGTGTCACACCTATCCTATGCCTTATCCCTCACCTCCATGCAGGGCCCTAAACAGCTCTTCCGGGTGAGCAGATATTCATACCATATCCTGCAACCTTTTTATTGCATGCGGTGCTCTCAATGTGATTTCCTCTACATCGGTGAGAACTAAGTGAAAACCGGGCAAACCACTTTCCAAATACCTGCACTCCATCTGCCATGGCTTTCTGGAGCTCCCAGTTACCAGCTATTTTAAGTACCCTCCCCATTCCCACACTGACATGCCCGTCCTTGGCCTCCTCCACTGCCAGGGTGAATTTAAACCCTGGACTAGAGGAACAGCACCTCATATTCCGCCTGGGTAGTCTACAACAAGATGGCATGAACATTAAATTCTCCAATTTCAGGCAACCTGCTTCCCCTCTGTCCCTTTTCTCTCTCCTCCTTATCACCCAGGTTTCATCCTACCACCTCCCCCAGCCCCCCACCACTCTGTTTATTCCTCCTCCACCTACTCTATCTGCCATCACCTACACACTCCTGCCACTGTCCCCCCACTATTCCCATCCAACCACCCCATCTCCCTTATTTGATTCCACACTCCCTTTCCTAACAGATCCCCATCATCTGTAGCCCTTTGTTGCCTCCACCTTTGTTGCCTCCTCACCTGATCCGCCTCTCGCTTGCACTCTTGATCACCCCTTCCACTCACCTCTTTATACTGGCTGTCTTTCATCCTGATGCTGGGTTTCATGCAAATGTCGACAATTCCTTTTCCCCTCACAGATGCTGCTCACCCACTGAGTTCCTCTGGCATATTGTTTGTTGATCCAGATTCCAGCATCTGTAAGTTCCTTGTGACTCCATATCCTTATACTCGTTGCCCTATTTCAACCTTCTACCCACATCTCACATTTTAACAGTGCTGGGCCAAATGAAGTCATTGAGTATCAATATAATGAAAATGTAGGTGGCATGATTAGTAAGTTTGCAGATGACACCATACTGGTGGTGTGGTGGACAGTGACGAAGTGTCTAAGGTTTCAACAAGATGTAGATCAACTGGAAAGAAATGGGCAATGGAATGATAGGTGGAATTTAACTTGGACAACGTCGGCATTTTGGGAAATTAAACGAGGGCAGGACTTGCACAGTAAATGAAAGGGCCCTGAGGAGTGTTGTAGAACAGAGAGGCCCTAAGTGTACAAGCACATAGTTCCCTGAAAGTGGCGACACAGGTAGACAAGTGGTGAAGAAGGTGTATGGCATGTATGCCTTCATCAGATGTTGCATTGAATTTGGATGTCAATTTACAGCATCTGTGGGGGAAAGGAATGTTGATCTGATAAGTAAGGAAGGTGTAATGAGGGCCATTAAGGGAGAAGTGAAGGGCAGATGGTTCCCATTATTACCTTCCTTATTTATTAGATTCCTTTACTTGCCTTTTTGCCATTTTAATATTGTTTTTGCGCTGTGGCCCTATTTGCCTCTCGCCCTTAATTTCCCGACATTCTTCTTTTGCTTTCTACTGTTTTTCCTTTAATTTCTCTCTCCCTATTCACACCACTTAGCTTTCCAAACCCTGCCATTCTAGTTTAAAGCATCCCCAACAATATTAGCCATTGCCCCCACCTGAACATTGGTCCTGTCCTGCCCGCTTATAAACTAGCCCACTGGCTCCAGTGTCCAGAATCTAAATTTCTCACTCCTGCTACATCTCTTGGGCCACACATTTATCTGGTCTATTCTCCTGTTTCTACATTCTCTAGCATGTGGCACTGTAAGTAATCATGAGATCATTGACTTTGAGGTCCTGCTTTGTAATTTAACTACTAACTTCTTAAATTCATCTTGCAGGACCTGCACTGTACTGCTACCGCAAAACAACAAATGTCACGACATATACAGTGGCATGCAAAGTTTGGGCACCCCTGGTCAAAATTTCCTGTTACTGTGAATAGCTAAGCGAGTAAAAGGTGACCTGATTTCCAAAAGGCAAAAGTTAAAGATGACACATTTCTTTATAGTTTAAGCAAGATTACGTTTTATTTCCACCTTTTACAGTTTCAAAATAACAAAAAAGGAAAAGAGCCAAAGGCAAAAGTTTGGGCACCCTGCATGGTCAGTAACTTAGTAACACCCTCTTTAGCAAGTATCACAGCTTGTAAGCTCTTTCTGTAGCCAGCTAGAGTCTTTCGGTTCTTCTTTGGGGGATTTTGCTCATTCTTCCTTGCAAAAGGCTTCTAGTTCTGTGGGATTCTTGGGCCGTCTTGCATGCACTGCTCTTTTGAGGTCTATCCACAGATTTTTGATGATGTTTTAGGTCGGGGACTGATGAGGGCCATGGCAAAACCTTCAGCTTGTGCCTCTTGAGGTATCCATTGTGGATTTGAGGTGTGTTTAGGATTGTTGTCCTTTTGTAGAAGCCATTGTAGCGGTCGCTACCGTGGGAATGAACACAAGACACTAGCCGTAGAGTTTCAGAACAGAACTGTTTTATTTTCCCGCCTTGCACGGGCCTTTTAAGAGAGCCTGTTCCTGCCCACTCAAAACGACAATGACGTATACGCCACGTCATCAAACCTTTCCCGCGCGCGGGTTCTCCCTGTCGCTCGGGGAAGACGAAGGCTCACCGCCATCTTGGGCCTCGCCACTTCAACGACGCGCGACCCGACCGCCGAGCCGGTTTCGCTTGCTCGGATGGTGAGTCGCTACACAATCCCCCCCCAGCACCGGGCGATACGGGCCCCAAGGTCCGTGGGCTGTGTTAGCCGCTGCTTAGGAGGGTCGGCCTCTGCATCGCGGTGCTGGAACCTCGACTGGTTGTTGTAGATCTAAAATGGGCCGGTTTGAGGCGGTCCGTCGTGAAGACCTGCTCCTTGCCCCCAATGTCCAAAATAAAGGTGGACCCATTATTCCTGATGACTCGGAACGGCCCCTCATATGGTTGTTGCCCGAGGTGTGCCCCTGCGAACGAAAACAACCTACATTCTCGTAGTTCTTTGGGCTTACAGGACGGGGCTTGACCATGCTGCGAAGTGGGAATCGGGGCCAAGTTGCCAGGCCTCTCGCACAGTCCTTTGCAGGACTGCCGTGGGTTGTTCCCCTTGGTCCCGAAGGGAAGGTATGAAATCCCCTGGGACGACCAGCGGCGCTCCATACACAAGTTCAGCTGACGAAGCGTGGAGGTCTTCTTTGGGGCAGTGCGTATGCTGAGGCAGGACCCAAGGCAGTTCGTCGACCCAGTTAGGACCCTTCAGGCGGGCCATCAGGGCTGATTTCAGATGGCAGTGGAAACGGTCCACTAACCCGTTTGATTGAGGTGGTAGGCTGTGGTGGTGTGCAGCTGCGTCCCTAGCATGTTCACTAATGCAGACCAGAGGCTGGAGGTAAATTGGGTGCCTCTGTCTGAAGTGATGTGGGCTGGAACACCAAAACGTGAGATCCAAGTTGTGAACAGCGCCCGGGCACAGGAATCAGTCATGCTGTCAGATAAAGGGTTGCCTCTGGCCACCTTGTGAACCGGTCCACGATGGTAAGGAGGTACCAGGCCCCATCTTGAAACCGGCAGAGGGCCTACGAGGTCGACGTGGATGTGGTCGAACCTTCTACGGGTAGGCTCGAACTGCTGTGGTGGGACCTTGGCGTGTCGTTGGATTTTTGATGTCTGGCAGTGCTGACAAGTCCTGGCCCACTCCCTGACCTGTTTGCGCAGGCCATGCCAGACGAACTTGCTGGCGACTAGCCGGACAGTTGATCTGATGGACGGGTGGTGCCAACCCATGTATCGAATCGAAAACGTGTTTCCGCCAGGCTACAGGAACTATAGGGTGGGGTTGACCTGTTGCGATGTCGCAAAGGAGGGTCTGCTGACAAGGACCACTAAGAAATCTTGGAGCTGCAGGCCCAAGATTGCGGTTTTGTAGCTGGGCAGTTCGTCGTCGGCTTGCTGTGCGTCAGCCAGGGCCTTGTAGTCGATACCAGGGACAGGCTGTGGATGGTTGGTCTGGAAGGTGCGTCAGCAACGACATTGTCCTTCCCGGAGACATGTTGGACATCCGTTGTGAATTCGGAAATATAGGACAATGTCTCTGCTGATGAGCTGACCAGGGATCAGAGACTTGGAGAAGGCGAAGGACAAAGGCTTATGGTCAGTGAAAGCAGTGAAAGGCCTGCCTTCCAAAAAGTACCGGAAATGCCGGACCGTCAGGTACAGCGCTAGAAGTTCCTGATCAAAAGCGCTGTATTTCAGTTCAGGTGGTCTAAGGTGCCTGCTGAAAAATGCCAAGGGTTGCCAACGGCCTTTGATTAGTTGTTCCAGTACCCCACCAACCGCGGTGTTGGATACGTCCACCGTGAGGGCGGTTGGGACGTCTGTCCTAGGGTGTACAAGCATCGTGGCATCTGCCAGGGAGTCCTTGGCCTTAACAAAGGCAGCCACAGCCTCGTCGTTCCAGGCGATGTCCTTGCCCTTACCAGCCATCAGCGAGAACAAAGGGCGCATGATACGGGCTGCTGCAGGATGACTGATGGTAAAAGTTGACCATCCCCAGGAATTCCTGTAGGCCTTTGACCGTGTTGGGGCGGGCAAATGGCGGATAGCGTCCACCTTGGCAGGTAGGGGTGTTGCTCCGTGGCTGGTGATTCTGTGGCGGAGAAATCGATAGAGTCAAGCCCGAATTGCCACTTGGCCGGGTTGATCGTGAGGCCGAAATCACAGAGACGGGAATACAGTTGGCGGAGGTGGGAAAGGTGTTCTTGGCGGTCACGGCTGGCGATTAGTATGTCATCTAAGTAAATGTACACAAAGTCCAGGTCTCGGCCTACCACGTCCATCAGCCGCTGGAACGTCTGCGCGGCATTCTTAAGGCCGAACGACATTCGAAGGAACTCGAAGAGGCTGAATGGGGTGATAATTGCAGTTTGGGGACATCATCCGGGTGGACTGGGATTTGGTGGTATTCCCGAACGAGGTCCACCTTGGTGAAGATGCAGGCCCCATGTAGGTTGGCTGTGAAAGTCTTGGATGTGAGGGATGGGGTAGCGGTCTGGGTGGTGGCGTCATTCAGCCTGCGATAGTCGCTGCAAGGCCTCCACCCGCTGGTGGCTTTGGGGGAACCATGTGCAGGGGGGAGGCCCAGGGCTGTCTGACCTGCGAACAATCCCCAGCTCCTCCATGCGACGGAACTCTTCCTTTGCCAGGCAGAGCTTGTCTGGAGGTAGCCGTCGTGCTCGGGCATGAAGGGGTGGCCCTGTGGTAATGATGTGGTGTTGCACCCCGTGTTTGGGCATAGAATTCGTAAACTGAGGTGCCAAAACTGATGGGAATTCAGCTAGGAGCTTGGTGAACTTGTTGCCGGACAGGAAAATGGAGTCCAAGCGCGGGGCTGGTAGGCTGGTTTCTCCCAGGGGGTAGGTCTGGAAGATTCTGGAGTGGACTAGCCGTTTCCCCCGCAGGTCGACTAACAGGTTGTGGGCCCGAAGGAAGTCGGCTCCTAGGAGTGGTCGGGCGACGGTGGCAAGGGTGAAGGTCCAGGTGAAATGGCTGCCGCCGAATTGTAACTGAAGTGTATGGGTACCGAAAGTCTGTATCGTTGTGCCATTTGCGGCATTGAGTACAGGACCTTGTTGCCTGTTACGAGTGTCACAGCCGGTTGGGGGCAAAATACTGACCTCTGCTCCAGTATCGACGAGGAAACGCCGCTTGGACTGCTTGTCCCGAATGAATAGGAGGCTTTGTCGGCGGTCAGCCGCTGTAGCCGTTAGCGGCGGCTGGCAACTGGCGTTACCTGACTTGCAGGGTGAGCGGCAATCAACGTGCCTCCGCGCCCCATAGAAACACAGCTGGTTGCCATTGTCGTCGTCTGTGTTCTGGGGTGTGGTTGCCCGGTTGCTGGGACTGGTTTAGGGCAGGCATTGGGCTTCGCGGGCCTGGCGATTTGGCCGATGGACAAACCATGCTCGCATTTGGCCTTCCACAGGGCATCTGCCCGGGCAGCCACCTCACGCGGGTTGCTGAAATCAGCGTCAGCCAACAGCAGGTGAATGTCATCGGGTAGTTGTTCGAGGAAGGGCCTGTTCAAAACATTAGGCAGGGCTTGTGTCCCTCGGCCAATGCCAGCATCTCATTCATTAGGGCGGATGGGGATCTGTCCCCCAGGCCATCAAGATGAAGCAGGCGGGTGGCGCGCTCACGACGGGAGAGGCCGAAGGTCCGAATCAGAAGGTCTTTGAAAGCTGGGTACTTATCCTCCTCCGGAGGAGACTGGATGAAGTCACTGACCTGGCCGGCTGTCTCCTGGTCCAGAGAGCTGACCACATGGTAGTACTTTGTGGCGTCGGAGGTGATCGGCCGAAGGTGGAATTGCGCTTCGGCCTGGTGAAACCAGACGCTGGGACGAAGAGTCCAAAAGGTGGGCAGCTGGAGTGCCACTGCATTGGATGCTGTGTTGTTGTCCATTGTGCAGGTCCAAAATCCGTTTGGACCGTCGGGGTCACCAATGTAGCGGTCGCTACCGTGGAATGAACACAAGACACTAGTCGTAGAGTTTCAGAACAGAACTGTTTATTTTCTCGCCTTGCGCGGGCCTTTTAAGAGAGCCTGTTCCTGCCCACTCAAAACGACAAAGACGTATACGCCACATCATCAAACCTTTCCCGCACGCGGGTTCTCCCTGTCGCTCGGGGAAGACGAAGGCCCACCGCCATCTTGGGCCTCGCCGCTTCAACGACGCGCGACCCGACCACCGAGCCGGTTCGCTTGCTCGGACGGTTCATCTTCAGCTTTTTTACAGACGGTGTGATGTTTGCTTCCAGAATTTGCTGGTATTTAATTGAATTCATTCTTCCCTCTACCAGTGAAATGTTCTCTGTGCCACTGGCTGCAACACAAGCCCAAAGCATGATCGATCTACCCCAATGCTTAACAGTTGAAGAGGTGTTCTTTTCATGAGCAAACATACCTTTGCTCATTGCAGCCAGAAAGTTCTATTTTAACTTCATCAGTCCACAGGACTTGTTTCCAAAATGCATCAAGCTTGTTTAGATGTTCCTTTGCAAACTTCTGACGCTGAATTTTGTGGTGAGGACGCAGGAAAGTTTGGAGAAAAAAATGTTACTTTTTATAAAAACCACAGCACCGATGCCACTCATGTGGCTCCCAGGGGTGATACCCCAATCCCAAATTTACAATATTTAAGGAGCTTCCTCGCCTGACCCCGCCCCTCCCTCTCCTCTGACAGAAGAACCCTAAACTGTTGTCCTTCCCCATCGAGCCCTTGCGTTGGCTGCACCCACCTTCAGTGCATCCCTCAGCACGTATTCCTGCAGCCTGGAATGTGCCAGTCAGCAGCATTGCCCTACGGACATCTCGCAGTGCTGGGAGACCAACAAGTTTCAGGTAGACCAAAGGGCGTCTTTCACCGAGTTGATGACCTTCCAGCAGCAGTTGATGTCCGTCTCTGTGTGCGTCCCCAGGAACAGCCCATAGATCAGAGAATCCTCTGTTACGCAGCTGCTGGGGATGAACCTTGACAAGGACCCTTGCATCTTTCGCCACACCTTCCTTGCAAACCTACAGTCCGCAAAGAGGTGGGCGACCGTCTCATCCCCAGTGCAGTCCTCCAGGGGTCAGTGCACGCTGGGAGTGATGTTCCGACCATGCAGGAAGGATCTGACTGGGAGGGCCCCTCTCACTGCCAGCCAAGTGAAATCTTGGTGCTTGTTGGTGAGATGGTCTGGACAGTCTGCTCAGGGAACCACCCCACAGTATCCATCGAGTCCTTCTCCTGCTGTGTCTGCAGGATGTTACGTGCTGACCACTGCCTGATAGACTTGTGGTCAAAGGTGTTGGTCTGGAAGAACTTTTCCACAAAGGACAGGTAATGCGGCACGTCCAGCTGACTGGGACGTTGTGCGGTGATGGGGCCAGGCCCATCCTTCGCAACACCAGGGACAGATAGATCCTCGGCGTGTAGTGACACTTGGTGCCAATGTACTTTGGTTCCACACACAACCTGATGCAGCCACAGACGAAGGTGGTCACCAGGATGAGGGTGACATTGGGGACACTTTTGCCCCCATTGTCCAGGGACTTGTGCATGGTGATCAGTTGGACCCGCTCCATCTTGGATCCCCAGATGAACCGGAAGGCGGCACGGGTGATTTCCAAGCCGGAGGAGCAAGGAACAGGCCACACCTGCACCAAGTACAGCAGCCCTGAGAGCACCTCTCACCTGATGACCAAGTTCTTCCCAGTTATCAATAGGGAGCGCCATTCCCACAGTCTCAGTTTCTGCTTCACCTTCCCAATCCGCTCCCGCCAATTTTTGTTGCATGCCTCGGCCCCTCCGAACCAGATCCCCAGCACCTTCAGGTGGTCAGACCTGACGGCGAAGGGGACATTGGATCGGTCGGGCCAGTTGCCGAAGAGCATGGCCTCGCTCTTCGTGCGGTTAACTCTGGCCCCTGATGCCAACTCAAACTGGTCGCAGATGCTGATCAATCTGCCGACTGACCTCGGGTCCAAGCAGAAGATGGCGACGTCGTCCATGTACAGGGAGGTTTTCACCTGGGTGCCCCCACTGCCTGGCAACGTCACCCCTCTGATGCTCTCGTCCTTCCTGATGGATTCGGCAAAGGGTTCTATACAACACACAAACAAGACGGGAGAGTGGACAGCCCTGCCTGACTTCAGACTTGATGGGGAAGCTGTCTGTCTCCCACCCATTGATTTGGACTGCGCTACTGATGTCTGTGTAGGGCAGTTGGATCCAATTCCTGATTCCCTCCCCAAAACCCATTTTGGAGAACACGTCCAACATGTACGTGTGTGATATCCTGTTGAAGGCCTTCTCCCGGTCCAAGCTGACCAGGCAGGTGTCCACCCCTTTGTCCTGCACATAGGCGATGGTGTCCCTGAGCAGCACAAGGCTGTCAAAGACCTTCCTGCCAGGTACAGCACAGGTTTGGTCCGGGTGGATCACCTATCCCAGAGCAGACTTGACCCTGTTGGCGATGGCCTTGGACAGGATCTTATAATCCACATTCAACAGTGAAATGGGTCTCCAATTTCTGACGTCCTCCCTCTCCCTCTTCTGCTTGTAGGTAAGGGTAATAGTGCCCTTTCTCATGGATTCTGACATGCTGCCAGCCAGAAGCATAGCGTTATACACTTCCAGTAGGTCTGGGCCCATCCAGTCCCACAGAGCCGAGTATCACTCAGCCAGTAAGCCGTCGCTTCCGGGAGTTTTATTCAAATCAAAGTAATGGATGGAGCCACAGCTCCTCCACATTCTCTTAATATGTAGATTATATGTGAACACTCTCAATACATCCTCATAGTCAATGTCATGCAACCAGGAAACTCACATGGTACTTTTATCCTGTGGCGGTCTCAGTGATCAGTTTAGTTCAGCCAGCATGATGGATGGGCTGTGGACTTTTGAGGGACAAGGGCTGCACAAAGAGGGAGGGAGTGAGTATTGTAGAGTCTTTGGAGCTGCACACATAGAGGCAAATAGGGAACATTTAATTTAGTGTATTTGAATTTCAAAGCTTCCAGGTCAGTATTTTGATCTTTAGTCCAATTTTCTGGACTGGTAGTCCAGTGTCATAACTATTAAACTCTCATTTCCCCAGGCATTTCAGAATGTGTGGGCGAGTTTGCTTGTGACACTGAATGTTGTAAATTGTCTGATGTTTATAATATTGCTTGCTAATAGAAATCTAAAGAAATCTTTCATTTTGTATTCAGATGTAACTGAGTCGATATGAAACACTTGAGAATAGTGGAATAATTACTTGTAATCCTCAAACCCAATATCATGAATGACTTTGACAGAGTATACATTTTTGTGATTGGGCTGCAGTATAGATATTACAAGAAAAGAATTGACATAAGTAAAAGAAACAAAATAAGAACCATCAGTGATACTTATATTGCTTTTGTGATTTTTACACAGAACTTTAGAATAAGAGAAAGAAATGGGATGAAGGCTTTAGGCCTTTAATATTTCAAACATTACAAACAATTAAAAATGGCAAAAAGGCAAGATGTAGATTCAACAAGATGTAGGTCAACTGGAAAATGGGCAAAGGATTCTTCAAATCATGTGATAAGACTCATATGACTACACAGGTTTTCCTATTTTAATCTCAGTTCATTTAACCAGGCAGTCTCCCTTCCAAGCAGACAAGTTTTCAAGTTTAGGCAAATCTATATGTTCAAGGACTGTAGGAAGATTTTTACTCATTCTCTGGTAATGTTAACAGAAAACAGTTTGTAAATTTATATTATCTAATACAATGCATTTCTATTTGTTGTAAGATTTTAAAAATTTGTATTAAATTTCACAACGTTAACCAGATTTAGCACAGATCAATCTTCTGCATTCATTACTTCTTTACGTCAAATAAGATCATTATTTTAATTTTTAATCACATTAACATATTGTCGTACCTCAGAGGTCTGGTATAAATTCTGCATTGTATTAGCAAATATCCCATTCCAAAATAATTAAGACAAAAACGTTCACAAGTTCTAGTTTTGAGATTAAAAAAAGCAATTTTATAGTAATTTAAATTGCTCATGATTATTACTTTATAAAGTTCAATTATGAAAGTTAACGTTGGGTAGCAAAGTAATTTTCTGTACTGTAAGCTACTAATAATTGAAGTCAAAATAATACAAGAATTGGTACAGTTAAAGATATTTCATTGTATATTCTGAATATTTTGCCATCATTATTGGGGGAAAACTCAGAGGAACTTTGCCATGACTGCACTGAGAGAAAAATGGCAAACACAAAATTAACAAACAATGTACAGCAGATTCTGGAAATTTGAAATGAAAATATAAAATGTCAAATCGGATAGTTCTGTGGAGAGAGAAACAGAGGCTACTTTTTGAGCTGATATTGAGTGTACTTGTTCTAGAGTCCTAAACTTAAGCCAAGTCCTTAAGTGAATAGGTGCCTATCAGTATCCTCCCTTTCGGGAGATTACATTTATTCGAGGAGTAAATTCTAACAGAGATTCTAATTCCACAAAGATTTCCAAACACAAGTACAATTCTTACAAACTAGAAAAACATACCAATGAGTTGCAGACAAACATGTTGTTTGTCACAGAAAGAAGGCTCTGGAGAGAGATCCTTCTCGGGTCGATACTGAAGAGTGGACTCTATGTCTTCATCTCTGTAACTCATCCCCGCCCTTACTGCCTTTGAATATTTCTATCTTTTTGTTACCAGTCATCTAGTGACAATCTCATCTGCATGTGATATTTCCACAACTGCATTGATCAGGTCAGATGGCTGAAGCTTTAGGTTAATATAGACAATGTTGTTTCTTCTGATTAGGTTGCAATCTCAGTTAAATCAACAATAGGCTTCCTGAGCCTGGACAATATTGTTTCTCAAGAGGATGGGTAAATAGTATTAGTTAAAGATTAACAACAAACATCTTGAACCTTGAACAGTTTCTTCTGCTATGCTAAAAAGCTGAGTTTAGCAAAAAGGAGACACAAGAAATTCTGCAGATGCTGGAATCTGGAGCAATACACAAAAAGTGCTGGAGGAACTCAGCAGGTCAGGCAGCATCCATGGAGGGAAATAAACAGTCGATGTTTTGGGCTGAGACCCTTCATCAGGACTGGAAAAGAAGAGGGCAGAAGCCAGAATAAAAAGCCTCCTGACCTTGCATAGTGAATATCCATCACATTTTCAGGTTGATGTTTTTTCATCAGAAGTTCTGATGTTAACTCTAATTCTTTCTTCACAGATGCTGCCCAACCTATTGATAATTTCCTGAATTTTCTATTTTAGATACAATAAATATTTTATTTCCAATTAGCCACGTGTATTATTAGAAAGTTAGAGAATATTCTTGAGGACTTGATAAAGATAACTCGGGTGAGAAAAGCCATTTGACCCATTAAGCTTGACTTCTCAACAAAGTGATTACATTTGCTGAATGATGACCTCTACCCATCTAATCCATTACCAAAGGAAGGCAACTGATCAGAGGCAAAATCTTCCAAGTTACCTTGTTCTTGAAAATAATTGAGCAAAATAGTAGGCTATTAACCACTGTGAAGCATCTCTGAGCAACTAATTCTGCAGGATGTGCACCTGCACAGTAACTAAGATATCCAAATGCATAATTTGATCATCGCTACCCAAAAAGCTCCTTGCAGCCTCAATCCCAGTCTTAACCAGGTATTTATCCAACACTTTCTTATAAGGAGTTAATTGACACACCATGAACTGCCTTTGCTGGAAGTCTATTTCACAAATCCACTTCTCTTTGGGAAAAAAAAATCTTTCAGTCTCCAATCTTGCTTGAGGCTTGTTAATTTTGTAACCATGTGATGGACTGCTAAATAATCTAATACACCACACTAGCTCAATATAGGATGATGGTGTCTGAGATTCTGTGCTGCAATTTTTACTTAACTCACCATTCTTTGGGTAAAGAATAGAAAAGTGGTAACATATTATTCTTTGTGATTGTTGCATGTTTTAACAGATATAGATGTTATAGATTCTGGACTAGTTTTATCAGTGGCTAGAGTGCATGAAACACAATAAGTTAGCATGCAGGAACAGCTTGTATTTGGGAAGGCTAATGGAATGCTCACTAGGTTTATTCCTGGAATGAAAAGGTTAACTTATGAAGAAGGATTGTGCAGGTTGGGCCTATGCTTATTGGAATATAGAACAATGAGAGGTGATCCTATTGAAACATATAATTCACAGGGTGGATCCTGAGGGGATGTTTCCTTTAGTGAGAGGGTCCAGAGTTAGTGATCATCATTTCAGAATAAGGGTTTGCCCATTTCAGATGGGGATGAGGTATTCCACTCTCAGAGGAGTGTGAATCTTTGAAATTCTTTATTCCAGAGGGCTGTGGAGGTGGAGTTGTGAAAATATTCAAGGTGGAGATGGACAACATTTAATCTACATGGAATTTAAGGCACATGAGAGAGAGCAGAAAAGGGGTGTTGACAAAACTGGATCAATCACAATTTTATTGAATGGTGGATCAGGCTGGAGGGACTGACTAGTCTACTCCTGCTCCTGTTTCTTATATTGTTACCTTACTATCTATGTATTTAATTAACACACAGCAATAAATGGAACTGGGCATAATGTAACTGGTTCATTAGTCTCTCATTGACTTCAGGAAGCATGGCGGAGCACATGCCCCTGTATGTATCAATGGTGCTGAGGTGAAGCTGGTTGAGAGCTTCAAGTTCCTAGATATAAACATCACCGATAGCTCGTCCTGGTCCAACCATGTAGATGCCATGGCCAAGGAAGTGCACCAGTATCTCTACTTCCTCAGCTATTATTTGAGATCTGGCCCACTACGGTGGTGTCATCTGCAAACTTCCAGATGGAGTTAGAGGAGAATTTGGCCACACAGCCATGAATATATAGGGAGTAGAGTAGGGGGCTGAAGATACAGCCTTGTGGGGCACTGGTGTTGAGGATAATTGTGGCGGAGGTGTTGCTGCCTATCCTTACTGATCGCAGTCTGTTGGTCAGGAAGTCAAGGATCCAGTTGTAAAGGGAGTTATTGAGTCCCAGGTCTCGGAGTTTGGTGATGAGTTTGTTTGGAATTATAGTATTGAAGGTGGAGCTGTAGTCAATAAATAGTAGTCTGATGTAGGGGTCTTTGTTATTCTAATGCTCCAGAGATGAGTGTAGGACCCGGGAGATGGCATCTGCCATGGACCTGTTTTGGCGGTAGGTGAATTGCAGTGAGTTGAGGTTGTCTGGGAGGCTGAAGTTGATGCGTGCATGACCAGCCTCTCAAAGCACTTCATGACAGTGGATGTCAGAGCCACAGGGCAGTAGTCATTAAGGCACATTACCTTATTTTTTTTTGGCTCTAGGATGATAGTGGTCTTCTTAAAGCATGTGGGAACCTCAGATTGGTTTGCAAGAAGTCCCAAGTTGAACACAGTGCCCCATTTTTAAATGTAGTCACCTCCTCCTGATGCCGTTTCATCTTCAATGAGAGTGGTGATGTGGAGGGAACAATCTGGGGCATCTGTGATGAGGTATTTCCCTACAGATGTCCATCTCTTCTAAAAGGTTGGACTTGGTGAAATGGGAGTGGGGAGCAGCTCCTATTTGCGTGCCAGCTTCAGGACTCAGCCCTGTGTTGAATTGCTGTACAATAACCTTTGAGCAGTTGTATGCTTCAGTGGGCAGTTCTCTGAAGAGCCAGAGCCAGATTCCCACAGATGACTGGTGGCACTTAACACTTGCTAAAGTCATCCAATGAGGCATGGGCCCTCACTGCACTATCATTGTATTGCATGTTTTTTTGGGCCACATGATTTATCGTGTGATTCTTTGTGCTGATGTTCCATTCAAATGAGGAGGCAAGGCTTGTGCAGGAAATTCAGCCAGTATAGTTTCCCAAATGTTCTGGGACAGGGGTGGATCACAGGTGTTTACAGGCACAATTTCTCCAGAATTAAAATCGTGGTCCTAAGGCAATCTGTGCACAACAAGAATGTTACAAAAATCAGAGAAGCAATATAGAAGTGCAAGGTAGAAATGATGATTTTAATTCCAAATGAAACTGAAGGACATGCTTCCAACTAAATTACAAAGTTTAAGTTTTCTGGTTCAATGGGCTACAAAATTTTATTTCGAAAGAAAAGTTAAAATAATATAATTTACAACCTGTATTATTTAATATTATCTGGTAGATTATAGAGCTGAAGTGATCCCAGTGGAGACAGATCAGGACCACTACTCTTTGAGTGATGTGCACCCTGTGTACAAGAAACTTAAGTTGTGGTATTATGCAATGTCAGCTCATGAATATTGTATGATTACCTGACAGGCTCAGTGCATAGTCTATCGTGTGCTAGGATAGAGTTAGAGCCTGCTTTCTCTCCATTTATTTCTTCTTCCTCAGTCTTGGCAAAGGCTCAAAGCAATTTTTGCTACGTTCCCTTTGGGAATGTGTGTTCCTTTAAATACCTCAGTGGAGCAGGCTGGGATTTTCCCGAGTTCCACAACATGTTCACACTGAAACTACGGTGCAGAATGGAAAGAGTCTGCACAGTTAGAGCTGTTATCTTTTGGATAAGATACTAAACCGAGGCCCTGTCTGTTGCTCAGGTAAATATTTTGATGGAGGACATCTATATTTTCTTTCTTTTTCTTTGTTTCATCCCATCCGTAGCCCCAAACTTCCATAATAACTTGAGGTCAAGCACTTTTTATTTTTCATCCACAACAATGCCGATGCTTAATTGCCCTGGAGAATGTGATGCTGACTTTTGGAATCTATATTTTCAAAGTGCTCCAACAGTGTGATTAGGTAGTGGTTTCTAGAAATTTGTGTAGGTTCTGTGTGAAAGTTGTTTGATAAGCAGCAATTTGGTGCTTTGTATTTTGCCTTTTTTTTTGTATTTTGCCTTTTTTTTGTATATTGCAAGTAACCCCAAAAGTTTTATCTGTCAGGTACATGGCAATGTCAAAGAAGTAGAGACACTGGAAAACTGAAATGAAAACAGAAGATGCTGAAAATACTCATTAAGTTAGGTAGCATCTGTGGCAAGATAAGCGGAGTTAATGGCTCTGGTGAAATGATCTTTCATCTGGTCATCACCCTAAAACATTAATGTTTTTTCTCCACAAATGCTGTCTGACTTGCTGAATATTTGCAGGAATTTCTATTTTTATTTCAGCTTCCTGTGTGGGTTCATTTTTTGCTTTGTGTTTACAAAATAGTTTTCATAATGATGTTCTCAAAACTATGAGTGTTGTAAAATCTCATGTGTTTCTCACATGTACTTCAAAGGAGGGAATCTGGCCTACATGTGACTGGAGCTACATAGCAACGTGTTTATGAAATGGGCTAGTATCCTATGAGTTACTAGTAACCATAAACAAGAGCAGGTCTGGTTACTAGTAATTCCTAGGATACCAGGCTATTTCATAACCACATTGCTATAGTACCTGGTGACTATACCTGTAGGAAGTGTGTCCAGGTGCAGCTCCTAATTGACCACATTGAGTAGCTGGAACTGCAGTACGTCTCACTCAGGAACGCCCATGATACTGAGAGCATCATAGACAGGAGCTTTAATGACATGTTCACATGTAAGGTAAAGACGGCAGGTAATTGGATGACCACCAGGAAAGGTAGGGGGGTAGACAGGGAGTGCAGGATTCCCCTGTGGCCATTTCCCTCAGTAACAGGTATATTGTTTTGGATACTATTGGTAGGATGGCCTTTCAGAGGAGAGCAGCAGCAGCAGCCAGATCTGTGGCACAATGACTGGCTCTGGTGCACAGCAGTCAAGGAGAGTTGTAGTGATCAGAGACTCAATAGTTAGGTGGGGAGACAGGAGATTCTGTGGCCATGAATGAGACTCCAGGATGGTGTGTTGCCTCCAGGGTACCAGGTTCAAGGATGTTTCTGAGCAGAACATTCTCAAGGGGGAGTGGGAGCAGCCAGATTGGTACCAAGGACATAGATAGAAAGAGGGATGTGTTCATGCATTATGAATGTAGGGAGTTAGGCAGAAGATTAAAAAGCAGGATCTCAAGGGTTGTAATCTCCAGATTACTCTCAGTACCATGTGCTAATGAGGATAGAAATAGGAGGAGAGGGCAGATGAATGCGTGGCTGAGGAACTGGTGTAGGAGGTAGGAGGTAGGAGGTAGGGTTCTTGGACCATTGGGATTTCTTCAGGGGCAGACATGACCTGTAAAAGATGGAGGGGTTGCACCTGAATTGGAGGGGACCAATATCCTGGCAGGAAGCTTTGCTGGAGCCACTCGGGAGGGTTTAAACTAGTTTGGCATGGGTTGGGACCCAAAGTAGTAGTGTGGCAGATGAGAAAGTTAAGGCAAATTTATAAGTTAAAGTGAGCAATCCAGCAGATAGGACAGGTAGGGGCAGGACAGGAGTGAGGCTAAAATGCATTTATTTTAATGCAAGAAGCCTGACAGGTAAGGCAGATAATCTCAGGGCATGGATTGACACATGGGATTGTGATATGAAAGCTACCACAGAAACATGGTTGAGGGATGGGCAGCTCAATGTTTCAGGGTACAGATGCTACATATGTGATAGAGGTGGGGGTGAAAGAGGAGGGGGAGTTGTGTTTCTGATTAGGGAGAACATCACCGTGGTACTTAAAGAGGATATTCTGAGGGGAATGACCAATGAGGCTACATGGGTAGAACTTGAAAATAAGAAGGGGGTAATCACTTTGATGGGATTGTACTATAGGCCCCCCAGTAGTCAGTGGGAACTAGAGGAGCAAGTATGTAGGGAGGTCACAGATAGCTTTAGGAATAATAGGGTTGTAACAGTAGGCAATTTTAACTTCCCTAATATTGACTGGGACTGCCAATAGTGTTAAGGGCTTGGATGATGGAGTAGATAGAGTCTTTCTCCCAAGGCAGAAATGTCAAATACTAGAGGTTATAACTTCAAGGTAAGATGGGGAAAGTTTAAAGGAGACGTGCAGAGTCACATTTTTTTCCCCCCACAGAGAATGGTAGATATCTGGAACATGCTGCTGGGAGGTGGGGCAGGGCAGGGAGGGGTAGCGGGGGTGTGGTGGAAGCTGATATGATGGTGACATTTAAGAGGCATTTAGACAGGCACATGAACATGCAGGGAATAGAGGATATGGATCATGTGCCGGTTGATAGGATTAGTTTAATTTGGCATCATGGTTAGCACAGACATTGTGGGCTGAAGGGCCTGTTTCTATGCTGACTGTTCTATGTTCTACGTATCAAGCTAATAATGGTAACCATTTGCCAAGACCATAGGAGTTGATTACAATAGTGCTGCTTATTACATATTAAGTACTTCAGCTATTTCAAGCAGCTCAGTAAAGTTCTTCAATAAGTTTTCACCTCGTCAACCCCCAGTATTTGGCAGTTAATACGCGTTAAATGCTAGTTGAATGCATACCCTTTAACTACTGCATTTGTTAAATCAGCTCCTTTGTCTCCCTAATTGGATTCCAGCTGGGAGTTTGAACGAGGCCTCTCCACAAAAAATCAAAGTAGAGCTGTGAAGGTGAAGAAAGAAACACTATTGAAACAGGCCAATTTTATTATTACCTCTACTGTTGCTGTGACTGGTTTGATAGGGGGTGTCCTTCCAAATGGCCATGGAGTTTGAAGCATTCATCATGCATGGTCTTGGGTCCTGTGACCTTGGGAGTAGTTCAGATAGTGTAGGTCCAGGACACCACTTGATGTTTAAAACTTTGTCTTTCTCTCTTCCCTGCACCAGCTCCCTGATTGTCTGGAGGGTGTTCCTCATGGCAAGATGACACCAGTGTAATTTCCTCATTTAGATGGCGTTAAAAAGAAGCTTTTATTTTCAAGTTTTAGAGTTGTGTACTGCAATATTTAACTGAACTCTGAGTATTAGCACCTGAAAATTGTTTCCAGCCTTAAAATGAGTTCCATTCATTTGCAATTGAAAATATTTTGTCTATTTTCAGTCTATAGAAATTAAATCAAGAATTTGTTTCCCTTACAAATTGTTGTGGCTTAATTTTCCAGTGCATATAAGGATATCTATATCTGTCTGCTGGTGACTTCAGAATTCTGTACCTTATGCTTTGGTAAACACAAGTCCGATTTTCTTGTCATTGGAACAGAAACAACTAAATATATGTGAGAAGGATGTATATGTTGAGTGGTATTTAATTGAATATGGAGGGGCTACATACAATAGGTCAATGAGAAGGAATGAGAATCTACACTTAAAATTTTGTGTGTCAATGAGGTTGTTTTATAGTTAATAAAACTTATCTCAGTTAAAAAAATGACTTACACTGGAAGGAACAAGCCCTAAATTTTGCAGTCATATTTGGTGGGTAACTTCATGCATTCAATGTCCTTTAATGTTGAGTTTTTTGGAGCATACTGTTATGATGAAACTTCAGGAGAAACAGGGACTGTTTATGCAACTTCTTCAATTCCTCATTAACAGTACATGTTTCAGCAGTTTATACTTTATAATAACAGTTTGTCGTATGAGCTTCATCATTACTTTTCCCGCCAAATCTAAGCCAATATTAGATTCTGAAGATACTGAATCATAATATGCAATGTTTAAAACATAAATTCATGATTCTTTCACTGGGGTGGAAGGTGCTTCCATTGCACGAGTCTTTTGAAACTGTGCACCCGTCCCACAAACTTTGGGTAGGCCTCCAGAGTCCGCATCCTGAGGCCTGGCTGACAGCCCTTTCACTGTTTTTCAAATGTTTTTGATAAATCAAGATGGTTTTTAAATCAAGACAGCTGAATTTGATTTAAATAATAATATATACTTAAAGAAAATTAAAACAGATAATTTTAAACAACACACTAAACTGTAATTAATGAATTAAAATCAGAAACATACTGTGAAATAATGATTAAAAAATAGGTTAAGTGATCTTTTTATTGAAGATTGATGACTCCATTCAGTGGAGCCAACCAAAATCCAAGGGTTCAGATGTGAAGTATACTCAGTTCCTCATCTTAGCAACATACTGAGCATCCCTGAACTCAATGGTGGGTCTAGGTGTACATTGTCGGACCTGCAGCACGTTCCATACATCTATGTTGCACTGTTTAGAGTGAACATCAGGAACGCCATGATGTATGCACTGCTGCCAACAGTTCTTCATGGATGCTGGTTCGCCACCAGTGTGATATGGCCTGATATATTACACTTATAAATTACTGCTTAGTTTATAAACTACAAAAAGTTTAATCAGTGTTTTTTTTAATGGCAAGAATAAAAAAGAACATGCTTTTACTTATCAGCAAAGGTATGTAGATGCATGACCATAATGAGACCATAAGATATAGGAGCAGAATTAAGCCATTCAGCCCATCGAGTCTGCTCCACCATTCATTCATGGCTCATTTTATTTTCAACCCCATTCTGCTGCCTTCTCCTCGTAACCCTTAACCCCCTTACCAATCAAGAACCTATCAATCTTTGCCTTAAATACACACCATAACTTGGTCTCCACAGCCCTCTGTGGCAACAAATTCCACAGCATCACCACCCTCTGGCGGAAGCAATTCCTCCTCACCTCACTTCTAAAGGGATGTCCCTTTGTTCTGAGGCTGCACCCTTTGATCCTAGATCTCCCTAT
Source organism: Pristis pectinata (assembly GCF_009764475.1). NCBI lineage: Eukaryota > Metazoa > Chordata > Chondrichthyes > Rhinopristiformes > Pristidae > Pristis > Pristis pectinata. Next base: position 26,303,429 of record NC_067417.1, read on the forward strand.
TAATGGAAACATCCTCCCCACATCCACTCAGTCTAGGTCTTTCAGTATTCGGTAGGTGCGCAAGTATGATCCACATAATTTTTTATGTGTCAGAACAAGTTAGTGATACTGAGTATGTAAAGCATCATCCATGAGTGCTATGCTTGTTTTGGTGTTTTGCCTTGCACCAACATAACCAACATGCTTAGAAGTACACCTGGGTCAGTAATAATGTAAAATATTCCTTATTGTATCACTTTAATGTACTCTGCCTCTAACTCACTCCATAACTGCGTGAAATAGTAGGAGGAGAAATGGAATGTGGTATTATCCTTAGGTAGTTGGCAACAGAAAAAATTAAAAATGTTAAAAATAAGCTTTATATTATTATTGAAGCCAGATTCTCTTAGATCCCTGTTGCCTTTTCGCTAGAAACTTGCAGCCATGATGACAGTATAAATGGGTAATAAGGGGAAGCAGGTAGATCACAACTGTTCAGTTTCTCAACTTCATGTACTTTGTTCCATATCCCATGGAGGACTCGCAAAATGTACCATTTTCAGGCATCTGCAATGTGCATTTCCAGCATCTGAAGTTTTGGTGAGTACTGCCATTTGTTTGGTCAAATCCTTTTATTATTTTAAGCACCTTGATGGCATTATTCCTTCTAACCTCAAGACTAGTTTATGGAATGATTCTTCGTTATTTACTGTGTTATTTAAGCCCTACTGTGTGGGGTACGTGACTTAATTTTTTTAAACCTCATTTGGATTGAATGGACAGGAGCCTCCTGCCTGGTAGGAAAGCTGCGTGAAAGAGCTGACTAAAAATTCCAGCCTAATTTTCCAATTTATCAATCCTTGTAGATTGTGTAGTTTTGACTTGGAAAACAAAACCCTACGGTGTTTCCTTCTATTTCTTAAAGTAAATTCTTATGCGTATATTTCTAAGTAGGTACATGTGTTCAGGAAGTTGAAGGTCCAGTTAGGCCTGTACATTGCCTTTTAGAATCACATTCACTGACTTTTTTTTTATATGTGGCTTCCAAAGCTAGGAGCTGAAGATATGATTTCTGATCAGTAACTGTATTATCAAGTTATCACACAGAATATAAGCATTTCATAGAGGAAAGATAAACACGGGAGTGATTTAACAAGGTTGCTCCTGCTGAAGTGCTTCGCCCATTAAAAGACAAATTGGAAATTCTGGTGCCTTTTACTCACAATATTCAAATATGACCATAATAGTCAGCAGGAAGGGTGCTCTTGAAAGAAATGTGCCATTGCATTGCGTAAGATGCCACATTATGTAACACATTGTTCAGCAGACTGTTTTTAAAAATTCCCAAATGCACTATCACAGTTTTCTTGTTTTCTATACACCTACTTCTGTGTAACTGCTTTAAAGGAGGTCAAAACAGGCTTAAGTTACTTTCTTGCCAGTCTATCATTTGTGAACAATCTGAAAATAGCTCATGAGGGAGAACATTCACCTTAATTGTTGAGAAATGTCTCTGGAGATGAGACAAAAATGCTACAGTGTAATATAATTGGTTGGTTAGTTGAAAGAAAGAGACACAGGCTTGTGCACCATGCAGAGACTCCAGTGATAGTTCAGCAAGTACAATACAAATAACAAACCACTCTGACCTCTTGGTCTCAAAACATGAAAATATTAACATATCACTTTTACTGTAGAAAATAATTGAGTGTAGAGCACAGCAGAGTGTCTAATGTTGTCTTTGGAAGCTGTATAAAATGTGTATTATAGTCGAGGGCATATTAGAGAGGAAGTGTTTTTTTTAAATGGAGCCATCAATGATAATTCAAAGATGGTGATATTGCCTGCCAGAGAAGGGGCTATCGTATTTGTACGTTTATGAAATGTAATAACTGCATGTCTTTTTCAAAAACACACAGTAAAATGTTTAATGCAAGCTGTGTTCTCACTGATCGTAAGCATGACTGCAGAAGAATCTCTTGGCCGCAGGGAATGCTATCCACACTGTTAGCACACCATAGTGTTACTGAACTAGATACTCACTGACGGGCCAACTTGGTGATTCTTCTTAGATCTGACCAAATAGGCTATAAAATCAAATACAATTTAGGGAAAAATATATGGTTCAGTTAACACAGATGACAACAGTGTTTTATATTTGATTCGGTTATATTCCTACTGACATCTCTCACCTTGATAAGCACATAAAAATATAACAAAAATTATTTTGAATACTTGAATTCAAAATCCTGCTTCAAAATAATCATGCTCCTCTGGCAATGAGATTCTATTAACTAGTTTTCCTAGAAATTATGCAGGATCAACAATCTGCTTGAATTGGAATTTCTGTAAACTGCAAACAAGAGAGTTGAACCAAATCTTTGGCCAGCACTTGTTTAATCATCAAGCAAAACAGAAGTTGAAAAAATACAGGTTTTTGTACCCAAGTGATCTACCTTCCAAAATGTTCCACTGGCTCCAGGAGAGTTTGATAACTCACTAAATATATATTTAGGGTATTCCACTCAGAGCCCAATAGTTAGAGAATATATGAACAAAAGGATGCAACACAAACACAAGCTCAGAATTGGAGCTGTCTGTGTAATCACAGAGACCTGATATTCAAATTATGTTTTAACAGATCCTATAAATTAGTGTGAGTACTCTTGATATACAGCAAACTATGTAGATTTTTCACAAATTATTCACATTTGTTGGCATAACCCAAGCGGAAGAGGACATTTTAGTTATGATGATGGTTTTCATCATTAATTCTATCAGAGACTAGAATCATCTATCCAAAAAGGGCTGTGGATAAACAAACAAGGAGTGAAACCCTACGTCACATTTTCTATTGCCACTTTTGCAGCAGGGCTTCAGATATGGTGGTGACAGCATGTTGCTAGGATCTAGTGCCATTAAGCTTGTAGAGACTTTTAAAATAAAAGAACTCCATCTGGAGAGTACAACCAGGATAATTGATCTGTGCACTATTATTAGCAATTAGAGAGGCCAGATTTTCTGCCTGACTCAGAAGAAGCCCCTTTTAAATTGTTTCAGGTACCAGGATCCTGCACCAAGAATTTTCTTCATCTCCGTGATGTTATAATGTAAAGGCAACTGTCCTATGTCAGTGTGATAAGAATGAGCCGATTGATCCAAATGTTCCATATCTCTCTCTTCTGCTCCATCTTTTAACTTTACATTAGATTGCTGTCATTTTATCTCTTTCTATTGTTTCCATTATTTTTCACATTTACTGTTTCTATGGTCTTAGTTCTCTCAGCATCTATCATCCAAGATTTTCTTTCCGATGCCAATGATGCCATGGTTTACAGACTTTGGAAAAGTACTTGTTGTATTATGTTTTGATTTTGTTACAGATAACCTTTGGTTTTAAATTGGCTTTATACTTGTGACACCTCATGTGGTAGTACCGTTGCATTGACAATATGTTGCTATTATATTTGGAATAACTCCATCTCACCATCTAGTGTAGGGAGCAGTACTCAATAAAATAATAATAAAAATGATGGCTGCACAGACATTGCTCATATTGGACTGTCTCATGATAAATTGACCTTTATGTTGCTCTTAATTGTGTTTGGGTCAATTGAATGGGGCCATTATGAAAATTTGCAACAAGGACTAAGCTGGTTATTTCTTTAAGGAGTAAGTTTTGCATCCCTTACGTAAGATTTTGCAGTGTAATAATGGTTGCCAAAACAGAGGAGCTGAAATTGAGATGCAACAGTGCGTAACTGGAGCTTTCAGCCTGAAATGGTACCCAATGGTGAAAGTGAGCATTAATATCTTTTGCAACACAAGATGGCTACACATTCCATTAACAGAATGAGTGAGTCATAGACTGAACATGTAGGAAGAGTGGAACACATTTTTATTGCAAATGATATTCTTAAAGGGAGGAAGAAGTTTATTTTGTTTTCTTCTGCAGTTGCTAAGGTTCTAAAATTGATAAAACTTTGCTGGCTCCAGCCAATCACTTGTAGAGTTGATTATAGTAGCTGAGTAGCATGAATGCCCCAGCCTAGTCCTATAATTCAACAGCACAGGTTTAATAGCAGGAATTGTCATCCACATAAAACTGTTGCAGACTTTGTCACAGATTCAAGAAGGATTGCATAACACTACAAGTATGGTACATGTTTAGAGGTGATGTTGTGGGATTGCATAGCTTGTGAAATACAAGGTGTATGTACTCAAAAAGGCTGCTCAGTGAAAAGGAACCGAATATCAAGTAAGCTTTTGTTAGTTTCGAGGCAATGGAGATAACAGTCAAGTGAGGTAACACTTTCCAACATTACCAGTGAAAGCCCAGATTGTTAAAGTTGGGGCCTAGTTCTGTGGCATCTTCTGAAAAGGGAAGGACTAATGTTGTGGTAAAACAAAAATTGGCTGATGAGTGCAGATAAAAGATAAGGTTACCATGACTATTGTTTTCAGAGTGTGGATGTCAACATATTGCTTGAGATCTATGGCATACTAGTGAAGAAGATCATGATTTATTCAGATCAAAGATTGTTTGTCTAAGTCAGAGGTTGTCTGAACCTTTCCAATATGGCATAAGCATACAGGGAAAGAAAGTAACACTGGTGCTGCAGTATCAGTGATGTGTCAGTTGGTATTTAAATTACTTTGGCCAAATGATACAGTGAAGTTCAAAGTCAACATTGAGTTTATTGTCATATGCAAAAGTATAAATACTCATCCATGCAATGGAAAACTTACTTGCAGTGGCATCACAGGCACATAGCATCAGATACCCAACATTCACAAGAAAAACAAATTTAAAAAAATTATCCATCCCACTACCTACAGTGGAGAAAGAAACAAGGTGATAAGGATATGTGAGGTTAGGGTGAGAAGCTGTGAGAGTGAAGCAAAGCTCTTTCTGAATTTTCCAAGTTAAGGATCTGTTGTGTGAAAAGGTTCTTTTGGAATCTTAAAGATGGAGGACTCTGGACAGTCTTTGTAATTTAAAAACAGTTTATTAACAAAGACAAACGCGGGGACAGAATGAATGGGAACAGATGCACACTTACACGCAGGAGACCGTGGACGTGAGGGGGGAATCGCAACAAGGATGAGATACACAAACGCACACACAAATACACAATAAACAAGGTACAGCTTATTAAGGGATAAACACTTCAATGCCTGAATACCTTGACCCAACAAGCATTGGCCTTAACACTCCCTGGCATCTGACTAAGACGCTCCCAAACCACATGGTGATGCCCACTCTTACCAGTGGTCTTTGCAGTATTGTCTCACTACTCCTGGGGCAGTTGAAAGAGAGAGACCAGGGCATTGCAACACTCTTTATAGTACTAGGGGGGCTGGGTGGAGCCTAGCCAGGTGATTTAGGTCAGGCCAATGGTCAGGCAGGTTCAAGGACAAAGGTGCCTCTCCAAAGCCAATCCCTATGCCCACACCTGATGGGTGGGGTGGAGCCACACCTTGATTGACAGTGATGTCAGTTTCAATCCAAAGATCAATGCTGTCCTCCGACCAGCGGGGTCAGTGTTGTTATGGTCACGTGACAGCCATGTGCTCTCATACTACAGGATCCAGTTTAATAGGTCGGAACTTCCTATCAAAGATATGTTTTGAATGGGGAGAGGAAGAAGCAACTAACATTTTTCCTGAGGTGTTTCATGATGAACTTGGGTGCATTCAAAGTATAGAAATTGTGATTCAGCTGAAGATTGAGGCTACACCTTGCTTTCTGTGTCCCTAGATATGACACAAAAGGTTGGGAAGGAGATTATAGAAAACATATATATAGAGTTATACAGCATGGAAAATAGGCCCTTTGGCCCAACTTGGTCCATGATGACCAAGATTCCCCCTCCAAGATGGTCCCATTTGCCAGTGTTTGGCCCATAACCTTCAAAACCTTTACAATCCATGTACCTGTCCAACTCTCTTTTAAAAGTTCTTATTAAGCCTGCCACAATTATGTATCCAATTAGCCAATTGTTTATCCAATTAGCCAGCTCTCCCTGGGTTCCATACGATCTAATCTTCCAGAGCAGCCTACCATGTGGAACCTTATCAAATGCCTTGCTGAAGTCCATATAAACCACGTCTACCGCCCTGCCCTCATTAACTTTCTTGGTCACCTCATCAAAAATTTCAATCAAGTTCGAAAGGCATGATCTCCCATGCACAAAGTCATGTTGACTACCCCTAATCACCCCCCGTCTTTCCAGATGTACATATATCTTATTCCTCAGAATCCTCTCCAGTAACTTGCCTACCACAGATGTTAGACTTATTGCCTATGGTTCCCAGGTTTTTCTTTGCTGGCCTTCTCATCTAAAGGCACAACATTCACTACCCTCTAGTCTACCGGCACCTCACCCATGGATAATGATGATGCAAATATCTCAGCCAGGGCTCCCGCAATTTCTTTTCTAGCGTCCCACAGTGTTCTTGGATATACCTGGTCAGGCCCTTGAAGTTTATCTACCTTCACACCTTTTAAGACATCCGGCACCACCTCTAATGCAGACTATCCCCACGACTGCCCCATTTACTTTTCCTAGTTCTGGAGTACTCTTGTCTTTCTTCACAGTAAAAACAGAGGAGGAATATTCATTAAGGATCTTGCCCATCACCTGCGGCTCCACACAAAGGTGTCCCTTTTGGTCCCTGAGAGGCTTTATTCTCTCTCTAGTTACTCATTTTCCTTTAATATACTTATAAAATCTTTTTGTATTTTCTTTAATCTTCTCTGCCAAAGTTATCTCATGCCCCCTTTTTGCCCTCCTGATTTCCTTCTTGAGTACACTTCTGCATCCCTTATACTCCTGTAGAGAGTCACTTGATCCCAGCTGCCTGTACCTGACCCATGCCGCCTTCTTTTTCCTGGCCAGGGCCTCGATATGCCTCGTCATCCAGGGTTCCCTGCTTCTACCAGCCTTTCCCTTCACTCTAACAGGAGGATGCAGACCTTGAGCTCTCACTGTCTCACTTTCAAAAGCCTCCCATTTTCCAGTGGTCCCTTTGCCCGCAAACAACCTACTCCAATCAACCTTTGCAAGCTCCTGTCTCATACCATCAAAATTCACCTTGCCCCATTTTAGAACTTGAACCTGTTGACCAGTTCTGTCCCTTTCCATAACTATTTAAAAACGAATAGAACTATGGTCACTGGTCCCAAAGTGCTGCCCCACTGTCACCTCAGTCATATGCCCACCCAAGAGTAGGTTGAGCTTTTCCCTCTCCCTAGAAGGGTCCTCTATATATTGCCCAAGGAAACTTTACTGAACATACTTAACAAATTCCACCACATCTAAAGCCTTAACAGTATGGCAGTCCCAGTCTATGTTAGGAAAGTTAAAATCCCCTACTATGACACCTATATTATTCCCACAACACTGCACAATCTCCCTGCATATTTGTTCTTCTAATTCCCATTGACTATCTAGGGGTCTATAGTATAATCCCAACAATGTGATCATCCCCTTCTTATTCCTCAGCTCCACCCATAAAGCCTCACTGGATGATCCTTCAGTAATTCATCTCTGACTACTGCTGTGACATTCCCCTTAATCAAAAATGCAACTCCACCTCCTCTCTTTCCTCTGCCTCTGTCCCACCTGAAGCACCTGTACCCAGAACATTAAGCTGCCAGTCCTGTCCCTCGCTTCACCATGTTTCCATGATGGCTATAATATCCCAGTCCCACATAGCTATCCAAGCCCTAAATTCATCTGCCTTACCTTTCAGACCTATTGCATTGAAATAAATGTAATTTAATCCAATCGGCTTTCCTCACTCCCTGCCATTCTCCAGCCTCCCTGTTGCTTGGGATCCCACATGTCATTAAACTTGTGAATTATGACTGGGCTGTGCCTTTTTATCCTTTACTGAAGGTGGAAGGCACCATTAGGATCTGTCAAGATTATAAGATAACAATCAACTTAAAACCAAGGGTAGACAGTTATGCCTTCTCACTGATAATTTGTTCACTCACCCAGGGGGAGGACAGATCTTCACAAGCCTTGACATTTTACCAGCACACTGAGTTAAACAAGGTTCAAAGTAGTATTCAATGATAAAGACCAGCTTGGGCTTTTCCACTGCGATGGACTTTTATTTGGGATCGCATCAGCCCAAAGCATTTTCCAGAGGACAATAAATAATTTGATTTAAGGTCTGCTTGTTGCTGTGTTAGGTAATACTTTGGTGTCAGGAAATACAAGGTGGATCTCAAAAATAGGTTCTGAGAAGCAGGAATAGGTTTGAGGAAGGACAAGTGTATCCTTGCTTACACTTGGACCAGTTTGGATTGATTAGAGAAAGCTGGCATGGATCTGTTCAAGGCAAATCATGCCTAATTCAATGGAATCTTTTGATGAAGTAATAGGGTCGATGAAGAAAATGTAGTTGATAAGGTACACATTGATTTCCACATGCACTTGATAAAATTCCACATCATAGGCCTGACATAATAGGTCATGGAATATTGGTATTGGTATTGGTCTGGAGCAGCATGGGCAGAAAATTGGCCAAATAGCAGGAAATAGTGGTAGGGAAAGATTGTTTTTGGTCTGGAGGGATGAGTAGTGTGGAGTTCCCTAGGGTCAGTACTAGGACCACTTCTGTACATAGTATATAATGATTTAAACTTGGTTATGCAGAGAACCGTTTCCAAATTTGCAGATCTCACAACACTTGGAGGTGGAGTGCATTGGAGGATAATAAACTTCAAGAAGATACAGAGAGACAAGTGGGATGGCAGAAAGGTAGGATGCTGGGAAATGTAATGTGTAACACTTTGATAGGCAATATAAACCAGTAAGCACAATTCAAAGAGGGAAACAAGAAAAGAGAAATCTGAAAGTATATGTGCAGAGTTCATTGGAAGTGGCAAGCCAGGTTGAGAAAATGGTTTTAAAAGAAGTGTACAGGATCCTGGGCTTTACAGGAGCAAGGAAACCATGATGAACTTTGTAAAACATTGGTTTGGTCACACCTGAAGCATTGTGTACAGTTATAGACACCACTCTTTAGGAAAGATGGGAAGGCTTATGATAGGGTGCAAAAGAGATTTGCCAAAGTGATTCTCATGATTGCTCTAAATGGAACTAGTACAGACTTGGTGGCTTGAGTGGCCTCCTTCCATGCTGTGACCATTCTGTGATTTTCTGTCCATCTTGCTTATAAAGTAGGTGCTGAAGCACTCCTTCCATTTGAGGATAATGTTAAACAGAGTTGAAGATGAATTTAAGATTCCTCATCTATACTGGATGTCTCCTGCCACCTTTAAGCACTGTGTTAAAATCTCTACATTGAGTTGCTGAATCATACGACAAAGTGAAATTGGGTAATGAAATAAGGAGTTGTATTCTGAGAATTGAAGCAGTTGATGCTGAATTCATTGATCCTTGTTCATTATGATCCAGTGAAACTTTGCTGCTGTCCAGCTGTGAGTTGCCTTATAGTGTTGGAGTGTCCTTGTCACATCATATGGAATGAACAAGATCACCATTAAGTCCCAGTTCATCAGCCCCACCAGACAAGTGTGTGCTGGGACCTAAGGCTTTTGCATCCATTCTAGCAAAGGAGAAGAGGCCTCTACTGGTGGGGTTCCAGCCCAAAGTCAGCCACAGAACCGATCAATAAGTTACATTCGTGAATAGGAAAAACATCCATTACAAAGGGCAGAATACTTCCTGTTGACTGATGATGATTTAAAGATTAGGATGATTCACCCCCTTGGCCTACTGTTATTGATATTATAGTTTTGTTGCTAGCATGCTTTTTGTCATTTTTTTTGTTTTGTTGACCACATTTATCAAATTAAGGGAAGGAAAGAGATTTGATAACCATGGGTCACTAGGACCTTATGTATACTTTTATACTGCCACGTAGTATGTTGTTGTATTTGGAATGATAATGTTCAGAGATTTACTCAATATAGTAGTAGCTACTCACATAGCTTGCACATAGTTGGACCACTTCCTGATGAATCAGACTATGGCTTGTTTCATTGTAAGCTTGGATTGAATGAATGGTGCCTCATTTTTTAGGCCTTAACAATACATCTGAGCCCAGAAATGGAATGCAGATAGTAAGTACACTACACTGATCTAAAGTGTGCATCTGCCATTACTGAGCAAAACAATGCCTGTTACAAGTCCTCTCTTTGACATTGGTTTGTTCTAGGAGAATGAGATCTGAGGCCCAAGGAAATTGAGACACTAATCAAAATCATCATCTTGGTCACCATTGGAGCTGAGATCTCTCAGCAACAATATCCAGGCATTAACTTGGTTGTCAAACTTCTCTCTCCTCCAAGACTGATAGCTCCTTCACAGTTGATTGGAAGCCAGCCGGCCTATCGCTCCTTTTGTCGCAGGCTGCGATCCCCATGTTGATTGGAAATCTCACATCACGTTACCTTCATCATCATCAGTTGTTTTCCTGTGAGCTGCTTACCTTTTTGCCCTCCCCTGCAGCACTGCTTTTAGTTTAATGAGACCTGGGGCTAGTCAGACCTCATCATTTGCATGAAATATAATTAGTCTGTGTGGGCTGGTTAGGTGTGCTGGAGGTGTGCACTTGATTACTCTCTCCTTATCTCAAGGCATACAGTAAAAGAGATTCTGTTAGGCTTAAATGTAAACACGTGTAGCTAGCCACTGCAAGGCTAGATGTATTTGCAAACGTTTAGATTTCAACTTATAACTATAGAGCTTTAGAAAGTGATAAAAAAATGTGTTTATTAGCTCTTTGATGTTCATAATGGGTTCCCAGGTGCTTCTGGAAACTATTAAGAGTCCACTAAAATTATTTAAATGAAGTTGGCTCCTGGAAATGTGTCCAGAATTTAACAGATTATTTATTAAATGAACCATGCAGGACAGTTTTAGGATTTGGTCTCAGACAGAGGATGAAATTGTGCTGGGATCCACTATAAGGCTTTTGTGCTTGAGCCTCTAACCGTCCACAAGCGTGCCAGAAGATGTAGAGAAAGCCGATAGGGTATTAGAATATATAGCTATAATGAATCAATGGAATGGAGAATGAGACGTGTTGCTGTTTAGGCTCAATTGGGAATACAAAGGGTAGAAATTGTGGACATTAACTGAAACCCTTCCTGCACTCTCATTGTGGATCTCCTGAAGCCCTGTGCCAATGCTGATGTGTTGTGCATGAACTGCATATTCTTAACAATATCGATAAATAAGGAGTGGATAGGCATCTTGGAATTATTTTATTGGATCAAGTATTTAATAAGTTCACTGCATTTGAAGAAAACAGGATGCTGGAGCTATTGCCGCTTGTTGATTATATTCTAGCAAAGTGATCTTTTTCCTGTTAAGTGCTTCTTGAAGCACTTTGTAGCTTTCTATACACTCAATGTGGTCTCCAGATACATCACTAAGAACGTCAACACTGAACAAAACATCAAAATTACATTACCTCAGAATCCAAATGTGTTCACCATATCCCTCATTCTATAATCAGAATGATCTACCTTTTACTCCATTGTCGTTGTAAAGATAATGTTCTCCTTCCTTCACAATTTAATCTCCATGCTTGGTTTAAGTGTTAAGCAACCAATTTACATCTGTGTGATTAAATAAGTGATAAGGTAGATTGTACACTGTCTGCACAAGGAGAGTTGCTAAGTCAAACAGCCTTTTCTCACTCTATATGTTCCTACAGTATATCCTTATAACTTCATGTCATGTATGTTATGACATTCGGAACTTTCTCTAATAATTTCAACATTTTCATCTAATGTAAGATACTGAATCACCTGTGCTCATAGAGCAATTGAATTTTTAGCACAGAAGAGGCCATTTGGCTCATTATGTAGCTATACACTATAATTATATTCTCTTTCTCCATCTCTGGTCTTTTTTGCACTTTGGAACTATTTACTCATAATTCTGACTTGTCCAATATAATTTTATAATTATCTTCAGAAAATGTTGTAGATACCTATTAAATGTCATAACTGATTCAATTTGAGAAACCTTTAATGGGAACATATTTCAGAGTCCATTAACTATTTCCACAATTTCAAACAATTTTCTTAAGATAGGAATTTGTTGTTTTTATGAAAGTTGGTTGAAACTGAAGGAGGCATGTAATCAGTCATTTTTTGTGTGGTTTACCACCCACCAAGTTTATCAGAAAAATCTCATTCAAATTCTGTTTATTTACTTGAAGTCATTGACATATGGACATGCCCAATTTAAATTCAGAACTGTGTGTTTTGGAAAATAGCCAAGAAAATGATTATGTGACTATGAACATAATATGCTTAAAACTGGAAAAACTAAAATAAAGCACTATCTTAACTTGCATCCTGAAAATAAAATGGGGAGTATGAAATGCACTGAATTTTGCAGCAGTTTTTTTAGATTCTGATTTAAAGTAAAATCACACTCTAATGGCTAAATTAGAACTGTTTACCTAATAGGTTCTAAGATAATTAAAACAATGGCCTTACTATATTCATAAAGATTTTTTTAACATAAATGCAAAGCTACTGGAATTAACCATAATCACCAGTTGTAACGAGACAAGTCACTACAAGACATGCCATGATAAAAGTGGTTGCAGTAAAGTTTCAACACTGATATATTATCAGAGGCTCTAATGGGTCACTCATTTACATAGGATACTAGAGCAAGGACTAGCCAAGCATGATAATGTGACAAACAAAGGATGAGACCTTAGAATCAGAACCAACAAAATTTCCTTCAATTTTTAAGTGCAAAATGTGTGTAATGCTGCTTGTTAATGTGCTAAAATGGAGCACGATAAGATACATACTTTATAGTAATAAATAAAGTTCATTGCCTGATCAACGGAATCCAAATTAGTCAAGTTAATTGAAATGCAATGGTTTTCAAACTCTTATGGCATATTGCTCTTTTGGCAACCTATACAGAGTGGAGAATATTTAGTAAATTGAAAAGACCTTGATTAATCCAACTTTACTTAAGTTACAGTTTATCTTTAATCCAACTGGAGTGTTACATGCTAATCTTAATAAGCTCCAAGTATACCAGATCTTCATATAGTAAAATATTGGCAATTATAAAGGAATGAAGCAGGTTTTATCTGCATACATCATATTAGCAGTTACAACTTTGTCAGTGTAAATATCTTTGATTTCACTGGGTGGTATAGATGGATCTGTGATCACAAGCCTTTTTCTTTTTTGCTTTGGCTTGTGGACAAGGATGGTATCATATTCTTTTAGCATTAACATACCTGAAGATTGAGTTTCACCTATTTTTTCTGCACTAAAATCATGTTGCATTTAGTGCCAAGTTTTTCCAGCTATCACTAAATTGGTTCCCCCTGAAAAAATTGCAAAATGGTCATAAAGACACTCAAAATAGTGTTAGGGTCATTTACAGCTGGAAAGAAGCATTAAAATGGGGCTGGGTCCAACTGAAAGCAGGTGCTAACATCTGGTCTCCAAGAATAATGTTCCTCGTGGCAACCAGACAGCAACAACACTGAATTATGCCTACCTTTGAGGAGAGATGTTGTAGGGGAGAGGGAGAGAATGCCACGATTTTCAGGAAGCAACTTGGAAGTCTTGGTTCATGAAATGCAGGCTAGAAGGGAGGTCCTGAGCACTCGGGCAGGGATCGGGTGTGAGGGGTGCTGTGGTCACTAGTGGTTATCTGCCAGGGCAGTGAATAGAAGAGCCTGGTAAGTGGTGGCCGGAGTTGTCTCTTCCAGAATGGAGCAATGTCAGAAAAAATTTCATGATCTCACAAATGAGTCAAGCTGCATACTAAAATATCCTCTTTTACATACAAAGAAACTGTAACTTTGTTCATACATCCCACTCTCCTATCTCAGCTCCCACTCATTGATATTTTACCCTCTCCATCCCCACATGGAGGTTGGGCTCCAATGGTGGAAGAATGGAAGGATTATTACTATGCTTCATGTCTTCGATAAGGCTAAGGCAAACAGGAATAGGAGGGGAGCTATCTGACAGGAGGTGGCCCTCATGAGTTCAGTGCCTTATTAGATGGAGACCATTCTAATCCTTATGGGTAGAGGAACCACAAGGTACCTTCCAGGTAAGCTCACTAATTGGAATTGGAATTCATTTATTATTGTCACATGTACTGGGATACAGTGAAAAGCTTTTGTCAGCATGCCATCTAGACGGATCATTCCATACATAAGTACATCAAGGTAGTAAAAAGGAAACTAGAATGCAGAAATAGTGTTACAGTTACAGAGAAAGTGCAGTGCAGGTAGACAAATAAAGTGTAAGGACCATGACGAGCTAGATTGGGAGATCAAGGGTTCATCTTTTAGCATATGAGAGGTCCATTCAAGAATCTGATAAGAGTGTGATAGAAGCTGTCCTTGAGCCTGGTGGTACAAGCTCTCAAGTTTTTGTATCTTCTGCCCAACAGTAGTGGGGAGAAGAGAGAATGACCGAGGTGGGAGGGGAGTCAGTGGAGGAGACGCTGGTTTGTATGATGGACTGTGATGCATTCACAACTCTCTGCAATTTCTTGCAGTCTTGGGCAGAGCAGTTGTCATACCAATCTGTGGTGCATTGTGATAGGATGCTTTCTGTCGTGCATATGTAAAAATATTGAGAGTCATCAGGGACATGCTGAGTTTCCTTAGTTTTCTGAGGAAGTAGATGTGTGATAATGTCAAAAAACAGAATATGCTAAAAAACTCAGCATCTGTGGAGAGAGAAACAGAGTCAACTTTTCTGCTGGAATATCCTTTGTCTGAACTGGGATAATAAGAAAAGAAATTAATTTTAATCTGGAGAGAGGATAGGGAAGAGTCAGTAGCAGAAAGGGAAATTTTCCAATGTGGCGATCCCAGGTTGCCGAGGTAATGTTGATGCTTGTAAAGGTTAATAGATTATTGAGGAAAGTTAGAGAGTTGAAGAACATATGTTAAACCAGTGAAATGCATGTCAGAGCTGATGCTTAGCCCTGCTTTTTGGCTGTCAAGTTTCAGGTCTTCTTACCACTCTTCCTCTAACATTGGTTGCAGTCTTTGATTGGCAGGATTGTTATGTGTTACATGCTGCACCCTGTCTTCAGATCTGCTTGGTGTATCCAACAAGGTGATCACATCCAAGATACCTTTGTCATTTTCCATTATGATTCTGGATTTCATTGTATCACCTCATTGCTCAGCTTCTGTAGGTGGAGAGTGCTCAGGTATGAGGAGTCTGTAAACTTGAGGGTGGCCCTTGTCCCCCATGATCCATCCTTCTTAGCACTCCTGGCTACTGAAAATGTTTGGTTTGTGAACTCCCTTGGGTTAAAGGATTCACACAAACTGGCACTCACCATAGAGAAATTCTTCTAATAATCAGCAACAAACTGCACATTGAGGGAGTGGCTGACTTTTGCAAATTGGTCTGGGACCTTAATGGCAACCCTTAAGAACATGAGTACAGTCAATGTCTGCCTGCACTAATTAGAAGCCAGAGATACTGGCAAATCCCAGTGCCTGAGATTCTACCTTATCCTTACTGAAATCAATATGGCTGAAATTATTTCTGTATATATGGGATATTGGGTGACTTCTCTTATGCTATGGGGGAGCAGTTTGGGAGATACAGCAGAGACCCTTTGCAATCTCTTGGATCCTGCCAAGAGGAAGTTTAGAGTCAATGTGAACTTAACCTCAATGCATGAAGCATGGATGAAGACACAAGAGGTTCTGCAGGTGCTGGAATCTGGAGCAATACACACAAAATGCTGGAGGAACTCAGCAGGTCAGGCAGCATCTATGGAGGGAAATAAACAGTTGATATTTTGGTTTGAGACCCTTCATCAGGACTTCAGCATGGCTGAAGGTTTTCCCACTTATCACTGTGATGAAAGCTGGGGAAAATTTGAAGCTGCAAATACAGAGAAAGAGGTTTGTACAATATGGTGTCTCTGAATACACTCTAGGAATTGGCTTCCCTACGATGGGCATATCTTTGCCTCCTACCCTGAGGTTCCTGACCCACCCTGAATGGTCAGCCATCATTATAACCAGAAACAGGGTGCTGCTGATAGTGTCACTACTGAGGCAGCCATTGAATTGGTAGCTCACCAGATGAAGGCTAGTGAAAACATAAATCTTTAGTTGTAGAATGCTCTGTTGGCTTTGAAGTGTGTGTAAGCAGTATGCAGCCACTTCTGATGCTGCTGAGTTAGATCTCCTGATTCAGCAGTGTCTTTCTAAATAATGAGAAAAGCAACATGCAAGTGTAATGTGGTCCTAATTTGACTAAGACACTTTTACAATAATTGCAGTGCATACCATTGAGATCAATTTATACTGGTAAGGATGGAAAAAACTATTATGCAGATACTGGTGTCATTAATTGCATGCCTGATGCCAGGAAAAGGTCAGGCACATCATCATGGATCCTGACTGGAGTGTGTCTGGTCCAGTTTCATACTGCCACAATTTCATCCGGAAATGATCACAAGCATGATTTACACTGGGTAAAATTGATTTTACCCAGTGTAAATCATGCACTGGGTAAAAAAAACAAGCACATAGTGTACTTGTTTTTTTTAAGTGCCATACAATCCAAAATCAATTCCAGAGTAAATCATGCCTGTGGCCACTTCACGTTACAGGTGCCTCGGTCACGCTGTGCCAAAAGTGACAGTGGATTCCCAGCTGTGTAAGAATGGGCTTTGTCGTGGTTGGCCAAGTGATTGAGATTCTCATTGGGGTAAGAATTCAATCCACTGATTGGATCCTCGGTTTCAACAAGCAATGAGTACCCAGGTACTCACAAAGAGTTCAATCAGATCCTTTGCTCTCGCTTCATATGGAGAGTGTTTACACATTCATAACAGCATCTCAGTTCTGGCTCACATTTTAACAGGAACAGCACCAAAATGCATTTGGAGCTTTTCTTAGAACAGTTTACAAAAGATTGTCTAATTTTTTTTGTAAGGTGGAATTATCAGCAATGCCAGCAAGATGCCAGTGTTTCAGAAGGACTGCTTTTAAATGTGCTTGGTAGTGCCCTAGGGATTGTTAAGATAATGCTTTGCTGCCCTGCTTTCCATTTGGCAAACTGGTGTAGCGAAGAACTGCTTTACTTTTTTGTAAATGCTGTTAAATAACATTAATGTCACGAGTCATTTTTGAAACAAGATAGAAACAGAAATATTTTGTCCCATCTCTGTGTACGGCTATTGGATCTGGGCTTTAACATTGAAGTCTTGTATCTTATACTATATTCAGTCTTCAGCCTAACATGTACTAGCCAAGGTCACTAGCCTAGGATTATTTAATATCAAGGTAAAATATATTTCTTACATTATTCTAGAAAACACAATGGTTCTTGTACAGCTTTAGCTTTAATAAACAAGAAGAGAAATCTATCCGAGCTTATTCTATGGATGTGTTTCTACAGATTGACTTACTAAATGAAAGTCAAACAAAATTCACGCCTTGCATTGCCATTACTTCATATTACATTCAAACAAATTTTATATTTTATGAACATTGGCTTTCAAAATATTCTCAATTTTATTTTTAGGTGTCCATGAAATGTGCAATTGCAACATTTATTGTCCAAATCTAATTACTCTGAAGTGAGGATTCGGTTAAGAGTCAACTTAGTCTGGAGTGCCACACACCCCAGACTGGATAAAGACAGTGCATTTCCTTCTCTGAAGGACATTGGTGAACCAGGTGAGTTGTTACCACAATCCAGAGTTTTGCACTTATCTCACTAAGTCTAGCTTTTTTAAAAAAAATCCACATATTTAAAATACTGTTGTTTAATTTATTTGCTCCTATGAAGGCCTCATAGGAAATAAAAATACTATGTTCACATGATGGAAAGTGGCAAGATCAAATAGAGAAATGAATTTCAATAATCAGTTAGTAGAAAATGTTAATGCAATGTATGTATTATTAAATTATTATATAGTTTTATTATTATATTAATCAGAGGAATTTGTTTTGTGGCTTTATAAAGTATGCATTGTGCAGTGAGAGTTAATATTTTAACTGCTTTTATCTGTTTATGATGTAGGGAAGTAGGGCTTCATTTACCACAGTGCCACATATGATCTTCGTAGCAACAGACTAGAGGTTTGGGATTGGCATCGTCTGAATTCTGATTGCACTCATGACGATAATTTATTTACTCTCCTAGTGCAGTAAGAAGCTGCAGCTCAGATTGTGCACCATTGTTTGTTGGCTGTTGGTAATTTTCAATTCTGGAACTTCTGAACTCTAGTGCAAAATGCTAAAGTGAAATTTTCATCTTTCTGGAGTTATAAAAGTCTAATAGCAAGGAGTATGGATAACATGGGCTATTTTTCCCTGCTACTTGGTAATTTTAGGAAAAAATCATGTCTCTAAATCAGGGAACACTGCTTCCTTAAAACTACTTCTTATAAATTGTAAATGTCTCTTGATTAATCAATACACAATAACAACTCCAAAAATTCAACAGGAGCTAGTATTAAGCTCATAACCTTTCTCTGTAAGACTATAAAGACATTATGGAAATTTATACAGCATTCAAAAATAAATGTCTCTCTGAGAGCAAGGTGAAGGCACATTGCAGAGTTGATGGAAATTTACTACACATCCATACCATGCTATGTCTGACCTTTCTGAGATGAGGATCGTTTGACAGTGACATGGATATAAAGAAAAAATGTTTCTCAGGATTCAAAATCTCAGAATTTAGAAAAAACTTTGATGCTTCGCCATACCTATGAATCCAAATAACAAACTCTAGGTAATTTTTTTAACATTTACTTAGGAATAATAACTAAAATCATTGTTTTCTTA
Organism: Pristis pectinata; assembly: GCF_009764475.1. Classification (NCBI taxonomy): domain Eukaryota; kingdom Metazoa; phylum Chordata; class Chondrichthyes; order Rhinopristiformes; family Pristidae; genus Pristis; species Pristis pectinata. Next base: position 26,322,239 of record NC_067417.1, read on the forward strand.
CATTTTTCTATAATAATGATAATATTTAACTGGGAAATAGGGCAATGGTTAATTTCATTGATCAACAGTGTTACTTTGTCCATGTTTTGAGTTTTTCTACCTTCAGGAAGATAACGTTACACAAACTTTTGCAGTCAACTAGAACTGATTGCAGTCCTTATTAACCATTCAAATATGACATTGGCGCTGAGTTAAAAAAATCTCATGTGTGCCTAAGCATCATGTTATCACATATTTGTCATTCTTTGTGTCCAATCAGAGTCCCAGCTGCACTTAGGAGAGGGATAATTCATTGTACTTGAGGACATTTCACATCTGCAGAATTAGATTGCAGTGTGGCTACACTTTTTTCTTTGCAAGGGTGAAGCATGCAGACAGGCTATAGGCAAAGGACATGACAAATGTTGGAGGAATAAGCACTGAGGAGGATGTACTGCAGCTCCAGAATAGATACCCTAAGAAAGTTGTAGGGACATGAACATATGAATTAGGAGCTGAAGCAGGTCTCTCAGATCCTCAAGGTTCATCATCATTCAGTAAAGTCATGGCTGATCTGATCATAACCTCAACTCAGCCTTTGTGCCTACTCCCAGTAAACCTTTACTTTCTTGTTTGAGAATTGATCTACCACTACATTAAAAATATTCAAAAGTTCTGCTTCCATCGCCCTTTGAAGAAGAGCATTCTAAAGACTCATGACCAACTGAGAGAAAAAAATTGCTTCACCCTTATCCTAAATTGATGATCCTTTATTTTCAAACAGTGACTCTTAGTTTGAGATTTTTGCGCATGAAGAAACATTCTTTCCACACCATCCTGTTACGACCCCTCAGGATCTTTCTTGTTTTGATTAAGTCACCTCTCACTCTTCTAAACTCCATGGATACAATCCTAGCCATTCCAATCCTTCCCAATAAGAGACAGGCTCATTCCAGGTAAGTGTCTAGTAAACCTTCTCTGAACTGCTTCCAATGCATTGACATCTATCCTTAAGTAAGGAGACCAATACTGTACACTGGATTCCAGATGTGATCTCACCATTGCACTATATAACTGAAGTATCACCTCTTGCTTTTGTATTCAGTTCCTGTAGAAATAAATGATAACATTCTGTTAACTTCCTTAATGACTTGCTGTACCTGCATACTAATGCTTGCAAAGCATACAGGAGAACATCCAGATCCCTCTGCATCTCCGAGCACTGCAATCTTCCACCATTCAGATAACATGCTGTCTTTTTATTTTTCCTGTCAAATTGGGCAATTTCACAGCTTCCCACTTTATATTTCATTTGTCAGATCCTTGCCATTCACTTAACCTATCCATATCCTATTGTAGCCTCCTTATTGTCCTCTTCACAACATACTTTCCTTCCTATCTTTGAGTCTTCAGCAAATTTAGACACCATCTCTTTGGTGTCTTCATTCAAATCATTTAGATAAATTGTAAAAGTTGAGGCTCTAGCATCAATCCCAGTGGCACTCAACTTGTTACATTTTGCCATTTAGAGCAAGACCCATTTATGCCTCGTGTTTCTACTTAGCCAGCCAATCTTCTATCCATGCCAATATGTTACCTTCTAAATCACGAGCTTTCATTTTCCATAATAACCCTTGATGTGGCACCTTATCAAATGCCTTTGATAAGTATAGTATGTCGCTCTCCTTGTATTCGCAGCATATCCTACTTCATCAAAGAACTCCAATAAATTAATCAAACATGATTTCACTTTCACAAAATCATGCTAATTTTGCCTGATTTCCTTGAATTTTGCTAAGAACTCTGGTAAGATGTATTTTAAAAATGTTTTGTATCATTTTCTTATGATAGATGTTAAGTTGATTGGCCTTTCGTGTTCCACTTCCTGTCTCCGTCTCTTTTTCAGTAAACGAGTTAATTATTTTCCAGTCCAATTAAACCTTCCCTTAATCCATGGAATTTAATTCTGGAAAATTTAAATCAGTATATCTACTATGGAGGAAGTCCACCAGGACCTGTAGACTTGTCAGCCCACAACTCCAACTAGTTGCTCAGTATCAGTTCCTTGGTAATTGTAATTTTCCTGAGTCCATCCCTCCCTTCCAATTTCTGGTTCACAGCTTTTTCTGTGACATTACTTGTGTCCTCTATAGTGAAGCATGACACAAGATACCCTGTTCAATTCTTCTGCTATTTCCTTGTCCCCAGACTCGCATACTATACCAACATTCAATGTATTTACTCTTTTCTTTTTTAAGTATTTATAGAAATTCTATCAGATTTTATAGTTACATCTTCTGACTTGTCACCAGTCTCTGTGCAGTTAAATCTTTAACTTTTATAGTTAACCAAGGGTGGCAGGGGGAGGGGGGATCCTTTCCTTGTAATTTTTCTTTCATGTTGGAATGTAATCTATGTATTCTGAAAGATCCTCTTAAATGTTTGCCACTGATTGACTGATCCCTCAAACCAAATTACAGTTCACTTTTTCCAACGAGGCTTTTAGGATATAAGAGATTAGCTCAGTGATTGTTTTTGAGCAAGATTAGGGATCATAAAGTTTTTTATTGGCTAAAGCATGGGGAGGGAAGCCCCTTTACCTCGATGACTGACTTCTACCTTGCAGCCCTGGAGATTGCAGTGGTGAGTGCAAAGCTCGCCCTCTTGGTTTCTTCATCATGCACAAACAATTTACCTTGAGTACGTTCCTCTTGCCCATCTTCTCTGTTTAGGAAGTCCAATCTTTATATACTAGCAAGATTATAGAAGATGCAGCAAATCAAAATAATTCTGGAAACCCCTGCTGGACTATTCTTATCGGTCACCACAACAGAATCCAGTCATTAATTCCACAATGATCGTGGCTGCATCCAAGGCTTCACTAAACTTGGTTTTGAGACTCTGTCATTGAATAATGAAAAGGGTTAGCCAAGTTTATCTCAGCTATCTGTAACCCCCTTTTTTCTCTCCTTACCTTTGACCCATCCCCCAGTGGATCTGCTCTCTCCTCCTCTCTCGCACCTCCTTATCACTGTCTCTTACCTGCATTTACCTATCACCACCTTGTGCCCACCTCCCCTCTTTTGTCCACCTATCACTGCTCTGCTCTTCCATCTTATATATTGGACTTCCCCTTTTCCTATCTTCAGTCCTGAAGAAGGGTCCTGACCTGAAACGCTGACCACCTGCTTTTCTCCATGGGCACTGCCTGGCTTGTTGAGTTCCTCCAGCATCATCGTGTTTTTTATCTTTACAAAAAATGTCCAAGGTAGTGTAGCGGTTAATGTAACGCTTTACAGCACCAGCGACCCGGGTTCAATTCCTGTTACTGTCTGTGAGGAGTTTGTATGTTCTCCCCGTGTCTGCATGGGTTTCCTCCAGGTGCTCCGGTTTCCTCCCACATTCCAAAAACGTATGGGTTAGGAAGTTGTAGGCATGTTATGTTGGCACTGGAAGTGTGGCGACATTTGCGGGCTGCCCCCAGTACACTCTACGCAAAAGATGAATTTCACTATGTGTTTCGATGTACATGTGACTAATAAAGATGTCTTATCTTATCTTATTGTCTGAGCAATATAGGTAGGTGTGCTGATTACTTGAGAGTCATTAAATCAGGGCCACTGTCTGAGTTACGTCATGAGGTGGCTGCACTCATTTGTTCTCATGATCAAATCTCATGATACCCGTGAAGGTCATGGGGCTTTCAGACTCATGACCTCTGTCACCAGGAGGACAAAGATGCACTGGAAGATCATCACCTGCTGGTTGCCTCCAAGTCATACTCAGTCCTGACTTGGAAATACATCTCCGGTCCTTCTTCATCATTGAGTTAAAATGCTGGAATTTCCTGCCCAACAGAAAGGAGTATCTGTGGGAGTATCTTCAGCACACAGATTGTAGTGATTCAGAAATAAGGTTCACCTCCATCTTATCAACCGGGTAATTGACGATAGGCAATAAACACTTGTCTCGCTAACAATATCTACATCCCATAAATTGAATTAAAAAAACCCCAGCAATTCGCACTTCTAGTGGGGAACCCAGTTTCATAAAGGAATGATAGGAGGAAAATCACGGCAGGCACTTTTGGGAGGAGTTTTAATATACCAATTTCTTTTGAATACATCATTCATGATAGTATCTCTCATTCACAACCTTCCCCTTATGTTTTATGTTGATAACCCCATGAAATAGCCATCCTATTTCTGCAAATGAATAGATTGAGTATGTTACTACTTGGAAATAATCATTGACTAGTTAGGTTTTATGCTCATTGACTGTGAATGAAAGAAGTGCAGCTCAAAAACTGCTGGTCTTCATGATAAGTAAACAAAAAGAAGAGCACAAAGCAAAAGGAAGCAGTTACTTTTTGTTCTTAGCTCTTCCCAGCAGATATGGAGAGAGGTGGAAGGTAGGGGTTCAGCAATGGGAGTTGCAAAGAAGCAAAATTCAGAAATAAGATTAAAATCATCAATAAAAACATCTGCCACTTCATTTAGCTGCTTTTACAGAAAACCCCTAGTGAATACCATGTTAAGATTGTGATATTAGTATCATAACCAACAAAATTAAATAGGTGCATGTGCTGAAAATTGCTTGAGAAGTAATTTTATTCAGATTTTAGTAAGAAAAACCAACAACTGATAGAGCATTACATTTTGCATAGACATGCACAACACCTGTAATTCTGTTAATGATGTGAAACTGTCACTTAATGATGAGAGCACAAACATAGAACTGATACTCATTTTCTCAATTATCATTCATTCACACATTATTGATGGGTAATAATAAGAAGATTTGTTTGTCAAAATAAAAAATAAAAGAATTCATTATAAAAATATAATAACAAAAATAAAAGAATAGAAATAAAACACAATGAAGAAACTCAGATAAAATTTTGCTTTTGATGTGAAACATTTTTTTGTTTTCTTTGTGAATAAGAATTCGGTGTTTTGATGATCCTGTATTAAATTCTCCATATAAATACACTGCCAACATCACTTTGTTACTAATGCACTTAACATTCTCAAAACATTAAAACATTTTAAAACCTCTATTAGATTTCTCTTTAACTCACTGGTTTCCTGTTAAAGAAAGCCTTAAGGTTTATTAAGCCCTTCTTTCTAATTAAAGCCTGATCTAGAAATCATTCTGGTGCATCTTTTCCAGAGCCTTTCTATCTTTCATAAAGTGGCATGCACCCTTCATGGTTTGCATGAATTCTACAATATTTGCTTGTTTTTATATATGTGTAAAGTTTCTGTTTGAACAAATGAAGGGATTCTGTGAAATTGTTCAGAATTTCTGAATTGATCCTCAAAATAATTTAGCAGTAGAAAAACATTCTCATCATACCTCAGTTAAAAACACCTTTATTAATAGGTTAACATATAAATTATCTCACATGCAATATGCAGAAGCACCTGCGCAATGATTTCTTTAAGAAGTTTGACAGACTTTTCACGTACTTTGCTATTGGCTCTGATTGGTATGCATCATTTTGTTTCTTTCATTAATGCTTGCTGCCACTCTGGATGCTAAGATGAACAATAGCAGGAGCCTGCAAAGATCAATACCAGATTGCTGATAGTGCCCATCCATTCGAAGAGTAGATTACGTGATAAATGGTGTGGTCCATATGTTTTGACATTTGTTGTTCATAGAGCCCAAACCAAACCTACACTGCTATGGGCCCATCATATGAAGTAGAGACAAAAAAAATCCCAGAACATTTCTTTTATTGCCATGCAATTGCATCTTCCAGCTTTTCAAGCAAGATGAATAATATTTCATTTATTAAAAACAATGTATCAAAAGCATGTTGGAAATTGCTGTAAGCTTTTATTTCATATGCACAGCACTGCTAATGAGCATATTTCTTGTTTTTGAGTGTTATAATTAAAGAAATGTAATTGCTAATATGGCTGCAGTAGTTACAAGCAATTTCATTCTTCATTTATTTTTGGCAGCTTAAACAAAAAAAAATCTAAAACGAATTCCCTCCACAGCAAAGTACCACAATTTTTTAAATGTGCAGAATTTAATTTAAACCAAGTATCAAAATATTCCTGTTGTGATCTCTATGTTTAATATTTATCAAGCTGTGCAATTGAAAAATAAGAAAATATAAATGATACTAAATAGCTGGTGTGTCATTTATAAAAATGTATTTAAAAGAATTGGATAACGCAGTGTGTTATACTTAGTGAAAAATCTCTATCAGTAGTTTCAAAATTAATTCTAAAAAAAAATTCTGCAAGGACTAGATCTACATATTAGTTTTTATTAACAAAGACCTGAAAATATTCTCCTATTGTTATGTTATTTAGACTACATCAGGAAACTGCAAGAAAGGTATAAAATGAATGCTCAACTATATTTATTCACATTACAAATGGAGATATATATTTTCCTGATACATAGGTGAATGATTTTATTTGTGTGCCAGGCAACTTACAATGATAGGGTTTATAATTTCACTACACGGAGTAAATCTTCACCTCTGGTGATAAAAGCAATCAACTTGCTTATTCCCATAAATGTATAATCCTGTCACTGTTTCTTCAGCAGCACCTCTGAATCCCTAAATCTACCACCTCTGCATCTGGAAGAATAAGGGTAGAAAATGAATAGCAACAAAAAGTATCCCTCCAATTCCTAACTTTTGGACAGATATAGCTATTCTTTGATTAATGTTAGATCGATATTCTAAAGCTCCCCCCCCCCCCCAATACCAATTTAACACCAATCCTAAGGCCACCAACAATTTGAGAAGATGGATTGTGATTACATTTCTAAGATATTCAGGATGGAAAATAAAGGTCAAAGTTTTCCATAAAGCCACATCTCAAGAGTAAATTAAAAGAAATCCCTTATGAAAAAAAAATTTGGTAGAGGAATTCATTCTTTGTCAAGAATACCCAGACTGATTATCTCAGCTTCTTGTTGCTTGTAGCTCATCCTGTGATGCCTCAATTTCCATTATCTATGTGATTCAAATTAGTTAAATACATGGCTAGATAGATGCCAATGCATTGTGCCTGCAATATGTACAGTGTTCAGGATGTTCTAAAGCAAGTCACTAAGTTTTCACTGACATTGCCTCCTGTTCCAGCAATTGATAATGTTATGATAATGTCATGTTGCATACATATACTAAATTGGATATATGTTTCATTACTGAGTCATCATAGCGTCATGGAATCATACAGCATGGAAGCAGGCTATTTGGCTCAATTCATCCATGTCAACCGGGGGCACCCTTCTGTATAAATCCCAGCTCCCAGCACTTGGTACATAGTCCTCTACACCTAAGCAATTCAAGTGCTCATCTAGACACTTCTTAAATGCTGTCAGCAATCCAGCTTCAACCATTCTCCCAGGCAGTGCATTCCAGGTACTTACCACTCCCTGGGTGAAGAACGTCTCCCTCATATCCCCTCCAGATCTCTTCCCCCTTATCCTAAATCTCTGTCCTCTAGTTTTATCTTCCTCTTAAATGGGGAAACTTTTCCTACAGTCTACCCTATTTATACCTCTTATAATTTAATATACTTCAATCATGTCCCCTCTTAACCTTCTCTGCTCCAGGGATAGCAGAGCTAGCTTTTCCTGTCTCTCCTCTTAACTGACCTGTTCCATCCTAATGAATCTCTTCACCCTCTCCAGTCCCATCACATCCTACCTATAGCATGGTGACCAGAACTGCAGGAGTACTGAAGCTGAGGTCTGACCAAGGTTTTATAAAGTTGGAGCAAAACCTCTTTATTCAACTCCCTGACTAATGAAGGCCATTATCACATATACCTTCCTAACCACGTTAACCACCTGCACTGCTACCTTCAAGGATCTATGGATTTTTACTCCAAGGTCCCTCAATACTCCCTAAGACCCTACCATTCATGGTGTATGTTCCAGCCTCATTAGTATTCTCAAAATGCATCACCTCATACTTGTCTTGTTTAAACTCCATCCACCATTTTTCAACCTATTTCACCAACATATCGCTATCTCTCTGCAGCCTAAGACTATCTTCCACACTATCAACAACTCTGTCAATCTTTGTGTCATCAGCAAACTTACTGATCATGCCTCTCACATCCACATCCAAGTCATTCATTTATATTACAAGCAGTAAGGGTTCCAGCACCAATCCTTGTGACAGGCATCCATTCACTAAAACAACCCTCTACCATCACCCTTTGTCTCCTATTGTCTAGCCAATTTTTGATCCAATTTGCCAACTTTCCCTGGATTCCATGGACTCTAACCACTTGAACCAGTCTCCCTTTACTGAAGTCCTTGTAAATCACGTCTGCTGTCCTGCCCTGCCCTCATTGATACACTTTGTTATCTCTTTAAAGAATTCACTCAAATTGGTTGGACAGGACCTGCCCTTGACAAAGTCATATTGGCGGTCTCTGATTAGTCCCTGCGTTTCCAAGTAATCATTAATCCTTCCCCTCAAAAATGTTTTCCTGTATCTTTCCTGCCACTGATGTTAGGCTCACAGGTCTAGAGTTACCAGGCTTTTCGCTGCTGCCTTTCTTGAAAAGAGGAGCCATGTTTGCTGCCCTCCATCATCTGGTACATCACTTGTGACCAGCAAATATTTGAAAACTTCGGCTCTAGCAATCTCTTTCCTTGCCTCCTATAGCAGCCTGGGATAAATCTTATTTTCTGAGAATTCCATATCTGACATAACACGGATGATCTTCACCGTAAAAGGTGCACTAGTTCAAGGAGACAGCTGCCATTATCTCAGTACAACCAGGAATGACCAGTAAATGCAAATTTGCAGCATAATCCATGCCCCAGTTTAAAGCAGTGAAAAGTGGACATTGGTGGGAGGAATACAATGCCCAGATGAAGTTTAATGATGATGATATCTTTATTAGTCACATGTACATCGAAACACACAGTGAAAAGCATCTTTTGCGTAGAGTGTTCTGGGGGCAGCCCACAAGTGTCACCATGCTTCTGGCGCCAACAATAACATGCCCACAACTTCCTAACCCCTACATCTTTGGAATGTGGGAGGAAACCCACGCAGACAAGGGGAGAACGTACAAACTCCTTACAGACAGCAGCTGGCATTGAACCTGGGTTGCTGGCACTGTAAAGCATTATGCTAACCACTACACTACCATGCCTGCCCAGATCTTAGCTGGAAAGCCATTAAGTACCTTAATTATGGATAATATTAGTGCTCTCAACTTAAGACAATTATAAGATAAGCTCCTGTTGAAGAAATACTTTTATGATGACAGTAAGGCACTTCTGTATTAATATTTACATGTTATGAGATATACATTGGAGCAGAATATACAATCTTTGCATTGAAATTGATGCAGTTTGAGTTAGATGAGAATATAAATTTTCACCTCATTTTCTGCAACCTACAGCAGAGGGTGCTGAAAGCTGAGATTCATTGATGCAATGTTATATTACTTTCTCTTAGCTTCAGAAATGCTGTGAAATGATAGCCTGGTCAGGAAGGTCACCACCTTGTGGTAAGTTTGATGTTATTGAACATGTGACTTTGTTTTTGAAGTGAGTGCATTGTTGGGCACCTGTGTATGATGGCCTTTATTAAAGGTAGTACTCCTTTATGTGATCAACCACCATACAGTATAAGTTCTGTTGAAATAATAACTGTCCACTGCTGTATTTGATAAATGTTTAAAAATATTGTGTTTGCAGAGATTATATTTTATATGCACAGCTAAAAGGTCAAATGACATTTGTGCATTCCGTATCCATTATTATCAGTTACAACTACTTTAAGCTTCCACGTTCTTTAGATCTGTAATGATTGTTTCCATACATTTCCTGTAATGATTGCACTTCCAGAAACACAGGGCCAGGATGTTGAACATAAAAGCTGCATAGTACTGAGGTCATTACCAAGAATTTCGAAGCTCAGCCACAGTCTTGGCCTTCCTGAGCAGGCATATGGGTAAAAGTTGTTTATAGTTACAGTTAATTTGCATGTTCTGTGTCCTCACTGATGGTTTCTCAATCAAGGAATAGTCCTCTCACTGTTGAAATGTTTTGAACGTTTTGAGTGATGAAGCAACAGAATGAAGGAAGGATCAGGGCTTGGACCTCTTTTGTTTGTTGTAGCTATAAATGGTTTGGAAGAAAATGTGGGTGGGCCGATTAGTAAGTTTGCAAATGACACAAAAATTGGTGGAGTTGTGGATAGTGAGGAAGGTTGTCAAAGGATTCAGCAGGATAGAGACCAGTTGGAAATGTGGGCAGAGAAGTGGCAGGTAGTGTTTAATCTATACAAGTATGTGGTGTTGCACTTTGGGAGGCCAAATGCAAGAGGAAAGTATACAGTAAAGGGCAGGACCTTCAGGAGCATTGATATACTGAGGGATCTTGTGGTGCAAGTCCATAGCTCCCTGGAAGCATCAACACAAATAAATAGGATGATAAGGAAGGCATACGGCATGCTCTCCTTCACTGGTCAGGGCACTGAGTATAAAAGTCAGGAAGTCATGCTGCAGCTATGTAAAACTTTGGTTAGGCCATATTTGGAGTATTGTGTGCATTGCCGCATTACAGGAAGGATGTGGAGGCTTTGGAGAGGGTGCAGAAGAGGTTCACCAAGATGTTGCCTGGATTAGAGAGTATTAGCTATAAGGAGAAGTTGAACAAACTTGGATTTTTGGAGGCTGAGAGGTGACCTGATTGAAGTATATATAATTATGAGAGGCATAGATATGATAGATGGTCAGAGTCTTTTTCCCAGAGTGGAAATGTCAAATACTAGAGGGCATAGTTTTAAGGTAAGAGGGGGAATGTTTAAAAGAGATTTACGTGGCAAGTTTTTTTACACAGAGAGTAGTAGGTTAGATAGACACATGAACAGGCAGGGTATGGAGGGTTGTAGACAATGTGCAGGCAGATGGGATTTGTTTAAATATACATCATAGTCAGCACAGACCTCATGGGCTGAAGGACCTGTCCCTGTGCTGTATGTTCTATGTTCTGTACTAAACACCTGAATGTTTACTTTTTGAAACTACTACTTAAAGGTACCCAGTATTCTCATTAAATATTATACTACTAAAAGATATGTGATAATAACTCAATAGCTCTAATGATTGAATATACACTGTGATCAAAAACCCTTTTTCAAGATTGCTTTGAAGTTGTTTTTAGGTATTTCTGTATACCATTTGCAAGTGACATTTTGGTTTGTGTAATTTTCTGCTTCTATTTGCTCTGAATATATAGTGGATAGGATTTTCAATCCGTCTTGTTATAAACTTAAATGGTTTGTTTCTAATCATTTGAATCTTAAAATAAGCATCCTTTGTATGTGGATAGTACTGGAAGTGCCATACTTATTGCCTTTACCAAGTTATTCTCAAAAGCTTTTGCAGCCTTTTCCTTGAATCACTGCAATTCCTGAAGTAATGTTGCTCCGACAATGATTTTTGGTCAGGAATTCCACCATGATACAAAAGCAGAAATGCTGGAACTAAGCCATTCAAGCAGCATCTGTGGACAGAGAAACCAGATGACGTTTTGGGACAGCAACCCTTCCTCAGAACTGGGGGGAGAGTGGAGACTTTACAGTTTTCAAAGCAGGGCTGGGGTGTGGGCAGAAGTGTGAGGTGTAAATCAAAAGTCCATATGGAGATAAGTTGAGACTGATTAGTGATAAGGAGCAAGAGCACTGACCATTACTAAGATATTTTAAAGAAATGGGGCAAGAAAGGGACATAAGCCTGATAATAGGAAATAATGGTCCTTATCGTTTGCTCTGTCTGATTTGGCTGAGTTTTCCAGCATTTCACATTCCAGCATCTACAGTTTTATTTTTTTCCCAGTTCAACCATGATGATGGAAAGGAGTTATGTTTCCAGGCTCTTGCCTTTCTCAATAGTGGAAACATAATTGAACAGTGGAGGCCTAATTGAAGTATTGAACTGTAGTGAGAAGTTGCATTCTATCTTGTAGATCCTAGCATTGACAATGAGGTGCATTGGTAGTGGAGGGGATGGATGTTTATTAATGGGAATATTGTTAAAGTAAAGTTGTTCCATTGTTCAAGAAAGGTAAAAGGGATAATCCCAGGAATTATAGACCAGTGAGTCTTACATCAGTGGTGGGCAAACTATTGGAGAAGATTCTTAGGGACAGGATTTATGAGCATTTGGAGAAGCATAGTCTTATTAGGGATAGTCAACATGGCTTTGTGAAGGGCAGGTTGTGCCAGACGAGCCTAAAAGAGTTTTTTGAGGAAATGACAAGACAAATTGGTGAAGGTAATGCAGTGGATGTGGTATATATGGATTTTAGCAAGGCGTTTGGCAAGGTTCCCCGTGGTAGGCTCATTCAGAAAGTTATGAGGTATGGGATCCATAGAAAATTGGCTGTGTGGATTTGTAATTGGCTTGCTCACAGAAGGCAGAGGGTGGTTGTAGAAGGGGAGTATTCACCCTGGAGTTTGGTGACTAGTGGTGACTGGGACCCCTGCTCCTTGTGATTTTTATAAATGATTTGGATGAGGAAGCAGATGGGTTAATAAGTTTGCAGATGACACGATAGTTGGTGGTGTAGTAGATAGTGAAGAAGGTTGCAACGGGATTTAGACAGGACGCAGAGCTGGTGGAGAAGTGGCAGATGGAGTTCAATCCGGAGAAGTGTGAAGTGATACACTTTGGAAGAACGAACTTGAAGGCCGAGTACATGGTTAATGGCAGGATTCTTAGCAGTGTGGAGGAACAGAGAGATCTTAGGGTCCAAGTACATAGATCCCTCAAAGTTGCCACACAAGTGGAGAGGGCGGTTAAGAAGGCGTATGGTGTGCTGGCCTTCATTAGCTGGGGGATTGAGTTCAAGAGCTGAGAGGTAATGTTGCGGCTCTATAAGACTCTGGTTAGAGCACACTTGGAATATTGTGTTCAGTTCTGGTCACCACATTATAGGAAGGACATGGAAGCTTTGGAGAAGGTACAGAGGAGATTTACAAAGATACTACCTGGGTTGGAGAGCATATTTTATGAGGAGAGGTTGAGCAAGTTAGGGCTTTTCTCTTTCACCAAGATGGCAATGGCCAATACTAGAGGTCACCCGTTTAAGGTGCATGGAGGAAAGTTCAGGGGAGATGTCAGAGATAGGTTTTTTTACACAGAGAATGGTGGGTGCCTGGAATGCATGGCCAGGGGTGGTGGTAGGGGCCGATATGATAGGGTAATTTAAGAGACTATTAGATAGGCACATGGACAAAATAAAAATAAAGGGTTATGGGAGGTGAAGTAGAGAGGGAGATAGATTGAATGGGGATAATGTTTATATAGGTTAGCATAACATTGTGGGTCGAAGGGCCCGTACTGTGCTGTACTGTTCTATGTTCTATGTTAAGCTACTCTGTTCTGGATGGTTTTGAACTCCTTTATTATTATGGGTGACTCATCCTGGAGAGTGACAAATGGAAAGACAAAGGGGTTAACCATTCTGCACAGAGTTTCTGCTCTTAGAGTCATGGAGTATTACAGCATGAAAACAGGCCCAACTCATCCATGGCACCAAGATGCCCATTTCAGCTAGTCCCATTTCCCTGCATTTGGCCTAAATCTTTCTAAACCTTTCTTATCATCTTATTGCCATGGTATTGATATAGAAAGACCAGATTGTCAATGGTCGGGCATCTGGTGCTGATAATGCTATTGCATGTGGGGAAATGCTGGGTTTCTCTTGCTTGGGGTGGTCATTTCTGAGGACTCACATGGAATAAACATTACCTGGCACTTTTCAGCACAAGCATGGTTATCAGTGTGATCCTGCTGCAGACCAGATATAGTTTCATTTTTTTTATTACAGCTGTTGTTATCTGATTTATATTGGACACCTTGCAATCCCTTCAACCCCAAGAAACGAAAAGGCGAAATGGGAGTACTTACGAAAGCAACATTTGAGGCATTTAGACAGGCACATGAACAGGCAGGGAATGAAAGGATATAGACTACTTGCAGGCAGATCTGCAGTTTAAATTGGCATCATGGTCGGTGCAGACATTGTGGGCTGAAGGGCCTGTTCCTGTGCTGTACTGTTCTATGTTCCATGAGTAACAATACACCAACAACTCTATTTGAATTGAACTGAAACGCTGTGAAAGCTAATACACTGTGTCACAGATTCTTCACATTCAGAGGAGGTAAGGTGTATCACCACAGCAGGGAGGAGATGAAGGGGAGAAATCCTCTGGCAAGTTAATATGTTGTGCTTTTCACTGCTTGCTTGTAAAGATTCACACGAGTATAATAGACTAATTCCTGTGGCAGTGTACTTGATTTGGGGACAATAATTGGGTGGACAAAGGCAGAATATGACCTTCAATTTTCTATCCACTTCCCTGCAAAGCTAATTTTCTGCCATGGTGTCGGATACAGTGGGAGCACAGTCACAGGTCCCTTCTTACTTCAGTTCCATCTCACCTACTGTTGAGCCCTAAAACTGGATCTAGAGGTGCTTGTTGTATTGAAATCAGATGCAAGTCCAGAGAACAAAACAACTGTTTTAAAAACTGCTCCCTTCATTAACAAACTACTACAGAGTCAATAGGAAAAGATATCACTTCCTCTGTGTGCAGCTTGTTTGCGACCAGCAGCAACCAATCAAGCAAGTGAATGCTCACATCCCTGGCAGCTGCCACAATTCCCACAACAGTGAAAGAAAGTAATTTCACAGATGGGGCTAATTCAATGTCAAGTCAATCCTGGTGTGTCATCAGAGGCATCTAAATAGAATTGTGTCTTTTCTAAAGATCTTGAGCCCAAAATTGTTTTGCTCTGGAGCTGTCAAAATAATGTAACATGGCCAGGGAAGAATTTGGGACAGAACTGATTTATGCCAAATCCACCCCCCAAATCTGTCCACCCCTGCTGATCTAATCTTCACAAGTAGTGTTCACAATGGCCTGCATGGCTCTGGTATTTAACATTTTTAAGGGCATTTGAAACCATTTTATAATTAATATTTCATCCAAATCTATAAAATCAATTTTATGACAGCAGACACCTATGCTAGTATAGTAGTGGATGAAATATGTCTTTTGTTGCTGGAGCCTTTAGAAGTATTGGCTGCAGGTTGTACTCACCTCCTTACTTTGGTTTTATTCAGCCAGCTGTTGCAGAGAAATGCATTCAGTTCTGCACAGAACTGCCAGCACTTCCCTGCATAAGTCCTAACAAGTTCTGGATTTCTGTGCATATGTGCACGAATGAGGAATTTCCAAAAGTGTTGGTAGCTATTCACTGGCGATTTCCTGACTGTGCTCTGATGCTGGAATCCAGTTGTGAAGTGTAAAGCTGCATTGGTATTGGGGAATCTGCTTGAATAATCTGTGCCATGTTAGAGCTGGTACAGAGAGTACGAAGGAGAATGGCTATGAAGGATTAATGTAAGTTCTAACATCTTTTAGATATTTTAAATTGCTTGGATGAATTTAAATTTGGAAGTGTTTTTTAAATAATTTTTAAAATATTTACGGGTTTGATTAATTTTTCTTCATTGTGGAATCATTTAGAATGTTTTCAGAAACATTCATGTATAGTGAGAGCTAAGTCAGGGGCCATAATTTAATTAGCAAAGTAATTTCAGAGTTTTTGTTTATGGAGCATATTCTGGCCCCATCCTTTCCTTCCATGCCGCATGATCAGAAGCCTTGCCACGTCACGTGCCCTCAATGCTGAGATTGCTTTTAAGCAACTTGGCGGCAGCCAATCCAAAGCAGGTAACTGCAATCCTTTACCTTGGTCAGTAGACCATAAGTTCCATGCCATTGATTGCAATGAAACTAATTGTGCCGAGGGAGAATGCAACCAGTGGCCATTTCACTTACCTACAATTAGTGCTGGTGACCAAATATAAGTAATTGTTCTGTATCATTTTTGTTTTTAATTTCGGACTTTCTCTCGTCCCTGAACCCATTTCTCTTGCAGCAAGGTATTTCAGCAAACTTCCAACTCCTACTGCTTGGTTGCTTTTTACAAAATGGTCTAACATATTCAGAAGTCCTTGAGCCTGTGAAGTGACACAGCAGGAGATATGACTGCAGGTGGAAGTCTCACAGAGTCATATCTACAGCAGTAGAACAGCATAAATAGGAATTCAGGATTCATTGTTCCAATTTCCAATTTACTCCCTGCTTGTTTGAAATGATAAAATCATTTGTCCAAGGGAATAGGAGAATTTCTTGTTGTACCATGGCTATGGCAAAACAGTGGACATTCTCATATTTGGTTAAGCAGGCACAGAAGAGCACAGTTGTCAACTGCGAATTATCTCGTTTTTCAGCAGACAGTGACAGGGCCTGTTACACTTACTGCCCTGTCCTGTCAGTAATTGCAACAATGCTTAACTCCCTGCCACACCCCCTATAATGCACCTGAATGTACCATAGCTTTGAGTTATGACACTGTTATGTTCTACTACACTTTCACCATCACTACTATTTCTGGAATGTCTTTTTGAGGCCAATGAGTTTCAGTTTTCACAAGGGAATTCTGAAATCCAAATGTAATATAATTGAGTTGAATTTACTAAGTCACATTGAAATATCAGGTATTGAATGATCTCTCGATCGAGGATATTTTATCATTTGTATGTTGTCAGCTTCTTTGAAGCCGTTACTCAGCTTTTCATTCAGCAACACAATTCAGTGTTATCAGCAAATTGGGGAGCTGGCCTTTGCGTGGAGTACAACTGATGTCTTCAACCATGATTCTTCAACCAGATCATTTCACATGCATGGATATTTGTGGGTTCTTTGTTTTGCAACCTCATTAAAGAATCAGAATTCATGAATAATATTTCAATAGCTCTTTGGTGCAATTATCTGGTTTTTGTTCTGGGACTGCACTTTTATCTTGGAAGTCACTTTCAGTGGGTGTAGAGAAGTTTCAGATGCTTTGGAGTTATTAAAAGGGAAAATGCTTGAATATTTTTTATACTGTGCTCTTATTCAGAATTACAAAATACAATACAATAATGTAGGCATACTTTTACTTCATATGGCAAAATTGTTCCTAAACATCTAAAAAAAAAGTTAATTATGTTTAATAAGCCATTGGAAAAAGGACTTCAAGTTAAATATGACAGCTTGACTACTGTGTACAGTTCCGGTCACCACATTACAGGAAAGGTGTGATTGCATTGGAGAGGATGCAGGGAGATTTATGAAGACATTGACAGGATGGGAAAATTGTAGCTGTGAGGAAAGACTAGATAAGCAAGAGCTGTTTCGTTTGGAACACAGAATGCTGAGGGGAGACTTCCTTAAGATATATAACATTATAAGGGACTAGATGGAGTAAATAGGAAAGACCTATTTCCCTCAACAGAATGGTTAAAAAGCAGAGAACATAGATTTAAAGTAATTAGAAAAAAATGAGGAAACATATTCTCAGCCAGAGGATGGTGGGGTTTGGAACTCACTGCCTGAAAGGCTGATAGAAGCAGAAACCCTCATCACATTTAAAAAGTAACTGGATGTGTACTTGAAGACTTGTGACCTGTTGCTGCCTGATATCTTTATACCGGAAGATGAGGATAAAGTAGATGGCTCTTTTTTGACTGGAATGGACATGATGTGATGACTGGCCTCCTTCAGATTTGTATATTTTCCATGATTTTATGATCTCTTTGAATAATGACCATCAGAAAAACAAGAATAGAAAAAACAGAATAGAAAAGGGGAATATAGAAATGCTTTTCCAATTTTACAAGAGTTCAACTAGTCATAAGAGGTTAGATGCAAAAACAGCAGCCAGAAAGCATTCAGGCATGAAAATTAACCAGGAGTTTTGAAGAAAAAGGGATAACTTATCCTTTGGGGTTTGATTGCACTGTTGCTTGGACAGATTGTAGAAAAAAATGTGGAAAGGATCCCACCTCAGTTTCAAAACCTGAAGGATTTTCTTGGCAATCAAATGAATAGCTGGAAAATTAGGCTAGTCTATTACTGGCGAGAGATCCTCCCTGCCGGCGATATCTAAGGCAATAAATACAAATACCTATTTTGTTATTGTTAAATCCTCAGCAAAATTAATTGGTAATATTTTGGATGGTACTTAAAACTGGTTACCGATCTCAGTGTAAACAATCCATGGAGTGCCCTGGAGTGTTGATGCAGTTTTTCAAAGTATTAAAACAAAAATCAGAATTCTAGTCTGTTAAATGCCACCCATGATTTCTTTTAAGTTGAAAAAGTAATTTAGCTTATGTACAATATTTCTCTGAAGGAAAACCTAACCTCTCAAGTCATATCTATGCCAAATTTTCTGGTCATATATTTGAAAATTTGCACATTTAGTCAAAACTAGACAGCAGGTTAAGCAGGTGAATGTTATTCCCAAAAGTTAATAAATAATTTTGGGTTCATATTTTTACTTCCATAATTCTTTCAATGGTTAGAATAACCTCTAAATAAAGGAAGCTGTTTTTCCTGTGGTGGTCTTTCCTATTGTACAAATTGTTGCTTATGTGTTTTAATTGACCAATCGAGGTAACTGTGTTTTAATCATAGAATCCAAATTTTGCACATAATGTGCGCCTGAGATATGGAATGTATGTGTGTTAAAAGATTACAGTATCTCTATTTGTTATCATGTTACAAAAACAGAATGGGATACTTCCATTAATCAAGTCTAAAAGAGAACCGTAATTTACTTTACATAAGCATAATTGGTTCTGTTATTGAAAACCTTAAGTTCTTGGCTGAGGACTTTTGTCTACTATTTGACATCAGGTTTTAGATATTATGGGGTTATTTCTGAATCTTGTCAGTACTTCTGGCAATTATTTTTTTCATTGAATTGCAGCTCTAGTCAAATTGGATTAATTTCATTGAGAAACTGTAGTTCTATAGTAATAGTTTATTGTGTAAAAAAGCGGACATGGTTGTACAAATTGACAAGCTCAAAAGATTCCACTAGCAATACTTGAATCTGCTGCTTCCTTTCATCAAGGAATGTCAGCAAAGTTGATTAATTTATCAATTAATTTTTTTTTCATGGTGATCATGATTTCATTGTACCATGTTCCTCCTGTGTATTGATACTTTGAATGCACCAGCATAGAAAAACAATGATGGTTTCTCAGTTTGGCAAATCAAATTTCAGCAACTGTGCTGTATTCAGACTTCAGAACACTTAGCCATTATAAAAAGGTTTCACGTAAGCCAAGAATTCTATCCTGTGGATAACATAATCTACTTCTGGAATAGCCTATAGAAATCCAAAAACATATGTTAAATCTTTAAGAAATAGTACTTATGCAGAGAATGTTCATTATTTCTTCTGGCAAACCAACTAGCAAGGATTTCTAAAATGAGAATGTTGAAGACTATTTGTACTTTTGTTCACTTATAAATCAATTGCTGGAAATTTACATCAATTTTGTCTTTCTAAGTAGTTTGTGATCTTGCCATTCAAACATCAAAAGCAATTCCGATATATTCTGCTTGACTTTCGATATTATAGCTCAAAATTAATGGGAAAGTAAAGGAAGGACATAATTAGACTATGTAATCGGTTCTAATTCACCAATTTATAGAGGAGTTATCACAAGAAATCCAAAGTATAATCATGCGTAACCTGATGGTTGCAATGTAAATCATGCTTTGTTGGCCTAAAGGCATCACAGTCTGGTTGTTCTGTTTTACCTGTATAATGTCATACAAAGTGTCTCAGGTGCCAGGACTTGCCTTTGATGTCTGCATGTCTCCTGTCAGTAGCAGTTGGGAGTAAGACAGAGATGGCATGACCACTGGGCTCATCTAGCTATGAGGGTCAGCTTTCAAGGACAATCAGTGTGGTAGCGATGTGGCAGTGATGAGTTGTCAAGTGAGTTTGCTGTAAATGTCCTGTCATTTTAGATGAAGGAGATGTTACATGGCCCAGATCTGACTGGATTACAGTCAAGCTGAAGAATTGTGTTTCTGAACAGAAAACCTTTATAAACTTAGGTTCAAAGCTGCCCTTTTGTTAATAACATTCTGTTGATATTTTACTGTTTATTTAAAATTTATTTGACATCAATGAACACTGACATTTTCCCATTGTGCTTTTTAGTCTCTATTTAATATTTAGCACATTGTTGGTTATGCAAATCCAACAATTGTGTCAAATCAGTGTTAAATTTTCATGCAACAATAGAATTTTATACACAAAAATGTTGATCTTAAGGAGAAGCTATTTACTCTATTTGTAACCTTCTGAGGAGTGGTTGTTTTTTATGAATGATAGGTGGGATGAGGGAAATGATAAAGAAGTATGAGGAAATTCCAATAGACCAAATAAATAATATAACAATGAAAAGAAGCAGAGAAGAATACTTGGAATGATAATCAGTGCCGGTTCTGAGAGAGTGCCGAATTGTTGAGGTATTCTCTTTTAGGTGTGACTTTAAACAACTACTCTGTTTGTTCTATCGAATGAACATGAAAGCTTTCATGACACATTCAAAGAAGAACAGAAAAAACTGGTGAATAATCACCCCTCAACCATTGCCACTGAAAACAAATTAGTTGTTCAATTATCTTGTTTCTGTTTGTGGGATCACATTATGGTCAAATTAGCTTAAATGGGATTAAAAAAAATCTAACTTTTACTCTATCAGCATGAAATTTAAATACATGCTTGGTTTTGTTATTTTCTAATCACATGAGTACCAGATGGTAGCTAGCAAACTCTATGAATCTTAGTGACTTTGTCTTACAGCAATTCCTATATTCTGATGTCACATGAATGCATAAGTTCACTTCTCCACTGAAACTACAAATTCTTACAAACATACAAAAATGACCAATAAGGAAAGAACTGCAGGTTTATGTAGCCTGCTCCATAGATTATATACAGGCCCTGGGTTATGTAAAGGTTCTGTTCGTAGGCACTGTTCAGAAGTTGATTTCTCCCCAAGTCAGAAACGTCTGTTTTCTACAGCTACCCATATCGTATTGCTCTGCATACACTTGTTATAATTCTTTTATTTCACTCAATAATCACCCTAACACTACCTATAATAAAACTAACGGAATATATACTACATCCAGTTATTAATGAATATCACCAGCTTGAAAAATTCTTTAAAAATATATGGGAGAATTTGCGTAAAGTCAGATTTCCATAAATCAGGTCATATGTAACCCGGGGTGTCCCTGTATATCCTTCAATTTTTGTAAGGCCATTGGTCTCCTAGAAGGAAGGTAAGAGCAGATTAAAAGCAGGGCAAAATGGCAAAAAAAATTGTAAAATTCCTTACCAGTCTTAGGAAAAATGTTGATAACTTTACATGGGGTCAAGTGGTGATTGGAAAAAAATTCATAATCAATTGTCATAATTAAGTTCCTCCAACTCCTTAGTAATTCTTGTTGCTTATGCCCTTAAACCTACATTAATGGTAGAATTCTTCCTAGCACTGCAGTGATTAGAACTGTACATGGTATTCTAAAGGAAGACGCACCAATAATTTATAATGTGGCAAGACTGGTTCTTTTTCAGTTCAAAGTTGTTCTTTTAAGACACAGCAGCATCAGTTTTGCTTTAGTCACTGTCACTAAGCAGCATAGTGTTAGCTTCATTTTATTGTCCATCATGACCTTTGGATCTCATTATTTTTTCATGCACATTACTTTCTTTATATTTGTACAACTGTTCTTCCTTGGAATTTTTGGCCCCATATGAAGCATATATATTTAACAAGTATTTAATGAAGTATTATCTGAGTTGAGGTTCCTGCCCCAGGACTGACTACGTCTACTGCATGTATATGTGCTGTATGACTCTATGACTCTATAACCTTACTTCCTTTTCTCAGGCAATTTCTCATTGTTGAAGTTCACTCCAGTTCTGTGGGTTCTCTGGAGGCTGATGGGGATCTGCAGATGGAGATGCTTGACTGATGGGGAGCTTGTGAAACAATTTTCTTCTTTGGCCATTTTTTGTTTGGCCTCTATGCGTTCCCATCATTTAGGCTCAAGATGATTTTATGATGTAAGACTGGGAGGGAATTTTATGATATGGATGCTATATTTTATCCAGGAGACTATGACACCATTCTTAAAGTGCTTTCTTTGCTCTCCTTGAAATCAATTATAAAATGGCAATAGAGACTCAAGAGACTGCAGATGCTGGAGTAACAAATAACCTACTGGAGGAACTCAGTGGATTGAGATCCTGTTCTGATGCAGGGTTTCGACATGAAACGTCGACTATTCCTTTCCTCCCACAGATACTGCTCGACTGGCTGAGCTCCTCCAGCAGATTGTTTGTTGTATAAAATAGCAATGGCTCATTTTCAGATAAAAATTGTTCCTGATTAGTTTTATCTGCCATGAAGCAAACTTGTGTTAGCTTAGTTTTATTGACTGTCATGACCACCAGATCTCATTAATTTCCCATACACATTCCTTTTTTTCCATTTACACAACAGTTCCTCCCTGGAATTTTTGGCTTAGGCATGGAGGATGCAAATGATCAAAGTATTAAATCAAATCTTGTCCAAGCTGTATTTTTTAATATCTTAATTTGGATTATTGAAGAAAATAATTATATTATAGTTTTTATTTAAAATCGCCTTTGGTCAGAGACCTGCAACACAATAAATGATCTGCCAGGTGTACTGTAGTTTAGTGTTTAGGACAGAACATTTTGGTTTCCTTGTTTAACATTCTTCTTGAAATTATCACATGAGATAATGTGGAAGGAGATAACTTAGGCTGTTAGCTATTCAACAGAACTATCCAATTGATCCTTTCTTTTCTCTTGCCTCATAGACTTCCAGTTTCTTTTCCCCTTCATATACCTATTCAATTTTCTTTTGAATCTTACAGTTGACCATGTTTACACTGATGTTTGAGGCAATGAATTCCAATGTACAATAGCTCATCCTGTAAAAAAAATTAACTCATGTTGCCTTTGGTTCTTTTGCCAATTATTTTAAATCAGTACCCCCAGTTACCATCTGCTCCTGAAATCACTTCTCTGATTTATTCCATCAAAATTATTTTGAGCACGCCTACCAATACACAAGATGTGAATCCTTAGTTGGTAGCATTAAACATGCTCCATAATCATATTAGTGCACTGTACTCAGTGAAATTAACATTACAGTCGAAGTATTACGCACTTATAGTATAATACAGTACATTTATGAATTTTATGCGAGTATTTCTTTTTAACCTTATCAATTTTAAAAAGAATGATCCTAACTTTTCTCATTATTCCACACAACTGAAGTACCTCATTCCTGATACTATTCTAAAAAACCTTTTGCACCTTCTCCACTGCCTTGGCAGCACTCCAAATGAGTCTAGAACTGAACTGAATGGTCCTGAACTCACTACAGCTTTGCTTTTGAAATCTGTTCCTTTAGTAATAAAGCCAAGAATTCCATATAATGTTTCATGGCTTCTCAACTTGTCCTGCCATCTCAAAGATTTGTGTACACTCAAACCAGATCACTCTGTTCTTGCATTCTTTAAACTTGTATCATTTATTTCACAACTTCTGTTCGCTAGGAATACTGCTTACTTCTCTGCATTAAGTTGATCTGCCTTTTTAACTCTATTTTTCATGTCTTCCTGGTCTATTACCTTCCTCTTCATTTTTATGACAAGCATATTGTCTGCCTACTAACCCCTGATGAATACCATTGTATTTTCCCCAGATCTTTTTTTTCCTTTTCTAGTTTGGCATCCATGCTTCCAGTGCCTCTTTGATCCCATCTGCCTCGATTTAGCTAGCAAGGCTATTATTTGGAACTTTGTCAATTATTATTTCCTCGAAAAAAGTACATAACTGACATATCATTTACGTTACCCTTATCAACTTTTAAAGAACTCAGTCAAATCCATATCACCTTTCAGTTATTGGTTTGTATTTTTCCAAATTTCTATTAATTTTTCTCCTAATTTCAAGTTGAAAGGACTAGAATATAAAAGCAAGGATGGACTGCTGAGGCTTTATAAGGCATTGGTCAGACTCCATTTAGAATATTGTGAGCAATTTTGGGCCCCATATCTAAGGAAAGATGTGCTGGCCCTGGACAGGGTCCAGAGGAGGTTCATAAGAATGATCCCAGGAATGAAAGGCTTAACATATGAGGAGCGTTTGATGTCCCTGGGCCTGTACTCAATGTAGTTCAGAAGGATGAGGGGGAGATTGCATTGAAACCTACCAGATACTGTAAGGCCTGGATGGAGTGGATGTAGAGAGGGTGTTTCAATTAGTAGGAGAGTCTAGGATCTGAGGGCACAGCCTCAGAATAAAGGGATGTCCCTTTAAAACTGAGATGAGGAGGAATTTCTTCAGCCAGAAGATGATGAATCGGTGGAATTTGTTGCCACAGATGGCTGAGGGCTGTGGAGGCCAAGTCATTGGGTCTGTTTAAGGCATAGATTGATAGATTCTTGATTGGTAAGGGGTTAAGGGTTACAGAGAGAAGGCGGGAGAATGAGGTTGAAAAAAAATCAGACATGATTGAATAGCGGAGCAGCCTCAATGGGCTGAGGGGCCTAATTCTATGTCTAATTTTTATTAAACTGAATGTTCTGTAGTTTTTGGGATTTATCCTTCTCCCATATTTAAACAGATATGCACCACTTACAGTCCTCCAACCCAATGGCACCTTCTCTATTAACAAAAAGGAATGCACAGTTGTGCCCATAGCCTCTGCTATTTCCACAATTACTTCCTTTAGTAATGAAGGATCCAAAACATCTATCTCGCTTACTTTTAGGACTGCCCATTTTCTGAATACTTTTCTCTTTGCCTCTTTTTATCCTAACTGATATTTATCTGGTCACCTCCTTTGCTGTCACAATGATAGCATCCACTTGCTTAGTGAAGTCAAATACTTCAACAAGACAAAGCTTCCCAATTGACTCCACCCATTCACCAAGTATGAGTTTATAAAGTACTTCTGGCTTCTCTTTTATGTTGGATCTCAATATTTTTTCGTGCTGTCTCCTTGGCCCTCTTGTTCCCATTTTTCAGATCTCTGTACTTTCTTTGTTCAGCTTAGACGTAAACTCATCTGTATCTACCATATCATTTTCACTCTTTTCCATATTTTAACTGAAAAGATGTAAAGACCTTCAGAAACCAACTCCGTCAACATTTTCCATTACTGCTGTAAAGTTTTCCCTGGAGAATGTGTGAAAGTGACCACTTCCTCAATATTTTTCTTTCTTTCATTGTAGTGAAGGTGACCAACTTACTACCATTTGTTGCCACTCTTTTACCACATTGGCAAAATCATGAACCACATAAAGAAGCGTGAAGTACAGAGGCCATACTCTACTGGTCTGAGGTACTATTTATTTCAGGAACTGAAGCAATGACATTCAAAATAGCATCTTACATCACATGTTCCATTTTTTAAATCTGTGTTGTTTCATGCTCCTGCTTTAATGATTTTTCTCACCCAGTAGCACGAATCAAATCCATTTATTTTCCAAGATAAACAATTATAGTGCAAAAAACATATATTGGAAAGATACTGGTATGAATGGACACAATATCTGTGCAACTCAAGAGTTAGAAAATTCAAACTCACACCAGTAATTATTCTTAGTCGTTGTACATGTAATGGAAACTAAACACACCTATACTAAAGGGTTAGAAATATTAGATGAAATTGTCCAGTTTTACATTTATTTGAAGTGTTTTCTACAACATTCTCTTAATATATTAAATATAATTCACTCATTGACAGAACTATATGGTTCACACACAAAATGTTTATGCCATACAATTCAATAATATTTCTTCAATAATTTCTTCATCCCAGAAGTGGACTGGCTTGTTGTTAAGGATTAAAATGAAAATTTATAAAAGAATGCCATACACATTCTCTCTGGCTACTCAGCAGTGACAATGGGATAGAATATACTGTATCTACCTGCTAGTAAGGGACATGCATTTTACAACTAGTGGTAAACACTCATTGTTGCTCAGAAGACTAGAAGGTCAGCAATGTTATTGCACTGGAAACCATACACTAAAATGACAATGCATAGGGCAAAATTGCCAATTCTTTTCAGTGTCATTCAGACAGGAATTTTATGTGTTCATCTTATTCAGTAATTTGTGCTTTGAAGTAGTGCCAGTTGCGCTGGTTTTTGTATTAACTTACAATAATGTGGAATGATTTTTGGAATAGAGAAACAAAGGACTGCAGATGCTGGAATCTAGATGAAAAACAATATGATGCTGGAAGAACTCAGCAGGCCAGGCAGCATCCATGGAGAAAAGCAGGCAGTCAACATTTCGGGCAGGACCCTTCTTCAGGACTGAAGATAGGAAAAGGGGAAGCCCAATATATAGGAGGGAAAAGCAGAGCAGTGATAGGTGGACAAAAAAGGGGAGGCGGGGCAGGCGCAAGGTGGTGATAGGTAGATGCAGGTAAGAGATAGTGATAGGCAGGTGCGGGGGAGGATAGGAGAGTAGATCCACTGAGGGATGGGTCAAAGGTAAGAAGGAGAGTAGAAAAAAGAGAGAGAGACTAGGAAAGGGAAAAACAGAAGAGGCATGGTGGGTGTGTGTGGGGGTGTGGGGGTTACTTAAAGTGGGAGAATTCAATGTTCATGCTGTTAGGCTGCAAGGCTCCAAGACAGAAAATGAGGTGCTGTTCCTCCAGTTTGTGCTTGGATTTCTCCTGGCAGTGGAGGAGGCCGAGGACTGACATATCTGTGGTAGTGTGGGAGGGGGAGTTGAAGTGACTGGCAGCGGAGAGATGCAGATTGCGATTATGGACAGAGCACAGATGTTCTGCGAAACAGTCACCTAGTCTGTGATTGGTCTCGCCAATGTCGAGGAGGCCACACTTGGAGCACCGAATGCAGTAGACGATATTAAGGGAAGTGCAGGTAAATCTCTGTCTCACCTGAAAGGACTGTTTGGGTCCCTGGATGGAGGTGGTGGAGGTGGTGTAGGGGCAGGTGTTGCACCTATTGTGGAGGCAGTGGAAAGTCCCCGGAGTGGAACTTTGCACCCATGGTGGGTTGGAGTCTTGTGCATTTGCTGATAGTAACCTGTGCTAATTAAAGTCATGCGTACACTTCTTAAAACTGAGGTGCTCACTGACTGAAACTGTTGCTGAAAATAATTTTACAGCATGGACTGGATGTAGAGTAACCATGTAAACCAGGCACAATACAGATTTGATTTCTTGTATGTCGCCCACTCTGTTGGATATTTACAGACCACTGTGGCAATAAGGATTGACATTATCCCTGTGTGCAGAAGGTTTTGTATATTTATCATATTACATCCCAGTGTTATATAAGATGCACCATAATGTGTCAATCATGAATCATGAATAAATATGTGCATGAATGGGCACCTAAAGAGAATTTAGCATCATATGCTGTGCAGTTGAAATTCTAGACCTTGCTCTTTTATGAATGCATAAGAATTATACTGCATATAAAACAATACACTTTTGTATTATCGGCCCAAATCACATGTGAGATGGTCAGATTCTCCAGTAGGCCCCTGCGCTGTTCCCTTTAACACACTCAACCTTTTCGGCCACGTGGCTCCTGATGTCCTTGAAGTTTTACCACTGCACTGCCAGGGAACAGTCCGCTCAAACTGACCAGGACCTGGATGGTAGAACCTGCTTGTGCGATATCATTTCAGTCAAATTGGTTTAAAATAGGATTTAAAAAAAACAAATTTTGCTCTCTCAAATTTTACTGTTTTTATTGTTGGTTGTTTTCTTATCACATGATTACCAGTTGATTGCTGGCAAACTGAATAAATCTTGTTTCCTTTGTCTTACAGAAATTTCTATGTTCCTACATCACATAAATACATTAGTTCATTTCTCCACTGAAAGCTGTGAGACCAAAAACACAATAATGACTGATAAGACAAGATGCAGCCTGATCCACCCAACTTTATAACTATCAAAATGTAAGGTACACTCCCTACAAACCTACAGCCTGTTAGTCTCCTTAAAGGAGAGAAAGATTAGGCAAAGAATTTTAAAAAAGGCAAGTTGGCAAAAGAAAGTCTGTAAAGTTCCTTTTCAGTCTTAAGAAAAAAAATGATAATCTAAGGTGGAAGGAGGACAGGTGCTCTGGTGGTTGGAGAGCAATTTACATAATCATTTGTCATAATTCAATACCTCCATCTCCTCAGTCATTCTTGTTGCTTATTTCTGTAAACTTACAATAGTTGCAGAATTTCTTCTTGGAGTGATTAGAATTATGCATGGTATTCTTGGTGCAGCTACACCAATAATTTATAATATGGCAGACTAGTTTGATTTCAGTTCGAAACTGTTCTGGCAACAGCAGGTTTACTTCATTCACAGTTAAGCAGCAATTTGTTAGCTTCATTATATTGTCTATCATGACCCCTGGATCTCATAAATTTTCATACACATTATTTTCTTTCTATGTATATAATAATTCCTCCATGGAATTTGCAAAGGATATATAGAACCCAATTAACAAAGTGTTGTCCCTGACCCTGGGACTGCCCTCTTCCACTTATATTTCTTCTCAGGCAGTTCCCTGGGGTCATGGTTGAATTGCTTCCACTCCAGTTCTATGTTTTTTGAGGATTGTCCTCTCCTCCCACTCCTGCTCCTTCTCCTCTTTCTGCGTTTTCCTCATCTTCTCATTGCCATCATTACCATTGTTGACTTGTTTCCACTCCACTTCTGAGAAGGCTGATCAGACCTATGGAGGAACCTCAGTCCCTATTACGAGCTGCTTTGTCTGGTGGGTAGCTTGAGAATTGGTGCACTCCCGTCATTTTCACTGGGCCTCTATGTATTCCCATCATGGAGACTTGAGGTGCTCAGTGATTTCCTGAATGCCCCTTCACCATTTTTAGCTGTTGATGTGGATGTTACATTTTATCAGGGAGCCTTTGAAAATATTCTTGAAGTGTTTTCTCTGTCCTCCTTGAAAGCACTTGCAATGACAGAGATTGGAGTAGTGTGCCTGTTTGAGCAATCTGGAATCAGGTGTGCTCATCTTGTGGCCCAGTCATTGGAGCTGGCTGAGCATAATTAGAGTCTCAATGCTGGGGATATTGGTCTGGCGGAGAATTCTGACATTGGTTTGTTCATCCTGTCAATGAATTTGGAGGAATTTCTGAAGATAGTGTTGTGCTTTGAAGTGCTTGCTGTGGGTAACCCAAGTCTCTGACGTGTACCAGAGGGCAGTTGGTCACTGGTGTCCAGTACACCATGAGCTTTGTGTAAGGTATTGATCTTGAAACATTTGTTTCGTTAGATGGCTGAAGGCAATGCTGGAGCACTGAAGGCAATGATGAAGTTTGTCAGTAAATGTCTACTTTCACTGAGAGGTGGCTCCTGAGGTACAGAAAGTGACCCATGTTTTATTGTAGGGAGCTGATGTTGTGCAGCAGAGGTAGGTTGGTCAAAGCTCAGCATTCTGATGGCCTCCTGACACCTTCTGCCATGAGTGGAGTTTTCAATTGTTTCTGTGTATCTCTTTGATGACCAGCAGGGAGACAATGGGCTGAATAGCCTCTCGTGTTGTAAATTTTCTATGATTCTGCAGAAAAGTAGTTTAAAAGTATTATAAATATAAAAACATCAGTTAAATCAGTTTAAACTATTGTAAATGAATTAAAAAAAAGCCACCAGGAAAGTGGCATTGAGGTAGAAGATCAGTCATGATCCTATTGGATGATGGAGTAGACGTGGGGAGTTGAATTACTGCTCTGGCTGTATTTTATCTTCTTATATGTTCTACACATGCTGTGGAAATAGATAGGGATGATATCAAAAGAAATCTATGCAGCTTAATGAACTCACTTAACGTGTCCAATAAATGCAGAGCACCAATCTCGCCATGGAAGTCAAGGTCATGTTGACCTAATGTCCTTGCTATGGGATCTTTACAAGTGGCTGTCACAGATATCTTCCATGGCCGTCAGATTTGTGCCCACCATTGCATCAGAGAGTCTACCCACACATAGTATTCATGCAGAGATGATTTAACCTAGTTTGTTTTCAGCGAGGAACAGGCAGCATCTTGGACATTGAGACCTGCCAGCACTGCTGGCTTCTCACAAGTGCAGGCGGACATTGACTTAAGCACCTATGCCCATTTTTGAACAGGAAAGGTTTCATCTCCCTCAATTCTGTGGATCATGGATGGTTTTCCTGATGGTGAAAGTCATGTTCCAGGATGCACAAATGTCTGTCCTTGGGAAGACAGAAGTTGTCCAAGGTTACGACAGGATATTGATCAACTGGGAAAGTGGGCAAAGGAATGGCAGATGGAATTTAACTTTGACTAGTGCAAAGTAATGCTTTTTGGGAAGTTAAACCCGGGCAGGACATACACAGTGAATGGCAGGGCCTTGGAAGTGTTGTTGAACGGAGACACCTTGGGGTACTGGTACGTAGCTTCCTGAAAGTAGTGATTCAGGTAGACAGGGTGGTGAAGAAGGCATATGGCATGCTTGCCTTCATCAGCCTAGGCATTATGTACATGGGTTGGATAGGCTGAGTCTGTTTTCCATGGAGCAAAGGAGGCTGAGAGGTGACATGATAGAGGTATAAAATTATGAGAGGCGTAGAGAGCCAGAGTCTGTTTCCCATGGTAGAGGTGTCTAAAACATAGGATTAAGGTGAGAGGGAGGAGATTTAAAGGGGTTCTGAGCAGTAAATATTTCATCTAAAGAGTAGCTGGCATCTGGAATGAGCTGACAGAGGAAGCGGTGGAGGCAGGAACAGTAATAACATTTGATAGGCATCTGGACAGATACTTGAGTGAGCAGGCCATAGAGGGATATAGAATTAATGCAGGCAAGTGGGATTAATGTAGGCAGGCATGATGGTCAGCATAGATGTGATGGGCCAAAGGGCCTATTTCTATGCTGTACGACTCTATGACCCTATGCCATTCATTTGCCATAGCCTGCACTGACCAGAGGGATGGTTCTTGGGACAAAGGTTACCCGATACTTCCCTGGCTCCTGGCATCAATTTGCTGTTGAGGATTGCTGCAATGAGAACTATGGAAGTACCAGAATTGTTTGGAAAATGTCACCGGTTTTCCAAAAATGTGATCCTGTTGTCTGCATCACCTGAGTATCCTCTGCTGATGGCAGAAGGTGCAGAGGCCTCATCACTGAAATGTTTGCTGCACAGCTATCCAAACGTTGAAGGATGTGGCAAAGTCCCATTAGGATACCGTAATCCTTCAGCTGAGCAGAGAAAGGAGGCATTGACTACATGGCTACAGGAGACTCCCTGTTGGACAGTTTGCCAAATCATGGTCCCCAATCCAGGCAGAATGACCCCCTCCACATTCCAATCCTTCCCATTAACATTGTTCATCAGTAATCAACCAAGAAATCCCAGATGGCACATAATGATAACTCACATCCTTCTTAGCAGGACCACCTGCACTGATGAAAAGACATCAATGAAACATCTGTTATTCTGAATGAAAAAAATATGTTCACTGTTTTGTTTGAATTGTAACTAGGAGGAACCAGTGGATGCGGTGAATTTGGACTTTCAGAAGGCCTTTCACAATGTGCCACTCAAGCGATTATTAATCAAAATTAGAGGGCATGGTTTTGGGGCAATATATTGTCATGACTTCAATTTTGACAGGGTGAGGACAGACAATCGGAATAAAAAGGTCATTTTTGTTCAGTGATACAAAGCTGGGTGGCAGTGGGGAGCATGCAGATGGGTTTCAGGTGGGTCTAAAGGGGCTAAGTAAATGGGCGAGGACATGGTAGATAGAATATAAGGGAATTTGAATACAAGAGTAGAGATGCCATGCTCCATTTTTTTAGGTGGCTCTTGGGATCAAGGATGACTTGCTTCCATTCCAGTTATGGAACTCGTCCATGCCAAATAAGATGTCTGTCTAAGCTGGTCCATTTTGCCTGCCTTTGCCTCATATCCCTCTAACCTTTCCCTATCTAGTTGTGTGGGTTCTGAGGTGACTGGTAAGAAGTCAATGTGGGACTTGCAGACTCTACCACAGGTTGGGGAGGAGGTACTTAGTGGGGCAGGGAGGTGGGTATTTTGGGAGGTGGTCAATCCTTCCACCATTTTTCCTGGACTTTTAGCGCTCCTGATGTGTGGATTCAAGGTTCAGTGCTATCCTGAATGCTCCATTTCCAGTTTCCAGGGATTTCCCAGGAGTTGGTTGGAATGTTGTCTATTTTGAAGAAGGTTTAGTGATTACACTTGTATATATCGCACTGTCCACCTGGTGATCTCTTGTTGTGACAGCATTCAGAATAGAGTGTCTCTTTCAGGAAACTAGTGTTGGGTAAAAACTAATAAAGTTATCTTGACCACTGCATCTTCCTGAGTGGAGCTGTTGACTAAGGAGATATAGAGTTTAGGAGTAGATTAGTGGTGGGGAAAGAGGAAGAGGTAGGAGGGAGACATCAACAGATAAATAGTATGGCATCTGGAAAGGCATATTAACCAGATGATGCATTGAGACTCATTGAATGTTTTGCAGAGCACACAGGAAAATAGGTACATTGTGAGTAAAGGTATATGTCATGTGGTGAGGAGGGATCTGGAAGGGAAATGGTCTGAGGTGGGGAAGATTATGGTATGAGTCAGAGAAGGTCTTTGGGTTGGGTACAATCAGTTGTGGGGGACTGGCATGGTTCAACATTCAGGGCTTACAGTCTAGGGTCATGATGGAGGGAGTTTGGTGGTTGGGAATTCAGGTGAAAGATGCAACTGGTGTGGGGGTGTGGATGGTGGGACTGAAAGCAGAGTGGTGGTGACATACAGGAGGGTAGTTTTATTACTTAAAGAGGACCTTTCTGAGGCGGTGACCTCCTCAGGCAGGTCCAGTTCAACTAATATCAAAGTTGGCCTCATTAGCACTGTGAAGACCTGCTTCTGTATGGTGGACCAAAGACGTGGAGATAATGTCTAGAAATGCACTGCATGCCATTGGCCACCACTGTCCTTGTCTGGACTCCTCCATGCATTTGCTCATCAGAGGAATGCCGGAACTGGAAGGAAAATTGCAGACTTCATGGAATTCCCTATCAGTCTCTGAATGTCTTGTACATTTATCTTTTTTTAATTGGAATTGAGTTACGTAGCTCACCTCCCTGATTCATCTGTGCTGTTTCCACAGCCAGAGATGCTGTCCGGCTGCACTGTGAAGGCAGTGGTAGCAGAAAAGCCTCAGAGAAGTTAAGCTTCTGGGATCTGGATGGATTGTTGCAGGAATTTCAATGACATCACTTACAGGGTTGAAGTCAATGAAATCACCTTCCAATGCTATATCCCACCGACTATCCTCAGGCTTTGTTCAATTTGGGCACATCTGCAGACATGTCAACCATCCACCAACAATCTATAGCTAATTATAGAACAGGAGGCAAGGAAGAGCACTCATGATGGTGAAATTGAAAGATCACCATGAGTCTGGAGACCTACTTTTTCTTCAAGAAAGAAGGGACACAGAAAGCAGGAAACAATTAAGCAGTTCACCTAATTTTGGTTGTTGGGAAAATGCTGTAATCCATTATTAAGGATGCAATAGCAGGACATTAAGGAAATCATAAGACAATCAAGCAGGGTCAATTTGATTTTATGAAAGGGAAATTGTGTTTGAGAAATTTGTGAGAATTCTTTGAGGATGAAGTAAACAGGATGGATTAAGGAGAACTAGAAGTGTTAAGGAGAACGATGGGATATACCTCAGGTTATTGAGAGAGGCAAGAGATGAGATTGCTGGGGCCTTGACCAATATCCTTGTGTCCTCTCTAGCCACAGGCGAGGTCCTGGAGGACTGTCGAATAGCTAATGTTGTTCCATTATTCAAAAAGGGAAACGGGGATAATCCTGGTAACTATAGATCACAAGATCACAAGACCAGAAGACAAGGGAGCAGAAGTAGGCCATTTGGCCCATTGAGTCTGCTCCAAAGAAAAGGGAAAAAAAGAAAAAGAATGAGAAATAGTGGGGGGGGGGGAGCAATAAAAAAAACTATTCTAACCCCAATTTCCGGCCTTATCCCCATATCCCTTGATACCTTGACTAATTAGATATCTATCTATCTCTTCCTTAAACGCCTCCAATGATCTAGCCTCCACTGCTGTACGTGGCAAGGAGTTCCATAAATTCACTACCCTCTGGCTAAAGAAATTTCTCCTCATCTCTGTTTTAAACCTGTACCCTCTAATTCTAAGATTGTGCCCTCTGGTCCTGGACTCACCCACCAAGGGAAACAGCTTGGCCACATCTACTCTGTCCAGTCCTTTCAACATTTTAAAAGTTCCTATAAGGTCCCCTCTCATTCTTCTGTACTCCAGTAAGTACAGTCCAAGAGCAGACAAACACTCATCATATGTAAGCCCTTTCATTCCAGGAATCATCCTCGTAAATCTCCTCTGAACCCTCTCCAACATCAGCACATCCTTTCTAAGATATGGGGCCCAAAGCTGTACACGGTATTCCAAATGAGGACTCACTAGTGCCCCATAGAGCCTCATCAACACTTCCTTACTTTTATACACTATACCTCTAGAAATGAATGCCAGCATAGCATTCGCTTTCTTTACCACTGATCCAACCTGGCGGTTAACCTTGAGGGTATTCTGCACGAGTACCCCCAAGTCCCTTTTTACTTCTGTACTTTGAATTTTCTCCCCTTCTAGATAATAATCTGCCCGTTTATTTCTGTTTCCAAAGTGTACAACTGCACATTTCTCAACATTGAATCTCATCTGCCATTTCCTTGCCCATTCTCCTAAACTATCTAGGCCTCTCTGCAACCTACCTGTCTCCTCAATACTCTCTACTCCTCCACCTATCTTGGTGTTACTGGCAAACTTAGCCACAAAACCATTTACTCCATCATCCAAATCGTTAATGTACAGAGTAAAAAGAAGTGGCCCCAACACTGACCCCTGTGGAACACCACTAGTAACTGGTAGCCAACCAGAACAGGATCCTTTTATTCCCACCCTTTGCTTTCTGCCAACCAGCCAACGCTCCACCCATTCTGTTATCCTACCTGTAATTCCATGACCTCTCATCTTATTAATCAGTCTCTTGTGCGGCACCTTGTGGAAGGCCTTTTGAAAGTCTAAATACACAACATCTACCGCCTCTCCCTTATCCACTCTACCTGAGATTTCTTCAAAAAACTCCAATAGGTTGGTCAGGCAGGATCTTCCCTTCACGAAACCATGTTGGCTTGGACCTAACTTGCCTTGCACCTCTAGGTATTCCATAATCTCATCTTTGAGGATCGATTCTAATAACTTTCCCATCACCGACGTCAGACTAGTAGGTCTGTAATTTCCTTTATGCTGCCTCCCACCTTTCTTATACAGCGGAACTACATTTGCGACCCTCCAGTCCTCTGGAACCATGCCGGAGTCTATCGATTCCTGGAAAATTATCACCAATGCCTCTGCTATCTCTAACACCACCTCCTTCAGAACCCAGGGATGCACCTCATCTGGTCTGGGAGACTTATCAGTCTTTAGTCCATTTAGTTTTCCAAACACCTTCTCTCTAGTAATCTTAACTGAACTCAGTTCCATCCCTTAAGACCCCTGACTATCCGGTATATTGCTGATGTCCTCCACAGAAGGCATGCACTTAAGGTGAGAGGGAGGAAGTTCAAAGGAGATGTGCCGGGCAAGTTTTTTTACACAGAGAGTGGTGGGTGCCTGGAATGCGCTGCCTGGGTTGGTGGTGGAGGCAAATACGATGGGGGTGTTCAAGAAGCTCTTAGATAGGCATATGAATGTGACGGAAATGGTAGGATATGGATATTGTGTAGGCAGAACGGGTTAGTTTAGTTGGGCATTTTATTACTAATGTAATTGGTTCGGCACAACATTATGGGCCGAAGGACCTGTTCCTGTGCTGTACTGTTCTATGTTCGATAAGATCTAATGTATTTGGATTTCCATACTGCACATGATAAGTGCAGACAGGTCATAGAATCATACAGCACAGATACAGGCCCTTTGGCCCAACGAGCCCATGCTGACCATAGTGCCCACCTACCTAATCCCAAATTCATGCCTTCAACTCATATCCCTCTAAGCCCTGCCCTTCCATGTACCTATCCAAGTGCTTTTCAAATGATACTATTGTACCTGCCTCAACCTTTTCCCCTGACAGCTCGCTCCATATCCTCACCACCCTCTGCGTGAAAAAGTTGCCCCTTAAGTCCCTTTTAAATCTTTCCTGTCTTGCCCTAAACTTATGCCCCCCAGTTTTGGACTCCTCTACCCTTGGGAAAAAATGCTACCATCCACCTTATCTATGCCCCTCATGATTTTATAAACCTTGAAAAGATCATCCCTCATTCTCCTACGCTCCAAGAAATAAAAACCTAGCCTGGCCAACCTCTCCCTATAACTCAGGCCCTGTAGTCCTGGCAAAATCCTCGTAAATCTTCTCTGCACTCTTTCCAGTTTAACCACATCTTTCCTGTAACAGGGTGACCATAACTGTACACAGTACTCCAAGTGCGGCCTCACCAATAATTTATACAACTGCAACATAATGTCCCAACTCCTATACTCAGTGTCCCGTCTGATGAAGGCCAGTGTGCTAAACGCCTTTTTCACCACCCTGTCTACCTGTGACACTGCTTTTAACAAACTATACGCTTGTCCCTCTGTTCCATTACACTCCCTGGTCCCCTACCATTCATAGCATAAGTCCTATGCTGGTTTGACTTTCCAAAATGCATCGTCTCACACTTATCTGTATTGAAATCCATTCTGGTTGTGGGTAATTGAATAGGGAGTGTCTGACTAACAGTGAACAGAAAGTCAGGATAAATTGGTCTTTTGGATTGGCAATCAGTAACAAGTGGGGTGCCACATGGAGCTTCAACTACTTATAAATTATATTATTGACTGTGATGAGACAGATTGTATAGTAGCCAAATTTGTTGATAGTACAAAAACAAGTATGTTAGCAAGTTGTGAGACACAAAGAACCGACAAAGAAATATAGATAGGTGGAGTAATGGGTAAGAAGTCAGCAAATGGACAATAATGTGAGAAAATGTAAGGTTAACACCTTTGGAAGGAACAAACAGATGGCAAAGTATTGCAGTACAAAGTTACCTGGAGGTCCTGATACATAAAAGGCAATGTGTTAGCATGCAGGTACAGCAAATAATTAGGAGGGCTAATGGAGGGTTGGGCTTTGCTGCAAGAGGCGTGGAATGTATAAGCAGGGAAACTTTGATGTAAGATATTGGGCAGTGGTTAGACCTCATACAGATCTGGCCTCTGTATTCAAGGTAGAATATATATGCACTGGAGGCAGTGCAGAGAAAGTTCACCAGGTTGATTCCTGGGATGAAGATATTTAAGATATCTTTATTAGTCACATGTACATCGAAACACACAGTGAAATACATCTTTTGCATGGAGTATTCTGGGGGCAGCCCGCAAGTGTTGCCACATTTCTGGTGCCAACATAGCATGCCACAACTTCCTAACCTGTACATCTTTGGAATGTGGGAGGAAACCGGAGCACCCAGAGGAAACCCACGCAGACACAGGGAGAACATACAAACTCCTTACAGATAGCGGTCAGAATCGAACCCGGGCTGCTGGCGCTGTAATAGTGTTATGCTAACTGCTACGGATTGACATATGAAGAAAGGTTGAACAGGTCGATCTTATCATCATTTGGAGTTATGACAGGATGGATATGGAAGGGATGTTTCTTGCAGTGGGAATGGTTAGGAGGTCAACTATTTAAGATGGAGATAAGGAGGAATTTCTTCTCTTGAAGGTGGGCTGGGGGTTGGTTGTGAATATTTAGAATTCTCCAACAAAAAACAAAAATGCTGGAAAGGGTCAGCAGGTCGGGCTGCATCTATGGAATGAAAAACTGTGGGCAGAAGGTTTTTTTCTGTTGTGCACTCATCTAGGAGGGTAAGGAAAGGGCATTACCTGAAACATTGAGCTCCGATTTAGAACACTGGTGTCAATTCACATTGCAGGCTGATTGGTGTTATGGTGTGCCCCTTCTGCCTACTCCTGGTTGGTATTAGCTGCTAATGCACTAATCAAAAAGGCAGGCGGCACGACTTATGCTACAAATGACTAAGGATGTAGCAGGCACCATATTGCAACTGATTCAGCACATGTAGCAGCCAAATTATCTACACTTTTGAGTCAAATACTCAGACTTTTCAACTTTAAACAGGGATCATCTGAAGGTGAGAAATAAGATTAAAATATAACTGGAATAATTAGTACACGAGGAAGCACATTTAGGATTTATGTCAAGAAGTTTTTTCATG
This sequence comes from Pristis pectinata, assembly GCF_009764475.1. Classification (NCBI taxonomy): domain Eukaryota; kingdom Metazoa; phylum Chordata; class Chondrichthyes; order Rhinopristiformes; family Pristidae; genus Pristis; species Pristis pectinata. The sequence continues at coordinate 26,360,532 of NC_067417.1, forward strand.
TTAGCTATGCTCAAGAATTAGAAATGACTTTTGGATTGATTTGTGGTGACAAAAGTAGTGGAAGTATTGAAATTACAGGCAAAAGTAGACACTGAGAGAAATGTTGAGTGTCTGTTGATGGATGAACTAAAAAAAAGACTTCCTTGTCCATATTTAATTTGTGATTTGTGACCAGTTCTGTGCATCTCACTTCTGAAGAAATTTTGGAGGAGGGAAATAAAACCAGACCTGTAGATTGGGAAGAAAAGTTAAAAAATAGATGTACCAAATTGAAAGAACTACTGACTTCATTTTCGATATATCATTGAAAGATACGATTTGAAATTTTCATGTCATTGCTTATCGTGATGTCATACTCATTGAATCATGCAGCACAGAAACAGCTCTTTGGCCCACCAGATCCAGGCCGATCACGAAGTACACATCTATACTAAAGCCATTTTCCCAGCCCTTGATCTGTAGCCTTCTATGCCTTCATGATTCAAATGCTCATTTAGCTATTGGTATTGGTTTATTATTGTCACTTGTGCCGAGATACAGTGAAAAACCTGTCTTGCATACCATTCATACAGATCAATTCATTACACAGTGCATTGAGGTAGTACAGGGTAAAACAATAACAGAATACAGAGTAAAGTGTCACAGCTACTGAGGAAGTGTAGTGCAGGTAGACAATAGGGTGCAGGTCATAACAAGGTAGATTATGAGGTCAAGAGTCCATCTCATCGTATAAGAGAACCATTCAATAGTTTTATAACAGTGGGATAGAAGCTGTCCTTGAGCCCGGTGGTATGTGTCCTCAGGCTCCTGATAGGAGAGGGGAGAAGAGAGAATGTCCTGATTGGGTGGGGTCTTTGATTATGGTGGCTGCTTCACCGAGGCAGTGAGAAGTATAGACAGTCCATGGAGGGGAGGCTAGTTTCTGTGATGTGCTGGGCTGTGTCCACTTCTTAAATACTTCTTAGATACTTCTTAAATGTTGTGAGAGTCTTTGTCTCCACCGTCCCCTCAGTAGTGCATTCCAGATTCCAACTATCCTCTGGGTGAATAAGTACATCCTCAGATCCTCTTTAAATCTTTTACCCCTTTCTCTAAACTTATGCCCTCTTGTGTTAAATCATTTTATCGTAAACCTGCTAAAATGTATGTTATCCATTTTTTAATTGATTGAAATGAACTTTAAGCGCAAAGTAGAAAATTTTAGTTATTGTGTATCATCTTTAAAGTGCTGTTTGCCAAACCTACAATGTGGTTGATTTAATGAGCTTGTTCAAGTAAGCATGAACTTGGTGTGCATTTGTGCTTCAGTCTGAATTATCATAAATTCTCATCAGATGCAAGTATTGAAATAATTCCTTCAATTAAAGCTTATTTCCAGATTGGAGACAAGTGTTAGGGAGAAACTGACAAAAAGCTGTGTCTGATTATTTCCTGCATACAGTCAGCCTTTGGGTGGTGCTTTTGTGCAGTGTTGAAGTTTTGGCTCAAACTTAAGCTCCTGCACCATTTCTGCAGCCCAAACACATTTAATAATATTTATTTCTGACATAGAAAGGACAGATTAGGACAGGTCTTGTTATTCAGTTTTGCATATTATTTCAGTTCTTAGATATGACATAAAAATCTTTTGTAAACTGATATAAGAAGCAAATGGAAAGTGTTTTGGAATACATTTCTCTCCTCACATTGTACATATTATCTAATTGTTTCGTCTGTACATACGAACATTGAGTAAATTTATCATGGAAGTAGTTAATCTTAGAGTTGTCTAAAATGATTGTTTATACACAATCATTAAGTTTTGTCTTTTGATAATGGCTTATGAATTGTTATATTTTTGCAGTTTGCTATTCTACTAGTCATAGAAATTCATGCTCCACCCTCTGTTACCCAATAGATTTTGAATAAATATTAACAAATAAATCTTATTGTTAAAAATTACACAGAGAAGCTCTTATTTTTTGAAATAAGCCATAATCCTATTCTTTATACGGATAACCATATTCATAATTTTTGGGAGGAGTTTTCATTTTGCTTTGTTCTAGCAAAATGTTGTTAAATTTGTCAACAAAATTTTGACTTTATACAGAATAATCTGATAATGTTCCCTACAATGACTTCATCTGATGTGGCAATTGCGATTAAAACTGAAATCTACTTCCCAGCCCAAGCCGAAAGTCAGTTTCCATCTGTGTCGTCAGTACCTGAGTGCCTGATACTTCCCAGAGAGAGCAATTAGGGGAGCAGTCAAGGCTGGATTCTGAGCTAATTTTTTAAAGTACCTTGATGTCTGTTGAGGTAAAGGATTGTATAATCACTATTGAATTTGAGAAAATGTCTCACCAAGGTTTCAGGTCAAAGTTTTTACTTAAAGTCACATTTGCCTGGCAGACTATATGATTTGCAAAGACATGGTATCTATTTAAATTTTAATGGTAAAAACTTTGCAAACCATATTTTAAATTTGGTCTCTTGATATTATCGCAGACCTGATTATTGTCCCTTGACCATTGAGTTATGCCTGAAGCTACTATTTCACATTTAAGGCCTATAGCTAAGGCGATCTATGCAATTGATCATGTCTATTTGCACTACTTGTGACATTGTACGGCTGCCCCAAAGAGTGTGCAGTATGCCTGCCTAGCTACTCCTCTTAATGATCCACTAAATCTTAACCTAATTGGAAATATTAAATGAGTCATCCCACGTCATTCCCAAACCATTATGTGTTGAATAGGATGCTGACTATTATATAAAAATAATAGTGACCCCTCTGTTCACATTGCAGAAGAGATGGCTGAAAATGGGTACAACTTAATTCCTGTTAGAGAAACATTTGAGGCATTTTAAAGAAAGTGAAAATAATTAAAAGTAATTGTGAAAAACATAACCAATGATTGTCACAATCACAGTTAACTAAGGAGTATTCTTGTTATCTCAATCTGTAGAACACAGACAGGCAGACAGGTATGCTGGGATACTGTATTAAGGAAAGTGTTGACCAAGCAAGATTTCACTAGACAAATGTCTGCTCATTGTATGGAGCATGAAGGCCATGATAGATGATTTCAAACAACAGAACGCAGCCAGTGAGACAAAATTAGTGTTGTTTTAATTACCAGTGTCTGTAATGTTATCTATCTATAACTGTCTCAAATGGACTGTCAATGAGTATAGAGAAAGGGCGGGGAGAGGATCCCTGAGCAGATTCACTCTTTTGGGTGCAGCTGTTATCTGCACTTTCTCAGAAAATTTGTCTGTTCCCTTAAAAAAATAATCATTCACCCCTTTCTATAAACAGTCTTTCAAGAGCCAATTTGTTTTCTTGCAGCTTCTTACAGTAGCACCTTTTATCTTCCATTTGTAATAAAGACAGTGGTATTGTCCATTAAAGAATTGCTTGAAGGTCAGGGTGATGTTTTTTGCAGTAGAAGTGGTTTGCTTGATATTCTGCAGCAGAGATCTCAGCCACTCTATGTTATGTTCCGTGTCAGTCTCAGAGAGCATCTGGATTTGAAGATGCTTTCTTTTGTCCATTAGGACAACTGACTTTATTTGTTTCCATACATTACAGCTATTTTTCTGAAAACTAAGTATTTCTTTTTTTTAAGTCTTATTGAGATGAAGGATATCCTGTCTTCCCTAGTGCTTTTCAAAATGGCCCATATGACACATTCTACAAATGAGCATGGAGAGCAATCGAGCTAATAGATTACAGTAATTATCCAATCTTTGGCTAGTTTGTATTGGCAAACTATAAATACAGTACACATTAGAACAAGGTGCTTACAGAATGTACATGAAAGGTCAAAGTAATTTGCAAGCTGCTAGTCATTAGAATATGCTAAAAACCATTGCTCCAGGGTTCAGATTTTAATGATGAATACATTGATTATTAAACAGTGTACGGAAAATGCACTAGAGCCACTGTAGTGGGTTCGTGGGTCGCCTTCCTTTGGAAAGAAAATCAACTAAGCTACAGAATGTGAGCTCTGAGGAATATAATTGCAAAGTGAAATTCCTCAGAGGAACTTGGCACATATTAAAAGAAAAAACTTGAGACATGTTTGTGATAAGATTACTAATAAATCTCTTGTAAGTCTGTGGCTTCTGACAATAACATAGCAACAGAGCACTTCATCTTCAAATACCACAGAATTTAGGATTGGTCACAAACAATCTAAATTATGACTGATACTAGGCAGATGCTGTGCTGCACAGTGTTGGCCATCATAAATCTCTGGTTCCTTGTATGCAAATTATATTCCATTTTAAAAGATAATTCTTCAAACGAATATCACATGTGAATGCAGGTTCAGCACCGACTATTGCTGGTTTGTACAAACTCTGCCACATAATAACCATTGCATTCACTCAGGACAATGCATATTCTTGGTATTGGCTAGTTTAAACAGTGAGTTAAGGTGTTCACTCACTAAGTAGCTTCACTGGAGCTTGTGACAAAGTAGCTAATAGCAGAGTGTAAACAGCAGCCATTCAGAGCTGTCTGCTAGCTCTTCCTCTTCAGTGACAGAGCAGAGGTACTTGTTCAGTGACTGCTTGTCTTGTCTGGTCAAAATCATCAGGTTTCTTTCATTTCTCTGAGACCACAAGCACCTGGGTCGGCTCCAAATAAAGCACGAGGGGCTAAGATTTTTCCTTTATTGGTACGTGTCTTATGCCTGCCTTGTCTGTCAAGTTAAGTCAGTGTCAGTGCTACTGACATGCAGATACTTGAGCTTTTTTTTCTTTTCTGTCTTTTAACTGGCAGTGAAACATTTATCGCATATTAAATAACCATTTTAATGCCTGTACACATCAGTGCCAGTACCTGTAGATGGAATTAATTGATTTAAAACAAAACCTGTGTTGTATGATCATTCTTATAATGAACAAAAAGCATACTGTGAGAGTTATACAGTAATATACTACTACTGAAAATGACAGTATTGTGTCCTGGGCACTGCAATTAAAATTTATATTATTGAATGGAATATATTTCATCTACATAATCACAATTTCAAAATCCTGACAACTTATTATTGTGCTTTGGTTTCTCTTATACAGCTCATGGATTATATTTTATTAAGCAAGTCCTTTGTCATTGACCCCTCACAATGTGAAAAAGTTTAGAAATGTCCCATTAGCGTTCAACATTAGAAATTGTAAATTTCAGTGTTAAATTTTCAAATATTGATGGTGTATGATATTTTCCTGATTAAAGGAGCTATACATTAATTAGAAGTTGTTTGGCAAGCCTCTTTTCCTTTGTGCAATTATATCTGCATTATGACAATACCATACATGAAAAGCACAACATTGAATTTTAACAGGATATGTACATGAAAACATGCTGAAAAAGGTTTTGCAAGTACTTTTTTTTTGTTAAAGTGAAGTCCTTTTAAGTATAGATTTCCACAACTTATTCCTGACCTATATTGTAATGTAATCTATCATGACCATACTCAATATTCATACTATGAGGAGGTAACCTGAGAATCAAAGTGCTAACTGCTAATCCATTCATTAGGCATTTTATGCAAATATTGTTTGTTTATAAACAAATTAGCTACAAGGATTTTCAAAACAGGTGCTGCAGTGTGAATGCGTACTAAATGATGTGGTACTGAAAGAATTAATTAGACCTTCAGATGTAATTAGTTGCAATAATTTGTGTGATTAGCGGCTTGGTTAAGAAGTTAGACACATGCATTGTAATGCATGAAAGAGCCACTACAGTAGCTTTTAGTTACATACAGTGTACATGATATATCCTTGCATGTGCAAAATTTTTCAAAAAGTGCTGACAGTGCTGCAGTTAATTACAAGGGTTCTGTGAAATCCTTTTGAGCCATAGATAATGGACGAATCATTCTCTCATCAAGACTCTGCTGCAATCTGGTATTTCTATTCTTTTCTGTTGATCCCAAATCCTTTTTAAATTTAGGTTTAATATTTTTGTGTATTGTTTGCAACTGAGCAAAATCTGCTCATGCATCAAGCTGTATCAAATAACTCTGAAGGTGTGCAGAATACTTTTTGTAGATTTCATAGCATTGATATTAGTTACCCAAATGTATTCCAATAATTTATTTCAAAATTTAAACTTCAATTGTGATTATTTGATTCAAAATGCTTATTTTTAAGTAGTAATGCTTAAGTATTTACAGTATCTTCTATTTTGTTATAGCCTAAAATGCTTTAAACGGGGATATTTTTGAACAGCTATTCTTGTTACGTGGACTAACATGGCAGATTTTAAAAACTTCTGTTGACTGACTGTCTTGACATCAACAACCTATCTCACACACACTGCTGGCTTGGTGCGGATGGTTTTGATTTTTGAGTGACTGGCAGGTTGGTCATCCAATTTGGTGACAAAGAATCCCTCGGATTTTGAGACCATAAATTTGGCATATGAGCTGGGGAGTCCTAATAGGTATCTTGTTGCACCTTTCTGGAATGAGGCCTCATGGCTGGAATGGGCTGACATCCAGTAAAGGTGAATTGCAGGAGCAGGGGCAACATTATGATGAGTAGGATGTGAATCCTTGGTGGCTGCAGCTGAGGTTACTTTTGTGTACTTGTAGATTTGTTCCTGTTCCATCCAAAACTTTATAAGTAATTCAATGTTTACCTTACAGTAGCCTCTTCTTTTCAATTGTTCTTAAAAGGATTAGCCACTATTTAGGCATCAACCAGTTCCATTCCGAACCACTAGTCACGGACCTATTTAAGCTACAGGACTGCCATTCCTGAAACTGGCCCATCAGAATCAGAATCAGGTTTATCATCACTGACAAATGTCATGAACTTTGTTGTTTTGGGGCCGCAGTACAGTGCAAGACATAAAGACATAAAAATTACTAGAAGTTACAAAAATAAATAAATGTTGCTAAAGAGGAGTAATGAAGTAGTGTTCATGGGTTGATGGACTGTTCAGAAATCTGATGGCGAGGGGAAGAAGCTGTTCCTGAAACATTGAGTGTGGGTCTTCAAGCTCCTGTACCTCCTCCCCGATAGTAGTAACATGAAGAGGTCATGTCCCTACCACACTCCTGGCTAATGTACAGTCTCAGGAAAGTAAAACTGAAGACCTCAGAGCAAGATTGCAGTACCAGAGGGACATCAGGGACTGTGTACTCTGCTTCACAGAGACATGGCTCACCCCCGGCACTCCGGACACAGTGCTCCACCCCGAGGGCTTCACCATCCACTGCATGGATCGGATGGTGGCATCAGGTAAAGGCAGGGGCGGTGGCGATTGCTTCATGATTAACTCATCGTGGTGCACAGATGTGGTGGTTCTGTCACAGTTCTGTTCCCCCGAGCTGGAACATCTGGCGGTTAAGTGTCACCCGTTTAATCTGCCAAGGGAGTTCTCCGCTGTCGTGCTGGTGTCGGTGTACACTCCACCCTGGCAAATGTCAAGCTGGCACTGGAGGAGCTGAGCACTGTGATCAGCAGTAACGAGACAGTGCACCCTGATGCCTTCCTGATCATTGTGGGGGATTTCAACCAGGCCAGCTTGAAAAGCCTCTGACAAACTCCCACCAACATGTCACCTGTGGAACCAGAGGAGCCAACACACTCGATCACTGCTACACCACCATTAAGAACACTTAGCTTGCCGTCCTGCACCTGCACTTTGGCAAATCTGATCACCTGGCTGTACTTCTACTCCCGACATATAGGCAGAGACTGAGGATCACAGCTCTAGTGGTGAGGACTGCGAAGGTCTAGTCAAGGGAGGCGAAGGAGCGTTTACAGGGCTGTTTTGAATCAGTGGACTGGACCATATTCAGGGATTCATCTTCAGATCGGAATGAATATGCCACGGCCATCACCAACTTCATCAAGACCTGTGTGGATGAGTGTGTGCCGTTGAAAACATACCGAGTTTTCCCAAACCAGAAGCCCTGGATGAACCAGGAGATTCACAGTCTGCTGAGGACTAGGTCTGTGGCATTCAAGACTGGTGATCCAGAACCCTACAAGAACTCCAGGCATGACCTATGAAAGGCCATCGTGAGAGCGAAAAGGCAATTCCATGTGAAGTTAGAGACACATTTGGATGCACGACAGCTGTGGCAGGGTTTGCATGCCATTACTTCCTACAAAGCGAAACTTAACAGCATAAATGGCAGTGATGCCTCACTCCCTGAAGAGCTCAAAGCCTTTTATGCACGCTTTGAAAGGGACAATAACACTGTGCTTGTGCGAATCCTCACAGCATCTGGTGACCCTGTGATCTCTGTCTTGGAGGCTAACGTCAGAACATCCTTCAAGAGGGTGAACCCTTGCAAGGCGTCAGGCTCCGACGGTGTACCTGGCAGGGTACTGAAAATCTGTGCTGACCAACTGGCTGGAGTGTTTAAGGGAACCTCACTGCTGCAGTCGGAGGTTCCCACCTGCTTCAGTAGGGCATCAATCATACCGGTGCCCAAGAAGAGCAGGGTGAGCTGCCTCAACGACTATTGCCCGGTAGCACTCACATCTACTGTGATGAAGTGCTTTGAGAGGTTGGTCATGGCTAGAATTAATTCCTGCCTGGACCCGCTGCAGTTTGCCAACCATCACAACAGGTCTACAATGGATGCAATCTGACTGGCTCTCCACTTGGCTTTGGAGCACCCAGATAACAGCAAAACATAAGTCAGGCTGCTGTTTATCGATTACAGCTCAGCGTTCAACACCATCATCCCCTCAGTACGAATCAACAAGCTTCAAAACCTGGGCCTCTGTACCTCCCTCTGCAATGGGATCCTCAACTTCCTTATTGAGAGACCACAGTCAGTGCAGATCGGTAGTAACATCTCCTCCTCACTGATAATTAACACAGGTGCACCTCAAGGTTGCATGCTTAGCCCACTGCTCTACTCTCTACACTCATGACTGTGTGGCTAGGCACAGCTCAAGCGCCATCTATAAATTTGCCAGTGACACCACTGTTGTTGGCAAAATCTCAGATGGCGATGAAGGGGCGTACAAGAGTGAGATAGATCGGCTGGTTGAGTGGTGTCGCAACAACAACCTCGTGCTCAACGTCAGCAAGACCAAGGAATTGATTGTGAACCAGGAAGGGGAAGTCGTCATTGAAGGTCAGCAGTGGAAAGGGCGAACAGCTTCAAGCTCCTGGGCGTTAACATCTCAGAGGATCTATCCTGGGCCCAACACATTGCATGCCAGCATCTCTACTTTGTTAGGAGTTTGAGGAGATTTGGTATTTCACCAAAGACTCTTGCAGATTTCTACAGATGTATGGTGGAGAGCATTCTGACTGGTTGCATCACTGCCTGGTATGGAGGCTCCAATGTGCAGGATTGAAAGAGGCTGCAGATGGTTGTAGACTCAGCCAGCTCCATCACAAGTACAACCCTCCCTTCCATCGAGGACATCTTCAAGAGGTGATGCCTCAGGAAGGTGACATCCATCATTAAAGACCGTCACCAACTAGAATGGATGGGTGGTCAACCCCATTTAAAATGGAGCTCATTGTACCACTGACAGTGGTATTGGCCCCAATTTCACGTCATCACCATCCTACTGGCAACAGGCAATGGCAATCAATACTCGTAATTTGACAAGAATTAGTAGTGCAGAGTGATGCTGATAAAGTTTCCTATTGTTCAGGTAGTTTGCATAAATAGGCGGCATATCTGAAGGTCTGTGTCCAATTTCCTGGCAACATTCATGATTCATTCATCCTGCACCATTCTCTGAGCCAGGGTTATACGAGCTAGACCAATTGATCAGAGACTCGCTATTAGGAGACAAAGGTTAACTCCTTCACATGGCTCATAGATGTTGTCAGGAACCCAGCCACAGGGTTCAACAGAAAACATGCTACTATCAGAATTGTTATGGAGCAGACAGTGGGCTTGTGAAATAGTAGGACAGTGAACAGACATGAACCTTTGGAAAAAGCTCTGCAGAAGCCCCTAATCGTTGATCCAAATACATAGTCACATCTCATTTGACTTTGATGTATTGAGAAACCAACCCTATCACCATCTAGGCAGCAGGAAGTGGAGGAGGCAAAAAAGGAATGGGAGCAGTATCTATCATGTGCACCTTTTGGTGCAGGAGCACATAGAGAACTGTCTGTGCAAGATTGCTTCAGGTAAAACATCCACTAAGATACCAATACTCCCATAATCCTTATTGCCACCATTTTTACTGCCACCAGTCTTTGCTTTCTTACAGTTGCCTATTGGGTCTTCCCTTTGCTTCGTAATAAATGACAATATCATGGAAGGTGTTTCTTCTGTTAAATCTTGAAATATAAATATCACCTGAGTGGAATCAGCCAAACCAGATGTGTTACATCAAATCAGTTATATTTGTGCATACTGAATCTTTTATGTTGCTTGAAGATCCAATTTCTGGCTGCGGCCCTGGGTGAAAATTGTGAGATTTTGCGCATTGTGCTTCTTCAGTGTAAATTGTGCATGTTTTCTTAGCAATATGGGCATGTACTGAAAGCTCCTCATATCAGAAGAAATTTAATTTACCAAGAAACTGACTGAGGTACACCAATGAATTTATTATAAGTTGCTCAGTACAGTTTTAAGTTATTTTCAGTGATTTTAAGTCAGGCTAGGGTAAGAGGACAGTACAATCTTAATGAAAATGCTATTTCTGCTGATAGAACCATTTTCAGCTGTATTAATAAAACTCCCCAGGTTATCACTCTTAAGTACATTAAGGAATACTTTTAAATGCAAAGCAAAACAATGCAGATGCTGGAAAGCTAAAATAAAATAGCAAACATTGGAATACTTAGTGGTCCAGGGAGCACCTGTGAACAGGGAAATTATTTCAGATCAATGATTTTTTTCTACTTTTACAAAGATCATAAAAAAATAAATGATTAGATTCTATTATATTACTCAATTACACTGGTTCATGGAAGATCTTACATTTGCAATTATGTTAAAATTAGATCTGGGCTTCTCTGTGCTCTGACACATCAAATGCAAGCTTGCAATAGACTAGCCTAAACACCCGGTTTTCCCTGGTGAATCCATATTAGCTTTTGCCTGAAGCCTGGGTCCACTTATTCAGCATCAGAGACCTCTACAGTAGATCTAGCAAGGATTCTACCCTTTAGCTCATAGTTGCTGGGCACCTGTGTTCATCATATGAAGACCCCTCCTGCAGTCTATCTTCTAATGCACGTGCTGCCAGTCACTTAGCTGATACTTGTTAGGATCAGTTGGAATAATGATGCATATTCAGAACAGTTAGCTTCCTGTCCTGAAAGACTGTCCACACTTTCTACTCCTAAAAAGGGGAGAGACGATGATTAATTTTAAGACTGAAAAGGAAAGAGTGACTGGTGAAAGCAGCTATCCTTTGTTATGCTGAGATAAAAGAGAAATAGGGTAAGGGTAAAGCATGCCCTGAGATGGTGAAGATGCTATATAAATGTAGGATTGCTATTGTTCTTTTTCTGGTGTCAATGTAGCTAATAGGAGAAAGTAGTTGTGCTCATATTTTTACTTTGACAACCCCTGTGCTGCAAAGTTTTGGGATTTTAGCTCCTGTCATTAACTTTCTTTATGGCTTCTTCCTACGTGCAGCCAACATACTGCTTGAAGGTCTTTTTTTACAGCTGGGGGAAGCAGGGTCTCATTTCCTGTGTCCACTATCTGGACTCCAGTACTGTGTCAGAGGGTACTGTTTCCCTCTCTGAACCTTGCTGTACTTTATTTCCTATTGGGTGTACTTGGCTAACTTCAGCTGGAGTGCCCCTTCCCTCAAGAGATTCCAGTTAGCATCAGTGAAGCCCCATTTTCCAAACCCCTGTTGTGGGATGTATCAATGAGTAGCTTGGTTAGTTTGTGCTTGGTGGAACACTTTAATGGCCACAATCAACTTTCGATAAATATAAACAAAATGTAAATGGTGTAAATCAGCAATGTGATTTTTCCAATAACTGATTCAGATTTTATTTCAGAATCAGGAAACTGCTGCTTATTTTGTATTGTTTTCTAAATTCATTCAGACCTGGGACCAAATTGTAGTTTGTAATACGATGACAGCCAACAGTAGAAAAATATGTGCACAATGTGCCCTGAGGACATACCCTGAGCAGAAACTGTAGGGGATACAATAAATGAGAGTTTCTGTAAAGTCAGCTTAGATTCACATAAACAAATTATGGTCCATTTCTTGCCTCTCATTGGGACTGTACTACATAAATAATTACAAACTATAATTTAGGTAGTCTATTGCTTTTCTAAGATCTAATACAGACAATATTCTGAAAATGGCTATTCATTTTGCTAATGCTGAATTTAAACCACAACACACAAAAACCTAAATGAGGTATATATACAACGGTATCCACACTATAATATTGTTTATATGAAGGAGCCATTTCAATCTGTCAATGAAAAAGAACATGCTGCAGATGGGGAGATCCAGGGGGGTTCCTGAGGATCCCTCAGCCCTTACCCTTGTGCAACAGGTACAAGGTTCTTGCTCCCTTTGTGGATAGGGGAGGGGGGGACTGCAGGGAGGATGTGCAAACTGTCCACAGCACCATGGCACAAGGAACCATTCAAGAAGGGGTAGAAGAGAGAAACGTAGTAGTCATAGGAGATAGCATAGTTAGGGGAACAGACACTGTTCTCTGCTGTAAAGAAGGCTGTGTTGCCTGCCCGGTGAAAGGGTTAAGGATATCTCTTCTGGGCTGAAGAAGAACATGGAGTGGTGGGGGAGGATCCACTTGTCATGGTCCTTGTAGACACTAGTGATGCAGAAGATTGGAAAATAGCCAGTGAGGCTCCCTTGTTGCTGAATATAATCAAACCTAGTCAGCATAATTTTATGAAAGGTAAATCATGTTTGACAAATTTGCTCAAATTCTCTGTGGATTTGACATGGAGACTTGATAGAGGGGAATCTGTAGATGTTGTGTATTTAGATTTCCAAAAAGCATTTGACATGGTGCAACAAAAGAGACTGGCACATAAATTAAGGGCCTAAGGTATTGGAGGAAGTGAGAATTGGCTAGTTCTGATGCAAACAGAGAGCGAGTAAACTGAAACTGTTGAATTCAGTGTAAAGTCCAAATGTGCCCAAATGGAAGGTGAGGTGCTGGTCCTCAAGCTTACATTGGGCTTCATTATAATAGTGCAGGAGGCAACAGAGAGGTATGTCAGAGTAGAAGTGGGATGGAGAATTAAAGTGCCGGGAGTTCAAAGTCAATTCCATAAACTGAGTACAGGTGCTCCACAAGTGGTCAATAATCTGCGTTTGATTTCTCCAATGTAGAGAAGACCACATTGCAAGCACCCAGTACAGTACACTAGATTGGAAGAAGTGCAATTGAATTATTGTTTCATCTTGAAGGCTTTTTAGGGTTCCTGGATGGTGGGAAGGGAAAAGGTAAAAAGACAAGTATTGCATAATTTACTATCTTTGCCTATATAATAGAAGGGGAAACAATTCTTCTGATTGCTTCAAGACTATATTTACTGTTGGAAAAAGCTCAGGTGCTGGCTTCTTGAGTATTAATGATGTGCTAATAAGCTGCTTTTAACAGATGATGATTGGCTGTGTTTTAATTGTTAATACAATTGTAAAGTGTTTTTTAATGAAGTTTTGTGTTTTATCTATCACATTCACCTGATTTATGAACAAACTTGCCAACTGTTCTCAATAAGGTTTATCCTTCTGTATAGCACTGTTAAATTGTTAAGTTAATAAATATTTATAATGTAATAGTTTTCTATGTTACAACAGCGACTACACTAAAAATGCTTCATTGACTTTAAAACACTCCAGCATGTCCAGCAAGGGAGATGAGAGACACTAGGTCTTTCTTTTCACTTTTTCATAGTTTATCAAATCTCTGTCAAAGCATGAACAGAGGCTGTCGTTATTGTTGTCATTGGAAAAGGTAGTGAACTTGTTCACAGAAAATGACAGCTTCACTTTACATTATGAACATTATTGAGATCGAGTTAATTATTAGAATGTGGTGTTTATTTTTTTCTTTTATTTTAAATTCCAAAGCTTCCTCAGATTGGATGGATTATTTTTATTTTATTTAGCATACACTTTGTAATACATAATGAAAGTACTTTCCCTGTCATAAAGATTAAAATTTTTAGCAAAATTATTTGTTTGAAATTAGGTATTTACTTCAGTGTTGTTTGGTAAATGTGTTCTTGCTTGGCTGAGTGCTTGAAAGCCCTTGGCAAATTTTCAGCATGCATTAAAGTTTCAAAGCAAATTACTGACAAATCTACACATTGGATTAAGGTTTACCTCTTATGAGATATTTGCTCCCCTCCCAACTGGGGCACACCTTACCAAACCCAGGGAAATTAGGCAGATGTTGGTAATAATTAAAGCTGAGGACACCCATGTGCATTGCGGCACCGTCTGAATTTAATAATTTTGAATATCTTACCACACAGAGATCATTTTCAAACTGCCTTTTGATTTTAGATCACCCTGCCAACGTGTAGTTATCTGTACTTAAGTGGATCTGCCTCTCTAAGTGGCTTCAAGTTGTTCACTGTTTAATCAGTCATTTACAATTTCAGGTCGATAATCTTCCTTTGGAACTGGGAACAAAAGATGGTGATTTAATTTTTTTCAGTCCCAATGGAAAGTGTTCAATCTGAATTGTTAACAATATTTCTCCCTTTACACATGCTGTATAACCTGCTAAGTGTTTCTAGCATATTCTGCTTCAGAGTTCCAGCATCTGCAATATCTTGCTTTTGTACTTACAGTTTTATGATCACTTTCTGGTTCCATCTTCTGATAGGTATTCATGTGTGGATGTCAGGGCAGAAGACTTTTATCAAATCTTGTCGTGTGCCGAAAAGCAGAGCTCCCGAACTCTGATCACAGCTAATATGAAAGCCCAGTGGATTTCACAAGCCATCAGAAGGCCATCATGGTGGTCAATAGGCAGGATGCTGAGGTGATGCCATCTGTGTATTGAGAACTTCACCATTGCAAAAATTCAGTATGGCCTTGGGCCCAGTATATGCCAATGAAGTCTGGATGGGACCTGAACAATCAGCCCATTGAAATATGCTGCTTATCACAACTACATTTAGAAAAGCCTGCAAATATGTTTTTGGAAACTTGAAACTATTGACCAAGATAAATTATGCCAATAAAAAATGCAAGTTGGAAAAAGTTAACATGAAATGAATCTGTGGATTAAATCATTCTGTAAAGGCAAAGGGGTAATGTTAAAGAATGGAACTAAATAGTAACCTGAATATTTTAACATTTGTTGTAGCTGTTACATTTAGTGTGGCCGACTGGTTAAATTATATTGTGTATGTCTCAGACAGAAACTGCCAGGCATAAGAAAGTCACTCTTTTTTTAGCCGTGTTACTAGTGCTTGAATAGAACATAGAAAGATAAATGTCAAATGATTTATAACTCTTTCTCATAATATTTTTTAGCATTGTTCAAATGAAGAGTACTAGTTCTTAAGGATTTAATGTTCTTACTGTTTGCATTTTATTTCAGTACTTGCAGGTTAGGTTCAGCAATTTAGGTAGAGAGTACATAGCTTTTTACATTACCTCATCAAGAGACGTTGTACCAGTGTAAAATTTCCAGTCTTGCTTTCAGACATCTTTCTACCCTTTCTGAACGAGGCTGCTAAATTATCATTTGGTACAGAATTATGGACAGTTTTATTCAGGGGATTCAGCCATTAATAAATTGGCTCACTTCACTTACCACTTTAATAGCTGTCAGGAGAGAAGACTTTTATCAAGTCTTACTGTGTGCTGAAAGACAGGACCCCAGATTTCTGATTGGGGTGAACGTGAATTCCCAGTGGATTTCAATCCATAACTTCCATATTTGGCCTCTCTGTATCTGGCCCTGATAAAGGGTTATTGAACTGAAACATTGAATCTCTTTCCTCTCTCTCTTCCCTTTCTCTCCACCCCCCCCCCCCACCCACTGCCTTCTCTTCTTTTTCTCTTGCTCTCTCTCTCTCTCGCTCCCTTTCTCTCTCCTTCTCTCTCTCGGTTCTCTTTCTCTCTCTCTTCCCTTTCTCTCTCTCTCTTCCCTCTCTCACTTTCCCTTTCTCATTCTCTCTCTCTCTCTCTCTCTCTTTCCCTTTCTCCTCAGATGCTGCCTGACTGCTGACTGTTTCTGGCATGTTCTATTATTGTTTCAAATGTCTTGCAGCTTTTTGGTCTAAACCAGAAGTTCAACAACTTGAGAGCATTACTACTGCTGCATTTTTTGTACTGAAACTGCAGATAATAGTATTTTTATTATTTCCTGTTGGTGGAGACAATTTTTATTTTACTTGTCTCACTTCCACCCCCTTTAGCTTTTCACATTATCCCTTTGTCACTTAAATCATCCTGTCCTTCTGTCCTATGACAGGTCTCCCTACTGTTCTGTCTCACCACCACCCCCATATTCCCTGCTTCTGAGCTTGCTTTATTCCTGTGCCATTTCTATCTTTTTCCTGGCTCCAATTTTGGGCCACAGACCGGAATCACTAATTCTTTCTCCTTCCATGTATACTTCCTGATCAGGTTGAGTATTTCCAGCATTTTCTGGGTTTCTTTGTATTTCAGGTCTCCAGCATCCACAGTTCCTTTTCATTTTAACAATTAATGTTAAAGAGATTATTATGCTATGAAATGCTAGATTTTGATTTAGTGACAAGTATAATGTTCAATAAAGGTGTAGATGGAACAACTTCACAAAATTTGTTGTATTTCTCTTGTGCAAGTAGAAAGATAATATTTTTGTAAAACTGATAATGGAATGATGCATTTTGTCATCAATTGGGGATTTGCAACCCATGATGTATCTTCCTTACCATAGTTTGTTGACCAACGTGCACATTAATAATGCTATGAGTCATTCAGTCATTGATCTTTTTCGTAGCAAATTTTGGTCTATAATGTTTAATATGTTCTTGAAAATCTGGTGCTAATTGATACCTGGACTTTCTATATCAGCCATCAAGCATACATTTTTGGGTATTACCTAGTGATCACCTTATTAAATGTCTTTAATGCTGCAATTTCATTGATTGCATTATGGCAACAAAGTGAGGCACTTCAAGCAATAATTATGTGACAAAAATATAGCAAATGTACGATGGTAATTTGGTTTTTTATTTGTCTTTAGCTTTCACATTCATAACTTTTGTGATAGCTATTTATTTTACACTTTGTAAACACACCTTGTGGCTTCCTGATGATAAAGGAGTAGATTTGCATAGTTCACGGGTAGACCAAGATGGTGAGACAATAGAACTTTTGAGTGGAATGCTCACTCTCACAAGAGAGGGATGAGAATCATACTCAAAAAGTCAGCTTGCTAGTAGAATGTGAAGTGACAGCTCTGAGGTAATTGTGGCCCTGTATTTTTCTAAAGCCTACACTGAAGACAAAGAATGCTGTTCTTCAAGGGAGGAGCTAAAGGTCTTAGTTTTAGAGGTTAATACATATTGCTGAGTGCAGAAATCTCTGGAGATTCTAAGTAGATCTAAATAAAATCTTTCATGAATGATAAAAATATTGAATAAGGTTAATCACAGACACCATCAATGCAAAAGACACTGTACCCAGTCTTTAGACAGTGTGGATACCAAGAATGTTCTAAAATGAGGACAAATGTGCACTTGGACATTTGAACTGCAGCTCATGCCATACAGGGAAGCCACACTGGAAGGATGCAGACTAGCCAAATTGTGAGTAAAACGCAAAGTGCTGGAGGAACTCAAGGGGTCAGGCAGCATCTTTGGAGGCAAAGGGAAAGTCAATGTTTTGGGGCGGGACCCTGCATCAGGACTGAGAGTGTAGAGGGAAGATGGTCAATATAAAGAAGTGAGAGTGAGAGGTGAGGCAGGGGCTGGCAGTCGCTAGGTGGAGCCAGGTGAGGAGGGAAGGGTGGAGTTGGGAGATAGCAGTCACCCACCAGCTGCTGTCTCCCAATTCCACCCGTCCCTCACCTGGCTCCATCTGCCCATCATCTCCCTCCTCACCTAGTTCCACTTGTCCTTTTTTGGCCCCTGCCTTCATCCCTCCACCTGACCTCTTCATACTGGCTCTCCCCTCTACACTCTCAGTCCTGATGCAGGGCCTCGACCTGAAAGGTCAACTATCCCTTTCCCTCCACAGATGCTGCCTGCCCTGCTGAGTTCCTCCAGCACTTTGTTTTTTGCTTCAGATTACAACATCTGCATCTCTTGTGTATCTAAATTGTCACATCAATATAGTACCTTGCTGATTTGGCATACTTAACACTAAATTGGATCTCGAGATTTCATGTTAGCTGAAGTTTTGAGGTCCAAATTAGTGCTGACAATGGAGAAGGAAAGATTTTTCTCCCTTTCCTGACTGCACTACTTTGTGGGATGATGAATTACATGCAGGTTTCTATACAGATTAGTTAGTTGGAGTAACATACAGGTTACACTTTTTCCTCTGCATCTACAGCGAGTGGTTGCAGAAGGAGGATCTCGTGGCTCGACTTCAGGCTACAGCAATGCGGATGCTTCCCCTCAGGATGCAGGGTAATAGGGAAATTGTAGCTCTGCATCTAGGTCATTGGGCTGCACTCCTCGCGTTAACTCAACAACAATCTTCCCCCACTGCATTTTGGATTTTCCTGGATTGCTTCTTTTCTTGCCCTCTTCAATCCATCCACCAATGTTTCTGGTGCTGCATCTGAAAATTTTGCCTGAACTCTCACTTGTGTTCTCCTTCTCTGCAAGCAGTGTGCATTAACAAATCTCTGGAATGACTTCCAGCAGCAGTTTCAGCCACAATACTCTCCCTTTTAAAAAGCGCAAGGTGGCTGATGCTGGCTTTAATCAGCTAGCAGCCTGAACTAGTACTAGTCACTCACAAATCCAGGTCCTATGGTGATATGCCATGTCAATCAACTGTGCAGTTAGCGCTGGATGGTTGAAGAAGTCATGAAAGTAAGCAGGCAGCATCCATTTCATATGAGGTCTGGAGCAGGTGTGGGTTAACCCTAGTTCTCATTTCTCAGCTCTGTTCAAAATAGCAGCAACAGATCAACATGGAGAGTAGAAAGGACTATTTACTCACAAATAGCAGAGACATCTGACTTCCTCCTGTTGGACATGCCCACAGGCCACATGTAGTGTTAATTACCCAAGAATTATTGGAAAACTTAACTTCAGAAATTCTTTTTGCTGTTGTACAATCTAAGGTACAATATATAAAAATCTGTTCATCTGATGAAAATAATATCACCAAAGGTACCTGCTGTAATTTAGCTAGTTGGGAAATTACATGTGTAACTTTAGTTATTTTTGGTATGCAAACTATAATAATTGTAAACTTTGTTTGTGCCTGACATCCCTGAAAGATTGCATTGTAAGCATATGCATATGTATATAAAGTCTGTGGATTACTTTTACTTTGCAATAAATCTAGTAATCAGATTGAAGCCAGAGCAGAACATTCTCTTATTGAAGGCAGTAACTCTTAACTGAGCAACTGTGTCTGGGTACATCAATGTGTCAGAGTCATACCACGTGATACAACCCACTACCAAGAGGAACCCGACACATGCTGTTAACATTGTGTTGCTTCTCCTTTAAAAAGAAAACAAACCCATGCAATCAGTTAAGCTATTTGCATGTATAATGTTATGCAATCTGTTAAACAGTTAAATTAATATTCAATTATAAGTTCAACAAATTGTGAATTCATTCAGTTTCTTAGTGTCCTCGTTTACTTAACTTACCACAGCAAAGCTGCTCTTGACACCTCTGAAGTACCTGGCACAGGTATTGGTTACTCCAGTGGATCACTGCTCCCCAGAGGCCTCATGTGCATCTGGTCCGGCATCCTGTTTTGTAATTGTTGCTTCAACATGACTTTTGAATACACTGCATTACGTATTCCACAGCATCTTTTACATGTATCTTAAGCCTCCATGTAAGGTTTAACGCAAGAGTCCAATAATTCATCTCAATATCTAGTTACATTTGTATGTTGTGTTGGTACAATACTGGATGCCATAAACTCAATTGCCACAATTACTACTTTGGTTCCTTCTTAAGGTTCCCCTTTGTGCCTCTGTTTTCACACTGCTTGCACATTAACTCTCATTCTGTCTCATATGAGATGCCAGATTTTTGTTTTCTTTTCTGCTACCACCTTTTGAGTCAACAATTCCTTTCCTCTGGATTGTTGTCAGGAATTTCAACTCTAACATGATTGCTCTCAGTCTGTTCTGTCACACTCTGTCTGTGTTATCCTCCTCTGACATTAATATATCCAACACTGCTGTAATATCCTTCAGAGGGTCTTCAGAGTTTTGGAACTGCCTCCACATTGCAATGCACTCCTCCCTAAACACACTCAAGTCAATTTGTGCTTGATTCAGTCTATTCTGACATTTTGTAAGCAATCTTGTAGATGCCAAGCTTTTTCCCCAGAATTTGAATGGTCTCATCTTTCTGCCTGCATTAATTTTTCAAGACCCAATCTTGAATCTCACTGCAGCTCCTCATGCTGAGTCTGAAATATTAACAGGAAATGTTGGAAATACTCAGCAGGTCAGCCAGCATCTGTGGAAGGTGAAAGAGTTAACGTATGCAATCCTTTGTCACAACAAGCAAAGAGAGAAAAACAAGTTAATGTTCAGTAGCAGAGAAGGTAGGGGATGGATGAAACTTAAACTCACAGTATGGTATATACCGGGAAGGTGCTGGAGGAAGATACTCCCTCAACATTTAAAAAGTATCTGAACAAGGACTTAAATCACCAAGGCATAGCAGATTATGGAGTAAGTGCTGGCCAATTAGATTAGCATAGATGGGGACTTGGTGTGGTGGCTGGCACGGACATGATGGGCTGAAGGGCCTGTATTTATGCTGTATGATGTCATGATTAGAATCAAAACAAAGGAATACAATTTTCTTTAAATCAATGGGTTTGCTGTTCCTAATCTTTGTCTTACCTGAGGAGTCTGACATTGAGGCACAGCTGAGAATACCCCAAAAGTAGAGTGGCCAGCAAGTTCAGTTCTCCCTTGCTCACACCATGTTCTGAGCTTCTTGACACTTATGCAGTTAATTGCCAACAGTTCAGAGCGGAACTGCTGGTACTTCCCAGCATGTTTGGAATTGCATGATATCCAACTATTGTATATTTTCAGTAAGACTGAGTGGCTTCAAATTTTTTGGCTTCACTGGGCAAAGATTAGATTTGAGGAGGGTAGCATCCAGGTTTGTATGTTGCCTGTTGCATGTTTTGGAATCAAAGAAAAGGCAAGTGAGTGAGGCAGAATGTAAAATAAATTGCTTTCATTGTCACTTCTTTTCTGCCTGACAATAAACATTAAAGTTAATCTCAATATTTGCAGATCTTTTTATTTTCTTTTTATGTAAATTGATAACATCTGATGACAAAATGGATAAAAACAGAGAATTAAGAATGTTAATAACCCAGTTCTATGTTGATTTTATTTTTTTTCTTTGTACAATAACCTGCAATGCTCAGCAGCCTTGCTTTCCAAGGGATGAATCTGTTGACTTGATTTTTCCCTGATTATCTTGAAGCCTGTCAAGCTATAGGGCTCTCCCCCTTCTTTGCTCTTTCTTCCTAATAGTCATGAACAGTATAGTCAATATTATTTTACTTGTCTCCCCACTGTGTGCATTTTCCTCTGATCATTTTAGACTGGTTTGACCATAAACGTCAGGAGGGAGGTTAAGATCTGAAAGTTCAGCCAAATGTTATCAGCCATGGAGATGTTGCTAACAGGAAGGCTGCACTGTCCCAAGACTACAGAGTCTGTAATAGCTTAGTATTAATGATAAAATCAACAGCTGTCACTGCCCAGGCAGTTGTGGCAGCCTGTAAATCTAAACACCTGTATTAAATCAAGCTTTGATTGTTATCCCCTCTCTTTGTGTCAATTTAATTTGTTCAGGGCACTGTCAGAACCCTCACATCAGGTGAAAGAGATATAAAGTTAAACAATCACTTTGAAAGTTTGACCCAGTTTGAAAGCTATTGAACGGTGCGGTTTTACACTTGTAAATTGTGTGGGTGAAATAAGTTATGCAGATGACTGTCTAGTGTGTATTCAGAAAGTCGCTGGATTCATCACCTCTGGAGTAAGGACAGCATGTAAAAGGCTACAAAGCACGAGGGGAAATGATCTTTGCTTTTTCCTGGTGGATTGAAAATGATAGGAATGAATATCTGTGCTGAATTCTTCGCAATATTATTATTCTTCCTCTTAAAAAAGTGTAATTTAATTCCTGAGTAAGTTTAAATATATGTGAGAATTTTTTGTGGGCTTCTGAAAATAATGTCTATCCTGGGAATGGGACATTGGAGTTACCTCCATGTAACACAAGATGAGTTTCTACTCATTACTTCCAGCTGCGAGAAAATAACTTCATTTGCTATCTGGAGTGGTACTGTAAACATGAATATAAAGAGCATGTTTGTGATTTCAAATAGAAGAAATGCTCAACTTAATGAATCATCAGTCACGATGCCGTGGGAAGGCTCCAAGTATGGCCTTTTATTTACCCATGTGAAAGGAATCTAGGCGAAAAAGTTAATCCAAGGTTACTTTAAACAACATTCCAGGAACTTAGCTATAAAGTGTTACTGAAGTATTATAAGAGCTGACATACTCCCATGTTCTTTGATAACACTTTCAAATCTATTCACAGTCTCAAATGTATATGTTCAAAATTAATTTTAATTTAATTTGCAATTTATCCTCAACTCACTTTGCTCTATTGTTTTTTTTAAATACCTTTATC
This sequence comes from Pristis pectinata, assembly GCF_009764475.1. Taxonomy (NCBI): domain Eukaryota; kingdom Metazoa; phylum Chordata; class Chondrichthyes; order Rhinopristiformes; family Pristidae; genus Pristis; species Pristis pectinata. Next base: position 26,383,325 of record NC_067417.1, read on the forward strand.
TTTCGAATATTGTATTGGTTAGAAAGCATCAGTGAGATTCTCAAACAACATTTTCCTCATAAATAGCAGTGACCAGTTTCTTCCCCTCTGCCATCAGATTTCTGAACGGTCCATGAACCCATGAACTATACCTCATTATTCCTTTTTTTTGCACTATTTATTTATTTTGTAATTTATAGTAATTTGATGTCTTTGCACTTTCCTGCTGCCGCAAAGCAACTAATTTCACATCATATGAGACAGTGATAATAAACCTATTCTGATTCTGACTATTAGCTCTGACTGTGATTATCAGGAATAGGTTATTTGAGTAGAAGTATGTGATCTGTAAAGAAGATACAGGTTTTAACATTTGCACCCGGAAGGAAAATAACCAATCATCTCAGTCGTAAACTTTTGGTTGGCACATCTGCTTGTTACTAAACTTCAGTATGTTCTTAATGTCTTCTGTTCTCATCTCCTGACGTGGTTGTCCTTCTAGACCTGGGGAAAATGAGATAAGTCAAGCCACAGTCAGTCTTCTTCAAAACCAATGCTAATGCCATTTGTGCAAGGATGGGTTGTTTCTTCCCTTGAGGGAGCACTCTACCGAAAAAGAAATGCTCCATCCAGTCGAGAATGTGCGAAACATGTCTAATGAGAGCAGACATGTTCCAATGACAATCAAGATTGGGAATCAGGCTCACAACTCTCTGCATGGGAATGGAATCCCCGACCACAACAGCTTTCCATCATCTGTAAAAACCAAATTGGTATGATTTGATTTTCAATGACTTTCTACTCCAACTGCATAGAACAGCAGAATTATCATCTGGAGTTATTTCAATATTTCAGGGGCTATTCTAAGTATAATGCAGAAATATGCAGGTTATTTGTCAATCGAGGAATCCAGAAGGAAATCTGAGAGAGTTAATCCAATGGTTCAGCTGCTTCTTCTGTTTAAACCTATGTAAATTTGCGAGCCATTAACAGAAGAGTGCTATTTCTTACTCCTGCAAATTGCAGACCACAGAATTATCAGAATAAGGACCACAGGAACATCCAAATGAACAAGTTGGAAAGAAAGAGAAATATTTCTTAACTGTGCATTCTTGAAGAGTGATCCAGGGAGGATTGAAAATTTTAAGGAAAAATGTCTATACAAAATGTTTAAAACAGTATAAATACAATTTTGTATATATTTCAGTTCATGGGCAATATTATGCAGGACACAGAAAAGTAATGATTGCAGGTAAATTTTCTCTCACTGGAAAAGCATCAGCTCTACTTTCTGAATCATGACACTGGCCTGTTGGGTGATATAATGTCCAATACAATGGAACCAAAGAGATTATATTCCCATCCATATCAATAAGGAGGAGATCTTTTTCAAAATTATGCATTTGTTCATATTCATGGTAGCTGTAATTTGCCACACTGATTTCAAACCAATCTTGATTATCACAGTTCATCCATGGTGGGCACTTCCCCTATTGCAATGATCTGAAATAATGTTAACCAACAAATGGTAGAATGTCTTGATTTGGCTAGAATGAATGTGTAAGGATATCATCCATGCCCATAATGCCCAAGAATAAAATGTGCCCCACGTGTTTTTGTTCTTTGATTATATTTTTCTGCCTAGTAATTGAGGAAAAATGATGCTAGTGCATTTTAGTTTTATTTTCCATGTTCTCAGCTTTAGAATGAGAAGTTCTGCCTGTGTTTCCTTGGGCCACAGCGCTGAATTTTATGGTATCAATGTTAAAGTAGCTTCCACCTTCATCAGTAAGATGCCTGTGGCATACTGACTTGCCAAGTAATCCTGCCTGGTTTAATATCCCCAAGCATCTTTATCTGATTCAAAGCATCCTGAACAACATTTATTAATGTGCCTACCCCATGCTAATATATGTATACATCTTGTGTTAATGGATCTAGTCAGTCATCAGATATTGTTAAGATATCAGTTTGTTCAAATTTATTTACCATGATACAACATATAGGTACAATTTTATGCATATATCACGTTGCAGCATCTTTCACTTGAGGATCAGAACCATTGGACCTTGAGACTCCAATATTAACAAGGGAGCAGGATGGGTGCAGGGAAACCTGGTAATAGCCTTTGTTACCTCTAAAATCGATTATTCCAATAGATTTCTCTCACATTCTGAATACTATAAGCTTGTCATTGAAAAATCCCAGACTGAGTCCCTGTGCTTGTTGGCCTACATTGGACCCCAATTAAGAGGCAACTTAATTTATGCTGTTCTTATCCTTGTTTTCAAACCCTACCTTGATATCACCTCACCTTACCTCCACTCTCTCCTCAAGCCCTATAAACCATAGGTTATCACCAGTGATACAATTTGGCCTCTTGAGCATCCCTAATTATAATCATTTTACCAGCTGCCTGTATTTGGTGAGAAAGGTCATTTAGGAGCATTAACATAAATCCTGTGGTTTGGAATGGTGGGCAATGCAGACCCAGTTGTAATCAGCTAAACCATTTTGGTTCAAGATTATCATAATCACACAAAGGGGACTTATCCTGTTTCTCAAGCCAAGGTAATGTGAAAATATTTAAAAATTATTTTTAATAACTGGATTGTAATGCATTTAAACCTGTAACTGAAATAAAATTGGTCAAGTGGGTATGTATGTTTGTGTTTAAATGTGTGTGATCATAAGTACTTTGACCTAACAAGGCACATAGACACAATTAAATTTAATTGTTAATATGTGGATGCTTAGAAAAATTTCATAAAGTCATAGATTCACAGAGTCACACAGCGGGGAAATTGGCCCTTCGGCCCATCAGCTTTGAACTGACCCTCAGGCACCCTTTTATACTAATCTAATTTTATTCTCTCCACATTCCTATCAACTCCCCCCAGATTCTACTACTCACCTACGACTAGGAACAATTTACAGTGGGCAATTAACCTACCAACTTTTATCTTGTCTATACTTATATTTCATGTATGGCTAGGTCTAAGCAGGAATATTCATCTGCATATCACATGAATGCAAGAAGAATATATAAATAAAAGAAAAGTATCTTAGGAAACAGCATGTTGCATTTGGTATTCCAGGCACACGTAAGTTTGTAAATTCATGCATTTAGCAATGGCGTATCCATTCTGCACTTTAACATCATGTAACTATATTAGCGCTGAACCCTCCAGTAATTAATAGCATTTAGGCCCCAGAGTAGTCAAGTCTGATCAAGTAGACACAAAAGTAATTTAACATGCAATCACATGTTCTGAAAGGGCTTTTGAGAGCAGGCTGTTTGAGGATGGACATATGGACGCATCTTCATTGGATTGTTAGCCACCTTAGAGTAGTTAACAGTCAGATCAATACAGCTCCTAGAGCTATGATAAAATGGGTTCGACAAGCTCCTCTGTGGCTGAGAACAGAGTATACACATTGATTTCCGAGGCTGATGTAACCCATTTACCTATTCAGCTTTTCCTATAAAGAAGGTGTAAGGCTATAAGGACTCTTGGGAGCAATACTGTCTGTAAGTAGGTTAGCACATACTTTAAAATGTCTTAATCTGCCTTACAGTTATTATTGAGATACATATAGTAGTTTTTGTTAGTAAGTTTCATTGTTTTCAAATGGAATTAATAGAAAAAAATGTGCATTTCCATTCATATTCCCTGCAGTTTGGATTTTGCACAATTTTCTGCTTCATTCTGTTGAACTAATGCCAAATCCTTAAATTGGGTCCATGTGGAAAAGGACAAACATCTTAAATGACAGTGGAAAGTTTGACATTTTTCTTTTCATTATATCATAGAAGGTAACTCATTACAATGTTGCCTTATTGTGGTGCAGTGCTCAACAGAAACAAATACCTACTTGCTGTGAAATGGCTGAGCGGCTGGTTATAGCAAAGGCTGTGAGCCCCGAGTCATAGAAAGAAGTTTTAAGCAACCAATCAAGCATATATCTTAAAAAAAAAATCTGTGGTAAGATCAACTACTTACTGTAGCTTGCAGCTGTGTTCTGGTGAATAAGATGTGCAGTCTGTTCCCACAGATAGATTCAGTTGTTGACCCCCAGTACAAATTTTGCCCTTCTATTATTCTAAAATCACATTCCTCATCTTTTCAAGTGAACTTGACAAATGTGCACATTCCTGTTCTAGTTTATAGAAATTAGTTCTAGTTTATTAGGCAAGATGCATCATTGAGAAGGGCAGCATTTAATGCTAGTTCCTTTGGGCCACCATACTGAACCATTGCCATCCTTGTGTAGAAGCTACTACCTGAGTAGTTGGACAGGAAATTCCAGATTTGCACCCAGTGATTCTAAGGGGATGGTTATATATTTCAAAGTCCAGACATTGGATGTCTTGGATGAGAGACATGCCTGAAATGGTGTTTTCATGTGTCTGCTAGTCCTTTTAAGAGCTGGAAGTTGCAAGCATAGGTGCTGATGAAGAAGCCTTTGCAAATTGATGCAGTGCATCTTGTAGATGCTTTGGACTGCAGCCAGGAGGAGGGAATGAATGTTCAGGGTGATGGATAGGGTATCAGTCAAATGACTTGCTCTGTCAGAGATGGAGTTGACCTCAAGTGTTGTTGGAGCTGGACTCATCCAGGCAGGTGGACAATATTCCATTATATTTCTGATGTGCATTGCAGAGGCAGAAAGACTTTGGGGAGTTAGGAGTTTTTTTAAGTAATTCATTTTTGAGATCTGGGCAATCGTGGCAAATGCTGTTGAACAGGAAGTTCCAGGACTTTGACCCAGCAATGTCAAAGGACCAGTGAAACATTTCCAAGTAGGATAGTTTGAATGTCAAGGGTAGATAATTAGACTCTCTTGCTGGAGTTGATCATTGCCTGGCACTTCTGTGGCAGCACAAGTGTTATTTGCACTTATCAGCCCATGCCTGAATGTTGTCTCAATCCTGTTACATGCAGGCATGAGCTGTTTTGTTTGCAGAGGAGCTGTGAATGGGATTGAATATAGGTTACCCAGGTTACCCAGTCTCTGTTTCTTGTGGCTGTGTCAAATGACTCACATGGTATTTTTATGACTGGGCCAATTAAGCTTCTGGTGTGTGGTGAAGTACCCTCTTTACTCCATTAGTCTAACCTCAGGATGTTGATGGTGAGGGATTCAGTGATGATAATGGCTTTGAATATCATGCAATTGGAATTGAGCTCACTTTTGTTGGAGAAAGTTAATGCCTAAAGCTTGTATGGCATGCATGTTACTTGCCACTCATGTTACTTGTGCATGACTGAATGTGGTCCAGATGTTACTGAATGTCAGTATACACTGCTTCGTTACATGGAGAGTTACAGCTGGAATTCGACACCATGAAATTATCATCTAACAGCCTTACTCCTGACCTTATGACAACAAGAAAATCATTGAGGAAGCAGCTAAAGATGTTTAGATCTAGGACCCTACTATATAAGATTCCTACATTACTGTTGTGTGGTGGAAATGATTAGCTTCATCTTCACAATTAAATTATTGGCTATTTTTTCTAAACAGGAATATCTTCCAATTAAACATTGAGAAGGTGGAAGCCATTGTCTTTGGTTTCCATCATGTCTTTGGTTTCCAGGAATACAGGTGAAATTGGTGGGTGAATTCTTACCCACCAACTTCACCTGTATCCCTGAAAACTACCTAAAACCAAATCAGACTGTTCTAAATCTGATTTGATCCCAGCTTGAAGTTTGGGCCTCAGATCCATGCTGTCACCATCACTGCTTCCAACTCCGCTACTCCTATGTTGATGAAACTCTTATCCGCACCTTTGCTGAACTGACTATTCCAATCCATCCTGCTGACCTTCCCTTGTTCTTCTCTCTATAAATTCGCAGCCACTTAAAACATGGATCAAGTCCAGTTCACTAAGCAGTTTTGTGCTTGTTGACCTACTTCGGCTCCCAGTAATGCAATTCCTGGATTTCAAAATACTCCTCTTTATTTTCAAACCTCTCTGAGATCTCACACTTTTATATTACTGTAATGTCCTGTAACCCTCCAGAATATCTGCACATCTCCAGTTTTGGCATCTTGAACATGCCCAAACTTCATTGCTCCACACTGATGAGTGTGGAGCAATGAAGTTCCACACTGGCCATGCCTTGCAAGGTTTCAAGTTCTGGATTCCTTTCCTGAAGTTCTCCTCCTCTACTCCTTTTACTTTTTTTTGAAGATGCTCCTTAAAACCTATCTCTTCTATCCAACAGATAGGAAAAACATGATTTACAATCCTATGACTTGTATTTCATTGTTTTTCACCACGTGCATCCCCACAAGGAAAAACATTTTATTTTGTCCCATCATCTGACCACTAGAAGGAACTGAATCACAGCATCATTTAGAGGAGTTTCTCCAACAAGGAATATCTCATCTTCAAATAAGTTCTTGGTCATTGGCTCCTGTATGTTTTCAGATGACTTGCTGTCAACTTTTGTTTGAAGTGTGGTGTATTCCATTGAAAGATCTTGGGACATTATAATTGGATGCTGTTAATATGGTTACCATGAAATTGCACTTAGACAGAGTGACTTGCTTGTCCAATTCAGAGGGCAGTTAAGTGACTTACCTTAACTTAATTCAGAGGGCAGTTAAGTGACTTAACACATTAACTTCATTGCTGTGGTTTTGCAGTGGCATATTAGGTTACACCAAGACCGAATGGCAGACTTCCTTCCTAAAAGGACATTCATTGATATGATGAGTTTGCATGACAAACGAGTTATTTTATGGTCGCATTTACTGATACTAGATTTTTATTTAATTAACCAAGTTGAAGTTCCCCAGCACCATGACTAGAACTAATCTCAAGCCTTTGGATCAACAGTCCAAACCACTGGCTTACTAGTTTAGTAATTTATACACTATTTTACCATTCCTCTCAATGTGTATTTTGGAACATAACAATCTATGAGTAAAATTCAGAATACATACCCCACAATAAAGTAATGATTATACATATCTTTAAAATGAAGGGAATCATTTGACTTTAGACAACGGTGTTATAAAGCATGATATTGGATCAGTCACTTCTTAAACCCCTCTCCAACAGCCAATGGAATGAAAATTAGGACATTTTTTTAAAGGGTGGCTGAACCAATGTCACCCATTTTCATTTTGTCTTTACCACAATTCTGTTTGTGGGGAGCTTATTATGCAGAACAATGTCTGTCATATTTCCTACATTACAACGGTTCTATTTTTTACTCTTTCTTCTCTTTCTTTGCAAAGTCAAGTTTATCTCCAGTGATTCCTGCTTCATTTATAATCTTTGGAGTAGCAAGATCATCTGATTTCTATTATTTCAAAGAGAAGTTAATTGAGTATTTTAATCGTAGATCCATGCTTTATAGCCTGCTTCCTGTATTTTGAAGTGAATCATTTATGTAGTGAAAAGGTTTTGTGACCAATGGAAAGTGCGACAGAGTAATCTGAGGAGACATGCTTGTCATGAACTCTCTCTCTCAAAGTGCAGTAGCGAGTAGGTCATTTGAAAAATTCAGAACTGAGATAAGTAAGGATATGAAAGGATGTGGTGCAAAGGTGGTAAATTGAGTCAAGTTCTAGAATAGCTATGATCTAATTGCATGGTGGAAAGGGCCAAAGGCCTGACCAGCCTTCCCTTGTTCCTATGAGCTTTTGTCAAATTTCACACCGACTCTGCCAGGTTCTTTTAAATGTAACTGCCTCTGAAAAGTGTGTTTCTTCTGATACCTCCACCACCCGAAACATGGTCCTCTATGTACTAGACCAGGGATGGTGCCAACCAGGTTAAGAACTTCCTTGGCTACCACTGGCTACCAATTGCAGTGGTCCAGATAAGCGACATTCAATATGGGCAGCGAAAGAAGCATAGCACTTACCAACACAGTGAAAGTTGAGCTCATCTTAAGGGATCAGGCAGGGACCTGGCTTGGATCCCCCTAAAAAGATTAGTAGCTCAAGTGGTATCTCTGCAAAACAGCTATACATTAGGTTTCCAGAGGATGGATGAACTTGATAATCTGGGTAACACAGGGGTAATAGGCAAGTTAGCCTTATTACTATCCTCCTCTATATTAGGTTCTGAGTCAGCAAATTGGTTTGCAACCAATTGGAGGATTGTTCTCCATGAAAATGCATGCCTTCTGCTCCCTGAACTCTTATTGCCCCTCAGTTTCAGTGCAGTTGACCATCTCTTCCACTGCACAGCATGCTGACTCACTTCTTTAGTTCCCATGAAGCTTGACCTACAAATGCCTGCATATGATAATTCAGCTCTTGTTCTCACTTCTAGCCCGGCGTTATTGATCTTTCTGCAAAAAAAAATTGAAGCAGTTGACTCATGAGCGATAAGTACAGCAGAGAGGCCAAAGAAATGATTGTCTTCCACCCCATAGGTACTCCTGGTCCTTCCTTCCCCCTAAGCTCTCATGCCAGGTTCTTCCCTGTCATTAGGCAATCAGTCAGGGGATACTGCTGGCATCTGAATGGGAGTCACAGTGGAGACGCTGCAGTAAATTTTCCATTGATTTCAATGGAAGTGAAAAGCAGTTGGTTTTCTGCCCTGGGCACCTGCTCCGTAATGTTAGTTTTATACCCAGGTAGCAAGCTGAAAATCTGCTCCACGTGTTTTGGAGTGTGGTTTCTGGGACCTCCGAGTGGAGTTGCATTAAACATCAAAAACCACACTTCAGAATCTTTAAGATAACTCAATGACAATACACTTCTCTCTACAAATCTCAAGTATAGACTGTTTCAGTTCATACAATTACAAGGACCTTTATTGTGGTGTTTTATGGCCAGAAGCTTTATGGCTCTGGGGATGAAACAATAACAGTACTCAATGTGCAATAAAATACTGTTTGTGCACAATAACTTTAAAATTGTATAAAATTTAGTAATAACTCATTTTCTGATAAGCCTGGCAGTATGCTCATAAAGTGCCACACAGCATGTTGTTTTTTTATGCTGGATTCTGCTGCTAACATTAGAAAACATGGCATCACAAAGTAGTTGATAGGTAGTCATTAGCCACAGTTACACTGTAATCCATGGTAATCTGATGTACATGCTAATTACAACACAACATTACTCGTGTGCAAAACGAATTCTGTATTCATGTATTACTTAAAGGCCACAATTATCACAGTGAGAATTGGGGTGGTTCTTCATTAAAAATAAATTTTTATGACAAAACCATAATTACTCCTACCTCCACTGGCTTTGATAACAGTACCTATTGTATAATTTTATACTTTATTTTGGTCTTTGGAGACCCCTAATTACGTGGTATTCAGCACAATGACCACACGTCTCAGCTTATGGCGGTGAATTGAAATATGGGATTTCATCATCAAATGTGCTACCCTCTTTATGTCCATAAGAACATTTGGCCATACAATCTTTGCTTGGGTATTGCACGATTCTTTTTTTCTGAAGTTAGTTTTGTGTTTGAAGCAGTTTTAAAACTGATATTTGTGCCATCTAAATCTGACATTCAGACAGTTAAGACACAAAGCAGCTCTTTTCAGCACATTTTATAAGAAAAGTGTCCCCTTAATGAGATTTACAGGTAATTTACAAAATCAAAGTTACTAGGAGAAATTTAAATTTTCATAAGTAAGTTGGCGTTAAATGCCGATGGTGATTTGTAGGTTTGTTCCTCAACATACATTTTGTAGACACTGGTATTATGTTGAGTAGTGTACTGCCAGATGACTATCAAAATTATTATTTAAATAATCTTCTAGCACTTTCTCCATTAGTTCTGTCAAGATTGAAGTGCTGACAGGAATGGTGCTACAGAACATAAATTTATTCCATAAAGTAGTGCTTTCTGTGGTTCCACAGGCCTTGTATAAACCTTGTCAATATTTAGATAGTGAATGTCAGCAGATCATTTGATCCAGAAAGCAACACTGCACATCCTGTTCTAACCTAATGACCATACAAATGCTGTTGTAGTAGAGGGTGTTGGTTAGCATTCAATGACAGATTCAATTAGAACTCAAGCTGTATTGGAATTTTGGGGGGTGGCGTGTGATGATGGTGGGGAGTGCAAAAGAGGTGGGCTGGGTTGGGCTGGGTTCCCAAATTTTATAATGGTGAGAAGCCTTCCAGTAATTTTAGCATTCAAAAGCAAAGTACTGTTGATGCTGATGATCTGAAATATAGTAGAAAATTCTGGAAATACTCAGCAGGTCAGCCAGCATCTGCAGAGGCAGCATCTATGGCATGTTAACACAGTCATATCATTATTCGGCTTTGGCATGACTGAGTGTTTCAAGGACACGTGTGAAGCAATTGTAACGCTGGTTTTTATAGAACCAGGCTAACATTGGTGTTTGAAGAAGTTGGTAATTACAAGAAGTGAAGATGACAATAGATTCATGATGGTAGAAGGCTTCACCTCACTTTATTGAACTGTTGGGCCAATGAGGAGCTGGAGAGAAAAAACTCTCCCCCTGCAAGTCTACAGCCACAATAACGTCACATCTGGATGCCAGTCAGAAGATCAGTAGCAGGGCATTAGGCTATATTCCTGGAGAAACAAAGGACTGCAGATGCTGGAATCTAGATGAAAAACCTGATGATGCTGGAGGAACTCAGCAGGCCAGGCAGTGTCAGTAGAGAAAAGCAGGCGGTCAATGTTTCAGGTCAGCACCCTTCTTCAGGACTGAAGATAGGAAAAGGGGAAGCCCAATATATAGGAGGGAGAAGCAGAGCAGTGATAGGTGGATAAAGGAGGGGAGGTGGGGTGGGCACAAGGTGGTGATAGTAGATGCAGGTAAGAGATAGTGATAGGCAGGTGCGGGGGAGGAGGGGAGAGCAGATCCACCGGGGGATGGGTCAAAGGTAAGGAGAGAAAGGAAAAAAAAGGTAGAAAAAAAGAGGCTAGGAATGGGAAGAAGAGAAGAAGCATGATTGGGGGGGGGGGGTTTGTGGGGAAGGGGGTTGCGGATTACTTAAAGTGGGAGAATTCAATGTTCATGCCATTAGGCTGCAAGGTTCCAAGATGGAAAATGAGGTGCTGTTCCTCCAGTTTGCGCTTGGATTTCTCCTGGCAGTGGAGGAGGCTGAGGACTGACACATCAGTGATAGTGTGGGAGGGGGAATTGAAGTGACTGGCAATGGGGAGATGCAGATTGCCGGATTTGGTGGAAGAAGTGCAATAGTAACCTAACTAGTTGGGCAAACATAAGTACAGTTGCATTCACTAACGTCCCGTTATATGCATTATTCCATTCCATCACATCATTCCTCAAACTCACACTGTCCTTTCCATGTACTTTATTAAAACATAAGAAATAGAATGAAGAATTTGCCATTCTGTCCCTAGCATTTGCTCAATAAGACCATGGCTGATTTTATTTACTTCAGGTTCACTTTCCTGTACTAACCCCATATCCCTTTATTCTCTGGAAGTCCAACAACTATCCACACATTCACTACTCTGGATAAAAACGTTCCTCTTATTTCAGTTCTGAGTGGCTACCTCTTTATTTTGAGACTGTGACCTTTGGTTCTAGATATTCCAGCCAGGGAAACATCATCCTTTCATCTACCCCATCAAGCCCTGTAAGGATTTTGTATGTTTGAATGAAATCATCTTTTATAGTATCAGAAACAAGAGGGCATAGGTTTAATAGGAGAGGAAGGAGTTTTAAAGGGAACTTGAGAAGAAAGTTTTTAAATACATAGAACATTGGCTGTCTAGAACTTGCTGCCAGAGGAGATGGCGGATTCAGATGTGTTTCTTCTCCTCAATCACGGTAGATCCATTGTTTTGCACCTTTTCTAGGAGGTTTTCTGTTTCTTCTTCCTTGAAGATGACTGCAACATATTTGTTCAATTTCTCCACCTTTTCCTTATTCTCTAATGTAATTTCTCTTGTCTCTGTTTGTAAGGACCCACAGTAACATTTGCTAATCTCTTCCTTTTCACATCTCTGTAGAGCCTTCTACAATCTCTTATACTTCTTACTGGTTACTCCCATTTTCTATTTCTCCTTTCTTTATCAATTCTTGGTCTTCCTTTGAAAATTTCCCAATCCTCAGGCTTACTTCTATTTTTGGCAACAACATAAGGCTTTTCTTTTAAGCTAATGGTATATTTAACTCTTCTTTGTATCTGCAGCTAGACCACATTCCCTATTGGGTTTTTGTGCCTTAAGTGGATACACATTTGTTCTAAGATGTGTATTAATTCTTTACGTGTTCGCCATTGCTTGTTCACTAGCATGCCTCAAATCACTGCAGTTTGCTTTGTTTAGATTTAGTTCTCTGCTTTTAGACTTCCAACCTTTATGTAAGATTCTATCACACTATGATCACTGGTAACTAAAGGCCTCTTGGCTACTAGATCACCAATTAACCTTTCCCAATTACACAATATTATATCTAAAATAGCCTGTTCCCTTATTTGCTTGTCAGCATACTGATCTAGTAAACCATCTCATATATTCCGTGATTTTTCCCTCCACCATGTTACTGCTAATTAGGTTTGCCCAGTCTATATGTTCATTAAAGTCTCCAATCATTATTGTAACACCCCTAATTTTCTTATTTATACTATGACCTAAATTACCACTACTGATTGGAGGCCTAAAGAAAATTTCCAATAATATTTTCTGTTCCTTGCTGTTTTTTAAGCTCCACTCAAACTCAATCTATTTCTTGATTTTCGGACCTATGATCCTTCCTACGCATTTACCCCATCAGGACATCCTCCTTTTTATCCACCTTTTTCACCTGTTTAAAAGTTAACTTTCTTGAAATACTTAATTCCTAACTGTCACTTTGTCGACAAATATTTGTAATGGCTGTTGAATCATGCCTATTTATTTCAATTCATGCCATTAATTTGGATTCACAAGAGACTGCAGATGCTGGGATCTGGAACAAAAAAACAAACTGCTGGAGGAATTCAGCAGGTCAGGCAGGATCTGTGGATGCAAAAGGGTAGTCAACATTTTGTATCAGTCCTGATGCAGGGTCTTGACCTGACACGTCGGCTATCTCTTGCCTCCACAGATGCTGCCTGACCAGCTGAATTCCTCCAGTAGCTTGTGTTTTGTGTTATTAATTCATATATTTTGTCCAGAATGCTGAAGAACCCTTATTGTTTTACCATTTTTCTCTGCTCTGGCTCAAATGGAGCTATACCCTAATATGTGTGTACACTGTCCTTTCCTGACAGATTCTGCTTATTATTACCTATCTTGCGACCATGTACTATCACCTTGTTCCTTTCAACTTTCAAAATAAGCTCTCACTAGAAGCCTCCCCCAATTATTTAGTTTAAAGCCTTTCTTATAACCCTAGTTAATTAATTTGCTAACACTCTTGTCCCAGCCCGATTCAAGTGAAGCACATCCCAGTGGAATAGCTCCCTCCTTCCCAGTCCTGATGCCAGTGCCACATGAATTGAAACCCATTTCTCCAACACCAATCTTTGAGCCACACATTCAACTCTCTGGTCATCCTCACCTTATGGCAACTTGCAAGCAGCTGAGGTCCTCAAATCAGTATTTATTCATCTGCCACGGCAAGTCAATCCCACTTTGAGTCAATTTTATGGCTCTCCTTCTTGAATGCACCTTTGATCCAGTGTATTACAGTAGCTTCCATTGCGGGAGAAAAAAAAAGCATGAAACAGAAGTGATTGGTGGAGAACAGCAGGCAATTCTCCATAGAATTTGCAGTTAGCAACTGTGGAGCAGGAAGCACTGACGATTGGAGGAATTTCGGTTTCCCTGGCCATCAGAGATGGGAACCTTCCAACTTCTTGGGGGCAGTATGATATACAATGCAAACTTGTGCCGTATGGCGCTTGGACATGTTAATTTGGTTTCAGCAGCAAGTGAAATATGATCATCTTTGCCATGATGTTACAGAAATCTGACTTGTCACTGATTCTTGCTTTTATTCTTTAAGGGGGTCTTCATCCATGCAGCAGCAGTCAGTGGATATAGCAAATGATGATTCCTCAGAGGATATGATTTGTTCTGAGGGGACATATTACAGAACTCATTCTCATCATGCACCAGTTCACATACATGAATGTCACTGGGGCCACACAGAACAATACTTGTATTCATCCAGTGACTAAAAGACTTCACAGGAGAGCAAGAGTAGAATCATAAAGTCACAGAGTAATACAGTAGGGAAACAGGCCCTTTGACCTAACTTGTCCATGCCAACCAAGATGCCCGTCTAAGCTATTTCCATTTGCCCGCATTTGGCCCATATCTCTCTAAACCTTTCCTATCTATTTACCTGTCCAAGTGTATTATAAATTCAGCCACTTCCTGTGTGAAGAAATTGCCCCTCAGGTCCCTTTTAAATCTTTCCTCTCTTATCTTAAACCTATGCATTCTAGTTTTTTATTTCCATTTCCCGTGAAAATAACTGTGCATTCTCCCTACTGATGCCCCTCATAATTTTATACACCTTGATAAGGTCACCCCTCAGTCTCCCATGCGCGAATGAATAAATTCCTAGCCTGCTCACCCTCTTCCTATAAGTCAGGCCCTCAAGTCCTGGCAACATTCTTGTACCACCTGGTTTAAGAAGACCACTATCATTCCGGTACCTAAGAAAAACAAGGTAATGAGCCTTAATGACTACCGACCAATGGTTCTGACATCTACCATCATGAGATGCTTCAAGCGGCTGGTCATGGCACACATTAACTTCAACCTCCTGGAAAACCTTGGCCCACTGCAATTTGCCTACCGCCGAAACAGGTCTACGGTGGACGCCATCTCCCTGGCCTTACACTTATCTCTGGAGCACCTGGCCAGTAAATACACCCAGGTGTATTTATTGGCTACAGCTCTGCCTTCAATACTATAATTCCAAGCAAAATCATCACCAAACTCTGAGACCTGGGACTCAACACCTCCCTCTGCAACTGGATCCTGATCGCAATCAGTGAGGATAGGCAGCAACACCTCCGGCACAATTATTCTCAACACTGCTGCCCCACAAGGCTGCTTCCTCAGCCCCCTACTCTACTCCTTACATACTCATGACTGCGTGGCCAGATTCTGCTCTAACTCCATCTACAAGTTTGCAGATGATACCACCATAGTGGGCCATATCTCAAATAGTGATGAGTCGGAGTACAGGAAGGAGGTAGAGAGCTTAGTGACATGGTGTCATGACAACAACCTTTCCCTCAATGTCAGCAAAACAAAAGAGCTGGTCATTGACTTCAGGAAAGGGGGTGGTGCACGTGCTCCTGTCTACATCAATGGTGCTGAAATCGAGAGGGTTGAAAGCTTCAAGTTCCTAGGAGTGAACATCACCAATAGCCTGTCCTGGTCCAACCACATAGATGCCACAGCCAAGAAAACTCACCAGCGCCTCTACTTCCTCAGGAGGCTAGAGAAACTTAGCTTGTCTCCATTGACACTCACTGACTTTTATCGATGCACCATAGAAAGCATCCTATCTGGATGCATCATGGCTTGTTATGGCAAATGCTCTGCCTGGAACCACAAGAAACTGCAGAGAGCTGTCGACACGGCTCAGCACATCACGGAAACCAGCCTCCCCTCCATAGACTCTGTCTATACTTCTCGTTGCCTCAGTAAAGCAGCCAGCATAATCAACGACCCCACCCACTCAGGACATTCTTTCTTCTCCTCTCTTCCACCAGGCCAAAGATACAAAAGCCTGAAAGCACGTACCACCAGGCTCAAGGACAGTTTCTATCCCGCTGTTATGAGACAAATGAATGGTGCCCTAGTACAATAAGATGGACTGTTGACCTCACAATCTACCTCATTATGACCTTGCACCTTATTGTCTACCTGTACAGAACTTTCTCAGTAGCTGTGACACTTTACTCTGCATTCTGTATTGTTTTACCCTGTACTACCTCAATGCATTGTGTAATGAATTGATCTATATGAACAGTATGCAAGACAAGTTTTTCATTGTACCATGTACATGACAATAATAAACCAATTCCCATTCCAATTCCTAAATCTTCTTTGCACTCTCTCCACCTTATTGATGTCTTTCCCATAGCAGGATATTTCAAAACTGTACACAATACTCTAGGTGCAGCCTTACCAATGTCCTGTACAACTGCAGCATAATGTCCGAACTCCTATGCTCTATGCCTGACTGATGAATGCCAGCGTGCCAAAAGCCTCCTTCACTACCCTGTCTATCTGTGATGCCACTTTCAGGGAACTATGTACTTGTACTCCTAGGTCCTTCTGTTGTACAACTCTCCCCAGGGCCTTACCATTCACTGTGAAAGTCCTACCCTGGTTTGACTTCCCAAGATGCAACACCTCACACTTACCTGGATTGAATGCTCTCTGTCATTCCCCGGCCCACTTAGCTGGTTGATCAAGATCCCCTTGTAATTTTTGATAACCTTCTTCACTGATTATGATACCACCTATTTTTAGCGTCATCTGCAAACTTACTAACCATGCCTTATGCATTCTCATCCAAATTGTTTATGTAAATGGTGAACATTAATAGGCCCAGCACCAGTCCCTGTGGCACGCCACTAGTCTCAGACCTGCAGTCTGAAAACAATCTTCCATCATCACCCTCTGCTTCCTACCAGCAAGCCAATAATGTATCTACTTAGCTAGCTCTCTCTGGATCCCATGCAACCTAACGTTCCAGACTAGCCTTCCATATGGGACCTTGTCAATGGCCATACACTGCCCTGCCCTCATCAATCCTCTTGGTCACCTCTTCAAAAAACCCTAACAGATTTGTGGACACGATTTCCCACACACAAAGCTGCGCTGACTATCCCTAATCAGACCTTGTCTATCCAAATGCTGGTAGATCCTGTCCCTCAGAATTCCCTCCAGTAACTTACCCACCACTGATGTCAGGCTCACCAGTCTATTGTTTCCTGGTTTGTCTTTGCTGCGCTTATTAAATAATGGTACAACATCAACCACCTTCCAATCTTTCAGAACTTCACCTGTGGCTAAAGATGATGCAAATATCTCTGCAAGGGCCTCTGCAATTTCTTCCATAACTTCACAATTGGTCAGGGGATTTATCCACTTAAATGTGCTTTAGGACTGCCAATACCTCATCTTTGGTAATTTGCATGTAGTCACAAGTATCCAGTCTGATAAACAACCCTCCAGCATCACCCTCTGCTTTCTATCATCACAAAGCATCACTACTCATTTGCCTCAATTCCTTCACTTCCATGATATTCTCCACAGTAAAAACATGAGAAATATAGATTAAAAATCTCACCCATCTCCTGTAGCTCCATAGAGAGTTACGCTGATCTTTAAGGGGACCTAATCTCTCCCTAGCCACTGTTTTACTTTTAATGTGCCTGTCAAATATCTTGGGATTTTCCTTGACCTCACCTGCCAGGTTCATCTCATACCCTTTTTTTGCCCTCTTGATTTCCCTCTTAAGCATACTCCTACACTTCTTATAGTCAGAGGAATTTGTTTGATCCCAACTGCCAAAACCTGATATATGCCTGACCAGAGGCTCAATATCTCTCTTCAACCAACCTAAACTTGCCAGCCTTGCCCTTCATCCTGACAGGAAAGTGCAGTCCCTCAGCTCTTGATATCACACTTTTAAAAGCCTCCCACTTGCCAGATGTCCTTTTACTTGCAAACAGTCTCACTCAATTGACATCTGTCTCCAAAATTGGTCCTGTCCCACTTTAAGAACTTAACTTGTGGACCAGTCCTCTGTGTGAGTGACTGCAGAGAAGAATCTGCCTCAGAGGAGACAGGCCACTCCAAGATTTTCTCAGTTCTGCAGAGTGATGGTGAAAAAGGATAATCATTGAGGAATAGCAGAGAATGTGTGATGTCCTGAACCACCAGAAATGAACACAATATTCCAAATGTGGCCGAAACAAAGTTTTATACAGCTGCAACATGATTTCCCAACTAATGAAGGCAAGTATGCAGTACGCCGTCTTCATCACCCTATCTACTTGTGTTGCCACTTTCAGGAGCTATCTTTTGCACTCCAAGATCCCTCTGTACCCCTAATGCTCCTAAAGGTCCTACCGTTTACTGTATACTTTCCTCTTTCATTTGACCTCCCAAAGTGCAACACCTCATAATTGTCTGGATTAAACTATGTGTGCTGTTTCTCTGTTCATATTTCCAACTGGTCTATGTTCTGCTGAATCCTTTGACAACCTTCCTCACTATCCACAATTCTGCCAATTTTTGTGTCATATGCAACTTACTAATCAGTTCAGCTACATTTCCTTCCAAATCATTTATATGTATCACAACCAGCAGAGGCCCCAGCAGTAATCGCTGCAGAACACAACTGGTAACAAACTCCTCCACTACTACCGTCTGTCTTCTATGGCCAAGCCAATTTTGAATCCAGTCTACCAAGTCACTGTGGATCCCATGTGCCTTAATCTTTTGGATCAGCCTACTACCAGGGACCTTGTCATAAACTTTAGTAAAGTCCTCAAAAAACTCCAAGTTTGTAAGACAGGAACTCCCTACACAGAGCCATGCTGATTATCCCCTGTAAATCAATGCTTTTCCAGATGTGAGTAAATCCTATTCCTAAGATTCTTCTCCAGTAATTTCCCTACCACTAATGTAAGGTTCACTAGCCTATAATTTCCTGGTTTGTCTCTGTTCCTCTTCTGAAACAAAGGAACAACATTTAGTCCTCTGGAATGTTGCCTGTAGCTAAGGAGAATACAAAGATCTCTGTCAAAGCCCCAGCAATTTCCTCTCTTGCCTCTCTCGATAATATGGGATAGATCCCATCAGGCCCTGGGGATTTATCCACCTTAATGTTCTTCAAGAGACCCAACACCCCAACCTTGATATTAACATGCCCAAGAATATCAGCATATCCCTCCCTGATTTCGCTATCCTCCATGTCATTCTCCTTGGTGAATACAGATGTGAAGTACTCGTTTACTACCTTGCCCACTTCCTCTTTCCAGGCATAAATTTCCTCCTTTGTCCTTGAGTGGTTCTACTCTCTGCATAATTACCTGCTTGCTTCTAATGTATGACATTCTCTCTGATCAGTAGGGCAACTCCCCCACCTCTTTTACATCCCTCCCTATCACGTCTGTAACATCCGAACCCTGGAACGTTAAGCTGCCAATCCTGCCCTTCTCTCAATTAAGTTTCTGTAATGGCTACAATGTTGTGGTTCCGTGTTACATACAGTCCTTATTACAATAGCTTTAATCAGTCCCTCAGTTGTCATTTCATGGTGGCCATGCTTTCAATGACATATAAGGAAACCTGGGAAATCCTTGCAAGTGACATTGTTGAGTAATATCTCTGTAAGTAGGCAGCTGATTACTAGAAACTCATCTCTATTGAGCAGATTGGGCAATCTAACCCACAAATTAAATTTGGAATTTGGTGGGATGAAGTTATCTTCCCAAGGTACATTTTTGGTAGAATTTGCTTCCCTGCTGCTGACTCTGTTCCATAAACTTCTCCCAGTTAAAATTATTGCTCCAAGCACAAAGGGCTGAGACCCATCATTATCATCCAAAGTACCACCAGTCTTGAGGTGTTAATTTAGGTTAGATCAGGAAGGAAGCTTTGAATCTCCAGTTTTGGTTCAAGTGGAGTTTTAAGCACAATGTTCTTAGCCCAACCATCAGGACCCACCCCAACTAACCTCTTCTATCATGAGATCAGGTGAGGGAATCTTTGGTAATGATTATATACTACTCAGTTCTATTCACAACTCCTCAGCAAAAGATGTCTGTATAGAGTAAGACTGAAACAACAGCTAGCTATTAGGTGATAAGTGGCAAGTAACTGTTTTAACTGTTAAAAGTGCAACAAGAGTGAATGCAATCATCTACCAAAAGCATCCGACTTGTGGTCGTCCACACAAATACCTGTTTCCTTCTATAGGTCAGCAACAAAGTGAACTCCACCGGATTACTTCCAATTTCCATATGTGGATTGCAGTGAGTTATTGTTTCTCATCCATCGATAGAGAAATTAGCAGGCTGGTGTCTCTCTCCCTTTTCTCCTCTCTCTCTCCGACTTCGACTGACTTCTTCAACGATGTCATTACGTCCTTTATCTTCTGTTGACGTAAGCACGCCACACACACACACACACACACACACACACACACACACACACACACACACACACACATACACACATACACACACACACACACACACACACTACTAACTCTATCTTAAAGGGACATTCACCGAGTCCATAATACAGAACATAAGGTACTATTAGGAACTTGTTTGAGACAGTCCACACTCTTAGCATCATTGCACCTTCACCAGATTCCCTCATCAACAATCTATAACTGATTATTGATCAGGAACAACTGTACTAGCCATATAAATAGGGAGGCTATAAGAACAGGGGTCAGAGCCTGGGTATCCTGTGGTGCGTGGCTCACTTCCAGATACCTCAAAGCCATTCCACCATCTACATAGCGCAAATCAGGAGTGTTTGAATCACCATGCTTGGATGAGTACAGCTCCAGCAACTCTCTTGGAATGCAAAACCATGCAAAACAAAGCAGTGTACTTGATTGTTACCACATCCACCACCCCAAACATTCATTCCCTCCACCTCTTGTGCACAGTGGGTGCAGTTTGTACTATCTGCAAATTGCATTGCAGTTTGGGTAACTGACAGTATCTCCCAAAGCTGCAAACTCAAGCACCAAGAAGGACAAGGTGTATGGGAACATCACTACCTGCAGATTCCTCTATAAGTCACACACCACCTTGACTTAAAAATATATCACGCTTTTTACATTGTCATTGGTTCTAAATCCTGCAAGAGTACCTTCACCAGAAATCCTGCAGCAGTTCAGGAAGGTGGCTCACCACCACCTTCTAACGGGCAATTAGGGTGGGGTAATAAATGCTGGGCTTGCCAGCAACACCCCCTTCCTGAAAAACAAATAACTAAAAAAATGGACAGCATAAACACCAACATCGACTGCCTGGACTAATGGCCTGTTTCTGAACCTATTTAGTGCTTTTGACATCCCATTTAGGATGCCCCAAAGATGTATGTAAAGCTTAGTCACCTTGCTGCCCTTTTTCTGCTCTCAAAGGCTGCTCTCATCACTGAATAAACTCTGTAGTCATTGGGAGAGCCTAAATAATTAAAAGAATATAGTTCATGGAACAGACTTAACATACACAGGTTCCAACGATGTTTTTGCTGAGACCTCCTACTAATTCACTGTGGGGTAGACCTCAAACCTGAAATATTTCTGATCTGTGTGGCTCATCTGTTCCAACATTCAACAACTGAGCTGTCAGGAAGCATTCAACATATTAATTTAAGCAAGACTCAGAAAGAAATTAAAAATGGTCAAATATCAGTCATGGTAATAACAGTCTTGATCATTTTCTTCTTAAACTGCAATATGCTTCAGGGACATTAATAAGAAAGAAAGCAAGCCTTTATGAAAGGGAAGGATAAAGTAGCGACTATAAATTCTGGTCATTTCCTGAGAGTGACAGAGCTATGACAGATGCAGATTACATATATGAGTGACAAGTAATGGCTTTTGGAAAAGTGAATTACTACCTGACACGCCCCGTCACTAAAGCATAACTCTTCATATTCTTTGCCAATGTGTCTCGCGATTGAGCCTTGAGGATGGATTAAGCATAATACAGAATATAAGGTACTATTAGGAACTTGTCTGAGACAGTCCACACTCTTAGCATCATTGCACCTTCACCAGAAGTGGTAGACTTTCACAGCATCAATCTAGTCAAATATAAACTCAAGTATCAGGGCTAAAAGCTGAGAGGGATTTCCTGCAATTTGCATGGAAGGCATGAGTTGGTGCAATATTAACTAACAAGTCAGGTGGATGGGAGTACATGTCTATATAGGGACCCATTACTTCAAACACAAAGCACACGAAGTGCCACAAGCACACATTCCTTTACAAGCACAAAACTCATCTGTCTGATTTCTTACCATGCGTTGTCTATGCCCAGCATAATATATGGAGGCTCTTCTCTGTTGCTGCTTGCATAAGCAAAAATTATAGAGGTAGAGCTATCAACACAGTGTCTGGTGCATAAATGTATAAAGGTCATATTAACTGATATACCCAGTTCTTAAAGGTACCCTTACACCTATAAAGATTTACACCCAGCAATAGTATGCTCAAAAGTAGGAACAACTCCCCTGTAGCATTCAGTGTAATTCGCAGTCCAGTCCCCAACATTGTCCACACAATTGTTAATATTCTTTTATTCCTGAAATCTCCCTACACTGTCATTTATCAGAAGCTTTATGAAAATACTGTTGGTTGATTCACCCACCAATTTTCACCAAACACCATTTCAGAGACAGCATAGGTGAAACTGGCAGCTTATTATATGAAAAAAAAACATTATGAGAAAAGTAACACTCTAGGACTGAAACTCTAGGACTGACCATATTTAATTTATTTTCTTCTAATGGGGTAACTTCCTTGTGAAGTAGAATTCCATAGTCACTTGGTTCCCTTGGGTACCTTTCTAAATAACCATTTATCTATTTGCCTGATTTTATCTTCATTTAACAACCACAAACACACTTATGCAGTAGGGATTCCTGATCCTGACTGGAGGTGAGAAGCTTAACCAATTTCCCCTGTGAAACCAAGGACGTAGAGGCTGATGTTTGCTTTCCATTCCCCTCCATCCCCATGAGATTAACTAGTTCAGCACAGATTGGCCATTTATTTTTAGTTTATTGGTTTAGTTCTAGAATAGTTTAATGATGAGTAAATAATATGCAACATTTAACAAATAACACTTGTGGTGGCTGACTTGGTATAGGATAGGATACCAGTTTATACTGGTGCTAAATGGGATTCATTCCAGGAAATCATTGAAATAATCTGGCGTTCACAGAAACATGAATATGGGTTTGTGCAGCAAACTCGCTGTAGCAGGGATGGAACTGAGCACTATTAGAGAGGTTATCTTTCTTATAGGGAGAATATTGAATGGGAACGTCAACTCAGGGTCATATGGGATGCTGAGTTTGGTGGGAATCAGGTTAACTGAAGTACATTGCAATCAATCCATTTCAAATCATCTGGGTATACAGAAACACTGCAAATGTTAGAAGTCATAGAGTCATAGAGAGGTATGTCATGGAAATAGGCCCTTTAGCCCATTGGGTCCACACTGACCATCAACCACCCATTTTACACTAATCCTACATTAATCCCATTTTTTATTCTTCCCACATTCTCCTCATCTTCCGTCAGATTTTACCATTCAGCTACACATTAGGGGCAATTGACATTTACATGCGGATCAGCTACCAATCTGCATGTCTTCAGGATGTGGGAGGAAACTGGGGCCCATAGAGAAAACCCACGCAGTCAAAGGGAAAATGTGCAAACTCCCCACAGACAGTGCCCAAGGTCAGGATCAAACCCGGGTCTCTGGCACTGTGAGGCTGTGCCTTTACTAGCTGAACCACTGTAACATTTTCAGTTTACAGTCATGACCTAGATATCATCTGGGTTAAATATTTGGCATCATTGCATCTATGTAGCAGCATAATTCAGGTGAGTAATAATAATATCCCTTCATAACCTAAACTAGTTATTCATATTTTTCCCATTTATATTTCTTCAATTATTTTGAAGTTCTAATGAGATAAGAATTAAGATGCCACATTTGAGTTATTAATCTATGTTGATGGACGTCTAATAAATATGATGAGCAGCAATTACAATGGGTTTACTTAATTCAATCAGCATAACTTTGCATAATAATACAACAAATGTGTTAGGCTTTCCCATATCAGTAAATTGTCTCATTTGTTTTAAACTAGGTAACATCTAACAACCGAGCTCCATTTTAAGTTTCTGAATGGTACCATAGCTTGCCGTTACAATGCTTTGTTTCAAGGTCTGGACCTGACTCACTACCTCTGCATTTTTAATCACCCTCTCATCAGAGCCAGTGGGGAGAAAGACTGCTGGGTGGCACAGTGGTGCAGCTAGTAGAGCTGCTGCCTCAGGTCCAGTGACCTGGGTTCATTCCTAACCTCCAGTGCTGTTGGTGTGGAATTTGCATACTCTCCCTGTGACTGCGTGGGTTTCCTCTGGGTACTCCAGTTTCCTCTCACATGTCAAAGAGTGCAGGTTTGTAGGTTAATTGGCCGCTGTAAATTGCTCGAGTGTAGGTGGATGATCAAGTTGTTGGAAATATGGAGAGAACAGGTCACAGGGAAATTAGGAGGGGAATGGAATGGCTCTGTGAGCTGGCAAAGACTTGATGGGTTGAATGTCTCCTACATGCATAGCAATATGGAAAATATAAAATATGGGTTACGCCGCTGAGTAATTGCGATCAAACACGTGTTTACCATTTACTGCCTTATCATATATACTTTGATGTTGCTTCTTCACAAAGTTTTATTTAACAGCAATTCAACTATCCTTTGTTACATTGCCCTCTTATTTTAAATCGTGAATGTACTTTGTTTCCTAAAAAGAAAGCAATTAAATGTAACTTCTATTCAAAATCCTTCTGTGAAAAAATGATAAAATATTCCTGAAATGTGACAGTGTTTTCCATATCACAAAATAAATTGGAAATTATTTTGTGATATGGAGAACATTATAATGGATGCCATGTACAACTGGAAGTTATTGACCACACACTGTTGTTCATATATTTAATGCACTCATATCAAGTTACCTTGCATTATTTTAGTAGCTATAGTTACTGATTGATTAATTGTATAACACTTACCCCTCTGTTAAATTAGTTGAGAGTGGAATTTGATGCAGGCAAACTATGCTTGTGCATCCTATTTCTGATGATAATTTCAAATCTTTTGTATTCTGTGTTTTCCTAAATTTCTGAGAAAATGAGGATTCAGATGATGCTTAATGGCTGCTTCCATGCAGCATATGGCAATGTGAGACAAAATCAAAATGTAGTGGGTGGGAGTGGAAGTGGGTTCAGGGACCACTGTTCAACATGGGATTTGGAGCATGGTGGACAAGGCATCTGGAAGGGTATGGAAGGGAAGTGGTGTCTCACATTACAGTGGGCAGGGAACCCGATGGTTAACTACAAAAAATATAGGTGTAACACTCAAATGTCATGTGCGCTAGGATTGTCTTTTTATAATATTATAGATGAATAACAAATATGTAGGAGTGTTTGTCAAGGCATATTTAGTTCAGGTGACATTTGTGAATTTCTCAGGCTTGACTCAAACAGTTTATGATTTCATCTAAATATCTGAATGTTTTGCTGCTTGGTGTCACACTCATATCTATCTTGACCATCTTTTATGAACACTACTGTGGGAAGTCTTTATCTGCAGTTTAGAGTGTGCTTCCAAATCATTTCAGAATGTGAATTCATTTCTAATATTGCTGAATTTTAACAGTTTAGCTAGTTTGAAGTTCAGAAAACACATATGAAATGTTCCAGACATAGAAATAAACCCTCAAAAGTACATCTATTTCTTGTTAGCCTAATTCCAGCAGGTGGAAATGAAGCTATGAAGATTCAAAATATACTTTGCAAATGAGAACTGAAGGCCATAGCAACAGAAGTATGCGGAAGAAAATATAACAGATTGGATTGAGCAAAATCTCTTCAAAATATCTCGAAGAAGACAGCTAAGTACCAAATAGGATGTTAAACAATTTGCAGTAAGAAAGCCTATGTAGGATATGACAGTGGTGGAAGTATGTTTCAAGTGAAAGACTCATAACTTAGAGGCACTGCAGGCAGACGTCAGTAATGCACCATCAGCGATGTGATATGCTGTTTGTTCCATGTGGGATTCCATTTCAGTTTTAAACACAATCTGGAGTGCGCTGGACCATTAAGTGGTAATTCACTGGAGTGAATTATCATTTTTAATTTCACTGGAGTGAATTATCATATTGCTTGGTAGTGAAATTATCATTCACATCCATAGAATAAATTATCTTCTGCTATGATGCAGACATGAAGAATGCATGTTCATTCTGAAGAGCATTTCAATAATAAATCTCCAGGTTTAGCTGCAAAGTGAATTGGCTTTACTTTGGATTCAGCTTTTTAGGGATCAAGATTAAACCCAATAACATAGTCCAGGAACCTTTTACATTTGATGTAAGCTGACACAAAAAAACTAAACTGTAATTTGTATGCACTATATTTAAGAATCTTTAAATCCAGGTGTTATTGCTTATTTAAGGTGTTATGCTACTTTGAGTGTGTTTTAGTTTTTATATATAATAGCCAAAGAGAGAAAATCAGGAGAAAATTAAAGCAGAAAAAGATTAAGTTATCAAGGATCACTAAAAAATAAAGTTTTTATATTGAACATTACTACACCTTAAGAAAGACTGAAAGGGGATTGTTAAGATAAATGACAACCCACAATTTGTGCAGTTCACAGACACCACTTTATGGGCCTCACTGGCAGTTCCAAAAGTAACATAGTATGTTGCTATAATCACAAAATACTGTCAAATTATTTTAACAGAAAAGTATATTTATAGTATTTATGAATGGACAGCAAGTTGTAAAATACGGACTGCCAAAATGTATGTTTAAAGCAGCTCAAGGGCACAGTATATAAGAAGAAAGAGTTGCATTTATATAGCACCTTTCACATCCCTGTCAGTTTTCTTTACAGTAATTAGTACTTTTGAAGTGTATTACAGTTCTAATGCAAGAAATGTGAAAGCCGATTTGCACAGTGCAAACTCTCACAGGTAATTACCAGACAATCTGCTTTATTATTGAATGAGGGATAAACATTGGCCAGGTCTCCAGAGATAAATCACCACCCACACCCAAACCCCTTTCACCAACTCCACTCTTCTTTGAAATATCCCTGTGTGTCTTTTGTGTAGAGGAGGCCTTGTTTTAACATCTTTGCCATAGGAAATCACCTACAGCAGAACAAACATACACTTTTGTATTCAAATCTCTGAAGTAAGACTTGACATCACAACCTTCTGACTCAGGGTCCAAAGCACTACCAGCTAAGCCAGAGGTGACACTATAATAAAGCACATATGCAGTATCTTCATACTCTGACTGAAATATAAAACTTAATCTTCCAGTTTGACCTGTGAATGATACCCTTCCTGATATCACAATTGCCTTGGTCTTGCTGCCACAAATAGTGCCAAACTACGATGAGATGTGGGCTCATTAAAGGGCCAGTGATTGCAACATCATGTGCTGTGTAATAGAGAGATGCTATAAACTTGGTCAATGATGTTGTGGACAAAAGCAGACTACTGAAAGATGAGTGTGATAGAGGCTGTGGGCAAACATCCTTGTACTAGTGGGTCCCTTTAACTTGCGGTAACACTTGCTTTGCTTCATGTTTTACTGGGAATGAAAACACCAGGTCACAGCTTTAACAGCCAATTTCTGTTGGTCAACACAGAAAGCAGATGGCATCATTAGGTGTGTGTCTGGTGCCAACCAATTGCCAGACATGTTAAAGTGAATTGTGACCAGAAGTGCCTGAGCCACTAACCTGATGGTCTCTTTTCAACCCAGTAATGATCACTAGCACAATGAAAAGTGCAAATTGTGCAAATGGGTCCAATTTCTAGATATTTATGTTTGCAACAAGTCAGCTGCTTAGTTAGTTACCTTCTTTAAGGATTATCTGATGGATGCATAGAAGATCTTGGTATCTTGTGAAAAATATAGACTCCTGCTTTTATTGTAGCAAGGAATTTGGGATTTCCAATCTGAGCTGAAGTATGCGACTACATCATTTTATTTGGCCCATTCTCAATTTACCAACACTAAACAGTTATGGTACTTTTAAATGTTCATTCAGTATTTCAATTGTACAAACATTATTTTGCTTCTGTTCTTTTACAACATTAAGACAAAACATCCATACCTCAAACATAATGTAGACCTTTCCATTTTGTATGTATTAGACTTTAAATGCTGCACACATCCAACAATATAGCCAAAACTAAAATAACATCATATGATTACAAAGGCTGTAATTGGACTTTCTCCAATGGAATTCTATTCAGTTTGCTATCCAGTACATTTTATATATGCTTTACAAAAATATGTTTCATAATTGCACAGACTATTATCAACCTCAACTTGAAATAATATGTACAATCCTGATGGCTGTTTAGTTTCAGCTTCAATCCTTAGAGCATACTGTAGAAATGTTAAAAATCTTTTTCTTATCTACACGAACAACATAACTTTGACAGAAAATTGAATGTGTTCACTTTGCCTCATCAGCTTTAACAGACTGTCAGATATGGCTTTTTTTCAGCAGGAAATGAATGATGGAAATGGTTTTTGGCTTTAGATTTTTTGCTAGGCACCAGAGTAAATGATCACAGTACTAGCTCTTTTAACCTTATCTATCATACTGAAACGTTTTCTCTGCCTCCAATATAACATGTCAGAGTCGATTAAGGACATCCTTCAATGAGGTATAATTCACAGATTTTAGTAGTGAATCCAAGAGCACTGGAGTATTAAAGAGGCTGTGAATACTTAATCACTGATATGTTGCTATCCGCCTTTTTCTGAACCCACTCCACTCTTTGGTGCGCTGTGTCTGAAAATGCTTTTTTTTCCCTTGATGGTAAAGTATGAAAGGGCAGGTACAATGGCAGAGCATATGTCACATTTTATTCTTCTGACAGTCTGGTGAAAGATATTGCTGTTCTGGTACATTCAGCTATGCTTATCTGGTACATGAGCACACATTACTTTCTGCAGACTTGGATCACTTTGGACAGTATCATTAAATGCCACGTCATTACCTGTTATGGAGTGGTATTCTCACTTGAAGTGCCTCCTGGGATACATGCAGAGAGGATGATGGGTAACGATGGAACATGCATTAAAATTTCAATGTTAGCACTATTGACTTTGACTTTTCTAAAGCCAAGTGCTGTAGCTTGACTGTACGATGGTTTTTGTCACAAGGAGAGTAAAGCTGCAGACATGCATCAGTTGAAAGTTGCAATGAGTTGAACGATGTGGATAGGTGAAGGCTCCAGAGAGATCAGCTAGGCTAGCTTTGAGCAGAAGGGGGTAAATTGAAGGTTTATTTATCCAATTCACTGTCAAGGTCAGCTTACTGAAGTGCTGTCCTGTGTGCGCTTTCAAAATGCCAAAACCTGGAAAATTACTGCGATCGGCCTACAAATCACTGACCTTTGTGCAGCAACCATCAACTTGCCAAAATCTTTTTTAATAGCATGGTAAGGATTCACTCCCACTTGGCAAACTAAAATCAAGACTTTATAAACATTTTTGCACCGTTCTTCTCCCAGGCTCATACTAAATGATAGAAATAAAGAATAGGGCATAAAGAAGAAAGAAGGACTCGAAATTGATTTTTGCCGAGTATGGTCTTTGATAGTCAGATTGTGATGGGCAGTATATTGATTTAAACATTCCTATCCCCTTTCAAAAAATACCTTGTGTAAGGCACTGCAGTCCCTAATTGCCAGTTATAGCCTAACAGATATGTGGGGCACTATAATTATCTTTTTATGTTTGTACTTACTACTCCTTGGTTACAAACGTAGCTTATTCATAATTTTTACATGTTTATATTTGCTCTAATTCTTTGATTCTGTGTTTCCCTCTCTTAACCATTTTTCAAAATAATTTTCTGTACAAATGTGGATTTGAGTATGCTGCAGAGTTCAACAGCTAGAAGATACTGGTGTCAAAATGTGCAAATGAATACTTAAAGCATAAATATTTTAAATGGGTTAATGCCTCCATCAACACTGAGGATAGAAATGTCAAATTTATCTGTTAATATCACCAGTTATAATTTATAGCCTTTAATTTCATATTTTTTTAAATCTATAATATATATTGTTTCCTTGTTAATTCAAAGAATTAATGAAAAGTAAAAAAACTCTTTCATATAAAATTTATAGCAGTCCAATTCATAAAAATAATTGCCTCAAAATTCATTCACATAGTGCTATTTTTTTCTGTGTGTATCACAATGGAAAATTGGTTTTCTGGAGCAGTATGCGATAAGCCCTTTTTTGCTGTGCAGGAGAGTCAAGTTTCCATGGCACTATTTGCTGTCCAGCACCCTGATTTAAAGAGTTACCTACACATGCTGTTCAAACCTCTGTAGCCTGCTGCAGAACTTTCATGAGGCTAACTGCTGGTTCCTCACTGCATCTATTGACTTTGGAGGGGCGTCCTGTCAATTCCATCACTCTTACAATGAGTGTTTCTGCAATGATCCCATTGGGTGTCCTGCTTGAGCTGGAGCTGGAGGCTAGATATCAGAGTGTCAAGGACCCCCAGCAAGAGGACCACAAGGGCTTCTGCTTCAAACCCACAGACTCTACAGGGAGCCACTTCCAGGCAACAGTGGCTGATCAATGCCATATTTCAAAGTTTGCTGCTCTTCACAGCATTAGGGAAGTTACTGATGCTTTCTACTCAAGGAAAGGGAGCTACCCTTACTTGTCCTTCAGCAGAGAATATGATGCTGGCTGAGTGGATGGCTACGCCAGCGCTGTGGACATTTCGAAGTTCAGGAGGCAATGACTGCATTCATAATGTGCTTTGTGCTCCCCACTTGAACCTGGAACTCTTCTTGAATCATCAGGACTAATATTGCCTGAAATTTCAAGTTGTGATGGTCAACATGAGGTATCAAGAAAAGTTGCATGACTTGTTCATTATTTGGCAACCCCTCCATTCACTTGCCATATTCCAATAGCAACCTGTTCCAAGGGCTGGATAAGGGTTATCTTCCCGTTTCCTGGCTTGGTCCAGTCATATTGGTTAAACTCTGCTACAGTGGAAACCATGGCACCACTGGGAACAGATGGAGAATACCACGGGGCTCCTCAAAATGCCACTGCACTGCCTGCATCATTCTGAGCCACCTATGTGTTCACACATTTCCAATGTCTGCTGCATCCTGCACGACCTTGTCAACAGGAGTCAGCCTTTGATTGAGGACCTTTATGAACAGAAGGACCACAAGAAACAAGAGGAGGAAGATGGCAAGCAGTAGGGTGAAGAGGAACAGTATGGAGATGAACGTCAATCGTATGGGTGCCACAGGATGCTTGGTTGGTGATGAAGTCCTCCATACTTCTTGTCACTTTGGACAATCTACCTGCCAGGCCACACAATTCACCAACCATTTGCCTGAGCGTTTGTGTGTGTGCTTTTCTGCTGTAGTTCTTATCTGGATCACTGGGGGAAGTATGAAGATGTGGACTTTCCCTTCGGTGAGCTAGCACATGGGATTGCTTTCATCTCTTGCCTGACTCCAGTCCCTGAGTTTCTCTTCATGGGAAGTGTACACATAACCTAGTGTCTTCTGCTTCAGTATCTGAGCTAATGCCTAGTGGTGTCAGTCACAAAGACAACATTCTCTTCCTCCTCCATATCTTCTTTAGCCTCCCTTGTTTCTGCCTCTTCCTCCTCCTCCTCTGCTTCCTGGTGTCTTAATTGTTGAGGTGTGGTTAGTTTTTCTGGTCTTCCAGACAGCCTGTCATTATGAAAAAGGTAGAAGAGAATTGTTATGTTGCTTGCATGTACCTGTTTGCCCAACACACAAGCAGATACATTTGGAGTGAGCAGTCACTTCAGTGAGGAAGGGAAGGATGGTAAAGGGCCATAAGATATTTGTACGTCAGATCCATTGTTGTATCTTCATGGGATTTGTTATCTGCCGTGCCCATCAGGAAGATCTGCTTCTGCAGCTTGGTAAAGGTCTAAGTCCAAATGGGACCCCTCAAGTTTCCAGGGCAGACTCTGCCAGAGAAAGGGAAGCATTTTTTCAAAAAACACCAATGACATGGTTGGCTTCCTTATCTATGTGCATCTACCTGGCTTTCTCTAAGAGTGTGTGTGTGTGTGTGTGTGTGTGTGTGTGTGTGTGTGTGTGTTTCCAGATCTCTGTCTGTAATATGGGAGACACTCACTTGCCTCTCTGCCTCTCTGTCAGCCATTTAGCCAGACAGATCCATTGCAGCACTAATGTGGGTTTGTGGATAGAGGCCCCATTAAAGGTGCTTTAAAGCCACACAGCAAATACCATTTTTGCTGAATGGCTTAATTTCAGTAGCTGCACATAATTCAATAACATCCCTTTCATATGCACATTGCCTAGTGAGAGCATGCCCACACTGATCTAAAGCTGCAGCACATGGATTGGTGTGAGTGAACTACACAGCACAGAATTAGTGCTCCTGCAGAGGAACAGATGAATATTCTGTGATCAAATGTTCCTTGATCAAATGCCCAAATGTTCTATCACTTTTTCTGAATGTAAATCATAAAATATGCAAAACAATTTGATAGAAAAGATCTCGGGCTTATTTATTGAAAATAAATATCCTCACAGTCTCCATATTCAGTACTAGCCTGAACTGTGGTCAGCAGTCTGGTGTTCATTACACCCGTACTTGCCACAGACTTTCTCTGGGCTTTAGATGCCGGTTTTGTTTTGTTAGAATGCTAACGATGTGAATGTCTGTTACAGGAAATTTGGGCTCCACAAAAACAGACATTGCAACAGCACTTTTTCTCAACCATTCAGACTGGAAGACCCCAAACAGAAAGCACATTAAAAAATTCATTCTTTGTAAGATCATAAACAGACAGCAAAATAGAGGGAGCAGTATAAAGAAGAAATTAAGTGAAATAAGTGAGAGAAAAAGCAAGTTTAAAAAAATTCAACTTTTCATTTTATAAAAATCTTCAACAATAACTGAATTCTGACGGAATGGGATCAGAATCAGAATCAGATTTATTATCACTGACATATGTCATGAAATTTGTTGTTTTGTGGCAGCAGTACAGTGCAAGACATAAAGAAATTAAAATTACTATTAGTTACAAAAATAAATAAATAGTGCAAAAGAGGAAATAATGAGGTAGTATTCATGGGTTCATTTCACAGCTGAATCTGGGGGATATTGCTATGATGAAGCTTGTGGAGGAGCAAGGCAACTTGGACAACAGCACCTTACTTTCCAGTTTAACTGCACAAATGCAGCAACCCGAGGTTAATATCCAACTTATTCTTTAATAATGCTGAACATTGATAGTTATTAATGGCCTGGATTATGCTGGTAAGTGCTGGTGGTTCTGAACAGATCCTGTTTAAATAAAAGCAAGCACAGGTCAGGGATGTTCTGTCAAACATGGAAGTCCTGAACTAACTGACAGATTTGGAATGTATTGTAAGTAGAATCTAGTACCAGGTATCCACCTTGCTGAGACTCTCCAGCATTTGTACTGAGGAATCATTTCTCAGATTTTGTGCCAGGTTTGGATTCAAGAGCCCATTGATTTCAATAAGGATTGTAAAAATTGAAACAAATGGAAAGGCAAGTTCATTTTTTAACATTATTTTTGTTTAGCTTAATACTTTTTAAATTATTTATGATTAAATTAGATGACTTCTGCTTTTTCATTTTAAAAATTTGTTTTAGTAATCTTAATTAAGCATATTTATTACATTTTTAATAGTTTTTCGATATCTCCAGATGTCAATCAAAGCTGAGGGTGTGGTTTTGCCACCTGTCAAAGCTGGTGTGGGGATTTCTCAATGTGCCATGGGAAATTCTACTGCTGGTGTTTGGGTCTCTTCAGGCTAGTAGAATAGGCCTTGCATATCTGCATTAGGGGAATCCTGTGTGGGGGCACCAAGAGCAGTGGGCCTGTCCATAAAATTCAGCATCTTATTGCAAAATTTGGGCCAAACAAAAATGTTCTGAATTCTCAAAATGGAGAACGTAAACTCCTTCTCCACTAGCCAGCAGGAATTAGTGGGATTGTGCGGGAGGTACAGTTAAAGAGGTAGAACATTTTCAAGCTCCATTTCTGTTCTAAAGGGATGTAAACCTCACTGTCAGTGTCTGCAGGTGAGGCAAGCATCTCATGTATGTAGATGAATTGGAATCCTATTAAATCAACGACATGTTGATAGACTTTAGCTGCCTACTGCAAGGGAAGTCTGCTGCTGTTGTCATGATCAGTTAAACTCATTCCATAGGTAGATGAAGCTGCAAGAGGTGAATGTTAAGCTTTTTTTTGGTGGGACTAGGAGGAGCAGAAGTGCATTCTGTGTTCACCAGGTAAGTCTTATTGTCTTGAGCTCCTGCACTTACTCTCCCATCCTGACTTTACCAGCCTTAAGACCTACTGATAACCTGCCATTTACCTTTGGTTGGTGGGCTGTGCCTGGAGATCAACGTGTGCGAACCACCCTTCTTTGCACTCACTCACCCATAACTCAAAATCACTTAAAATTTTGCCACGTTTCCAGTTTCCACTTTCCTGCATGATTCCTTGATTTCTGTGATCTCATTTGCATGTTTCTTCTCACTCAGCATGGTCTCTAATTCTCAAAGGCACTCTGTGCAATCTCCATTTTTATAGACCCAGCTGCTCTGCTGTCACTGTGGTCTCCATTTCTCATACCAACATCGGTCCTTCGTTCTATATAATTTCCATTTCTGGCACTGTTGCATGCCTGACAGTATCTACAATCTCCATTTCGTGTGTTGTCATCTGACTCTCATTCTCCTTGTTTATCACTTTCTCACCAGCTCTTACGCTCTGAAATCTTCATTTCTCACTCAGTTGTTTGCCATTAATTCTCCACGTTCTCTAGTTCTCACTCTGCTGCCTTCCATCACAGACTCAACCTCCCACCTGCTTTAACTGACGGCTCCACTGTTCCAAATAATCTCAACCACCCACAATGTAAGATTTTTTTTGTAACGAAATGCAGGAGATAGGTTGTTAGAAATATGTTGTACTTGCTGCATATAATTTGATTTTTAATCATTGTTGCCAAACATTTTTGTGCATATTGATTGAAATGAACTATACATTGATATTGGTTCTCTAAGCTCACAAATACAAAGGAGATGTATAATTCTTTTTGGTAAATCTCTATCCACCTCTATATTATTATCAGATCTTATTTAAACTGAATAAAAGGAAGATAATTTAGTTCAGTTGGTATACTTCAAACTATAATCCCTTGTGGTGAAGAATGTAATGCCTGAATGTGGAGAATTCCTGATTTGTAGTTGGTGCTGTCTTGAGCAGTGGCAATGGGGTTGTGAGGTTCTTACCGTGAACTGTCTGTCATTATCTATATTTCTTCATTTAGCAAACACTGATCCATCATTATCTATTTGGCCTGACCTCCCCTTCCCCACACTGATAGGGAAAATATAAATCATTCACTTTCTATGTACTGGATTTTTAAAACATTACTTTATGATCTCAAGTTTCTCTTTTCCTGTGATGGCGGCAAACTCGTCCTCAAACACCCAGTGTTCTCACCTGTGCCTTGGGGACTAAATTTGATAGCCCCAAAAATTGTTTTGGGTATCAAGAAGGAAAATTAACCTGAAAGCTGTTGTTTCTGATACAGACAGCAGACCACCTTCATGCTGCCTGCTGATTTCAATAACTTCAGAGTGGAGTCACGTTCAACCACAGTGTTGATTTGTTGGATGCATCAATAGGAGGACAATACCATGAGTGGTTAGTTGTGGTTAAAGTTAGCCCTCATTGCATCTGTAGAATGTGCCTGAAGTTTTGTAGGAAATTTATTTGATCTGGGAGCATAAAAGGATTGTCCTGGAAGCTTTAGTAGAGGAGGGATGTCCTGCCGGTGTAGGAGGCCAGGAGGATCTTCAAGCAAATGCTCAGATAACATTGAGAGTGAATAGCTGTGGAGGCCAAGGCTTTGAATCAAGCCCCAAGAACCTGTATTATGTGCTGAACGAACCTCACACACATGGTCAAGGCAGAGTAGGTTATAGTCTAAGTTCTTGTAATTGTGATTGGTACAGATAAGTACTTGATGGTCAGCATGGAGGGCCTGTTTCAGTGCTATATGAATTTGACTCTATGTTTGTTACTCCCGAAATTAGACTGGGCACTGCTGAGAATGAGTCACCCCATGTCCCTGATGCAATTTCTGCATCACTGTGGACAGGATGATGTCATTTCTCATGCTTTGTTTCTTTTGGAACCTTTGGGGATCCTGCATCGTATTATTCTGGTACCAACTATTGTTAGTCACTCCTGGACAAACCAACATTCCCAGTGCGATATTAACTGGGCATTGTGAAATAAGTCCCTTATATTGCATCCTTCAGTTCTCCCCATTCTATTTTTGCACCAACTTCCTCTCCCCATTCTCTGATCACTGAGGCCCAGATCGTGACTTCCCTGAACCCCAACAGCATGATTCCCCCTCAAGGAACCAAACACTGATACCCCAAATTACCATCCCCATGTCTTCATGACCCCTTCAATCTCTGATCCCACTTTAACTAAACTTATCCTTGAGCAAGTTCTAGACACGATCTTTCTTCTCCACAACCCCTACATCGCAGCAAAAGGCTGAATATCACCTTTTGGGTGGACTCGAATTTTTAGGCCAATTCCTATCAATCAGGTTACATCAAATCACAGAATCATTACAGCATAGAGGGAGGTCTAGGTAAGAGCAGTCAAGCTCACACTCCTTCCCCATTCTCTCCCCAAAGACCTGAAAGCTCTTTCCTTTCAGAAATTTATCCAGATCCCTCTTGAATGCCACCAATTGAACTTACCTCCACTACTACCCATGACAGTTCACTCCAGACCCTAACTATTCACCAAATAAAATGCTAGTTTTTTTATTGGTTCATCTAAGCATGATTGTCAAATATTTTGATTGACATGTGCTGGATGACGTTTTGAGTCTATAACATGTTGTTACTCCTGAAGTTAGACTGGGCAAATGAGTCACCTCATATCTTTGATGCAAAAGATGGGATGAGGGGTCCAATTAATGTTGCATTGGGAAAACTGGTTCTTCCAGGACTGACAAAGAATAGCTGGTACAAGAATTACATAGAGCAGGGTCCCCCAATCATGTGAATGCATGACTTTCAAAATCACATGAGCATATGATTGTGAAATACTTTGATTGAAGCCAAAACTACCATTTTAATCTGATTCCTCAGATAGTTGTGTCTCTGAAGGCCCTCTGAGAATGGACTGTTCACAGATGGGTATGTCACTATCTCTGACTATGAGACCTTCGAGTGCATGCCATGCTCATTCCAAAGCCTCTGGTAATGCAGTATTGCCCGCAATCTCAGCACTGAGGCACCCAATGGGCAGTCATCTCAACGGCTAAATGCTGAAAAAAAAAACACTCTGCTAATTGTAGCATACTCTAAGGACTTCAGAGGTGCTTGAGCCGTCTGCAGTCCGTTCTTCGGCTCTCCAATCTGGTTTTTGCATGTCAGTGAACTGTCTCTTTAAATTATGAGAAAAGAATGTGACACGATGTATTCCTAGTTCTAGTGAGACTGTTCCATGGTGGTCATGGTGTGAAGCTTTGAGCTTCAATCCATACCAGTATGAAACATTGTGCTGCCAGCAACATTATTAGCTGTGTGCTTAATGCCAGGAAATGGTCAGGGATGCTAACCTGGATCAAGACCAGAAATACCAGATCTAACTTTGCAATTGATGTGATTTCACCCAGAAATTGTTGCTAACATTATCCATCCTGGCTAACACTGAGTCTGAATCCTATATTGTTTAACCTGTTACAAGGCTATTTAATTAGAATATCAGCTGGAAGAATCAACCAGCAATTCACCTGCAGACATTGGATGATCCCTTTAAGATGCACTGGCAAGGGGTCCTTCCTTCTGCCAAACACATGTTCAATCATGCAAGGTTAAGAGGGAGCATAGCTCGGGTACGGAGCTGGAGGACATTGAGTGATGTTTTGATCTCCCAGCTCTGCATATTCCTGATGGCTGTTCATTCTGCATGTTTAATCCTTAACAATATGGTATTCAGCATGATTCACCCCAGAAAATGTCAAAGTGCCTTACCAGCATCTAAGTACATTGGTACTAATATTTGCTTTAAACTGACTTATGTGGAAGACTAATAATGTAAAATAAATATTGTTATGGCTATACTGAGCAAAGCAGAGGGGCACACACAGTCAACTAACCTCATGAATATGATCTTTATATTGATATTATCCAAAAAACTCACAAAAACATAGGGTGCAAGTTCTTATCAAGGTAAGGTCTTTTCAATGAAATACTGAATTTGCTGCTTTTGCTTTATGGCAGAGTGAAGTAAGTAAACTTCAGGTGCGACTGTTCTAAATCATTATTATCACATGCATACATATTCATAACAACAACCGAAAATCTGCTGGAAGGACTCAGTGGGTTGAGCAGCATCTGTGGGAGCAAAGAGAAAGAGCTGTGACGGGAGAGCGAGCAGATGTGGGAAGAGTGGCCGATAGCCGGCCTCACTGACTCAGTGAGTGAATAAGTTTGCTTAGCACTCCCAGCTCTGCTTGGCAGCTTGGTGGGGAGGGTGGGGTAGGGGGGTGTTGAGAGAAGGCAAACAGAAATGCCCTGTTCCCACATGGCAGAAGATGCCTGCAGCAATCAGCAAATTCATCCTCATCCAACCCACCGGTCGCCCATTTGTATGTATCGGATGACCGTAAATCAAGTGGTCGTAACCCGGGGAGGTCCTGTATGGAAAGGATTTGTGAATTAGGCTAATTCTCTGAACTGAAGTTCATTAGTGGCAAAAGATCCCATGTTCAAATGTCAATCAGCATTGAACAATATCAGTGCAAGCAAATATTTTAAATACTCCCCCCTCCAATGGATGGTTTCTGTGTGCATGCTTAATTAATTTGACAAAGTTAGCTGAATGCCAACTGTTCAGGCTTCGACTTCAGTAATTCCTTCATGTCTCTAATTTCTTTGAATATAAAATTTAGCTGGGGACACATTCCATTGATTTCTGTGTATAGGCTTGAACCAGGCTCACAATCTCTCTCTCTCTCTCTCTCTCTCTCCCCCTCTCTCCCTCTCCCTCTCTCTCCCTCCCTCTCCCTCTCTCCCTCTCCCTCTCTCTCCCTCCCTCTCCCTCTCTCCCTCTCTCTCCCCCCTCCCTCCCTCCCTCTCCCTCTCTCTCCCCCCTCCCTCTCCCTCTCTCTCTCTCCCTCCTTCTCTCTCTCCCTCTCTCTTTCTCTCTCTCTCTCCACCACCCCCACCTCCCCCACCCCCCATGTCGCTTTTTTGTGTTTTTCTGTCTTTCTATCTCTATATCTCTCTCTCTTTCTCTCACTCTATCAGCTGAATATGGAATGATTTAGGTCAGCCTCATCTCTGTACCCACTGTTTTTATGAAAACTGATCTGGCAATAATTTGGCTTGGCACTGGCAGTTTCATTCCTAAATGCCTCCAGGAAAAACAGTGTCAGAATAGGAAATAGGGAATCCCCTTCTAAGTTGGGTCTAAGATCGCCTTTTGAGTTGCATTAATGGCAGTTTCTTCCAACCTCACATTAAATCAAAAATTAAGAAAAGGAGAGAATGTTTTATTCGTTAGCACTGAGCTTTTAAGTTTTCCTGAAGAACACCCTTATTCCTTGATAAAAATAATACATAGGCTGTAGGTTTCAAGCTCACTGCAGATTCTATTTTTTAACAACTAAAAAGAGTTACTTACTAATAAGTGGGGGCAGGGACCTCCTGTATTTCCTTTCTCCTCCTCATGGGATGCATGTACTTGGTATTTCCTACTGACAACCCACACAAAATCAGGAACCCATCACATGGGAAATTACACAACCAACCTAATGACAAAGTGAATTAGAATTGTAATGTGTTGCTGCACTGCTCAAGGTGAGAGGTTTGAGATTTATTTTACTTTACAGAAGTGATATATTGGAATTTAAACATTGCTGTTAAAAAAGCTGATCCTAGATGTCTGGTTGGGATTAGTGCTTGGCTTTGTGATACTGGAATAGTTGGGCTTGTAAAACCAGTCTTGTACACTCTAATCGTAACTGAGGTAACCATGAAAAAGTGACCTGCCTAAAATTTTAACCGATACATGTGGACTTTAGCAGAGATCGCTTGTAAAAGTTCCAGTCTTTAAAAAAATATTGAATTTCTGATTAATCACCCCAGAGGCTTCAATGCACTTCTTATTGTGATCAAAACAAAGTCAGGGAAGAAAGCAGGGCTTGCCATTGAAACCTCAATAGTCTTTCTCAGCCCACTGACCTGGGCGAAGGGTGGAACCTATGGATTTCTCCCCTTTGAAAAATATACTGCAGTGTGAGTCAACAGACTGTTGCATTAAGCTTCTTTGGGCAGTGCATTAAGCATTGTAGGGGACACTTAAAGGTCACCTGCAGTGGATTTAACGTAATGAAAAATAGCCTGCTTTCAAAAGTAATTGCACTAACATTATAAATTGTGGCATTGCTTTACTCTGTAAGTTGATTTTCACAGTGGAAGATTTGCACTTTCAGATGTACATTAGAATGGAATCTCCATTTATTCACACCTCTATTATCTACCATCCCAATTATCCACTAGAATTTTCACATTGTATGAGACATTGCTTCATTGCACAAGTCATTTTGCATTTCAGATTTCCTCTGCTTTTCTCGATGAATAAATGTGTCCAAAATGACTACAGCCCATATTAATAGCCAACATTTAACATTCCTATATGGCACATATGGCATTCCTATGTGGAACTCCCGCATCCACAACTAAGGTGGATATATTAAAATTTAAAATACATAGGTTAACATCTGCATTAAAATAGTAGATGATGGTAATATTACCAACAATAATTTTGGAATTGAATTTGCTTTTTTTTAATTGGATTGCACCTAATTGTCTTAAAATCCCTGGTCTAAATCTTTATATTGTTAAGGAATCTATGGAAGGGATAGCAGAGGCACTGTTGCATATACTGTATTTGGGAAATTGCTGGAGAAGTAAGTGGTGCCAAAGGACTGTGGGGTAGGTAATGTAACACCTTTATTTAAGAAGGGATCCAGAACATGTTTATATATAGCACAGAGAGCTTAACATTTTGGAAGTTAAAAATAATGGAATTCCTGCTAAGTGAGGAAGCAGATTAATGTATTGATTGCAAAACCTGGCTGCTACCTGACATCTATTTTTTGGTCATTACTGATACCAAATTAACTGCAAAATGGCACATTTATAAAGAAAGTTGTGCTGGTTGCTATTTTGGAAAGGGGTTGGTACATGTGACGTTTATACCTGTCAGCAGCATGCAGAGATGATAATCCTTGTCCAAAAGTGATGTGATGTCAGTGCTCCAAATTGGATATCAATGATATGGTTAGTGCTATTTATTAATATCAAGAAACTGAACATGTGTTTTATATAGGGGTCCTCCCCAGCTTACTGACACCTGATCTATGTACCATCCATACACACAAGCAAGCATTTGGGTGACTGACAGGAATGGATTTGCTGGCTGCTGCAGGGCTGCACGCATCTTCTGTCACCTGGGAACTTGGTTTGCAGCCACATTTCCATCTGGTGAACTTGGGTTATGAACAGTTCACAGGAAGGGAACCCTGCCATGACCTGTAGTAAAATGTAACTCACACTACTCTGGCAGCAGTAAAGTGATTGTCAATGGCTTGCAGATGAATTGCTGATTAATTTCTAATGAGATTTGCCTTGATTCTACTGGTACCATGTGCTTCTGGGTATTCTTAGTCATTTATAAAGTCTATAGGGAGTGCTGTGCCGGCAGTATAGTATTTTCCCTCTTTCAAGCTCCTGTGATAATAAAAATAAAAACAGGAAATGCTGGAAACACTTAGCAGGTCAGGCAGCATCTGTGGAAAGAGAAACAGAGTTAACATGTCAGGCCAAAGACATTTTGTCAGAACTCAGCATCTGCAGTTTTTTTGATTTTCACCCTGCAATAACTAATTGCTTCAGCAGCCATTTCCTCGGGACTACAAGGCACAGGGAAAATGAGCAGAGAAACCAGCTGGAAGGGGGAGAGCAGGATGAGAAGTTATCCACCAGGATTATTTAGGGAACAATACAGTGTAGCATGTGTAAAGTGCCAGTAACTCACTGAAGAGGGCCATCAATTACAATCATAACTCCAACAACACTGACTGGCAAGGACTGCTTACTCTCTGGCATTTAAGATGATGATTGGCATTGAAAGTTCTATGCTCAGTAGCCCTTCCATGGTGGAGCAGGAGATATCTGCAACATATCCCATTTTACTGTTGCACCCTCAGAAATGCTCTTCATTCCAAAGAGAGCTGAATACAATTCAATCTCCTTTACAGAGAACAGCAAGTGGAGGGAGTATGTGGCTTCACCAGGATTGTGGCCCCCTCAATATTGCAGAATACTACTAACGACATTCGTTTCAGGTTGAAGGTGCTTCATGTCAACTCAGAGATGTACTGTAACCTGAAAAGATTCCATTTTCAATATCCAGTGCTGGTTAATTTACATAGAGTTATAGAACCATACAGCACAGAAACAGGCCATTCGGTCCACCACATCCACAATGACCATCAAGTACCTATTTGTTCTAATTCCATTTACCAGCACTTAGTCTGTAGCCTTTCATGCCTTTTGATTTAAGTACTTGTCCAGATACTTGTTAAATGTTGTGAGAGTCCCTGCCTCCAACATCCACTCAGGCAGTGCATTCCAGATCCCAACCACCCTCTGAGAGAAAAAAGTTCTTCCTTAGTTCCCCTACAACTGTTATCCTTTAGCCTAAACCTATGCCCTCTAGTTTTAAATTCCTCTGCTATTGGGAAACGTTTCCTGTTATCTACATTATCTCTGCCCCTGATAATTTTGTGTACCTATATAAGGTAACTCCCTCAGCCTTGTCTGTTCTAAGGAAAATAAACCTATCCTATTCAGTCTATCCTTGTAACTGAAATGCTCCACCTCAGACAACATCTCCTCTGCACTCTCTCCAGTGCAATCACATTCTTCCTGTAATGTGGTGACCATGAATGCACACATTACTCCAGTTGTGACCTAGTCAATATTTTACAAACTTGTATCATAACCACCCTGCTCTTATATTCTGTGCCCAGGTATCTTTTTTTATTTTTTTTATTTTATTTACAGCGTGGTAACAGGCCCTTCCGGCCCAACGAGTCCACACTGCCCATTTTAAACCCAAATTAACCTACCCGTACGTCTTTAGAATGTTGGAGGAAACTGGAGACCCGGAGGAAACCCACGCAGACACGGGAGAACATACGAACTCCTTACAGACAGCGACGGGAATTGAAACCCGATCGCTTGCGCTGTAATAGTGTTGCGCTAACCGCTATGCTACCATGCCGCCTTGTATGTCTTCTTCACCATAATACCTACCTGTGCTGCCACATTCAGGTATTGTTGGATTTGTTCACTGAGGTTCCTCAATACTCCCTAGAGCCCTACCATTTATTCCTTATTAGTCCTCCCAAAGTGCATCCCCTCATACTCCTCAGAATTAAATTCTATCTGTTATTGCTCAGCCCCTTACTAACTGCTCAATATCATCTCATAGACTAAGGTTAGTTTATGTTTTTCTTGTGAATGCTGCTTATATGATGCTATGTGCCTGTGATGCTGCTGCAAGTAAGATTTCCATTGCACCTGTGCACATATGTACTTGTGCATATGACAATAAACTCAACTTTGACCTTGACTATTCTCCTCACTATCAACAACAACTTCAATTTTCATGTCATCTGCAAAACTTATCAAACATGCCTCTTATACATATGTCCAGATTGTTAAGATATATAATAAACAAAAAGGGTCCCAACACAATTCCTGTGATACTTCACCGGTCACAGGCTTCTGATTGTAAAACCAACCCTCCACCATTACCTTCT
Organism: Pristis pectinata; assembly: GCF_009764475.1. Lineage (NCBI taxonomy): Eukaryota > Metazoa > Chordata > Chondrichthyes > Rhinopristiformes > Pristidae > Pristis > Pristis pectinata. Next base: position 26,427,066 of record NC_067417.1, read on the forward strand.
TCCTCCGATTAGCAAAGCAATTCTCTATCCAATTTGCCAACTTGCCCTGGATCCCATTGCTCTAACCTATTGGACCACTCTCCCAGGTGGGACCCTGTCAAAGGCCTTACTGAAGCATGTGGACTATATCAAGTGCATTGCCCTCAATACATTTTGTCACTGTGATGTCTTTATTTTGTGGCACTCCACTCTGCCATCAAGATTTGTATCTCCATGACAATGTACAGTGTGGTTACTGCATGGCAAGTACTAAGCCTTAAACTTGTGATCCTGACTCCGGCTCACAAAGGACACACTAATGGACAGCATGATTACAATAAATGCTGTGGTGCTGCATCATAGAGCAGATACTTGGCATGTTCATACCAGAGTCCCTGATCTGTTGTACAATTTCACCATCATGCGGGCTCAGTGGTTACAACTAATTGATACATGAATAACTGTGGAGCAAGAGAGGAGAAGGTAGTGGAAGACAAGGAAGAGGAGAAACAAGGAGCCACATAAGCAAGGAGCCGTTATGGATGGGTTGTGCCACCATCCAATGAGCAATGATACCAATTAGTGCAAGCAGTAATCCCCGTCAACAGGCAACTCCCATGTAAATCCCATGTTCCCTTCCCTTTCTGGCTGACCATCGCTTCACCCAATTGTCCACAATGTAAAAATCAATGGCAGCACAAAACGAAGGCCTTTATATCATCACACAAATAACATAGCATATAGACAATAATTTTTCACCCTTGTTCATCCCTTATTACCTGTTCTCCATTTGTTTTCAACCAGAGTGTTTCATCAACTCTTCTGCTGATATCTATCCAGCTCTCACCTGCGCAATTTCCATCTCTGTTTCTTCTTTTCTTCAGTTTCCTTACCTCTGTCCTCTCACCAAGTACGTGTGAGAACTTCATTTCATTCTGCCAGTTCCTGTGCCTCCAGTGCATCTGTTCTGATGACATCACCTCCTCTATCAGTGCTTGTAGTATGTCTTCCCTGTTCCTCAACCATGGGTTCCTCGCCAACATAGATGACAGAGCTCACAACGGTTTCTGTTTCATTTCCCACTCTACTCATCCCAACCCTTCTCCTCCTAGCCAGAACAAGGATCAATTTCCTATTGGCCTGCACTTTCATCCACCAGCTTCTATATTCAAAGGATCATTCTTTGTTGATTCTGCCACTACCAGACACATTTTCTCTTTCCTCTTCTCTATGCACTTCAAAGAGACTGTTCCCTTTGGGACATTCTGGTTAATTCTGGTTCACCCTTCCACTTCCGTATCTCCAGTAATACCACTTCTCTTCCTGAGACACCTTCCTGTGCAACCACTGGAGGAGTCACAACTTCCTTTTACCTCTTCCCTTCCCACAATTCAGAAGACCAAACGTTCCTTCCAGGTGAACAATTTGTTATGTTTAATTTAGTGCTCACTACATGGTTCCCTCTACATTGGGGAAACCAAATGCAGATTGGGTAACTGCTTTGCAGAGATATTCATTTGGTCCATAAAGTTTCCAGTTGCCTGTTACTTTAATTCCCCATTCCACTTGCACACTTGCAGTCTGACCTCTCAGTTTTGAGTTTCCTATAATGTTCCATAAAACTCAATTTTAGCTTGAAGAAAAAAGCGTTTGCCAATAAATTGGACTTCTCCCTTTTGTGGTGCACCCCCTGTGTTCCTTTCTCTTTCCTTCCACCGAGGTTCTCTCACCATGCCCCTTCATTCCAACCCTCACCCAGTGCCCTGTTACTCAGTTTCTTTCCCCTTCCCCATCTGCCCATTACCCACACACAACCCACTGGGTCTCCCATCCCCTTCCCCACTGGTGCCATCCGCCCGCCATCCCTCCCTTATCTGGTTCCACTTATCACCTTCCTTTCTTATCAGATTCCAGCATCTGCAGCCTTCTGTTGTCTCCAGTTACCACCCTCCAGTCCCTCTGTCTCGAATCCATCCTCCCCTTCCCCCCCACTAGGCTCCATCTGCCCTTCATCCCTCTCCTCAACTGGTTCTACCTATTACCTACAAGCTCCTACCTCACCCCTCTGTCCACCTCTTCAGACTAGCCATCTCCCCTCTACATTCTCAGTCCCGATGCAGGGTCTTGATCCAAAATGTCGACTATCCCTTTACCTCCACAGATACTGCATGACCCTCTGAGTTCCTCCAGCAATTTGTTTTATGCTCCAGATTCCAGCATCTGCAGTTTCTTATGTTTTTAGGAAGATAAACTAGAATGAGATGAGGTTCTAATGAAGGCAAGATAGAATAGTTGGGCAACACCAGTTATGGCAATGCCTAAAGAGAACTAAATTGTTGAGCTATGTGGTAGTTACAAGATGACATTGAACTAGCGCAGTGCTTACACACAGAACTATCTTATGACAGGAAATCATTACTGAAGATCTTTCAAACTACCATTTACAGGATATCAAAAAATTAGCTATGCAATCAAGAAAATATACAATTATTCACAAATACCAAAGAAGAATAAGAAGCAAAAATACATTTGATAAGATAAGGTAAGATATCTTTATTAGTCTCATGTACATTGAAACACACAGTGAAATACACCTTTTTGCGTAGTGTCCTGGGGGCAGCCCGCAAGTGTTGCCACACTTCCAGCACCAACATAGCATGCCCACAACTTCCTAATCTGTATGTCTTTGGAATGTGGGAGGAAACCAGAGCACCTGGAGGAAACCCACACAGATACAAGGAGAACGTACAAACTCCTTACAGACAGTGGCCGGATTTTGAACCCGGGTTTAATATGCACAATAGGTATATTCTGGTTTATTCACTAACTTTGGTGAAGGATTATCCTTATTTTCAAAATGCAGATGATTTAGCAAATGGACAAAGTTGTGCACTCAACTGTCCTTGTGAGATCAGGATGACCATAAAATAGATTATTTTAAATTAAACACAATAACATTCATTACTAAAAATGAAAAAAAGACCTCTTAGAACTTTAGCTTCACATGTTTAACATAATGCAACAGTGATTAATGCTATAGACAGAAATCATGTGCAGGACCACATGAACAGTTCTTGTTAGTAGCAATATGTATTTTTCTTTTGTACTGCCCATGTATAGGGTAAGTTGTCATGCACAATAGATAGCATAATATTGACTTGCAATAAGCGTTAGTGTGTTAGACTCTTTCTGCTTATTTTTCCTAGTAAGGAAATAAATTCCATTGTGTCCATAACATTATCCTCATGCTTTAACTTTTTGATATATTTTTCCTTGTTAGGCAGAACTCAAATTCTTACTAATTTCATGCTCAGTCCTTTCAACGTCAAAACATAACATAAAATGCTTAAATAATATTTTTAGAATATAAGGTAGGTCATGCCCTACTACATAGTATAAAAGAATAATGGAACTCTGCTGATAAAAGTGCAACATAAATGGAAATACAAGATGAGATACCAGACTAAGTTTCACTATAATCCTTCCAGACGCCTATCATATATAAAAAATAATTAACATTGTGCATATTAAGAAGTCTTGTGGGTCAGTATTTGAATTTCAGGGTTTCAATAAAGTTAGAAATCACTTGAAACAATTCCATCAGAAGACCCGCTACCTTGTTTTTTTATGAATTGTTATTTATTCTTTCATAATAAATAAAGTACTAGCAGCTTGACAGGTTTTTTTGACAAAGGCACTACAGGTGCAAATAAAATATTAGTTTAATTGTGAAGTTAAGTTTTCGCCTCACTTTCCCAAAGGCTTTGTTTATATTCTGTTTTCGTATTTCTAAAGTCTTTTAGTACATAAAGAAATAATTGTCATGCTTTATTCCTTATTGATGCAGAGATAGCAAAGTCCTGATTTTAACCTTATGTACCAAAGAGGTTGGTGGTTAGGTTAGTGGTAAAGTACTTACTTAAAGGCATCACATGGAATAGATGTGCAGGGAGGGAATGATAAGCATTGTGTCCATTACTTTCCCACTCCCTGCATTGATCATTGGGAGAACAAAATGCTGAAGATGAGTAACACTTTGAAAGTTTCTGTCAACTTGCTCCAATAGTCTTTCAAAACAAACATCCGTCTTTTGAGGCTCAGAGTCTACATCACAACTATTTGCAAAGGTACAGAAACTGGTGACACAGCTTTGTGAGGGGCTTTCCAAAGGATATTCTGCAGAGTACTGAACACCATAATAGATGACACCACATGGGCTAAGGATTGGGTTCCACATACAGGTCACTCAATTCCTGATGTGATTGAGTAAGCAGCTAGTTATCTACATATTCAAAGAAAGAAAGAAAGGAAAACTTGCATTTATACAGCGCTTATCATGACCTTGGGGTTCCTCAGAGCACTTCATAATTACTGAATTACTTTTGAAGTGTAGTCACTGTTGTAATGTAAGAAATACTATTGTAATGTTGAGCAATCAATATTTGAATGCACATAAGAGATAACTCTTCTTCAAAATAGTGCGAATGGATCTTCTGTTTCCTCTTGAGAGAGCAGATAAGGCCAAAGTTTAGCATTTCGTCCAAAGATCGGCAACTCTTACAATGTGGTACTCATTCAGTACAGCATGGAAGAGTCTAGATTTTGGGGCTCTCGTCTCTGGAACATGACTTGGAACCAACAACCACCAATTAACTCTCAATACTGCAGAGATCACAGAGGGGAATGAAAAGTTCAGGGCAGACTACGAAAGGAAATAACAAAATCAAAGAAAAGGAATGAAAAATTAATGGCAAGTAAAATCAAGGAAAACCTGAAGGTGATTCATAAAAATATAAAAGCCTAGAGACCAGACCATAAAGATAACCTATCTGTGGAGGGGAAAGACATAGAATATAGTTCTAAATGAACAATTTGCATTTGCATTCATTAATGTGTGGGACCATACAGATATTATAATTAAGGAGGAGTGTGAAATAAAGGATGGGGTATATCAAGTGAGGATATTGTAACAGGTTTAACATCAAAGAAAGTGGATAATTCTCCAGGCTTGAACAAAGTACATCCTAAGCTATTAAGAAAACCATCGGAGGAAATAACAGCCTCTGACCATCATTTTCAACTCCTTTCCATCTACAGGCATATTGCTGGGGGATGTGATAACTTCTAACTGGTACATTTTTTTAAAAAGCAAGGAAGGGATTCAAAGTCCCAATTGGCCTAACATCAATAATGGATAAATTATTGGAAAAAGTTCTGAGAGACAACATAAATCATAATTTAGAAAGGTGCAGATTAATCAAGGACAGTTAGCATGGAATTGTTAAAGAAAGATCTTATTTGACTAACATGAAGGGTTAAAACCATGTTTGATGTTCTATGTGGATTTTAATAAGGGCTCAGTGGATCAGTGACAGGAAACAAATGATAATGGTCGACAGGTGCCTCAGTGATATGATACTCACTTGGTACCTCTCTATATCAATGATTTGGAGTCAAATATGGTGCTGTGATATGGTTACTAGTGAGAAAAAGATTGTAGACTGAAGAAAGATACTAATGCAGTCGTCAGGTGACCAGAAAAGAAGAAAATTATATTTAATCTGGAGAAATCTGAGTTAAGTAATACAAGGTAAGAGGATACATGGTAATTGGCTGAAAAGGCAAATAATCTACTTCCTTGCACTGATCAAGGCACAGAGCTGGAACAAAACAGGAAGGATATGATTGCAACAGAGAGGCACCAATGGATGTGTTGAGACAGCTAGAAAATTTTAACTTTGAGGAAAGATTAAAAAGACTGGAAAAGACTGGGGTTGTTTTCTTAGGAACAGAGGAAGCAGATGGGAGATTTCACTGGGGGGGTGGAGGGGAGGGTATAAAATTAAGAGAGGTCTAGATAGGGTGGGTAGAAAGGATCTATTTCTGTTCATAGGTCAATAGCCGGGAGGCATAGATTAGAAAGAAAGATTAGAGGGGAATTGAGGAAATGTTTTCAACCAGAGGCTCATAGTGGTTGGAAATTATTGCCAAATAAGGCAGAAGATGCAAAACCCCACATCACATGATTCCTGTCCTACCAGGCTAAATGCCAAAAATGACAAAGAAGGATTGAGCTGGATAGCTTTTTAAATTGCCTCTTTCTGTGCCATAATCTGTTATTCTCTGAACCTCTGGCTCAGAGGTGACAGTACTGACAATTGATCTACTATTAATGGTCACTGAAATGAGGCTTCTGAGATAAAATTACAAAGGATTTACCCTGCTGATATTGTGGGGTATCACTTTAACTCCAAGCCTTACTTACTTATTTCACTCACTTAGCATAAGTTTTATTTTGCACAACATGACAAATGGAACTTTCTGATAATGATCACGTGGAAAGTTTTGTGATTTTTCTTCTAGCCCAGTGACACAGCCACTATCTAGTTAATGTCTATTAACTCAGCAAAGACAGAGGATCAAAAATGAGACCAAATGGGAGAATGTTGGTACATGTATTTATGCTTTATCTGAATACTCAATATTTATTTTATATGTGTTACCTACATTTGTAATCCATAATGTTAGAATTGCAATGATACAACATTGGTTTGAGAGAGAAACATAAGACCTAAAGTGAACTGCAGATTCAAATGCTTAAAAAATTGTATTCTCAGCAATGGTTGTTGTCACTTCTCTACAATAGGTCAATATTGCACTATGTGTTGGTTGAAAATTTCAATCTATATTGAACATATGATATCATATTTATTTTTTATTTTAAGGTAAAAGCCTCTGCCCTTTTATTCTTGTGCTCTGAACTGCCTTATGCTGTGTGACATTAAAGGCCGACAATTCTTGTCCTGTTGCCCACTGAGAGAAGACGGTGTTCCATCGATGTAATCTAGAGGGTGATTTTCCATCACTTCGCACAATATCTGTATAAATTTGTCCACTAAGCATTTTGCAAAGAGCACCTATATACCCTTTCAAGGTGTTCTATTTTTGTACTAAGAATTACTGGTGTAAACATTAATATTCCATCAATTTCCACCATGCTCAGCGGTAAATATAAAAATTTAGATTCACTTCAAATTTAGCTTTTGGGAATGACAGTGGGATGATGGAAGCAAAGTGTGGGAAGAGGCTGAGGTGCAGTTGTAGTGGGATGGGAAGGTGGATACTGGAGCTGGATATGTTTCTATATTAGCAGTTCTATTTTGTAAAAATTTATAGTTACATTTTACCAAACAGTTAGTGAGCATATTGCTTTAACATAATGTTTACGCAAATTTTTTGTGTTCTTTAAGTCATTAATTTTTCTGGTCTTACCATCACATCTACAGAGTAATGGAAAAACCGCTGACCTTCTTTTGGAGGTTTTAAGGGGGAGCTTAAACCTACATTTTTGAATAATTTTCTAACTTCTCTCTGTGGCATATTATGAAATTTTGTTTGTGAAATACCTTGGCAAGTTTTGCTAAATTAAAGGCACTATATAAACACAAACTGTTGTTGTTCCTGCAACCTGTCCAATTTTTCTTGTATTGTTGTGGGCTGCCTTTCGCTCTGGAACATGTGCTCGTGTTGTACCATCACTCTGCTTAATTTCACTTGCAGGACCTTACTGGTTAATGGTTCTCTTTCTGCTATAATTTGGAAATTTCCTACAATGATTGTACATTCTGCAGCTGTACATTCAGACTTTTTGATACTTATACAAAATTAACAAGTATTATAAACAGTGCGCTGTGATTTGCTGCTACTTTTCTGTCTCCGCAATGCAGTTGAATCCCCAGGAGTTAATCATTCAAATGGTTCTGCTTTTTTTTGGTTATTTTTGTTAAGTAAAAAAACAATAATTTCTCCTGTTTTTAGTGGGTGCACATTTTTATACAAATGCTCCCTGAATTTCCACTGACCCAGCAATTATCCTTCTTAGGTAGCTAACACCGTCCTGGAACTCTGAGTATGAATCGTTTCTATCAGGTTTTTGTCTTTGCAAAGTAGCAAGCAGCAGTGTCATCTATAAATGCAACATCAAGTTGCAACATCAAAATGGACACTGACATCCCACGCAACTTCACCACTACCTCTCCCAATCCTTCCACTGTCTCTAAATTATCTGTATGCATACAAGGCATACAGTACAGGAAGGGCAAACACTTTTTCCAGCTAAATTTGGGGAAGCCTATAGTCACTGACAACAGCCTTTACCACAAGTTCTGTCCCAAGTTATTCTGGCAACTGTCTTTAGTTGAACTTGAACACTTGTCATTTTGGTGTCAAACTTAATCCCAAATTAAGCTATTGGGCACAAGGCTTTAAAGGTTTCAGAGTTTTTCAAGGATGTTTGATCGCCGTCACATTAAGGACTATATCATGTGATTAATTACTGTAACATCTTATACCATGCTTCCTACTTCATTTGAAGACTGACTGCCGCAATAAACATTTGTGAACACCAAGATCAGTCAAGCACCACTTTGATTTTGAAATGGTCATCCTTGTTTTCAAATCCCTCCATAGCTTTGTTCCTCCCTATCTCTGTGATCACTAGCTGCTGACTCATTTGCTAACAATTGACTAAATTTTAGTCGTCTATTCTGATATCTCCATTTGTGGTTCAGAATCAAAGTTTAGTTTGATAATGCTCTCTTGAAGCACCTGGGGACATTTTACCATGTTAAAGGCACTATTTAAAAATACGTTAGTGTTGTGGTCCACAAATTATCTTTTTATTTATTTCAGAATTTAATTTTTTCTTGATTTGTTAATGGATTCCTGCTATCCTTTCCCTCAGTTGCAATGTTAGTTTTCAGCCAAGAATCACTGATACTCAGCTAAACTTAGATGCTAATGCTTTTCATTATTTAAGTTCATTACATATTTTTGTTCAACACTTGTAGAAACAGCAAATATGAGAATAAATGCAGATACAATCCAGCTGAGCTTTCCCTGAAGGAGTGAGGTTGGTGTCTAGCATAAGCTGTTGATACTGCTTCCCTTGGTCTCCAGGGATGTAGAATGTAACCCGGGGCCTCTCTGTGCTAATATCTTCTTTACATCTGCTATCATAATCCGTCTAATGAGTCCATTAAATAGTCCCAGAGCTCTTCCATAAAGTTGAATTTTTGTGCTTTTGTGTTATCTATTTCAGCTTATAATTTACAGTACAGGGTGTGTTTACTGGATTCAGCATCATCAAAGAGTTGAAGTTATTCTATTTTTGAATATCTTACCATACTCACTACTGAAATAACTGCTCTTGGTTTATTTGTTATGTACTCTGTGCGGTAGCCATTGTATTAAACCTCCAGACAATAACTGCTTCAAAATATCAAAGACGTCACAATATTTCTAATACTCCGTCCACCTCCTGCTCTGAAAAATTTTATGGACCTTGTTATATAAAAATATTATGATCGCACTACATGTGTTTTATAAGGTTTCAAAATATATATATTTAAAAATGTTAGCAGTGCTTTGAAGATCTGACCCAAATTTACCTAATCTCGGTAGTATCAGTTAGAGAGTTGGCACACATGATTTTGGCGTCAGTGTAATTTTTGGAAATTATTAATGAGCTACTTTGTTGCGGGTCTGTTTGCATTTATTTGTCTTTATTCAGAACTGCTTCAGATCAAGTCCATTATGTTACTGGGAATAATTTAGAGAAAAAAAAACAGTAGTTTAAACCATATGTAGAAAATAAGATTCTCTCTCCCTAACATACAAAAACACCTTCAAAGTGCCTCTTGGATTTTAGTGCAATTTTGTGAAATTAGTATTTCGAGCGTTCATAGAAGCTTCCAAAAAGGCACAGAGGCTCATATTACACAGATACCATCTGAATATATTACACTGATTGCTACATTTATAGGGCCTGAGAATTGATATATTGCTAAAAGGAATGAACAATGCAATATTAAACAATTAATTTAAATAAAAAACTTTCTGACCCTTTCACAAACCTCAGCTGATATTGGAAATATAGCTTCCCATTTAACTGAAAGTGTAATTGATTCAAAAATAACAAAACTGTGTACTAATAATGTTGGACTTCAAGTGTGTAACATCTGCACTGGAACGCTAATGAAGCATAGTCATCCATAAATCCATCTGTGTCTGGATAGCTCTGCACACCAGCTTATTTATTTCCATGTCTACAATATTTTCCAATTCAGTGAATTGAAATGGCCAGGCTCTCAGTTGCTCTTTTGTGGGAGGTGCATGAGATAAATGCAGGTTACAATTTATAAATAGAAAGCATTCTTGAGCAGGATTTTAAATGGACTCCATTCTGTAACCTTAAGTGATGAACCATGAGCTGCCATCATTTAATGAATCTTAATGCTGAACTTGAAATTGCTTGTTTACCCTCTGAAGCCATGAAAATATTAGTTTCCACAATACAGTCAACAAGTTCAGGATACCAGCTCTTACATCTTTCCAATACTTCTTTGACTACAGTTGTGTAGTCACATGATGCAAAACTGACCCAGCACATGGAAGCAGAAATGGGCCCCCTCTAATTCACAGGCAGTCCAATGAGTTCAGTTCACATGTTGATAGCTGGATCATAAGAACTCTGTCCAGCTTGTTTAGGTTGTACATACACGTAACTTTATGTGCTCAGGAACAATTACTTCCTCAAGTTTCACCTTCAGTTCTTGCTCTTGGCATGATATCTGTGCGGACATGAACAAAGTTACTCATGATCCTATAAGACAGAAATACACCGGGCTTTGAAATTTTGAAAGATCTAAGAAATCTGAGTGGGAATATAACTCTGGTTTTACTGCTATTCAGTGGAAGGCAGACATGTTTCAGATCACAAATCAGTAAATGATCTGAAAAACAATTTCCAAAGGGTTTAATCATATATTTTCTGACACTAGAACGAAATTGGTTAAAACAATTACTCATCCAGTCTTCTAAATGAACCAAATTCTCAAATTGATGAATGTTTTAGTTTTATAGAAGTTAGCTTTGATTTGATTCATTGGGAAATTAAAAGTCAAAGAAATGAAAAGCTAAGGACTGCAATACTACTGATAATGGATTAATTAAAATCCCAGCTCTTCACAGAGCTGAACCAGCTGAACCAATAGCCTGCCTTACAAAGTTTTTTTTTGATATTTAGAGTGTACCTATCTGGACTGAAAATGACTTTTTCAAGGTAGTACTGATAGCACTACAGATATTTTCAAAATGTTTAAAGATCAAAGAGAAGCTAATCAATAATCATGTTTCATTTTATTAAAACAGTTTTCTTCATATACTTGTAAGATACTACTTGTTCCTTGAAAAGAATCATCATGCAGGTGTCAATTTCTTCACTTCAAAAGAAATTCATTTCAAATTTGAAATGATTAATCACAAACCAGAATAACCAAGAATTTTCATTCCAACTACTTAACCACTGCAATTAGTATCCATTGTCTCTCAGTGCAATATGGTGTGCTTGGAATCCCTCAGGGCCAATACCTGTAGTGTGAAATCATGTTGTGCAATATCAGTAACATCAAAATAAATATAACACTAGAATTGCACACTGCAGTTTCAACTATATTTTAGAAGATAGTACGAAAGTGATTTCATGAATATAACCAATGAAGTATTTGAGTGAGCACTTAGTCTGAAGAAACGCTCTTTCTCATCTTGATTCCTGCTGACCATCTTAAATATGTTACTGAAACCATCTTCTTAAATAGCCTCCTTAACTCTTGATAACCAAGGTCGTATGAAAACATTGAGAAATGGGCGACATTTCATTGCCCTGCCCGAGTAGAGTGAAAAGGCTCCGATTCTATCCCTTGCCTTAAACGCATGCCTTATCTTGCTGTCATAAACAGAGTGTCTGGAACTTCCCTTCTGTCCAAGTAGGGTGACAGGGTGTCTGGATAGAAATTCTGCTCAGGAGATAAAATAGTGTTTGAACTGGTGATTTTGGCTGTGTAGACTTACCTATCTCCCAGAATAAATCTAGGTGCATTGAAAACCTTGCATCTCCTACCTTCCTGTCTGATGTAACTGATGCAGTTTTAAATTTTAATTCCAGATTTATTATTGAAATTTTATTTACTTCATTAAATGGATCTATCAATCTTTGTCATTTCCTGCACGTCAAATGTTTTCCTGTGAAAGTGAATTTCAACTCTGGCATGGCAATAAATTGTGTGGTGGCAGGTTATTCCCATTGTTAATGATGTTGGTGGAAAGAAAAATCAAAAGGGTATAGAACAAATGCTCAATCTGTTAATATCCATTTTGTACCTGTTAATGAAGTTGAATTTCATTTTGTTTACATTTAAAAGGTTCATTTCAGTTCTTCTAATCACAAGATTGGCAATGTCATGCTAATGTATTAAAAGAGTGAAAGCTTTCTTTTAGAATAATAGCTTACTTTCAGTTTTCCCTAATTTTTAACTGTCATAATACTGTATAAACAGAAACAAGCAAATCAGAATCAAACACTGGTATTATGTGGGGCAATATGAGGTAATATTCATTTCATCAAATATCAGCTGTTTTGAAGGTGCACATGTAATATATAACCGAGGACAACCTGTTGTTGCTCTCCTAAGGGATTGTCTAAGACTGACATAGACTTTTTCCCTTCATTTGGATGGAAGGAGTAGAGGGGAGATAGCCAGTATGAAGAGGTAAGGGGGAGGGTTGGGGCAAGAACTATTAGTGGATCCAGGTGAGGAGGGCTGATGGAGGAGAGAAGGTTGGTAATAGCAACAGAGCCTGGGAGGTGTTAGGCAGAGGCAACAAAGGACTTCAAATAATTAAATCTAATAGGAAAGGAAGGAGGAACATGGAACCAAAAAAAGGGAGGTGGGGTGAGCAAATGGGATGGGAACAGTGGAGGAAGAGGACCCAGTGGGAGGAGTGTGTTTGGTGATGGACAGATAGAGCAGGTGGAGGAGGTGAAAGAAACTGGGTGATAGGGGGCTGGGGGTGGGGGGTGTTGGGGGTGGCTATAGAAGGAACTGGGTAGACCAGGAGGAGTAGAGAGGGTGTAAGTTGCCTGAAATTCCAGCATCTGCAGTCTCTTGTGTCTCCATAGAATTTTTCTCAACTGCAAAATATTGTATTTGGGAAGATTAAGAACATGAAAAGAAATTTCAATATACCATGGTCCAGAAATTCTATTGCATTTGAAAATGCAAGTTAAAGCTGCAAGTTAATGTTTGATATGGGGCTGTGAAGGAGAAATATTTTTGCCAAAAATGATGTGCAATGCATTGTTGATTCGTGAATTGCAGCATTTAGAGTTTAACAGTGCATAAAACACAAGTGAACAGCAAAGACGTGTAAATTTTGACCTCACTGCTGAATATTTGCCTTATTAGGACTTCGTAAACCAATAGCTTATATGGTTGTTTCAAATTGTCAACCATTTTAGGATAGATTTTCCATGGCTGTGAGGTGGAGTGAGAGTATGGGAGTTGCTGGTACCTGGCCAGCTACTGTGTGCTTCCAGGGACTACGAGGATATCAGGCCATTGAGGTGAGCACTGAGGCAGGGTTCTTAGGCAGTCAAGGTGCTCAGGCCAGTCCCCCTTCCTCCACCCCCAAATGAACAATCAATGCAAGTCCCTTGCTTTGAAAAATGGTGGGAATATTCAGATTGAAAGGTACACCCTCCGTAAAGTCCTTCCCCAGAATTGAAGAACAGTGCCATTTTAAATCGGATTTGCACAGTGATAATACTGCACACCAGTTGGCAACACTGTACACATCCAGCAGCCTCCATGTGTGTGCAGAGTGTCAGGTTTGTAAAGTGCACAAAGTTTGCATGGAACTGCTAACTGCACTTTGGGTTCTTGGGTAAAATTCCAATGTCAGGTGCATTTCTATACTGTATTATTTTATAGAATTTCTAGGACAATCTTTTACAACCGTATGTATAAGGTTTCTGCAGTTGCTTGTTGTTTTATCTTTTCAGAATGCAAATTTGGCTATTCTCCTTCAGTCACTCCTAAATTGGTTGCACATTGTCCTATTGAAAGAACCATTGTTCTGAGAGAAGCCCTAATTGGAAAAAAATAATTAACAGTGAGAAAATATTTATACCTTACAAGCCAAGACAAATGCTATTATACTTTTCCATTAGTTAATGTATAATTTACACTCAATCATATCTTAATATTGAATTACTTTATTTTTATAATAGTTAAAAATATTAATGAGAAATTAATTTATTACCAGTAGTTCCTAACACAAGTCAGATAAGCTTCCATTTAAGTTGTAATTTTAAGGCTCTACAGCTTTTAACAATAATAACTCTTTACTTACCTCTGCCCAAACTGCACTTTTTTTTTCAGTTCATTTTTCAGCATGTGGACATTACTGGCAAGGCCAACATTTACTGCCTATTTCTTGTTGTCCTCCAGAAGATAATGGTGAGATTGAAAGTGTTTCCACAGATTTCTTAACAGGCAGTTCCAGGATTTGGACTCATCAATAATGAAGTAATTATTTCCAGGTTGGGGTGGTTTGTAAATCGGGGAGGAGCATGTGCATTAAAAGAGAAAAAGATTTCTTTTAAAATAATAGTTTACTTTCAGTTTGCTCTTATTTTTAACTGTCATAATACTGTATAAACAGAAACAAGTAAATCAAAATCAAATATTGCCTCATACAGTATGTGGGGCAATGTGAGGTAATATTCATTTCAAAAAATATTATCTGTAATGAAGTTGCACAGGTCATATATAACAAAGGACAATCTGCTGTGGCTCTTTGCATATTTGGGATGTGCTGTCCAAGTAACCTAGGTGACTAACTGCAGTATATTTTGTTGGTGGTGCACATGGCACTGAGTGCCAGTAATGAAGGTTGGCAGATGGAACGCTAATCTAGTTGGTTGCTTTGTCCTGGATTACACCAAGCTTCTTCAATGGAGCTACACTCATCCAGGTCAATGGACTTTATACCATTAAACCTTGGACTTGTACCTTGTAGATGATGGGAAAAGTTTAGCATGTCAGGAGGTGAGTCATTCTCTTATATTACAGTATTTATGTTGCAGGTCCCGTTGAGTTCCTGACCAATGGTGACCCCTTAGGATGGTGAGGGTTGGACAATGGTAAACCATAAAATATCAAGGTCTGTCAGTTGGACCCTGTCTTACTGGAAATGGTCATTGCCTGGTAATCTTGTGGCACAAATACTTCTGGTCTCTTATTAATCCGGGCTTGAATGTTGCCTAGGTCTTGCTGCGTGAAGGCTTGGACTGCCCCATTTGCTGAGTTGCGAATGGAATTATGCATTGTGCATTGTGCAATCATCAGCAAACATTTCCACTTTTGACCTTGTGATAGGACGGCCATTGATGAAGCACTGAAGACACTGCCCTGAGAAAATCTTGCAGCAGGATCCTATGGCTCAGATGATTGACCTCCAACCATGTTCCTTTGAACATAGAAGAGCATAGAACACTACAGCACAGTACAGGCCCTTCGGCCCACAATGTTGTGCCAATATTTTATCCTGCTCTAAGATCTATCTAACCCTTCCCTCCCACATAGCCCCCTATTTTTCTATCATTCATGCATCTGTCTAAGAGTCTCTTAAATGTCTCTAATGTATCTGCCCCCACTACCTCTGCCGGCAGTGTGTTCCACGCACCTACCACTCTCTGTGTAAAAAACTTATCCCTGACATCCCCCACCAACCACCTTCAAATTATGTCCCCTTGTGTTAGCCATTTTCACCCTGGGACTAAGTCTCTGACTGTCCACTCGATCTATGCCTCTTATCATTTTGTACACTTATATCAAGTCACCTCTCATCCTCCTTCTCTCCAAAGAGAAAAGCCCTAGCTCACTCAACCTATCCTCATAAGAAATGCTCTCCAATCCAGGCAACATCCTGGTAAATCTCCTCTGCACCCTCTCTAAAGCTTCCACATCCTTTCTATTATGAGGCAACCAGAACTGAACACATACTCCAAGTGTGGTCTGACCAGAGTTCTATAGAGCTGCAACATTACCTTGTGGCTCTTGAACTCAATACCCCAACTAATGAAGGCCAACACTCAATATGCCTTCTTAACAACCCTATCGACCTGCATGGCAACCTTGAGGGATCTATGTACATGGACCCCAAGATCCCTCTATTCCTCCACACTACTAAGAGTCCTGTCATTAACCTTGTATTCTTTCTTCAAATTCGATCTCCTGAAGTGTATCACTTCACACTTATCTGGGTTGAACTCCACCTGCCACCTCTCAGCCCAGCTCTGCATTCTATCAATATCCTGTTGTAATCTACAGCAACCTTCTACACCATCCACAACACCACCAACCTTTGTATCATCAGCAAATTTACTAACCCACCCTTCCACATCCTCATCCAAGTCATTTATAAAAAAATCACAAAGAGCAGGGGTCCCAGAACAGATCCCCGCAGAACACCACTGGTCACCGACCTCCAGGCAGAATACGCTCCATCTACCACCACCCTCTGTCTTCTATGGGTGAGCCAATTCTGAATCCACACAGCCAAGTCTCCTTGGATCCCATGCCTCCTGACTTTCTGAATAAGGCTTCCATGAGGAACCTTATCAAACACCTTACTAAAATCTATGTACACCACATCCACTGCTCTACCTTCATCAATTTGTCACATCCTCAAAGAATTCAATCAAGTTCGTGAGGCATGACCTGCCTCTTACAAAGCCATGCTGACTGTCCCTAATCAGCCTATGCTTCTCTAAATGCCCATAAATCCTGTCTCTAAGAATCTTCTCCAGTAATTTGCCCACCACTGAAGTAAGACTCACTGGTCTGTAATTCCCAGGGTTATCCCTACTTCCTTTCTTAAACAAAGGAGCAATATTTGCTGCCCTCCAATCATCTGGCGCTACTCCTGTGGCCAGTGAGGACACAAAGATCATTGCCAAAGGCACAGCAATCTCTTCCCTCGCTTCCCGTAATAACCTTAGATATATCCTGTCCGGCCCGGTGACTTATTTATCCTAATGTTTTTCAATAGTTCCAAAGTATGTGCAAAGTATTTTCAATAGTTTGTGCAAAATATGTCTCAGAGAGTTGATGCTCATTGATTTTAGTTTTACCAGAGCAACTTGTTGCCACACTTGGTCAAATACTATCTTGATATCAAGGGCAATCATTATCACCCCACTTCTGGCACTTGGCTTTTTGTTTCCATGTTTTGACCAAGGCTGTAATGAGTTCCATTGCTGAATAGTCCTCCCTAACCCCATAGATCACACTTATTGTTCTGTTCTTTTCCAGAATGTACTTTGTTGATAATAAATGAAAAATCCAATACCCGGCCAATTACTTTGGTAGAATTTTCACCTCCCCTTACCCATAACCTAATTAGGTTTTCTGCAATTTATAAAAAAAATATTGTTGCAAATCCATTAGAACTACTTACCCAGCTGTTAGAAAGTTTCAGAATGGCTCTCTATGGATGTACGGTACATATTAGGTCTCAGTGTTAATTCCTGAACATGTTTACTGTTAGCCATGGTGAATTATTATCAGGCTCAGTGGAAACCTGTGGAGAATTTTTGTAAACTCTGCATACAATGTAGAAATATGTTGCTGCATATTTAAAGAAATCTGCAGTACAATTTTTCCACATCAGTGTTTCATCATCAATAACACCAATACACCTTATCTTGTCCAAAAAAAATCTCACAGAGGCTTTCAAATAAACACGGCTCATTTATTAAACAAGCAGCAACTTCATGAACCATTGGAATTACACACATTCATTTAGTGCAGCAATTAGATCACTTAGAAACAGACTTTTCTTCATTTTGTTCCATACCAGCTCTACAATGTGACAATGTTTCTTAGGTCTAGTTGCTTTGAACTGCCTTTTTATGAATTGATGAATATAATCAACATGGAACATAGAACAGCACAGCACAGGAACAGGCTCTTTAGCTCACGATGTTGTGCTGAACTAATTAAATTAGTAATCAAATGCCCAACTAAGCTAATCCTTACTACCTACATAATGCCTACACTTCGCTTCCACCTTGTTAATTAAGCATACTTTGTAAAACTTTCCAGTACTTCTTGGACTTGATCAAGTTTCACCCAGCTGATGCCTCATATTCATCAGCGGGGTGATTTCCAAGGCTGCACTAACCTCTTATAGCTCTGTGGGATCAATTGATCTCAAGACTTCACTGCCACCCTGGTCTGTAAGTGGCATATGCTAAAGATGAACTCTTGATCTCTCAATCTACCTTGCACTTTATTTGTCTCCCTGCACTGCACTTTTTCTGTAACTGTAACACTTTATTCTGTATTCCTTTTTGTTTCCCCTTTTATACCACCTCGATATACTTATGTATGGAATGATCTGTCTGGCTGGCATCCAAATAAAAGCTTTTCACTGTATCTTGGTACACGTCAATAATAAACCAATTACCAATTATCAAGTAGGCCTTCTGCTGCAGGACCTGAGAGCCTGCCCCTGGGTTGCACCGATGGTCTTCTGACAGCTCATGCTGATAATCATTTCAAAATAGTTGGGATAGATTTAAACAATAAAAAATCATTAAAATAATTAAATAGATCATTTATTTAAACATATTTAACTGATATAAATCCATTAAAATATTAATATTAAATAAAATGAAGAAATAAATCCAAACCAGTTTCCTTCACTAACATTTTCCACCCAAGTTAAAGGAGCCATTCTATTTGCAGCAGCCATGGCTGGTATTGGGCAGAGGGGTGAGATCCCAAGTATATCCGGCCCAAGTCAGCTCCTTATTTATTTATGTCAGCCATCCAATCCAAAACAGAATGCACTGCAATCAAAGATTCATCTCTTTACTTTTGTTGTGAAGCAGGAGCAGATTGTGCATACAGTTCCAGTCCTATATTAATAGCTGCTGGAACATTTAGTGTACTGCCCCTTGGGTAAATGCATTCAGTGATTCTTAATTTCTGAATATAATTTCTGAACCTGACAACAGATCATATGTGCAGAGTAAGGTAAATTTTTCAATCATTTTTGCTTTTTTTATTTGTAAAGTTACATTCAGGGGAAAAATTCTATGGAAGCTTTATTCAAATGAACATTCCAGAAGCATTATTCTCACTTAGTCGTAAACTTTAAGTATTCAAACTGGAATTGTGCATGTCAGAAATTTGGGCTGCTAGATGGTGTCAGCTGACACCAAAACAAGGATTGCAGGGGATAGACATGAACTTAATGAGCATTGTAAGAGGGAAGTGAGGAGTCCGCTTTGATACATACAGAGGTATTTTACTTACCTGGGAAAAACTCTTCATGCTTCTTAACATTTGTTGAACTACTTTCAGCTGGTGGGAAGCCTTGATTGTCTCCTTGCTCTCGACAGAGCTAAAAAAAAATTGGGGTGTAGCAATATCATAGTGGCAAAGCATGCAGTACTGCTGACGCACTGCTCCAGAGACCTAGGTTTGAACCTGACCTTCCATGCTGCCTGTGTGGAGTTTGCTCTGTGACTATGGGGGTTTCCCCTGGGTGCTTTAGTTTGGTATTATTATTATTATTATTATTATTATTATTATTTTCACATGTACCGAGATACAGTGAAAAGCTTTTGTTTTGTATGCCATCCAGACAGCTCATTCCATGCATAATTACAAAAGAAAAAAAGAAAACAGAATGCAGAATATAGTATTTCAGTTACAGAGAAATGCAGTGCAGGTAGACAAATAAAATGTGAGGGCCACAGCAAGGTAGGTTGGGAGATCAATAGTTCAGGAGTTCATCTTTTTGTGTATGAAAGGTCTTTTCAAGAATCAGGTAACAGTGGGATATAAGCAGTCCTTGAGCCTGGTAGCATGTGCTCTCTAGCTTTTGTACCTTCTGCCTGATGGGAGAGGGGAAAAGAGAGAATGACTGGGGTGGGGGTCCATGATTATTTTAGATGCTTTCCTGAGGCAGCGGGAAGTGTAGACAGAGTCAATGGATGGGAGGCTGGTTTGTGTGATGGACTGGGCTGCGTTCACGACTCTCTGCAATTTCTTGCGGTCTTGGAGAGCAGTTGCCATACCAATCTGTGATGCATCCGGAGAGGATGCTTTCAATGGTGCAACTATAAAAATTGCTAACAGTCATTGGGGACATGCTGAATTGCCTTAGCTTTCTGAAGAAGTAAAGTTGTTGGTGTGCTTTCCTAGCCATGGCAACCATGTGGCTGGACCAGGACAAATTGTTGGTGATATTTCCACCTAGGAACTTGAAACTCTCACCCATCTCCACCTCCGCACCATTGATATAGATGGTGGTGTGTAATCCACCCTACCACCTGAAGTCAATGATCAGCTCCTTTGTTTTGCTGACATTGAGGGTGAGGTTGTTGTCTTGACACTATAAGAGATAAGTTATCTTTATTAGTCACATGTACATCGAAACACACAGTGAAATACATCTTTTTGCATAGTGTTCACTAGACTCTATCTCCTTCCTGTACTCTGCCTCATCATTGTTTAAGATCCAGCCCACTATGGTGGTGTCATCTACAAACTTATAAGCAGAGTTAGAGCAGAATTTCACCACACAGTAATTTCTAGCCACATCCCAAAACTTGCTGGTTGGTGGGTTAACTGTTTACTGTAAATTAAGTGGGTGATAGGAGAATAAAAGGAGAATCAATTAGTGGCACATGAGAAAGTTTAGGCTACACAGAAATAAGTGGCAGAATGGGGATAATGGAATTGCTCTGAGTGCCATCTCTGGGCTCAATGGCCACATGGCCTCCTCCAGATCATAAGCGAAATGTGAGAAAAATATAACCCATTATTCACGTGAGTTCTGTTGTGTGCAGGGCACTTTCAGTTCAATAATAAACTAGATATACCTTGCTAGAACTCCTCGTATCTCATGTGAATCAGTCTGTACACTCTGCAAAGGACATTGTTTGACATTGGGAACTCACTGAGTTCACAAATTTTACACTGACGATGAAGATGTGATAACAAATAAGTACAATCATCAAAACTAACAAAGTTACCAAGGAAACACAACAAGAAATTCTGCAGATGCTGGAATCTGGAGCAATACACAAAAAGTGCTGGATGAACTCAGCAGGTCAGGCAGCATCTATGGAGGGCGGGACCTGGCCCAAAACATTGACTGTTTATTTCCCTCCATGGATGCTGCCTGACCTGCTGATTTCCTCCAGCACTTTTTGTGTAAAGTTGCCAAGGATGTTGCAACTAAAATCAAAAATTAGAAATCTGTAGATAATGAAATCTGGAGTAAAAACAGAAAATGTTGTAAACACTCAGCAGGTCAGGCAACCTCTGTGGAAAGAGAAGCCAAGTTAATGTTTCAGGTTTCAGGTCAAAGATGCTTCATCAGAAATTCTGTTGAAGAGTCTTTGACCTGAAATATTAACTCTGTGTTTCTTCCTGCAGATGCTGCCTGACCTGCTGTTCCCAGCATTTTCTATGTTGAGTAATATGTGATTGTATGGTAGGATGAAACTAAGAAGCTCACAATTAATCAAGGCAAGTCTGAGAAAGAGGCTCAAGCTAGAAGAAAAAGAAAGTAGGAGCATAAGATAAATGAACCTTGATGGAGGAGAAACAATCAGCAAAAGGTACAGGATCTTTGCAAGTAAACACTCAGCTTTGGTGCATGTGCTAGAACTTGCCTGTGATACTTCTTTCTACAAAGTTGGACAATCATTAGCTATGTCATAGACAGAGGCCTTGAGAAGCCTATTATTTATGTATTATGCAAGCTGACTGTAAATGAAAGAAAAACTATACCTGGATGGTAAAAGAGTCTTTGGCAATAATCTTTGGAGCTACAAGGTTTCTTGGAAGTTGTTGGCCATCCTGTGAACAAAGTCTGTTATTCTCATGATGGTAAAATCAGGACATCAGAAGTGGAACATCCTCCTGTCTTAATATGACTGGGGCATTGAATACTGAGCATCCAAACAAAAGTCTGTAGCAGATGCATTTTTGTGACTATATTCTGAAGAAACAACAACAAACAGAAAAACAGATTAGACGCTACAGGCAATAAACCATAATTTCCCTGTTACAGCAGTGGGTGTGGCTAAAGCTCTGCAAAGGGACTGGATTTTGAGGAGAGTATATGAACCTATGTTAAATGGGTAGACTGATTAAGAGCAAAATGTAGGAGGAAGTCAGTGGGTCAGGCAGCATTTGTAGAGGGAAATGGACTGTTGACGTTTTGTGTCGAGACACTTCACCTGGACTGAGGGAAGATAGCCACTATAAAGAACTGAGTGGGAGGGGTGGGGCAAGAGCTGGCAAGACTGATTTTCTCACCCAGACTGATTAAGCCACTGCTCTGGATGAAGACATGAAGCTAGATGTAAGCGTAATAAATTGTCAAATAAGCAATAATGTATAAAATGGGGATAAAGGGTAGTGATACCAAAAGAATTACAAAGAGGAATTTGAAAGAACTCAGTACCGATCACACAGGCATAATGAATAGAAGAAGACAGTGGCTGGAGGATTTACCTATTGTCCTGGCATAGATAAACATGTAGAAAACCTAGATTGTAGACTTACAGTATTTTAGAACTGAAGAATACAGCATTCTATAGCACCACTCCAGGTGTTGAA
Organism: Pristis pectinata; assembly: GCF_009764475.1. Taxonomy (NCBI): domain Eukaryota; kingdom Metazoa; phylum Chordata; class Chondrichthyes; order Rhinopristiformes; family Pristidae; genus Pristis; species Pristis pectinata. The sequence continues at coordinate 26,449,595 of NC_067417.1, forward strand.
GTGGCCAATGAAACCATTCCAGTAGAAAGATTATTACTAAACGAGTCTAAACAAATTCTTACAGTTTATTGTCAGCCATTTGAATTGCTTTGAAGTAAAGAATGTGGGGTCAAGCACCGTGACAGAATGCGCAATAGAGAAGTTAAGATCTATCACTGTCATATACAGTTTTCCTGAAGAAATTATGTTGGCCAATGCTCCTCAGTTTATATCATTTCAATTTGAACAAATTATGCAGAATAATGGAATAAAGCACTACTTAACTTTTTCTTACACCCAGCTCCAGGTGGGGAACCAGGAAGTTCTGTTTGCATGGGAAAGGCGGCATTGTTGAAACAGGCCATGGAGGGTCGCTTGAACATCAATACGAAACATTGACTTGCGGCATTGCTTCTAATCTATAGAACAACACTTGATCAAAAAGCCTTGATAAAATTGAAGACAATGGTCATCAAGGAGAAAACATTTCAATGGTTGGAGTCATACTTGGTACAAAGAAAAATGGTTGTAGTTGTTGGAGATCAATTACTCTGGTTCCAGGGCATCATTGCAGAAGTTCAGGCTACCAGCTGTAGGTACCCCTCCTAATCACACCCCATCCTGACTTGGAAATATATCGCCATTCTTGCATCACCTCTGGGTTTAAATCCTGGAAGTACATACCTTTTTGCTTTGTGGGAGTAGCTTCATCAGAAGTGGTCTTGCAGATCTTGAGAACATCTTGGACCCCAGCTCTGATCCCTGGGCATCCCACTGGTTGCAACCTCCCAACTCAAAAATTTATTCCCGCTCTATGTTTTCTCTAAAAAGAAAACGAGAACCTCAAGTTAACAGTTAAGTGACATCACCAGAATAGATATAACTGGGAGAATGGAATAAAGTCCTTACAAGAAGCATATTGGAATCAAATTAAAACCCACTGAAGAATCTTATGGCTCCAAATCAATATTATTAAAATAAATCTTTTTCCATTGTCAGAGGCCTTTTCAAATGGGACTTTAATCTGCCCTGTCAGATGGGTAAAAAAGATGACACTCTCTGGAAGAATGGTAGGAGAACAACCTCCACTATCCTCAGATTATCTGGCTATTATTTTACTTTCCTCAGCAAATTAAGAAAACAAATTGGTTGCTGCATTTTGAACATTCCAATGATTCAATAAATATTTAATAGTCAGGGGTGTCCAAATTCAGGAAAAGCACGACATAAATAAAATTCCTTTTTTCTCTTTCCTTCCAATTATAAATGAGTTTACTATATTAATGCCGGTTGCAAAACCTACTCTAAGTAACTTGCAGGTGATGTCGCCATGACATTGCTGTTTGTGTTCTATTCAGGGCTAGCTGAAGCTTATCAGGTTGTTATGGTTCATCCTGTGGTATGTGTTGAAGCCACAGTGTTCTTGTCGAGGGGTGGATATTGAATTCAGCACTGAAGCGCTGATTGGGTATTTTGGAGTGCTTCAATCTCTGTGTGAATGTAAAGAGGTAATGTAGCCTTTGCACTTTTTCCAGTGGGACTATAGATAATTAGAACAGGAGTTTGTGACTGGGGAAAACTCGATCATTGCTTTGATAGTGTACAAACTGAAATGCAATAAAGTGATGATTTTGTGGTCCATATGTACACATAAGGAGAAAGGCTAGAATGGATTGAGGATAATTGACAGATGAATCAACTTGTAAGTTTGGCAAGGACTGAGAAATGAATTCCTTCAATTGTATTGACAAGAACTAGAATGCTTTGAACACAGTCTCAAAGGAAAGCTTTAAACTAAAGAAAAATGTGGTGAATTGGATGATCAGGTGACTGGGGGTTGGAGAACAAAGGTTGGGGGTAATACACAAAAAGTGCAGGAGGAACTCAATAGGTCAGGCAGCATCCATGAAGGGAAATAAACAGTCGATGTTTTGGGCTGAGACCCTTCATCAGGACTGGAAAGGAAGAGGGCAGAAGCCAGAATAAGAAGGTGGGGGGAGGGGGAGGAGCACACACAGGCAGGGGATAGGTGAGTTCAGGTGAGAGGGGGATGGAAGGTGGGTGGGGGAGGGGAGAAGATGTAGCAAGCTGAGAGGTGATAGGTAGAAGAGGCTCTACTGCTCCTCTGCTTTCACTACCACACCCCACCGTCCCCTGGTCTCCCAAGCCTCCCCCACCCCTCGACTCACCTTCACTCCTTCTAAGCCCCCTACTTCCTCCCACCCCATCTTCCCTGACCCCTCTAACTCTCCTCTGACCCCTGCAACCCTCTACCCTCCCCTGACCACAGCTCCCACCTCTGCCTGCTGCACCTTCACTATCCCCCCTGACCTTCCCCTCCCTGAGGCTGAACATTCTGTCCCTAGCAGGGGCCTTACTTCTGTCCCCCTGCGCCCGCACCTCAACGAGTTCTGCATCTGCCATGACGCCGAGCTCTTCTTCCGCTGCCTCCATCTCTGGGCCTATTTCTTCGGCAAGGATTCCCCACCCCCCACGGATGACCTCTTCTCCCACCTTAAGCCCTCTTCCTCCTCTTGGACACCTCCTCCTGGCCTTCTGCCTGCTCTGGATCTCTTCATCTCTAACTACCGACGGGACATTAACCATCTCAACTTCACCACTCTCCTCACTTATTCCAACCTCACCCACTCTGAACGCACTGCCCTCTGCTTCCTCCGCAACAATCCTAATATAACTATCAAACCCACAGACAAGGGTAGAGCTGTTGTAGTCTGGCGGACTGACCTTTACGTTGCCGAGGCCAGGTATCAACTCTCGGACACCTCCTCTTAATTATCCCTCAACCTGGGCTCCACCAAGGAGCATCAGGCCATTGTGTCCCGCACTACCACTGACCTCATCGCCTCCGGAGACCTCCCCTCTACAGCCTCCAACCTCATAGTTCCCTTACCTCACTCTGCTCGTTTCTACCTCCTTTGCCTCTTCTACCTCTCACCTCTCAGCTTGCTACATCTTCTCCCCCTCCCCCACCCACCTACCATCCCCCTCTCACACGGACTCACCTATCACCTGGACTCACCTATCCCCTGCCTGTGTGTGCTCCTCCCCCTCCCCCCATTTTCTTATTCTGGCTTCTGCCCTCTTCCTTTCCAGTCCTGATGAAGGGTCTCGGCACAAAATGTCGACTGTTTATTTCCCTCCATGGATGCAGCCTGACCTGTTGAGTTCCTCCAGCACTTTTCGTGTATTGCTCCAGATTCCAGCATCTGCAGAATTTCTTGTGTCAAAGGTTGGGGGTGAGGTTTTAAATGATAAACTTGGTAACTTTGACTCCCATCTGCCAATATTGAGCCTACTATTAGTTAAATCTACTTTAGCGAGAAGTTTTCAAAGTTTAATGAAGCTGTTATGCAGATTAAAATGGAGACGCAGGAGAATGTAGATCAGTCCAGCTGAAATGTATTGACCCGAAACGTTGACTGTCCATTTCCTTCCACGGATGCTGCCTGACCCGCTGAGTTCCTCCAGCAATTTGTTTTTTGTTGGAGATTAAAACATCCATTTAGGTTTTACAGCTAGAAGCCAAAGCTCTTTCACATTCAGTCAGATTTCTACACCCCTGACATTTTCATGATTCCTCAGCTGTTGGCACACCCTCCCACATTGTGTAAATATTGGAACACTGTCTCATGCGTTGGTGCGGAAATACCAATGTGATCCAACACATAGAGATGGCTTCTGAAACCATTTTATCTTATGTAATGTATCCAGGGGCTGGAGCTGTTAACAGAGCTCACTAACAGCCTGAACATATTTTTAGAATAGGATACAAATCAACTTGTTTCAAAAGTCTTGAGGGAGAATTTTAACTCACACCCAGAGACGGGTAGAAGGGCATTGAGAAGATGGGAAAGTGTATGACCTATTGCAGAATAAGGCTCAGAAAATTTTAACCCTTGCTCACAGCTGTCAAGAAACACTCACTAGTCAGTGGGCAAGTTTGGGATTTCAGGTGACAGGACCTGGTAGAAGGCTTCCCAGCACCCAGTTTAGAAAAGGAGAAGGAAGGTTCAGGAATCAGGACAGGGGACATCCAGCGTACTGCATTCAGTATTCACAGTGTGGCCTCCTATACACTGGATAAACCAAACTCAGATTGGGTGACTGCTTTTTAGAGCACCTGCACTCTGTTTGCAGGAGTGACCTTGAGCTTCTGGTTGCCTGCTACTTTGTTCACCATCCCACTCGCAGTCTGAACTTTCCGCCTGTGGCTTCCTGTGCTGTTACAATGAGACCCAACACAAGCTTGAGGAGCAACACCTCATCTTCTGTCTGTGTACATTGCAACCTTTAGTGCTCAATTCAGATTCTCCACCTTTGGGTAACTGTGTCTTTTTTTCTGTCTGTATAGGAACTGGTCACTTCTGCCTGTCATCATTTTAACTCTTTTTTATAATTATACTCCTAACGTCTGATCTGCTGGTCATGTCACACAAACTTAACATTAGCAACACATTATGCAGACAAAAAAAGCTGAATTTGATCAGAACTACAATTTAAGTGCCACATTAAGCCATCTGGTCTCACCCTATCAGAAATATTCATTTGATTTACCCATCTGTTCCTGACTTTGTCAGCTTTATAAAACTAACTTATTTTCTGTCTTTCCCAGTTCTGATGAAGGGTCACAGGCCTGAAACAATAACTGTTACTCTGAGCCCAAGGTTGTGGGGCACTTTGAAGCTCCTACTATTCTTCCTGCCCCACAAAGAAACAACAGAGAAGCAATCCACAGATGATGTCTGCCTCCAGTGTATTCCCAGTATTTTCTGCTTATTTCTTAAAAATAAGTTGTGTTTTTGGGCTCCTACAGGCCTTTTGCTATACCTGCCATCAGATTAGTCTGGTGGGGATGTCACCACTATCTAAGCTAGTCCTTGAGTAAAAATTATAGTCTATCCTGAATATGCACATTTGAAGGAAGACCTAACTACTTTCCAAAACCTGTCCCTTACTTGCTTAATGAACAAGTTTAACATTGGAAAAATCAATGAGATTATTTTGGGAAAATTAAATTGGGTATTTTAACCACCTGCCCCCTTGCTTTATGTGGAAGTTCAGCATTCCAGATGGTGTATTTCCCTAATCTCATGAGCTGCTAGAATATGTGGTTAAGACAGATACAATAACAACACTTAAATGATACTTAGATAGGTACATGGATAAGAAAGGTTTAGAGGGATATCGGTTAAACTCGGGCAAATGGGACTAGCTTAGATGGTCATCTTGGTCAGCATGGACCAGTTGGGCTGAAGGGCCCATTTTCATGCTGTATGACTCTATGATATAACTTTGATTATTTTTCCTAGTGCTTAAAGACTGCATTGGTGAAGATGCACAGAGAGAAAAAACTGAGAGAATTGTTCCACCATAATGGAGGCTCCTCAACCTTGCTTCCATTTAAATGGATGTTTAACAAGAAAGAACTCTTTTTCTTGCCTTTGTGGTATCCTCCTCACCTGAGCTTCCTCATTGTGCTCCATGTTTTACACCCAGGAAACAATGGCAATATTCTTTTTATTAAATTTTGCATTCTTTTTCATGATTTATATGCAATTACTGTAAAATAATTACACTTTGTGATACCTTTAGTATGCAATATATATTCTTTTAAAGATGTAATTTGAAAATTGGGTTTGACTTCCTTGACTTACTTCCACCCTGAAGCTAAACTGATGTACTGTACCTTAGGTGCCAGACCATGTTGAGTAAAGCTTGTTTTTGGCACACTTAGCAATTACTGTGGCCTGGTAGTGCCTTTGGTAATTGTTCTCTGTCAGGCAGGGTTTTGTGTCAAAAGGCAGGAAGGAAACAGAAGTGCAGTTGGTTCTGCTGTTGGCTTTTGGTCTTCTTTCTGTTGCTTTGCAATGACAGCCAGAAGCCATCCAGATACCAAAATTAACATTAGTTACACGAACAAGTGGGCAACCTCCCTTCTAGCTTTGAGATCTGACCTCTTTAAATGCTCCGATCTGAGTGTGTTTGTCCACTTCATGTAGAAGGGTATCTGGGACCTGAAAAGACCAAAGCTTAGGAACAGACAATCAGGAGGCTCAGGACTGGTGCAATTGGATTGTCCACAGAGGCTTCAATACTCTTTGTCAGTTCTATGTCTGCTTTACCCATGAAGGACACCCCAAGTGAACATTAAGGAGTTATGCCACAGTGTAATTGGACTTCAGCTCTTTGTTCTAATTGGTTTCCACAAGGAATATTTATTCCTTGGATCAAGAAATTGCTCCTTCAGTGATCTGAATTCTTATCTCAACATAACATCACACAGAAAAACAGATGAATTCACTTAAATTCCAAACATTTTTACATGCATATGCTTTTGCTTATTATTCCTTTATTGTTAAATAATACCCTTGATGTGTATATACATGTTTATCTGTGTGATTGTATCTTTTGGGCAAGAATATTCATAGCACCTTTCATTATCAAATTGTGATATTCATCTGTGTAACCTGGATCTTCAGATGACACACCTGTCAAGGTGTCACATCATAAAACATGTCAGCAAATCAATGCATTTTCTTATTAAATGTACTCTGCATAATGTTCCATGTCAGTTATCAGTACAAGATTGTCAACAAAAGATCATAGTTTGATGAAAGACCTGTCAATGGGAAGATATTTTTGAAAGAGAAGAATGAATATATTTGACAGGAAGTATTAAAGAAATCAAGGTACTAGGGTGGGCTGGAAGCTTTAGTGAGAATATGGTCAGTCTGCGTCCTTGTTTTCAAACATTATTAAGGTTCATTTAATATCAATGGCTGGGTTGCCTCTGCCTTTGGCTGAACCATGCAATGGGAACTTTATCTCAGCAAAGCAGTCCGCCCAAAGTAGAAATATGAGGCGGCAGGATCAGTTTCATGCCACAGAGCAGCATTTCCTAATAGCTGATCATCGAGCAGCATTGAACTGCACTGAAATTTTTTCATTGACTATACCCAGCTAAAGGAAAGAGCATGGTGGTTGGAGAACAGGGCCAAGGAAATACAGATAGACTATTACCTCTTTTTACTCTCATAAGAGGTTTGTACATCATGCTATCCTAAGTTAAAAACCTGTTACCAGAAGCATGTTATATTTTTAAGTAAAAAATGCTCCAGGAACCTGAACTATAACTGGAGAAGTAGCACCCAAGGAGTTAATCCAGTTCAATGATTTCTTCTAAAAAAAATCTTAAAGGCATTGTGATTAAATAACTCAGGTTTTCTGTATGAAATCTGTTGTCTTTTGTACAATGTGATTGCAAGATACACCTCGTCAAAATTTTGGAAGGCTCTGTCAGTTTGAAAAGAACATGACCTTAAGATTGTATCGGTATGTTTGCTGAAGCATACAAGCAAAAAAGAAGGGTCACACTGAAACAACACAATAATAGAAAAATGCTTTTCTAAACAGATGTACTGAACTAAGGTGAATTTATTGGCTAGATAAGAGCATAACCCATTCAGTGGTAAAGAGCAAGAGGTAGTAAAATTGTTCGCCTTCTATAGGTTTTTAAGCACTCACCATCTAATCAGTCTCTGACAAATACATTGTAAATCAAGGCTCTGGTAAGTGGAGATGCCAGAAATGTTTGATCTCATTCCAAACCTTGAAACAACTTGCTTATGTTGTGTGCAGTTTGGCTCCGAACTAAAACAAAACACTGAAAGATGAATGTTCTGACAGGTCACGGTGTGTCAAACTGTCAGTCTTGAATGGCTACATCTTTCAGCTGGATCGAGGTGAAGGGTAAGGTCCAAGGGAACAGACTGACAGGATTCTTTTCTCAGCTAAGACTACTTCTGGCAGATCCTGAGTTAAACCAAACACTTGTCATGTTCAGAGAAAGTTTTATAAATTTTTAATGATATTCAGCACAACTGGTGCTTTGAAATTTGCTGTACTTTAATTTTTTTCTTCGTTAGTGAAGGTTTGCTTATTCACTGAAGTGCTAAGAGCATATCCTAGGGATGCCATGATAATTGTGTTGTTAATAATATTGCAGCAGTAGAAATGTGCTCATGCTAATCAAGCTATAAGATTTTTTAATATATTCAGTTATTACATTGCACCTCATACAAATCATGTCAATTACAATTGCCAGTATGCACTAGGAGCATAATTGTATACATTTGCTGGAAATTTCCACTGGTCAGATTGAGAAAGGCAAAAAAGCCATCACATTATTTGTGTTCCTGTTAATGCTTATACCATTTTAGTTTCATTATATAATTCAAGTTAAAAATAACAGAATTATCCAGAGCATCCTATGCAAATGCAAATAATAAGTGTTTTAATAAATGCAAATACCATGCCATACTTACTGATAAGATCATGGAATGCAGACCGTGGCAACACAAAGACATAGCAAAAGAATTCTGTGGTTAGTAATGCTATTGTGACTGATTATAACTAGATATGGATCCAAAGAGTTTTTTGAAGAATATCATGCGTGTTTGGGATACATAATCTGCAACCATAAATCTGGAGTCTGCAGTCTGGATTTCAACCAGTCAGGTTTAAACTTCAATTTTAATTCCAAGAATCAAGCTTTGTTCATCTGCGCTCACATTCACTTTATAAATTCTTCGTATTTAGACATTTACAGGCAGCAATGCGTGTGTTGTCGATGCTTATGAATCATTTGCGAGGAAGTCTAGGAACTGTAAAGGAGAATTGGGGAATCCCAAGGGCAATTTTCACACCTGGTTTGATACAACGCTGTATTTATGTTCCATGTGGTGTCAATCGGAAGTGAGAGTATGTGAGAATATCCTCTGTAGGGATTCTCAATTCACCTTGCTCACTACAACTTTATCTGGTGTGAAGAAGTAGTTTTGCACCACCGCTAAAGCTGGAACCCTTGGATATTCTCCCAGGTCCATCTGTCTCCATCAGTGCACTGGGCAAAACTTCCATCTACCATAAAGTGCAACACTGAAGCCTTCCAATTTTTTCATTGGCTATTATCATTAATATTAAACATCCATTTGGGTTAATTTTGATGCTGGGTAAGAATATTAGGCATTGCATAAATGGGCTCTTTGATTCATGATTGTCCACTCAATGCTCGTGCTGAGAAAGATTCTCACCTCCACGGTATCCTTAAAATTCATGACATTAAGCAAGCTGCATGATTTAAATATTGAAGTAAGACCCATACCTGCCAAGAGTTTGGTCTTAATATTTCCCAACAAAAAATGTGACTGAAACCAGATCAGACAGAACTCAAACAGGTGAAATGGCAGTGAAACTTCTGTGATCTCTTCCTGCTACTAACAATGCCCCAGGTTGCTACATGTATATTTGACTGTCAGATAGTAACAGTCCAGGAACAGATAACCTCCATGGATTTTCTCTTAATCTGAGGTTTCCATTTTAAAATTAGGCTAGTGTTCCATGGCACTATGAGCACCTTTATTTCAGCACCTTGTAAGGAAGCCTTGAGATCAAGATTATTATCTCTGTGCCCTTTAAAATAGACTCTTTCTCCACAAACAATAACTTGTTATTACCCCAACTAACCTGACTTCCAGAAATTTAAATTATGAGAGCAGATTTAACAGTCTTGTTTTGTACTGTTTGGGTTAAAGAGTTTGAAATAATCTTTTGAGGCGTTTGATGGTTATTCTACCACCTGTTGGAGTATGGTAGATCTTCATCTCAACTCCATTTATCCTTTTTCTGGATGTTCCTGGACACAGACAACTATCACATATCAAACTTGGGTTTGAAGATGTTCAATTGACTCAGGATACCCAGGTTTTTCAGGTTAGGAAGTGCTAAATTTTAACTGCATTTAAATACTTCCTCATTGTGCATCTAACTGGGCTAAGTCTTGTTATCCACTTTGCTCTTATTTCCTCCAACAAAGCTGACCCCACACCATCCCTCACACCTCTCTGCACTCACTCTAGTAAAACCATTCAATGCCTCAAGGATCATGTCAAACTCTAACTCAAACAGTATAAACATTGCTATCCAATCTGCTGTCATAATTTAAGCTTCTAAAATCTGGCACCAGTCTAGTGAATCTGCACAGTATCCAATCCAAATTCAGTATAGTTGTGACTCAGTAACCAAAACTGAGTTTAGATTTCTGGATGAGGTTTGGGCAAACCTCTGCATGAGAGTCACTTTGTCATTTGTAGTAAACCAGATCAAAGAGGACACTTTGCATGTTGTTTGAAGGCTGATGTTACTTTGTCTGCACCATGCTGTTCTTCATACTTCAGGACTGAATCAAAATATTTGCTGCTACTGTTATTCACCACTTACATTCTTGACATGGACTGGAGAGGGTGTAGAGGAGATTCATAAGGAGTTGCCTGGGATGCAAGGTTTCAACTATGAGGAGACACTGAATTTTCTGGGTTTATTTCCTTGGAATGTAGAAGGCTGAATGGGACCTGGTGGAGATATACAAAATTATGATGGGCATTGGTAATAAGAAACTTTTCCCCATAGCAGAGGTTTCTTAAACCAGAAGACAAAGGGATAAGGCAAGAGTTCGGAGGCTCAGAGGGGATCTGAAGAGGAGTTTTTTCATCCAGAATGTGGCTGGAATTTGTAATGCATTGTTTGAAGGGGTGCTGGAGGCAGAAATTGTGACAATAGTTCAGAAATATCCAGATGAGCACTTGATTCACCAAGGTATAGAAGGCTAAGGACCAAGTGCTGGAAAATGGGATTCATATAGATGGGTAGTTGATGATCAGCATGGAGATAAAAGGCTGAAGGTCCTGTTTCTATACTGTATGCTTTTCACAAAACAGATATCTTTTTTTACATGAGTGGTTGTGAGGCTGTGGAATACATTGCACCAGTAAATGATTGAAGCAGATATCATGCCAACATTTAAGAATGATGGAGGCTGGCCATTGAAGGATCATGGAATAAAGAGGTAACCATTAAGGCTATCACACACAAACAGCATCGCCAATTGATTGGGCCAAATTGTCTGTTTGCATGTTTTAATTATCTTTCAATTGTCCTGATGTTGGATCAGAATCAGAATCGGGTTTATTATCACTGACATATGTCATGAAATTTGTTGTTTTGCGGCAGCAGTACAGTGCAAGGCATAAAAAATTACTATAATTTACAAAAGTAAATAAATAATGCAAAAGAGGAATAGCGAGTTAGTGTTCATGGGTTCATGGTCCATTCAGAAATCTGATGGCGGAGGGGAAGAAACTGTTCCTGAAACGTTGAGTGTGGGTCTTCAGACCTTTATCCATGTTTATGCATGTATTTATCCACTGGTGATTAATTTATCATTATCTTAGAGTCATAGAGTCACAGAGTTGTACAGCACAGAAACGGGCCCTTCGGCCCACCACATCTATGCTGACCCTTTTGCCCATCTACATTAATCCTGTTTGCCTGCATTAGCACTATAATCCTTCTATTCTTTGCCTATTCAAGTGTCTTTCTAAATACCTCTTAAACATAGTAAATGTATCTGATTCCACTGCCTCCTCTGGCAATGCATTCCAGATATCAAGCAGCCTCTGTGTAAAAAGCTTACCTCTAGGATCCCCTTTAAAACTCCTTCCTCTCACCTTAAAACTATGCCCTCTTGTTTTTCATACCGCTTTAATTGTTTTTATTTGTTCATTAGTTGTAATTATTATTGAATGTTTTTGTATTTTTCTGAATGTCACAGGCATTCAAGTTTGTAATAGATTTAATAGTTGGTTAAGGCAATATGGTGACTTAACTGGCTGCCACAGCTTTTTCAGTTGTTTCCGAAGAGCAACTTATTCTGGCCTGTGCTCCTGATGCTAGCATGCCCATGCAGGGCTTCACCATTTAGGATTATGACAGCATTTACCAGCAAGTCGACAATGAAGAATCTGCTAAAGTGTGCACATACCTTAGAGGCTTTATAAGACCATATTTGGAGTATTGTGAGCCGTTTTGGGCTCGACATCTAAAGAAGGATATGCTGGCATTGGAGAGAGTCCAGAGGTGGTTTACAAGAATGATTCTGGGAATGAAAGGGTTAACACATGAGGAGTGTTTGATAGTTCTGGGCCTGTACTCACTGGAGTTTAGAAAGATGAGGGCGTATCTCATTGAAACCTACCAAATATTGAAAGGCCTGGATAGAATGGACATGGAGAGGATGTTTTCAGTAGTGGTAGAGTCTAGGACCAGAGGGCACAGTGTCAGAATAGAAGGATGTCCCTTTAGAACAGAGATGAGGAGGAACTTCTTTAGCCAGAGGATGGTGAATCTGTGGAATTCATTGGCACATATGTTGTGGAGTCCAAGTCATTGGGTATATTTAAAGCAGAGGTTGATAGGTTTTTGATTAGTAAGGGTGTCAAAGGTTACTGGGAGAAGGCAGGAGAATGGTGTTGAGGGGGAAAATAACTCAGCCATGATGGAATGGTGGAGCAGACTTGATGGGCCGTATGGCCTAATTCTGGTCCTATGTCTTATGGTCTTATACCATACAGGTCAATGTAAGCTGGTAATAAGCTCTGGCCCAGTTTTTATTACACTTTTTCCACATTCTAAAATATAGCTAATCACGATAATGGGCTGGTTGGTTTATTATTTTCATGTTTGTGATATTTCACAAAATAATTCTGGCCTCCCACATAGTATGCCTTTTGTAGATTGCATGGTTTATCTCCAATCTATTTCATTGTCAGCTTCAGTTAAATTGAAAGAACGTGAACTTTGACAGTCTCATTGCTGTTTTTAATCTGAGTTCAAGAATATTTACGAGAAAAATGAACTTTGATTTACTATTTATAATTCTTCAGTTTTAATTTGTGCTATATCTGTCCTCAAAAGCTCCATAATTTCTGAGAAGATCATCACTAACAAATTATTACTATCGGTGCTCTGTTAAAGGTACTATATAAATGTACCTTTTTGGGTAATGACTTTGCAGTAGTTTGGAAATCCTAAAATAAATTTCACTGGATTGTCATGGAGTCACACAGCAGGGAATCAAGTGATTTAGCCCACCATATCCATTCTGACCAGTGGGCACCCTTCTGTATTAATCCCATTTTCCAGCATTTGGCCCATTGCCTTGTATATCTAGGCAATTCAAATGCTTGTCTAGACTCTTCATAAGTGCTGTCAGTGACTCTGCTTCCACCACTCTCTTAGGCATTCCAAGTACTCAGCAATCCCTTGGTGAAAAAGGACCCCTTCCAATCCCCTCTAAACCTCTTACCCTAAATCTATGTCTTCTTCTTTTGTTCACCTCTGAAGTGGTTGAAAAAGCTAATGGAAAGTAGTGATTTCTTATCTCTATCAAAAATCAAATCATTTAGAATCTGTCCCTGTAAAAGTATTAGTCTTTGAAAGTTCAATTTATGGAAATGACAATATGGAACAAAGAAGGGTATGGTTTGAGATGAATAAATACAAACTACATTTTCAGTGTCTAACTCTGTTTAGTAATGATAATTGGTTATCCCCGGAAGATTACGTTGGAAAACAGAGGCAAAAGACAAAACACCATCAGTGAGGAAGTGGTTATTAAGGAGGTCAAGGAAAACTAGAAATACAGTTATCTTTACATGCAAAGGGTGAATAGAGAAGTTCAAGCGTGTATACCTGACTAACCTGTTTCTTGGACAGACATATTTTGCAAAAATTAGGATGATGATAAAGTCCAGATTTTTTGTATTAGAAAATTAATTAAAACATTATTTAATTCTTGGGTGTGGTAATCCCTTTTTTCCAATCAATGACAATGTCATTAAGCACAATTATTATACTTAATTAAGGCATGATTTATCACAGGACATTCAATTTCAGGAACAGCCATTACTTAAATCAAGCTAATCATAGTTAATATTTACATAACCACTGAGTTAGAGCAGCAAGTTTCCCATAAGCTTTCTCACCTGTCAGAAGATTCTGGGAATCCCACCTTCACAATGGGTTTCTATAGTAACATCTCTTGGTGAGTACTAAATGTAGCCTGCTGGTCAAATTGATTTCTTTTAACTTCCCCTTCTGTATTACTTTAAATCTTATTATAACATTGATTTCCCCACAGAGCAATATAGGGCCGGATCTCACTGGCAAATGTGGACAGTTCTGTAAAGAACTGTCGACATTTAGACTTTTAAATAGCAGCTAGTCCAGGAGTCTTGCGCATGTGTTGTCAGACACAGAAGTCCCAAATCTACTGGTGGCGCCGCATCAGTCAACATGCTCCATCGTTAGACTCCACAAGAGTCCAGCAGAGGAGCTCCATCCTACTGAGGTTCCCCAGTATTCTCACAGGGAAATCATTAGACCAGGTGTAGGATGTGTCATTGACTTTAATGGGCGTTATTGGGCCATGGGCATCAGCAAAAGGGGAACGTTCCTTCTTCAAGAAATGACTTTGCTTGGTTTTATGTTTTTAATCATTTAGACATGTAATATGTTAAACCTAACTTAATTTCATTTTATATAAAATAATGTTAATTATTTACCTCATTTTTAAAAGTTGTTAAATATCTGAATATCAGAGACATTTAAAAACTATTGGCAGCTGTCAAAACTTTCAGGGATGTTTTGTGGACAGGGCTTCTGCCAGTGAAATTGGCCTTTTCCATTCGGAACTGCTAAATACAGTCTGTGGACAGTGATTCTGGACAGTGGTCCTGAGTCAGTAAGATTCAGGACACAGGTATCAGGTTTAATTAATTACTGGTCCTGACCAACATCGTCTGCTACTTGCATATTGATTGAAATTATCTTAAGGATGTGCCCAGTTCGCATGTCAATAGTTCATATATTCACCAACTGTATGTTTGCATGAGGACACAGACTTTGAATCAGACTGCTATAGAGACCGTAACTGTAATTAAGAACCGACAATTCAATTTTAATTACTTAATTCTCTTAGTGAAGGATGATAGGCTTTGATTAATGATTGTCCAAAATGATTTCCTGTTATTCATTGTCCCTTCAGAATTTCTGATCAGTCTCTGCAGTCTCCAAACAATGCCTAAATTTAAGTGAAACTGTCCCATCTATTTCTGTCTCTCACAACTGTTCAACCTTTTCTGGCAGCACCTAGTACTTTGTCCTAGATATGGAATCATCCTGCTCCCCTTCCCACTTGTCTTTCATGATTTGTAAGCAAAACCTCAGGTACCGCATGAAATACTAATAGAGCTACAAGTTTAAAGAACCCAGGTAGTAAATTTGGCTGAGCACTCTTTTTATATAAAGAAATAAAGACTGCATCATATTCCTCTGTGGCAACCTCCTGGTTCTGGTCTTCTTGATCCTTTACAACTGTGGATGTCTGAACTAACAATTCATCTGGCTCATCCATTACAGTTGAAGGCTTTTGTAGTGAATTCTAACTGACTGCATGCAAAATAAAATTCTAAAAGATGTTGTTTCTTACATGAGTAACTATGAGCTTTAATCACCTCCTCTATTTTCCCATCTGTTTTGTACTTCTATATTTCATTTCATTCCCTTCCACTTGAGAATTAATTTAGCCTCTTCTCTGCATGCCAACTTGCTTTATTGAGCTGGTTTAACTCTTTTTGACTTCTACTGTGTTTTTGCTGCTTGACTGAAATGTTCTTTGTCATTAATGTTTTTCACCTCCTTCCAGCTTTTATTTAAAAAATGTGCACATTCTCTAAATGCACTTTTAAAAGCTTTATGCAACACACTGGCATTTTTAACTCATTCTCTCTTTTGTTCTTCCTTAGCTCATCTTGCTGTTCATAGCTTTCATGACGGATTTAAACATTCAGCTCAATTATTTGATTCAGTTTATACTGGCTACAGAATCATTGAAACATACAGCACAGGAAGGTGCCAAGTAACTATCCTGACCATGATGTCCAAGAAGGAGCTCTTCAGACTAATCCCACTCTCAGCTCCCAGTCATGTAGGTTACAGCAAACAAGTACTCCACCAAATAATTTTTAACTGTGATGAAAGTTTCTCCGTCCACCATGCTTTCAAGCAGTGACTTCCAGATCCCAGCACACTATGAGATTAGTGTAGGAAAGTGGCACTAAGGTAAAAGATTGGCTATGATCTTATTGAAAGGTTGACTGGCCTAATCTAGCTTTTACTCCTATTTTTATGTGTTTAGAGCAAAAATCTTGTTAATCTTTCCTCATAACTCATCGTCTTTTGTTCTAGCAACATCTTTGTACCACTTTGGTGCTATCACATGCTTTTCATAAATTGGTGATCAGAACACAGTGCATTAACCATGGTTTAAGTGGTGTTTTATACAGTTACAGTGTGAGTTCTCTGCTCTTACAGTATATTCGCTGCCTGTACAATAAAGGGAATTGTTCCATTTTCCTTCTTAATCTCCTTGTCCGGCTGCCCTATTCCCTTCAGAGATCTGTGGTCATGCACTCCAAGACCCCTTTTTTCTCTATACATCTCAGTATCACAATGCTTAATTCCCTTATCATGTTTACCCTCTGCAACACCTCATAACTTCTTTAGATTGAATTCCATTTGCTAATCTCACCAACAACAACATGACTAATTTATGTGTCATCTATAAACAATTATGTTTAATACATTCATCCAACTGATTAATCTGTAAGATAAGAAGCACAGGACCTATCCTCCTTGCCTCTAGATCACCTGTCATCTCATACCTTTGCTTCCTGTCACTGAGTCAGTTTTGGATTCACTTGCCAAATCTCTTGGATTCCATTGGTTTTTGCCTTTCTGGGTAGTCTGTCAAATGATAAAGTGCATTTGGAAAGGACTACTTGGAACATTGAATACAAATAATTTAAAAATACAAATAATATGTTCTAACATTATTTAATTAGGTGCAAAACAAAGAACAGTTTACCTTCCAATTTAACCTGCGACGTAAAAAAGAACACAAATTTCAGTGGAAAGGAACCTTTAAAGAGTTATATCAGACTAAAAGAGTACTGTAACAGTGGCAGAAAAAAAATCACTCCCTGCATTAACCAGGCTCCCTGTGAATCAAGCTGTAGAATATTAATCCATCTTTTTCAGAATCTGAGACACATGCTGTTTATTCCTGTTATTTTTGCTTGTATTTTTCTCTATCATAATTCTTAAGTGCAAAATTAGTTGAATGTTATAATAGTTTCCTTTTTCTGATAGAATAAATTATCAGTGAATATATAGCTATCAGAAGCGTAAGCATAGGTTAGCAGCTGATTTAGGAATGAGTATTAATCTTGACTACCCACTTTTTTCACTAAATATCATTTATTAATTTTTTGTCAAGCTCATAATCCCACCAACATCTCGTCTGCAAACTATGTTTAGGAATATACAGCTTTTCTTGTTCCTTCATGAGATGAGAATGCCCATCCTGGATTGTCTGTGAACTAAGCACCTTGCTGAGCCATTTTAAAGTATACTTGAGTTAACCACATTTAGCGATGGGGCATAGCTCTGTGATTGATTCCCTGATTTCAGCCATGCCTCCATCAGTAGCCGCAAATAGTTTGCAATATCCAATATATTTATAGATATATTTTAGCAGATCCTTCGGCACTGATTGTAGAAACTGGATAACACTGCAGATCAGATAGTATCCTTGGAGAGGGCATCAATGTCATTGTTTCTGTTGAATGATTTTTCAATGACTTGACACATTGTTTCTCCCTCCAAAGCTGCCGCCTGATTACCCAAGTATTTCCTGCGGAGACGCAAGAGATTCTGCAGATGTTGGAATCTCCCCCCCCCCACCACCTTTGTTTTCCCTCATTCCCATGGCCCCCTCACCCCTTTTCTTTCCTCTCTCCCAACCTCACAAACTGCCCACTACCTCCCTCTGGTTCCCCACCTCCTCCCCTTTATTCCATGGTCTACTGTCCTCTCCGATTGGATTTCTTTTTCTCTAGCCCTTTGCCTCTTCCACCCATCACCTCCCAGCTTCTCACATCATTCATTTTCATTCCCCCCTCCCCCACCCACCTACCTTCCCCCTCTCACCTGGGCTCACCCATCACCTGCCAGCTTGTGCTCCTCCCCCTCCCCCCACCTTCTTATTCTGGCTTCTGCCTTCTTCCTTTCCAGCCCTGATGAAGGGTCTCGACCTGAAACGTCGACTGCTTATTTCCCTTCATAGATGCTGCCTGACCTGCTGAGTTCCTCCAGCATTTTGTGTGTATTGCTGAATATTTCCTGCATTTTGTTTTATTTCAGATTCCCGGCATTCACAGGATTTTACCTTTTGATAAAACTGCCTTCTGGTTTTATTTCAATTGCCCTTTTTGCAAAAGTGAACACAAAAGAGAGACAATAGCCAAAACAACACTGCTGTATATCATTCATAGCCGACAAGCATGTGACAAAACAAGTTTATTGTGCACCACAGGTGAAGAAGGGGCGGCATGGGAGGTCCCTAGGCCATATTAAAATATCATCATGCAAGTAGTTCTGTCCATATACCTCATACAAATATAACAGGACCTAGAGGCAAATATTTTGTCATGATATACGGCCTTTCCTGCAAAAATGAAAGCTGGATGAAGGAATGTAGCTTAGAATAACAACAATAAAATATGGCATTTCCTGATTCAGATTATATGGAGAGTCAAGAGCACCAGCACAGCTTTTGTATGTGAAACAAAGAACTTAAAACATCAATGAGAAAAAGTTATCCTGTGAGACTCGATGAGGATAAGCTGAATGAGCATACTCAGTGTGAGCTAAAGGATCTCAGGTTATTGACAAACTTTTTCTTTTGAAACGATTCCTTTCACCTGTTAGGTATAGTAATTAGGTATAGTAAATAGTTAGGCCAGAACAAAAATATAAGAAGGGTGTTGAATCTAAATACAGTTTTTGCAAACAATATGATTGACTTAATGGACATTACTGTTGAAACTCACTACTTTCCCCCAGCTGAGATCTGGCAGTGTCTTGAATTAAATACCATTGTTACAGTTTTGACCCATGATATATCATTTTATTCACCACAATCTTATTCATTTTTATCCAAAAATACTTAAAAAATTCAGAGATGAAATTTGTAGACCAGTTGTTCAAAGTTTTAAGCTTATTGTCTGTGGTTTAATGAATTATATTGGATCCATATTTCCCACATTCCTCAGCCCTCTGCCCAAGTATTAATTTTCCATTAAATATTTAAGGATGTTTCAACATTTGAAATTTGCTCACTGTCAGTAGTACTTCCACCTTCCTTATTCCTTGCTGGGAATTTACCTGTCCTGCCTCTACCTTTTGTTTGGAACCTTTGTTATTCAAGCCACCTGGGCTGTCAGCCTGTTTGCCTCTTTTTCATGTGGTGGCTAGTCCTACAGCTGTGCTGTCAGTCTGGTTTATCATCATTGACATTACAACTGAATGGTTTTCCACTCTATTGTAGCATCTGAGTAACAAATGTGCTAAATCAGAGAATTTTAAAAGATTCAGTCAGTCAAGTCCACACATGGTTCAAACCTCTTGAAAACCTCTGATTTGACACCTTGGCATGATTTTACAATAGGATGATAATGATTAATATTATAGTTAACAATGGAAATAGCTCATTTTAAGAGCTATTTATTTGTACTGTTACTTTTAATACCCATATTTTAAGATTTTATTGTTGTTTCATTTGTCTCTGGAGATCATTGTTTCACATACACCCATAGCTAGAAGACTTGGTAGCCTGGTCACAGGTAGATTTATGCCAATGCTCACAATTGCTCTGGAGTCTCTTGGAATTAAAAGTCATTCTCCAGGATGTTTTGGTTTGCGACACACAGAGAAATCATTTTGCTGTAAAAAAAAGTGCTATCACTTTTTAAGTTACTTTAAGCATTTTTGTTTACGATATATAAAAATGTTGAACATGTGAAAAGTGGTTGTTTGCGTGAATCAAGAAGTATCCAGTCTAGAGATGACAAGTTGGTGTGGGAGGGTGGCAAGGATAGGGACACAGGGAGGAAGTGGAGAAATCACGGGGTGAAACCTCAAGGATTAGCAACTCAATTCATGGGCCTGTTTCACGTCAGTACAGCTTTTTGACCAGTCTGTGTGTAAATTTAGCCCTTGCAACTATGGCTACTGGTCCAGTACTCCAATTTATCTTCCTTCAGAGCTTTATTATTTTGACCAATAGCATTTTCTATATTAATATACTATTGGTTAAGTATATCAAGCCATTGATGTTGACTACGTTCTGAAATGAATTTAGAATAAATACAAGGGTATAAATTATCCTTATTTTTATATTCACTATATTACCGCTTGCTGATATTTTTCATTCTGAAGTCCCTCCTAAGATCACTGCCATTAGAAAGTAGAATCATGAATATAATCAAAGATATCCATGAAAAAGGAAAGAAAACCTCATCCTTTTGTCATTACGTGATAATAATAAATTGGTTTATTATTGCTACATGTATTGAAATACAGTGCATGCCATCCACACAGATCATTTCATCACATCAGTGCATTGAGGTAGTACAAGAGAAAACAACAACAGAATGCAGAATAAAGTGTTGCAGTTACAGAGGAAGTGCAGTGTAGGCAGACAATAAGGTGCAAGGCCATAACAAGGTAGATTATGAGATCAAGAGTCCATTTTATCACACTAGGGAACCATTCAATAGTCTTATAACAGTGGGATAGAAGCTGTCCTTGAGCCTGGTGGTACCTGCTTTCAGGCTTTTATATCTTCTGCCCGATGGGAGGGGGGAGAAGAGAGAATGTCTGGGGTGGGTGGGGTCTTTGATTATGCTGACTGCTTTGCTGAGGCAGTGAGAAGTGTAGACAGAGTCAATGGATGGGAGGCTAGTTTCTGTGATGAGCTGAGCTGTGTCCAGTTTCTTGTGGTCTTGAGTGGAGCAGTGATGCACCACAATAAACCACAGGGAAGTCATTGCTTTAGAGTTGGAGTCCTCAGGTTTGGCAGAAGATCGTGAAGGCTTTGCCACTGTGCAGCATTCTCTCTTTCATATGATATGAAAAGCTCAAACGTCGGTTCTGCAAATGTATTATAAGATACCAAATGGACAAATGAGGTGCCTCCCACAATAGATCGTAATGGGCATGTTGGGCATGATGTATTCCATGGTTTGGAACTCATGACTACCCTTACACTTTGTACTAACAAGTATTTGGGGGTGGGGCGGGGGTCATAAGTGAAAATACAAAAAAATTGCAGATGCTGGAAATCTGAAATGAAAACAGAAAATATTGGAAACACTAAGTAGTTCAGGCAGCATCTGTGGAAAGAGGATACTCTTCATCTCCATCTCTATAATTATCCTTCATCTCCTGTCATCATAAGAGTAACCTCTTTCCACAGATGTAACCTGATCTGCCAAGTGTTTTGTGGCATTTTCTATTTTTATTTCAGGAGAGTCCATGGTGACCATCAAGTATCTATACTAATCACATTTAGCAGAATTTGGTCTGTAGCCTTTTATGTCTTGGCAATAAGTATTTATCTAGAGACTTCTTCAATGTTGTGAGAGTCCTTATCTCCATCACCACCTTAGGCAGTGGTTGCAGATTCCAACCACTTTCTGAGTGTAAAATTTCTTCCTTTGATCCTCTTTTACCTCTTTCCCTAAACCCATGACCCCAAGTTGTAGACAACTCTGCTATGGGTAAAGATTTCCTACTATTTACCCTCTCTGTACCCCTCATAATTTTGTACACCTTTATCAGGTCTCCCGTCAGCCTCCTCCACTCAATAGAAAACAAACCCAGCCTATTCAGTCTCTCCTCTTAATTGAAATGCTCCATCCCAGGCGAAGTCCTGGTACATCTCCTCTGCACACTCTCCAGTGCAATCAACCACACTGCACTCATCAATACATTTTGCTACCACTTTGAAAAATCCAATCAAATCAGCTAGGTAGGATCTCTCCCTAACAAAGCCCACAAGAAATCATGAGAGCCTCAACCCATTTTGATAACCAGGTTTCATCATAACATTAGTGGTAAGATTTCCTCAAATTTTCTGATCTTAATATGGCTGCCCACCAGAGGGAGGGAGGTATGGTGTGGAGTGAGCAAAGGGACAGGATTTCTAAGAATCCCTGTTATTATCAACTGCAGATTATTAATGAATAATAGTGGCCATTGGGAATTTTGCACATAAGGACTCCACATTTCCACCCTCTTGCTAGTTGCTTAATATTGCTAATCAATTGTCCTTCGTTCCAGTGCCAGATCAGTCTGTACAATCAGCCTGTTGAGAAGAAATAAAACCAGCAGCCCCTCAGACCAGATGCTTCAGCCCAGGGAGAAACTCCCAGGGTGAGTGATACACAGTTAAAATTCTCTGCACAGATGAAGTTCACATCACTGGTGGGAAGGAACAACGATAGTTGAGAGTACAGTAGAATGCTGGAGGGCCAACTCAAGCCCTGCATTACTAATGAGAGAGGGGATAGGGACTTTTAAAAGAAGGCAATTAGAACTGAGAGGCTTGGTTGGATTGCAATGGGAGTGACAAATCATGGGTCAGAGTATGGAGAAACATAGAGTCATACAGCACGGAAATGGGCCCTTCGGCCCAAAATTCCCATCTAAGCTAGTACCATTTCCCCGTGCTTGGCCCATATCCCTCTAAATCTTTCCTATCCATATACCTGTCCAAGACACCTTTAACTTCTGTGAGAATGGGAGAGTTCTCAACTGTCTACCATTTTGTGTGTGGTCTCTTCCATTGATGCTCCAGTGAGAGCTACAATGCGTAATTCCAATGACACCTTGGATCAAAGGCCTTTACCGTGCCCTCCAGCAGGGAGAATCTGGGCAGCAGGTTTACTGGACAGGGGAGTGAATGGATTGTATCATTGACCTCTTGCCGAATGCTCTGACACAAATCAGTGAGAGAACAGATGATGAACAACCCCAGGAGAATAGAAGTGTTTCTGTGAGAGCAACAGGTGCTGCCTTCTCTTCAGAGGACAGTGTCTCCAGCTCTTGTCTGGCTCTCTTCCAATGCACTCTTTGATGCCAAAAACAGTCAAGAAGAAGCAGTTGGAGTCAAGACTTACCATCCCCTCCTTTGGCCACGCATTCCAGATATCAACCATACTGTGTTTTAAAGAAAACTTACCCCTTTAAAATTCCTTACTCTTGTTTTTGATACCACTATCGTGGGAAAAAGATTTTGACTATCTATCCTATATCTATGCCTCTCATACACTTATATCAAGTTGGCCCTCGGCCTCCTTCGCTCCAGAGACAACAAACCCAGCCCATCCAATCTCTCCCCTTAATTAAAGTCCTCCAATCCAGGCAACGTTGTGGTGAATTTTCTCTGCACTTTATCCAGCACAATTACGTTCTTCCTGTAATGTGGCGATCAGAACTGAACACAATACTCCAAGTGCGGCTTATTTTGTAAAGTTGCAACAGAACATCCCAACTCTTACATTCTATGCCCCAACCTATGAAGACAATCGTGCCAAATGTCTTCTTCAGCACACTATTAACCTGTGCTACCACTGTCAGGGAACTATAGACCTGGACCCCGAGGTCCCTCTGTTCATCAACATTCCTTGGTGCCTTACCATTTACTGCAAATGTCCTACCGTTATTTGACTTCCAAAATGCATCACATCGCAGTTGTCTGGATTAAGTTTCATCAGTCAATGCTCTGCCCAAATTTCCTATGAATATATGTTCTGCTGTAGCCCAAAACAACCTTCCTTCCTACCTGATGCTATCAAGATACTATGATGCTAAGTGATGGAAAGGCAGTGAAGGAGCAGGTTCTTTCAGGTTAAACCAGAGCTTCCTAAACAGCTTGCTCCTTCAGGAAATGGTGGTACATTATATGCTTCCTGTCTCAATTGTCACCTAGGTGGTGGTAGCCGCTCCCAGCCCTTCACCCCACTGCCCCACCACCCTCTTGCTCAGTTTCCTCCTCCTGCTCCTCCTCCACATAATGGAATGATGATGCCACAAGAAAACAAAATCTCTTTAAATTTATAGCACTGGAACAATCAGTACCCAGTTATACATATTTTCAGCAAACTTCACACCATGCTTTTAAGTATTCCCAGTTTATTTTCCCAACTGTCTACTTGCCCTAGCAGGTCCTTCATTTATCCTGTGAAACCTACAGTAGGTTCCTATTTAAATTATATTGCTGCCTAAAACAGACGGATGCTTGGACCTATTGCCTTTCCATCAACAGGGAGGGTGAGTCAGCAGAACAATAATCAGGGTGGAACCTGGAAAACTTCAACTTCTGAAAAGGAGTCACTCATAATTTATAATCATTATTGGGGGATCGGGGCTTCTTGGTGAATGCCAGGTCAGAGATCCATCTTGTCTTCTCTCACTTTTCTTCTGTTGCTATCATAAAGACCCCTAGGCAGTGCACCAGCCACCACAATCTACCAGCCTCAGAAATGAGGGAAGACGGAGCGGATTTCCTGTTGCTGCTCCCAACTATTAAGTAAGTACTAAAACCATTGGCCTATAAATTCGACTGTATAGCACAATTTATGTGCTATTCAATGGAATTTTATCAGGAACCCGATTTCTAAGTGCGAATGGAAACTTGTGATGTGCATTTATATGAAGGCCTGAGTATGAATGCCTATTGGCATACAATACATGATTGATGACACTTGGGTGATTTTTTTACATGGTTTATGAACCTCATGGGCTTTGACTGCAGAAGCAGGTTTTAACTGAAGGATTAAGGCCAGCTCCTGCATTATTTATAGACCTGTCCTTGTCTAAGCCACTGTTGGGGAGTCCAGCGCCAAATAACCTTCTGTATGGGTCACTCTTCAATACATTAAAGTTCCTGTTTTCCCTTTACAATCTCAGCAATCTTGTCACTGACATCCACAGGTGCGGTATTATGTGCAGAATATTTCCAACATTTTGTGTTTTTACATCAGAAATTCTTCAGTGCGTACTTCCACCCAGAGAATTTTGGGACTTGGGTACACATTCATGTCCCTCAGTGGATCGTCCCTCCATTCCCCTCATGGGGGAGGTTGATCAGGGCAGGGAGAAGATGGTGAGCAGATTATGGGATTGGTGGGGGGAGATGATCAGGGGAAGAAGATGAAAGAGATGGGAGAATTACATCAAGGGTGGGGAAATAACTTGGGTGGACAAGCAGGTGGGGTTGTAGTGAGGATCACGTTGGCAACATACAATCCCATGATTGGACTTCACTTCCATTTGTTATTTCCCTACTCATCCCCATGACAATCCACTCTCCACTACCCTGATCTTCTCCCTTATGACCCTTTTCCTAAACTTCTCCTTGGCCCCTCACTTATCTCCTCCCTGCTTCTTGCTTCTGTCCCCCTACAGGCTTTTACCCTGACCCAGGTCTTCTTCTGTCTTCCCTCCCCGGATCCCCCCACTGTGACCCACAATCTTCTTCCTGAATCTGTGCTCAAAGTTCATCTAGCTTTGCTACAACCCCACCTGCCTGTCCCACACGATATTCTCCCCCAATATAACCACTTATTATCCCTTTGATCTCCTCCCGATCATCTCCCCTCAATCAACCCCAGAATCTCCTACTTTCTCCCCACCCTCTGCCATTGTATGAGAAATGACAGAAGGAAGCGCGTGCCCAAGAACCAGAACTGTCAATTCCATGACTTGGAACCATCTGGGTGCAAGTTGTGTAGAAGTATGCATTGAGGAATTAAGATAAGATAAGATATCTTTATTAGACACATGTACATCGAAACACAAGGAGAAATGCATCTTTAGCGTAGAGTGTTCTGGGGGCAGCCCGCAAGTGTTGCCACACTTAAAACACAAAATGCTGGAAATACTCAGCATGTCTGGCTGTGCCTGTGGAGGAGGAAACAGAGCTAATAAGAACTGATAAAAGGTCATCAACTAGGAATATTATCTTGGTTCTTTCCCCACAGAAGGTACCTGAGCTGCTGAGTATTTTCAACATTTTGTGTTTTTCAGATTTCACTTATGAATAATTTTTAGTTAATTTTGTTTACCAAGTTTTTTTTCCAAGTTCAAGCAGTTTTCTTCTGTCATAAGTAAACTTGAAACTTAATTGTTATAATTACATTTTATAGAACCATAGAATATTTACATCACTGAAAGAGGCCATTTGGCCTCATGTTCATGCCAACCTACAACCAGAGCATCCGACCAGTTTCACTCACCTGCCCTTTCTCCGTAGCCTTGCAATTTTTTTCTAACATATAGTATATTTATCCAATTCCCTCTTGAAGGGCAGAATGGAATCTGCTTTCACCCAATATGCAGGCAGTGCTTTCCAGGTTTCAGCCATGTTGCCTAAAAAGGTCTTTCCTCCTGTCACTCTTAATTCTCTTCCCCTTTATTGAGACCTCTCATCCTCAACACTGCCAGAAAAGAGAACAGCCTCCCACTATCCATTCTGACCACACTCCTCATGTACTTCTGTAAAATCTCCCCTCACCTTTCTCTTCAAAGAAAACAGACCCCAGTCTCTCATCTTTGTGACATAATCCCAGAGATATAGTTATAATGCCTTACACTTTATACTGTATGAGACATGTGTTACCTTTTTTAATAAATGTAAGTATTTTCTTCACTAAAATGAAATAGGTATTGACTTCAGTATAACCAAATGGGAGGAAGATAGTTCATCCTGGGACCAATGTCCTCTCATGTTTTATAACACTGCCAATTATTTTCTGATGCAAGGAAAGACAGAGCCCAAACCTTTTCTGAAGAGAATTTGGAAAGGCACAGACTGATTAGGGATGGTCAGCATGGCTTTGTGTCATGTCTCATAAATTTAATTGAGATGTTTGAAGAGGTGACCAAGATGATTGCTGAGGGCAGGGTGGTAGATGTGGTCTACATGGACTTAAGCAAGGCTTTTGACAAGGTCCTGCATGGTGGACTGTTCAGGAAGGTGACATCACAGGGAATCATGGGTGAGATACAAAATTGGTTTGGTGGAAGGAGTAGTGGAGGGTTGTTTTTTAGATTGGAATTAGAATTAGATTGGATTGTTTGTCACTTGTACCGAGGTACAGTGAAAAACATGTCTTGCATACCGCTCATACAGTTCAATTCATTACACAGTGCATTGAGGTAGTACAGGGTAAAACAATACAGAATGCAGAGTTAAGTGTCACAGCTACAGAGAAAGCGCAGTGCAGGTAGACAATAAGGTGCAAGGTCATAAAGAAGTAGATTGTGAGGTTAAGAGTCCATCTTATCATACTAGGGAACCGTTCAATTGTCTTATAACAGAGGGATAGAAGCTATCCTTAAGCTTGGTGCTTACAGGCTTTTGTATCTCTGCCTGATGAGAGTGGGGAGAAGAGGCAGTGTCCCAGATGGGTGGGGTCTTTGATTATGCTGGCTGCTTTACCGAGGTAGCGAGAAGTATAGACAGAGCCCATGGAGGGGAGGTTCATTTCTTTGATGTGCTGAGCTGTGTTCACGATTCTCTGCGGTTTCTTGTGGTCCCGGCCAGAGCAGTTGCCATATCAAGCCATGGTGCATCGATAAAAGTTGGTGAGTGTCAAAGGGGACATGCAAAATTTCTTTAACCTCTTGAGGAAGTAGAGTCGCTGGTGAACTTTCTTGGCCATGGCGCCTACGTGGTTGGACCAGGACAGGCTTGAAGCTCTCAACCCTCTCGACCTCAGCACCATTGATGTGGACAGGTGCACGTACACCACTTCCCTTCCTGAAGTCAATGACCAGCTCTTTTGTTTTGCTGACATTGAGGGAAAGGTTGTTGTCATGACACCATGTCACTAAGTTCTCTATCTCCTGCTTGTACTCTGACATCATTATTTGAGATACGGCCCACTACAGTGGTATCATCTGCAAACTTGTAGATGGCGGTAGAGCAGAATCTGGCCATGCAGTCAAGAATGTATAGGGAGTAGAGTAGGGAGCTGAAGACGCAGCCTTGTGGGGCACCAGTGTTGAGAATAATCATGCCAGAGGTGTTGCTGCCGATCCTCACTGATTGCGGTCTGTTGGTCAGGAAGTCAAGGATCCAGTTGCAGAGGGAGGTGCTGAGCCCCAGGTTTTGGAGTTTGGTGATGAGTTTGCTTGGAATTATAGTATTGATGGTGAAGCTGTAGTCAATAAACAATAGTCTAACATAGGCGTCATTACTGTCTAGATGCTCCAGAGATGGCGTCCGCCGTAGACCTGTTTCGACAGTAGGTGAATTGCAATGGGTCAAGGTTTTCTGGGAGGCTGGAGTTAATGCGTGCCATGACCAGCCTCTCGAAGCACTTCATTAAGGCACGTTACCTTGTTTTTTTTAGATACTGGGATGATAGTGGTCTCCTTAAAGCAGGTGGGAACCTCAGACTGAAGCAGGGAGAGGTTAAAAGTGTCTGCAAATACCCGCACCAGCTGATCAGCACAGGATCTGAG
This sequence comes from Pristis pectinata, assembly GCF_009764475.1. Taxonomy (NCBI): domain Eukaryota; kingdom Metazoa; phylum Chordata; class Chondrichthyes; order Rhinopristiformes; family Pristidae; genus Pristis; species Pristis pectinata. The sequence goes on from NC_067417.1 coordinate 26,477,927, forward strand.
GTCACAGCCAGGGACACCATCCGGGCCAGATGCTTTCTGCGGGTTCACTCTCCAGAAGACTGATCTTAATTCCTCAACAGTGACCATGGGTTCAGGTTCATTGGAGGCTGTCAGGGTGGATGGTGACAAACCAATCCCCTTTGTTCAAAGTGTGCATAGAATGCGTTAATCTCATCGGGAAGGGAAGCGCTGTAGTCGACGATGCTGCCCGACTTTGTTTTGTAGCCCGTTATAGCATGTAAACCCTGCCACAACTGACGGCTGGTCTGGGACTCTTTAGACTGATATTGTCTCTTGGCATCTCGACAGGTCGTATCTTGATTTCTTGTAAAGGACAGGGTCACCTGATTTGAATGCTGCAGTCCTGGGCTTCAGTAGGGAGTGGATCTCTCGGTTCATCCATTGTTTCCGGTTTGGGAACACCCAGATTGCCCCCTTTGGTACATAGTCCTCAACACGCTTGCTGATAAAGTCTGGGCTGGCAGCTGAATCTTTGAACATGGACCAGTCCACTGACTCAAAGCAGTGTGTAGAAGCTCATCTGTTTCCTCAGACCGGCTCTGTACGAGTTTCTGTACTGGATCCTCCAATTTCAGCTTCTTTTTGTATGCAGGGAGAAGGAGGACAGCCAGTGGTCTGACTTACCAAATTGAGGGTGGGGGGTGGCTCGGTAGGCATCTTTGATGGTTGTATAGCAATGGTCAAAGGTGTTTGGGCTCCTGGTGGGACAGGAGATGTGCTGGTAGCATTTTGGTAGCACACACTTGAAGTTGGCCTGGTTGAAGTCACCTACATTGATGAAGAGGGCCTCAGGGTATCCTGTTTCAAGGTTGTTGACCACAGAGCATAGTTCATTGAATGCAGGCTTCATGCCTGTCTGTGGTAGGATGTAGACTGCTATCAGGATAGCTGAAGTGAACTCCCTTGGCAGGTAGAATAGTTGAGACTTCACCGTCAGATATTCCAGGCTGGGTGAGCAGGAACTCACTAAGACTGTCATGCTTGAGCACCATGAGTTATTGGTTAAGAAGCAGACCCCTCCACCTCTGACTATGCCCGAGGATGCTGTATGGATCATTGGGTGAATTGAGAAGCCCTCAGGTCGTATGGCACAGTCAGGTGAAGCAGGTGTAAGCCACTTTTTGGTAAGACATAGCACACAGCAGTCCCTCAGTTCTCTTTGGTAGGTCAGTCTTGCCCTTAGTTCATCAACTTTGTTCTCAATGGCCTGGACGTTAGCTAGTAGTATGCTTGGGAGGGGGGTCTTGTATCCATGCTGTTTCAGCTTCAACTGCAGCCCAGCCCTCTTACCACACTTCCGAGGTAAGTGGCTGTGTCTGGTCAGTCCTGGAAGTCCTGCAGTGGAGCCACCTGGACTGGAAGGTAAGTGATTGCTTTAGGACAGACCTGGAAGACCTGGAGTGGATATATTTGGACTGGAAGGTAAGTGCTTTCTTCTGGGCAGACCTGGAGGATCTGGAGTGGATTCACCTGGACTGGAAGGTGTGACTGCTTAAGGACAGACCTGGAAGACCTCTCGGCTTGTGATCAGTGGTGTGTCACAGAGATCAGTGCTGGGTCTCCTGCTATTTGTCATATATATTAACAATTTGGATGAGAATATAGGTAGCACGATTGGGAAGCTGGTGGATGACACCAAAATTGGTGGTGTAGTCAACAACAAAGAACGTTGTCTAAGGTTATAACAGAATCTAGATCAAATGGGAAAATGGACAAAGGAATACCAGATGGAATAAGATATTTAAGATATTTATTTATTAGTCACATGTACATTGAAACACACAGTGAAGTGCATCTTTTTGCATTACTGAGAATGTGCTGGGACAGCCCGCAAGTGTCTCCATTATTCCGGCGCCAACAAAGCATGCCCACAGCTCCGAACCTGTGCATCTTTGGAATGTGGGAGGAAACCAGAGCACCCGAAGGAAACCCATGCAGACATAGGGAGAAAGTACAAACTCCTTACAGACAGCAGCGGGAATTGAACCTGGGTCGCTGGCGTTGAAATAGTGTTCTGCTAACCGCTAAACTACCGTGTATTTTGGGAAGTTAAACCAGGGAAGGACATACACAATGGATGACAGAGCTGTGGGGAGTGCTGTAGAACAGAGAGACCTAGGTGCACAAGTACATAGTTCTCTGAAAGTGGTGACACAGCTGGAAAAAGTGGTGAAGAAGCCTTCATTGGACATGACATTGAGTACAAGAGTTGGGACATCATGTCACAGCTGTGTAGGACATTGGTGAGACCGTACCTGGAATATTGTGTGCAGTTCCAGTCGCCAGTTCTGGATGTGATTAAGCTAGAGAGGGGGCAGCAAAGGTTCACAATGATGTGACCGGGAATGGAGGGCTTGAATTATGAGACATCTAGATAGACTGGGACAGTTTTCCCTGGAGTGAAGGAGGCTGATTGGTGACCTTGGAGAGGTTTATAAAATCATGAAGGGCATAGATAATGTGGATGGTCACAGTCTTTTTCCCAGGGTAAGGGAGTCTATAACGGGAGGGCACGTCTGAGGTAAGAGGGGAAAGATTTACAACATTTAAAAGACATTTGGACAGCTTCACGAATAGGAAAGGTTTAGAGGGATATGGGTCAAATACAAGCAAATGGGACTAACTTAGGCAGACACCTTGGTCGGCATAGACAGATTGGGCCGAAGGGCCTGTTTCTGTGCTGCTAGGTGTGAATTCACCATTCCAGGACTAACCGATGACCCCATTCTTTTATTTAAAAGTCTGCAGCATCTCTCAGACCTAAAGGCCATGACGAAAGTAACTGAGCAAGAAATTGGTACATGAAACACAAGAAGGTAGCACATATGCACAGCAAGTAATCAGGAAGGTTAATGAAATGTTTGCCTTTATTGTAAGGGGTCTGGAATATAAAAGTAGGTAAGTTTTGATAGAACTTTATCGGGTGCTGGTGAGACCAGTCCTGGAGTACTGCTTTCAGTTTCAGTTTCCATGTTGAAGAAGGATGTACTTGTATTGGAGGCAGTGCAGAGAAGGTTCACTAAGCTGATTTCTGGAATCAAAGTGTTGTTATTTGAAACAAGGTTGAATAGGTAAGGCTGGTACACTTTGGGTTAGCACAGAAGAATGAGAGGTGATCTTCTAAAGAGGATGGATGCTGAGAAGATGTTTCTGTTAGCTGGGATATCCTGAAACAGGCAGTCAGTATAGGTTCAAAATAAGAGCATGGCCATTTAAGAAATGAGGAAGATTTCTTTCTGTCAGAGCTTGTACCTCTTTGAAATTCTCTGACCACAGTTGTTGAGGTGGAAGCATTGAAAATATTCAAAGTGATCATTGACAGACCACCATGGAGTCAAAGGGAATGGGGAGAGAAGGGACTGGGGTCGAGGCTAAGACTGGATCAGCCATGATCTTGTGAAATAGCAGACAGGCTCAAGGGGCCACTGAGCCTCCTCCTTCTCCTGTCTCCTCCGTTCCAGTGTTGTGTGGCTTAGTCATCTTCAAGGCATCTCTGGGGGTCGAGCCCTCCAGTTATAATCTGAAGGGCCTGCACTACTCAGAGGTGATCAGTCAACAGTGGGCTTCCTGATGACACACTCCAAGGGCAGGTGTCAGCAGAAGATCTGGCCCAGTGTTCTTAATGTTTGTGAGTTGGCTAGGTCCTATTATTAAGGTGTTGCTCACAATAAGTATCTGTGGAGTCTCTTCAGATTTGTTGGAGTCATTCAAGGCACTACATAAATGGAAGTTGTTGATGTTGTTGCAGATGAAGTCTGAGGCCTGAATGGTTTCAGGGTCAGCTCAATGCAAATGTTCCCAGCTTTGCTACTGCACCACCACCACTGCCTAAACGCCCCATTAACACCAGACAAAAGCAGTGAAAATAGACCCCAAGGAGTCAGGAGTTGATTTAAAACCTCTCATTTGATACTGCTTAGCAATATGGCTTTTAATGAGAAAAGGGCTCAGAGAGAATCATTAACTTCACAGGGCAGGGCAGCAAACCAAAGAGAACCAGTGGGACAGAAAGTTCAGAGATCCATTTTAAAATGTATTTTAAAAGTAAAAATGCTCAAGGAGCATGAACTTAACAGGACAGCAAAGCTAACGGAGCCATTAACCTAGCAAGTGAACAAAGGATAGTGGGGCAACACAGCAAAACTCCAGGAGTCATTTCTGAATGTACTTTTAATTAAAATGTTTATGGAAGTACTTATTTACTGTGATAATAAAACAGTACAAGCCTCTGCCATAAAAAGCTAAGACAGCAATTTTAAAATATAATATGAAGGTATTTACAAATTATAGAATTAGAAGGGAAATATTGGAGGCAGCCCTTCAGGCACAGAAAAACAGTGATCTTCGGTTGCATCTCTGCTGTAGAACTTTTGTTTCAGTAAGTCCCTAGACTGTTCGAATGAGGAGCATCAGCAGTTCATGAAAAGATGAAAAATAGTCTCTTGTTATGAAACACAGATTGACCCTGGTGATCCTTCAGTAATCTAATATATAAGTGACAGCACACCGCAGAGTGATTGATCTGACATATGTTCCCCAGGCCATATTGAAAAGTGCTAGTGCCATAAAAGGGTGACAGTTGCTATGGGCATAGCCACCTTTCCCAGTGGTAGTGGGATGTAGAGTGAAATCACAGAGAGAACTCACCCTGCCTTGCCAAATAATTTTGATATTAACTGTTATACCCCTTTTTCAGTAGATAGAATATATTAATTCTTCTCTGCTTCTTTTAACTTGGACATTGTGGGTGTCACTGGTAAGGCCAACATTTAATAACCAGCCTTTAGAAGCTGATGAGTTGCCTTCTTGAACTTCTGCAGTCCTTGTAGTAAACATAATCGTAGAGTAGTATTGCAAAGGAGTTCCAGGATTTTGACATGGTGACAAGAAGAATAGGCAATATAGCTCTGTAAAAGTAAGGAGTGACATGGAGAACTTTCAAGTGTTGGCATCCACATGTGTTTGATATCCAGATGGCTCAGATCATTTGGAAGATGTTAGAGAAGAAACTTTGATGAATAGCTCTGGTGCATTCTACAGCCTTGTTTGATGGGTACTGGAGGGAATTAATATTTAGAATGGGATGGTGCAGATACAGGAGGCTGCTTTATCATGGATGGTGTTGAATTTCCGAAGTATTATTGGAGGTGCACACATCTGGGCCAGGATTGTTTCCTCACTGCTGACCTTGAGTTCTCCAAGCTACTCAGTGAAGGATACTGGAGTTTCTTTTCCAGAGAATGTTTTGTATCCTCAGTACTTTCTCCTCCTTGTGTTCAACATGTATGAGTACAAATTCATAAGGTAAAAGATGAATATCCGTGTTTTTTTTAACCCCAGTAGTTGACCTATTGCCATGAGACTTCACAGTATGCAGTCTCATACTGTTGATGAATAATGTTCATGATTCCAAAGCCCTTTGCCCTTCCAACTGTACAAAATCAAGAATGCTCAGGAGCTTCTTGGATAGTGTGGTAATTGGGAAAGGCGGTGTTGAGGGAGAACTGGGTATCGGCAGTGTATGTGTGGAAATTTACTTTGTCATCCATAAAGATAATCTTGCTTCAACTGAGAAGTGGTCAAAATACAATGGCAAAGTGTAGAAAGACAGAAAGAAATCACCATTGATGGCAAAAAATCTACATGTTTTAAGTGGCATTACTGGTATTGTTGATTTTAATCAGCCACATATAACCTGATGAAAACTTTTAGAGATTCAGTGACTGGCCTCCAAAACTCTGGATTTCCCTCTTTAAACCTTTGCTTCTCCACAAGCATTTCTCTTTAAATCTATCCTTAAAATTTATGCTATTGACCAAGCTTTTTTATATGGCCCAGTATCAAATTTTGTTTGGTAATAATTCCTGCAGGTAATAGTGATAGAAAAAAGTCTGTGTAAAAGCCAGACATGCTAACTGTAGTCACTATAATCTGACTACATCTAAACCCCAATAAATGCACCTAGCCAAGCGAAAAGACTGCAAGTAAATTTGTAGAGATTCAGTGACTGGTCTCCATGTTTTGTGGATTGGAGAATACCTCACATCTAATTCTTATAAAATCTTAAAATGTGGTAATATGTACATAAAGATATAAGTTTTATACCAAATGTAGATTGAAGGTATTAAGGCACATCATATCTTGTCATAAGATACAAGTTGTATTCATTGGGGAAAGAAAAGAGTCAGAAGTTTCACATTTTCTGCAAAGAACTGAATGTTAACCGTTTGAAAGATTTCTCAAGCGCAATAGCTGAAGTTTTCTTATTTTTCAGCTCTTTCAAATTTTGATTGGTTCATTTTTTTACACTGAATGAGAATGTTATGAGGTTGTCAGTACTGGATTGCATGGTTAAATTTAGGCCATTTGCTTAGCCCAGTTCTGCTTAATCCAGTACAAAGTTCAATTGGAGCCTGATATTTTGGCCTAACTTGTGTTGGGGAGTCCTAAGTGAGGTTGGAATCTCTCACTTAAATGAATGCAGCCTTAGCCATCTTCATTTTGTCTTTTCTAGTATTTCTCTTTTCATTGTATTGGTGTGGCCATAATTGAGTGCTTACTCAATTTTTATGGATGGTCGAATAATTCTGGTACAAAGCTGAAAGAGATTCATCAAATCTCAAAGCAACGTAGGTTGTGATAATTAAATGAATTCAAGTGAAGTGCAATGAAAAGAGAGTGGGGAGAGGAGAAAGTATTGATATCATGGAGTCATACATGACAGAAGCATGGCCTTTGGACACCATGCCTATGTAAATCTCATTTACCAGCACTTGGTCTGTAGCCTACCATGCCTTAGTGATTTAAGTGTTCATCCAGATGCTTCTTAATACAGTCATAGAATCATACGAGAAAGAAACAGGCCCTTCAGTCCAACTCACCCATGCTAACCAAGGTGACTACCTGAGCTAGTTGCATTTGCCTGCATTTGACCCATATCCCTCTAAACCTTTCCTATCCATGTGCCTATCCAAATATCTTTTAAACATTGTAGTAATACCCGCCTCTAGCACTTCCTCTGGCAGCTTGTTCCATATGCCTACCACCCTCTGTGTGGAAAAAATCTTGCCCGTCAGATCCCCTATAAATCCTTCCCCTCTCACCTTAAACCTATGCCCTCTATTTTTAGACTTCCTTACTCTGGGAAATAAAGTCTGACCATCCACAATGTCCTAGGACATTGGTCAGGCTCTGGAGATTTACCCACCTTAATTTAGTTCAAGATCATCAACACCTCTTTTGTAATGTCGATATGTTTCAGGACCAACACTGTTCTTTCAACTCACTAGCTCCCATGGCTTCCTCCATGGTAAATACAGATGAGAATTATTCATTTAAGACCTCAGCCGTATCCCATGGCTCCACACACAGATGACCACGCTGATCCTTCCTCTCTAAGTTACCCTTTTGCTATTAATATACTTACAGAATCTTTTAGGATTCTCCTTAATCTTGTTTGCCAAGGATATCTCATGTCCTCTTTTTGCCCTCCTGATTTCCTTCGTAAATGCACTCCTATATCCCTTATAACCTTACATCAAAGGATTCACTTGATCCCAGCTGCCTATACATGACAACATGCTTCTTTTTTTTCTTGACTGGAGCTTCAATATCCTTCATCAACCAGGGTTCCCTAATTCTGCCAGCCTTGCCCTGCACTCTTACAGGAACATGTTGGCCCTGAACTCTCCTTATCTCACTTTTAAAATCTTCCTACTTTCCAGATGTCCTTTTACCTGCTAAAAGCCTCTCCCAATCCACCATTGCACATTCCTGTCTAATGCCATCAAAGTTAGCCTTGCCTGATTACGGAATGTTGTGAGATTTAAATGTTGTGAGATTACTTGCCTCCACCTCCTTTTCAGCAGTGAATCCAGATTGCAAACACCCTATGGATGAAAACATTCTTGGCTCAGATCCCCCACACCCCCTAAACCTACTACTCCTCACCTTAAAACTATTGGAATTAGCTTATTATTGTCACATGTACCGAGATACACAGTGAAAAGCTTTTGTTTGCGTGCCAACTGGACAAATCATTTCATACATAAGTACGTTGAGGTAGTGAACAAGAAAACCAGAATGCAGAATATAGTGTTACAGTTATAGAGAAAGTACAATGCAGGTAGACAAATAAAGTGCAAGGGCCACAACGAGCCTCTAGTCTTGAACACCTTTGCCATCGGCAATAGTTCCTTACTATCTACCCTATCTATACCTTCCATAATCTTGTATACTGCTATCTGATATCCCTTCAGCATCCTCCACTCTGAGGAAAACAAGCCCAGCTTATCCAGTCACTCCTAATAACTAGATCTCCTCTGAACCCCTTCCAGTGCAATCACATCCTTCCTGTAGTGTGGCGACATGAACTGCACATAATGACCTAACCAAAATTTTATAAATTTGTCCCAAGACCTCCCTGCTCTTAAACTCAATATCCCAGTTAATGAAGACAAGCATCCCATATGCCTTTTTCACCATCCTGTCTACCTTTGTTGCCACTTTCTGGGAGGTTTAGACTTGAACACTGGGCTGTACCATTCATGATATATGTCCTACTCTTATTTGACCTCCCAAAATGCATCACCTTACATTTATCCAGATTAAATTCCACCTGCCATTGTCTGCCCAATTTATCAGTTAATCAATGTGGCCTAAGACTACCTTTCTTGCTATCAACAATGCCATCAATTTTTGTGTCATCTGTAAACCTACTCATCATACCTCCAACATTGATATCTGAGTTGTTAATGTATATAACAAAAGGCAAGGGTTCCAATACCAATCCCTGTAGTATGCTGTTGATTAGTCTTTCAATCACAAAGGCAAGCCTCTGTAATCACCCTCAGTTTCCTATTGCCAAGCCAATTTTGGATCCATTTTACCAACTTGCCTTGGATATATGGGGTCTAACCTTCTGGACCCACTTTCCACGTGGAACCTTGTCAAAGGCCTTACTGAAGTCCATGTAAACCACCACATTGATTGCAGGGCCTTCATTAACATATTTGGTCATCTCTTCAAAAACTCAGTTAATTAGTCAGACAGGATCTCCCACCAACTAATACTTGCTGGTGATCCCTGATCAATCCTTGCCTTTCCAAGTGTAGATTAATTCTGTTCCTCAGAATTTTTTCCAATAACTTCCCTAGCACTGATGTTAGATCAAGTAATTACAGGCCAGTTTGTCTCATGCCGGTGAACAGGAAATTATTGGAAAAAAATTCTGAGACCTTTCTTGGAAAAAATTCTGAGACCTTTCTGGTCATCTGGCAACTTACCTGTTACCAGCAAAGATTTAAATATTTCCATCAGGACCCCACCAATCTCGTCCCTTGCTCCCCCCTGCTGCCTGGTTACATCTCATCCACCTTTCTGCCTTCTAAGATATCTCATACCTCCTCCTTTTTAATCTTAATGTTCTCTAGAATTTCACCATTCCAATCAAAATTTCCGCCTATAACGTCTTTCTCCTCGGTGAAAACAGATGAACAGTATTCATTTAAGGCCTTGCCCGTAACCTCTTGATCCACACACGGATTGCTCCTTTGTCCTTAATGGGCCACTCTCTTTCCCTGATTACATTCTTGCTCTTAATATACTGATAAAATACCTTTGGATTTTCTTCACTCTTAACTGTCAGTGACATTTTGTGGCCCCCTCTTTGCCCTCATAATTTGAGGAGTGTCTCCATACACTCTCTATACTCCTGAAGGGCCTCCCTATCTTCAGTGCTCCAGATCAACCATATGCTTTCTTTTTCATCAAATGATTGATTTTCCTTGCCTTACAAGGTTCCCTGTACTTGTCACCCTTGCCCTTCATCTTTATGGGAAGATGTTGACCCTGAACTCTCACTGTTGCACTTTGAAAAGACTCCCACTTCCAAAAGTAGGCTTACCTGCAAATAGCTGCTTCCTGTCTACATTTGCCAGGTCCTGCCTAATGAAATCAGCCTTTTCCCATTTCAGACACTTAATTTTCAGACTATCCATATCCCTTTCCACAACTATTCTGAAACTTACCAAGTTATGGTCACTATCCCCAAGTGCACTAGAGAAACAAAGGACTGTAGATGCTGGAATCTAGGTGAAAAACACATCTAGATGAAATGTTGACTGCCTGCTTTTCTCCACGGATGCTGCCTGGCCTGCTGAGTTCCTCCAGCATCATAGTGTTTTCCATCCCCAAGTGCATGCTCTTCATCCACTTCTCTGCCATCATTCCCTAGGATTAGGTCTAGCACCCATTTCCTAGTAGGACTAGCTATGTGCTGGCATGAAAACCTCTCCTATTTTCAAAAGTTCCACTTAAAAATTCCACCCTGTCTCATCCTTTCACACTAAGGTGATCCCAGTTAATATTGGGAACATTTAAATACCCTATCACTATAAGTAAATTCCTCTTACAGCTCTCTGTGATATCTGTTCCTCTATTTCCAGATGGGTGCAGGAGACCTGACGTGTAATCTCAACAAAGCGATCACCCCTTTTTTATTCCTAATCTCCATCCAATTGGCTCCATTTGAAGAGTCGTCTAAGACATCCTCTATCATTATTGCAGTAATGATATCCTTGATCAAGAATGTGATGCCCCTCCTCTTATTCATTCTGCCCCCTGTTGACAGGTCTGAAACCTCAGTACCCTGGAATGTTGAGTTGCTTGTCCTGCCCTTCATTCCACCACGTCTCAGTGATTGCAAGAACATCATATTACCACGTTCATTTATCTCGCTGATCAGTTTCCTTAGATTAAAATAGATGCATTTTAAGCTTCCAATCCTCCCATGTACTATATCATTCCCATGTCTGCTCTGCCTATGGGACCGGCCTTGTTTCATTTCTATACTTAACAGAGTCTTGCCCCAGCTGTACATCTACTCTGTGTCCCATACCCTCTTCCAAGTTAGGTTAAAACCTTCCCAAAAGCATCAGCAAAGGATAGTGGACCCATTTTGCTTCAGCTGTAACCTATCCTACTTGCACAGATCTCATCTATCTCAAAATTATTCCCAATGGTCCAAAAATATAAAGCCTTCCCTCCTCTACCATCTTTTTAGCCACACATTCATCTGACCTTTCTTCCTGTTCTTATATTCAGGAGCACATGGCACTGGGAGGAATCCAGAGATCCTGCTCTTTGTCCTGCAGAATCTAGAGATTCTGCTCTTTGCTCTTTGTCCTGTGGTCCTGCTCTTTAAATTACTACTTAACTCCCTAAATTCATGTTGCAGGACCCCTTAGCTTTTTCCACCCATGTTATTGGTACTGATTTATACCTTGACCACTGGTTGTTTTCCCTGCCCCTTCAGACTGCCCTGCAGCTGCTCTGAGATATTCCTGACCCTGGCATCAGGGGGACACGTGCCATTCGAGAGTCTCGTTAACAGTGACAAAAATGCCAGTCTGTGCCACAACTCTCCTTCCCACTCCCACACCAACCTGTCTCTCCTTGTCCTTCTCCATTGCCATGGGAGGCCAAATGCAAATTGAAAGAACACCTTATATTCTACTTGGGTAGCTTACAACCCAATGGTATAAACATTGAATTTTCTAATTTCAAGTAACCCACACCATAGTGTTTGCCTCCCACACACACTCACCTGTCCATCTAGTTTTCTTCTCTTGTTGTTCACCTATTGTTCGTCTCTACCCCTCATAATTTTGTATGCATCAATCATGACCCTTCTTAACCATCTCTACTCTGGGGAAAACTGTCTGAGCCTCTTCAGTCTCTCCTCATAACTTAAATACTCTCATTCCAAATAACATCCTGGTGAATCTCCTGCTTCAAATATAGCTACCACAATCTAAGAACTTGAAGGAGTTAAAGGGAAGTAAAAATATACCTACATGATTAATATTCACTAATCAGCTGCCTTCACTGCCACATTAATGAAAGGTAGAAATACCCATATGTCCATATGATTGACACTGTTTGTTGTTTATATTTATTTTGTCTTTTTGACTCAAGGTTACCTCTCGATCCATGGCATAGAACTGAAAATCTAACAAGAATTTTTCTGATATTGACATTTCTGCTTAACCATTCACTTGTCTTAATGAGGTGATAATATTATCCAGAGACATCTGTAATTTGCTGAATTTATCACTTTATTGTTACTGGGTCTGTTACTGTAATGACCATACATGTATTTCAAACATGCTTTGTGTAAAAAAAATAATTCCACTGCTCACACATCCAACGTTATAGACCCCATAGAGTGTATTTCTTAAACCAACAGAAGGTAGCAGTTAACCAGACTAAACTGAAGCAGCTGGAGTCCTTTTTTTCTGCAAAACCATAAAAGGTGGGCGGTTTTATGTAAAAAACCGCTTTGTGGTCAGACCTCTTCAATTGTTTTCCATTGTGACACTAAATGCTTCTATTAAGTATCTTATGATACAAATGATGCGACCATATCAGCTTTTAATAGCACAATCAAACCTCTCCAGATTTTATTTGTAGCAATCTGTCAGTGAAGGCTGTATTTCTGTGTTATGATGCCTGTCTCATCCATGGAGAGAACATTCTAACTTCAACCTGACCCTCATTCTGACAAATCTACCCTGCAGCAAAGGAAATTTGTTATAGAAATAATCTTTGCTGTGGGCATTAAAATGGATAGATATAAGGGATGGCTTGAGATGGTGTGTTATAAAAAGGTGTTTTTAAGATATGTGAATTTGTATGGAAAGATTGATTTTATTTATTTTGCAAAGTAGGTACCTGATTTAATTATCAAACAAGAATATAATTTACCTGAAAGGCAATGCATGCAGGGATAAGTGGCCATGGGTTTAGTGGTTGTGGAACAAATTGTTTTCATGCAACAAGCTCGTTGTAAATGTGGTCTCCACGAATCATGTCTGGAAATACAGAAATTATTCCTTAACTTTGCCTGGAGGTAAAAGTAGAAGAGAACAGATTTTTTATTCCTGGCCCTATGAGTCCTGACCATAGAGAATGAATGGCTTTAGTACTGTACCCAGACAGAAAAATCAATGCTTCATATCAGGAGGCTTTAGGGGTTAGGCTCCCATGTTCATGTCAACAAGGCTATTGGTTTTCTTAATACTCCAAAGTTGTCGTTTCCCTGCTGTGGGAAGCACCGCAATGACTTGTGTGGTCAAGGCTTCACAAAGTATGTGGTCTTGACCAACCATGGGGAATCGAAAGAAAATTTAAGTATGATGTAGACTTTCCCACCAGGTGAGACCATTTATGAGAGTACGGACAGAGGAAAAATACATCTATTCCCTCAGAAAGCTTGGGAAGAAAAGAACTGGTCCAATTTTGTAAAAAAAATGTGTTAACAAGATAACGTAACATTTTAAAGCATCTAATAGCAAATTGTTAATTTACACTTGATGAGAAAAGTGTACAATGTGGAATAATTTTTTGTGGCAGTGATAATAGTGAACCTCTGAAGGTTTAAGAAGATCCTGAAATAAAAACTGCTGATAAATTGCTAACTGGCTGTTGTTCTGTTAACTAACAAGGCTGAAAATATATGCCACTTATTTAGGACTTCTATGACCTGGTCCATTTCTTGGAACTTTTTAACTGGCCTTTTCATTGTCGTATTTAGTGGCACAGCTTTAATGTTGAAAGTGCTGGAGGCTACAGTGAGCATTGCTCACCCAGAACAATCGGATGAAAAGGCAGTGCAGATGTAATTTGTTTTCAATGGCTGTTTCAAAAGAATAATTGTGGTGACATTGCTGGATCAATATTATAGATTTTTGTTTTCGAGTACACTGTATGTGTGGTGCTAAGGGGAGGCAGGAAATATAACACTGCAGCTTGAATACAATAAAATGGATTGAGGTCTGCGGGTATTTGTCGGCTGGTAGCCATCATGGGCTGGTGCATCATTGGTGGGATTACAGAGGGGGTCCTCTGGGTTCGTGTTTTTATCTGATACTTACAAGTGTAGATCTTTCTTCTACTTCCTTCTTCCTTTTTCCACCCCCATTTGGGGAACCTAGCTTCTTAGACTAAACTCACATATAATGCATGCTGAAATCTTGTGAAGAAAATAACAACCCCCCCCACCCCCACCTTGCTCCACCCCCACCTTTGCTCAAAGGGCTTTGGGCTAGCCACATAAACATACAGAAGTTTATAATCATCAACGTGGGGGTTAGGAAATAAACATGGAAGTGACTAAATCCATGCCCAGCTTCAGCTGTCAGGGCTTTGCCTTGTTTCTTTGCTTTTTACAGCTGCTTGGCTGGGAAACCTTCTGTGGAATGAAACAGGAATCCTCATTCCTGCCCTGAAATAGAGGGTTCTACCCAGCTATCATTAGCAAAGAATAGTGGTCTATGCCTTTAAAAATCTTTATCCAGCTTTAAAAATAATATATGAAGCAGAGGCCACTGGTAGATGTGTTGCAATAGGTTTTATGAAGAATTTCTCCCTGACACTGTCTGACACATTAATATCAGCAAGGCATTTGGTTTTATCTGCCAGGAGGGAAAGGGAAATGTATTGATCATTTTCATAACAATAAAGACAGATATCATTAATGGTTCCACATATTCACATACACATTTGGTAGAAAATAATGCAGTGGAAAACAAAGGTAATAGGAGTACATAATATTGAAATATAAAAAGTCATGTAAAAAGAAATGTGAATTTGTATGATTAAATTTAATAGGACTGCATGGGCTTGAATGAGGCATTTTCCCAAGGGTAGTTAGCAGTGTTGGTGGCACTAGATGGGGGTCATTTTTCAGGTCTGCTATTTCCTATGGGTCGGTGTCCTGAGGCTTTCCTATAAATGGCCTCTTTATGCAGTAAGATAATGGGCAGTTTGTGCATTGCTAAATCAGCCTATTTTGTTGGAAGCATTGCAGTCGGGGCACTAATAATTTGTCAGTGCAAAATACAGTGCATCTCAACAGGAGTCTGTTTAAGGGGACATCATTTCTCGATAAGCTCTTGCTTAGGTCAACATGCAGCACTGCTCTTACACTATTCCCCTGTTGCTTCTGCCACATGGGAACACTCTGATTTATTGGGAAAGCACCAGTCGTGTCCTCTGCCTGACTGAATTCACAATGTGAAAATATTTTTAAAAAGGAAATGGAACAGGTCACATTAAAAATCCTTGCAAAATGTTCTTTCTTCAACAGGCTTAAAAATATTTATATTTAATCAATGGTCATATTTGAAGATGTTTGAAAATGGAGGAGAGAAGATACTTCAGTTTTCCCTTAACCTGTTCAATTGGACACTTGTGTTTACCAGGTCATTTGTTAGTGAAGGGAGTAAATTACTCTTTTTTTTCCCCCGTCTTTTACTGACAGGTGAAAAGCAGTTCTTATATGACCAGCCCAAAATCCTCTGGTGGCCATTGCTATTCATCTGGCAGCACACAGGTAAAAATGAACACTTTGAAATGATGGCTTGGAGAGAAAAACAAGATGTCTTATCTGGTTATAAATTTAACTCTTGTATGATCAGTCTGGGCCAATTAGGACACCCCTGGGGTACAGCCTGTAGTGCCTGTATGAGCTGAAAGCCTGATTAATCCAGGTCTCCTGATACTTGTTTTCACTTGTAAATGCTGGCACATATTGTATTGATTTTCATTTAGATATCTTAATGTTCAGAGACATTTCAAACAAATGTGGGCCGGACAGAGCTGTGTGTGAGCCACATCGTTGTCTTGGAGCATTTCTTTGTGCGGCTTTGTTTCATTTTCCTAAATTTAATGGATTTTAAATTTGTAGGATATAAGTGAAATGTGCAGAGTTTGCCAATCACTCATGGGATGTATAAACACTGCAGCTGCCCTTTGCTAACATCCTATTACCACTGGGTAGTTGGGTAGTCAAACAGGAATAAAAATTACACTGCAAACATCATAAGTTAGGTGTGATTTGTGGAGCAAGATGTCTGACAGTTTGTAAAGAGTTATATACCTCAGCATTGCTGGAAATCAGCCTTGTTATAGCTTTTGTACGTCCATAAAGATGGCTCATTTCATATAAAACAGCTACCTGCACTGAGCTTCTGAAAGGAAGACTGATGCTGGTTATAAATATAGGAGAAAATCTATTTGTCTACCCTACCCGCTGTTTGCTAGTTAGACAATACAAACCAAATGGTGTTCCTAGGCAGCAGAGGTGTTTTGATGGGCACTTTCCCTTTCATTCTCTGGCTGGGATTGAAACATGTCATCCCTCTTTGTCATAGTAGATAAACCAATGAAGTGAAACCCGGCGCTGCAGTATTACTCTCCAGCGACCAGCCTCACAGTAATGGTAATGAAAAACTGGATGGCTCCCCAGTAAAACTAAGCATGAGTGGTAAAGAGACCTGTCTCCAGCCAGGCTAGAAGCAGATGCCACTAAAGATAAAATAGAAATAACAACTTAGGATCAAAATGTAATAAATAGTTGTATACACAAAAGGTGGAGGAATAATAGCTCCCAGAAAGAAAACCACAACAAATATTGAGTGATGGCAGAATGCAGGATTGATGAGCACAACAGGTTTGAGTAAAGTTATGTGGTTTAACATTATTAATGGTGTACTTTTCATAAAGTTATAATTCCTTCAAATGACTTATGAGATAGCTGGCATTCAAAAGTTTTTTTTAAGACTAAAAAGCCCTGAAACGCAGTAAGGACCTGTTTATTGAATGTGAGGCAAGTCAACCCAGTGAGGTGGGCCAGTGTGGCTGCAGTGTTTGGCAGCTCCTTCAGAAAGCCAATATTCCAGTGGTCCTGAGTGGTAGCTGCAAAGTTGGGGGTAGAAGTGATAGATTTAGTAAAGTACAGACAGATTGAAAGAGCAGAATTTGAAGTCATGATTGTTCCGCCCATTGCCAAACTCTGATTTTTCCCAAGTACACTGCTTGATTTTTGTCATTAAGTATTGGTTAATTTTGTTTGCCTTAGCATTATTAGGTCAAAAGAAAATAAACCCTTGATCAGATTGCACCTGTAATATTGGACAGCACAATCACAACTCCAAATTCTGCTCTTTCGGTATGTTTTTTTTATATTTCAGATTTCAAGCATTGCAATTTTTAAATTTTTGCTTAGTTAAGTGACAGAACAGCCTCAAGGGCCCAAATGGCCTATTCCTGCCCGGTATATTTCATCCATTTGTAAAATGGTAGTTACAGTTCCTGAGAGTTTTAGGATATTAGAATTATGAAAGGTTTGAAAAGGCATATCACTCCCAATTTATGCTTGAAAAATTATTCTTTAGCTATGGCAATAGCCTGGTGGTATAGACTGGCCAGATTGCCAGCCATTACTGCCAGCTGTGTGACAGCTTCCTGCTGTTGGGGTACATGATAGGGCACTCTGCTATAGAGAGTGTACATGGTTATTCTTTCTCATTTTTCTTTTCCTGTTGGTCAATAGTGGATCAACAATGGGTGTACTGATGAGGAATACTATATTTAATTGCACTGTTATGAACAAGAAAATTGCTTAGTGGAAAGCAATGTGGAACAAAATCTTAGATTGCAGATTTGTGATATTAAAATAGTTCACTATAAAGTTTAAATCAATAAAATCAGGTAGGGAGAAAGTAAAACATAGGCTTCTTTCTGTGCTTTTTGTTTAATTTCAGTGCCCCTAGTACCTGAGGTACCTTGCCAATGCCATTATGTTATGTAGAAGTAAACAAGTGTTTCAATGCACCAAACATCACTGATCTTTAGATAGACTGCTAACAACTCCACAATATAAAAGAGAGTTATTCTTTAAGTTGTGACACAACACCAGAAAGACTTGACAAAGAAACATTAGATTAGCAATTAATTACACTTATGCCTGTAACCTACATTCTATTTACATATCTTAAAGTGGAGCTTCCTACTATGCTTGGATATCTGAAATGGCCTTCTGATTTATTTTCATTTTTTCTGAGTACAGTAACATTAGCTTTGATCTGTTTTGTGCACTTTTAATGTTTCTTTTAATAGGTTTACATTTGTTTGCTCCTTGTTCCTAAATCCTTCTTATTTGTAGTTTCTTTTGTAGTACCTACAGATAGAGAAAACTGCTTAGAAGACAGAGTGGGTGGTCAGAATTGCAGGTACTATCTTTTCTTTCCCCCAGAACACCTTGGTGTTGGGTACCTGACATGTTCTATACATCCTCATTGAACAAATATACCTTGATGTGTAGCTTTCACAAAGATATCTTTTTGCATTATATCTGCTTTGCTCTATCTGATGGACTAAGATTGTACCTTTCTGATTGTTTTTTATATTTCTTGTATAAATTATTCACAAATTTTGCCCTTGTGCTCATAGATAAGGGTCATCCTTCGTTAATATCCCACCTGGGGATCACATTTTATATCTGTGTTCTATCTGTGGCGAGCTCAATATCTGACATAAATTAATTTTCTGCTGTATTTACAAGGCTACTTTGCTTATTAAAAATGCATGCGGTCCATGCTTATTTTCTTCAAGTTGAACTAGAACTGACTATTCCAAGTTTATGTGATATATCTTGCAAAGTAAAATGAAATATTCTAAATACTAACAGGTTGGTACACTGATGGAACGTATGTTAGAGTGAATGAGAGTCCTTCACCTACAGGGCTTTACCTTTCCATGTAAGCAGATTATATCATAGTTACTATAGCTACTCTTCGAGCCTAAATGCTAAATTACTTTATGTGCTTAAAATATTTTACAGGTTACTTCAAATATGCATTGCTGACGTGTTACACTTTACCATGTGCCCATGACTTAGATGGAACATGTGACCATAATATGAATGCCCAGTATTTTATCTTTTTTTACACATGGAAATGAAAGTCATCCATGATAATTATTTAAAAGGATAATGCAATACAATAATTGATAAATAACATAGTGAGAGCAGTTTGAGTTAACAGAGCTTCTTTAATCAGAATAATTGGTTATGCATCATAACCTCTGCATGCAGAAAATATATTGTACTGTGGATAAATTGTTTTCAAACAGAGGTTATACAGAAAGCAATAGAAAGATGTGACAATACAATATAATGCTCTGGCCTTTGTCCACTGATTTTTGTAATTGAATATTCAACTGAAATGATTAATCAAATATTTGAAGATCTTAAACCATCATAAAATTCAAACCACTTCTTGATTAAGTGTAAATCTAACATCTTGCACAGTAAAACATTTGCACTCTATCAAACAAGGACCAGCAAAATTTGAATCATATTTCGGGTTTTTGTTAGCTATTAAATTGGAAACAAAAATAAACACAATTTCAGGAGGTGTTTGTCACTGAAGCATACAGCTATCCTTTTACATCACTACCTGAACAACTGAATCAAAAGTGAATCCAATACTTCATCTTAACTGAACAGTCTGATTCTTTTTTTAATTTTCTGTCATTCAAAACTTTAATTGTCGAAGGGTTTGTAAGATGAAAATGACTATTAAGATTTTATTAACATTAATATTTCATGAAGTGGTGTTTACACTTTAGGCAGTCTGCTTATAATTTGAAAAGCTTTTTTTAGAAAAACTATGTCCCTAATCACTACATCAACCTCTCGCCATCTTTTCCCCAGACTACGGTGTTAAAGTGTCTGTGCAGCAGTATCATTCTCATCTGAAAGCTTGCCTGTTGTGTAGTAGAGAATGTTTTTTTAATAAACATCCTAATTAAAAAAGCAGAGAAGGAACGTGCAATTTTGTGAAACTTAATGCACTGGAATTTTGAACAGTACAAGATTATTAATTTATATGTTGAATTATTATTTCTCTTTCCTTCTCCACAATTTTTTTGTTTTAGATGATGAGCATTCAGATGTTGAATATTAACATTAAAAGAAACATAATAGCTCACATAATGCAATGTTGGATGAATAAGAAGCCTCTATATAATTAGTGGGCTTAAGTTTCATTTTATAATCAAATGTAAGTTCCAAACTATTCAGTTTGGTTTAACTGAGCAATATTATTAGGGAAACATCATTGTTGTAGTTCTGTAACCTCCAGCAAGGTCAGAAGAATGATCATAGAAATGATATATCTTAATTTTTTTAAGATTATTGCAAATGTTCTGAACAATAGAAATTTTCTTTTAACTCTCCCCTTATCTGTATTTGGGTAGTAAGGGACTGATTGCAGCCTTTTATTTATTTTTGAATATTTGCATAATCTTTGTGAACTTTGCGGCAAATAAGAGCTTTACTGGACCATGGCTAAAACTGGCAGAAAAAAAAGATCAATTATCTACCGGGTATGTGAATCTAAGCAATAAAACAAAGTAGTTATACAGTAGATATGTTGAACTGTCCACCCACCACCCACATAAGATAGAAATTAGCAAAAGTTGCGTGGACATCCTATCTAACCATCGAAGCATGTTGAGGCATCTTAAAATGAGTGCAAACCACGGGAATTTAACATTTTAATGAGATCCATTATTTGATTCAAAGCAACAGTGAACATTAAACTTTTCTGGTGTTTAATATTAGGGTTGCATGAGAATTGGGATTTAAAATTTAAAGGTGCCAGAAAAAATATCTTTGATTATGCAATGATTGATTACACACTTAAAGTAAAACCTTCATTGTGGCTGCTGCTGACTGTTCCTCTGATTTTTCAATCCCCGTTCCCAGATGTCTTTGGCCATTTCCAATGTTGCAGAGTGCAAACTGGTAATTCACCATCTAAAGAAATGCTGCCTCAAAATTTGATCACAAAACTGTTTCCTGTTTCAGCATTGGGTGATTGAAAATTGACCTTTCATACCGAGAAATGCAGTAACAGCCATTCCTGGGTTGGTTTGTCTGAACTCTGGAAGTTCAAGTGGGCACTTCCTCATGTGATTCACCCTTGGCAAATGGTTTCATTCCTGTGAAAGGCATCACAGGAGAAATTAGATCAAGTTGTCTAGGTGTGACCATCCTTGGCTACTCAGTTTTAACAACACATAGCTGAGTGGGACTTCACTTGCATTTCATCCTTTGGCCATCAACCCTACTGTGCACAAATGGGCTGCTGCACTTTCCACAACAGTGGCTGTATTTCAAAAGAGAAAGAGATATCTTTATTAGTCACATGTACATCGAAACACACAGTGAAATGCATCTTTTGCATAGAGTGTTCTGAGGGCAGCCCACAAGTGTCGCAATGCTTCCGGCGCCAACATTACTTCATTGGCTGTCCATCTTTAGTCAACACCACAAGGTCAATGATGATTGGTTTCCTCCCCAGTTCTCTGGGTTCTGGAGTGGCCCATGAGGTTAATGTGGGATCTGCAGTCTTTATTCCAGGTGAGCAGGTTGTATTTGCTGAGGCAGTTGAGTGGTTAATTTGGCAGGTGGTACATTTCTTTGGTCAATTTATCTTGTATGCATTTGTGAAAAAGAGGAGCAAAGTTCTCTGTGCCTTCCCAAATGTTCCTTCTCCATCAAGCATTATGTGATTGAAATTTGACCTTTCATGCAGTGATTGCAATGAAACAGAGAAGATTTTTCTTTCATGGAGGCTTTGAAAAAATCTTTGAAGCATCTCCTCTGTTCTGGAAATCTTTTTGCCTTCTCAGAGGTTGGAATAGAGTGCCTTTATTGGGAGTTTAGTGATGAGCATGTGGATGATGTGGCCTGCCCTTTGAAGCCTACTAAGTGTCTGCATGGGTTTCCTCTGGGTGCTCCGGTTTCCTCCCACATTCCAAAAGACGTACAGGTTAGGAAGTTGTGAGCATGCTATGTTGGCGCCGGAAGCATGGCACCACTTGCGGGCTACCCCCCAAATCACTATGCAAAAAGATGTATTTCACTGTGTGTTTCGATGTACATGTGACTAATAAAGAAATCTTATCTTATCTTATCTTATGTGTAATTAGAGTCTCAGTGCTTGCAGTATTGGCTTGGGAGAGCATGCCAACATTTTTTGTTTACTCTGTCAATGAATACCAAAAGTTTTATGGAAACAGTGTTGGGGGTATCTCTCCAGAGCTTTAGATGCCTGCTGTGGTTAGTCCATGTTTCAAAAACACACAGGAAAGTGGGATCACTGCTGCCTGGTAGAAATGAGCTTTGTGCTTGGTTTGAAGTCTTCATCTTCAAGCACTCATTTCCTCAGCTGGAAAAAGTCTGTATAGGTGCACTGAAGGTGATGAATAAAGTCACCACTGATGTCTGTCTTCACTGAGAGATTGCTTCCAAGGTATGGAAAACTGCCCACATATTCTGGAGTCTCATTGTGGAGTTTCATCTTTGCTGGGTGGCAGGTTGATATCTGCTTTATGGATGTTTCACATAAGGACTATTCTGTCATACACTTAAGTGAGCACGTCAACAATGATCTAGAGCTGAAGTACGCACAAATGCAAGCATCATTTGCATACTGCAGCTTGATGACTGAGCTTGGAGAGTAGGCAATGAAGGTTGAACAATTTCCCATTTGTCCTAGGGTGAAATGCTTGAGGCTCTTTGGGATGACCTGAGTCAATGAAAGATGCCCTATAAATGCAAGTTTTTCTTTGTTTTCCTTTGGGTGATTGCTGCTGTACCCAGGGCTAACTTGAGTCAGACTGCAGTAAATACTGTACTTAAATTATGCTGAGGTTGTCATTTGCATCGCTGATCCAATGGGTCAGTAGCAGACTTCCTTCCCTCCCTCTAGACATAGATGATGGTGATTCATTTGCCTAGTCACAATCAAACTGACCTCAAACTCTTCATTAAAAACATGACTTTTTCTTTTGTTCCTTCAGCATGTGGAACAGTACAAAGAAGTTGCATTGTGCTTTCCCATTCTGACATTGTTCAACATGTGCAGTAGATTTCAATGCAATCTGGATCATCACAATGCCTCAATTAATTGTACCCTGTAACATACCTTAACTAAAAATCACTGTGCAATACTTCCAATGGATTGCTTGATATAATTGTATGATATTCTGTGCTTTAATACTGAAATAATTATCCATTTAGAAAGAAGAAAGAAGTTGCATTTATATACCATCTTTCATGACCCCAAGATTTCCCAAAATGCTTCTTATCTTAAAGGCTGTTGATTTTGTAATATGGGAAAAATCAGCCACATATGTTCATAATGCAAGGTCCCACTAGCAATCTTAAGGCAGGGGCAAATGGTGGGGCCAGGCAGCCAGGGCAAGGCCTTCCTCAGTAATCATTAGCCACAATAACAATGCCTGTATGTGTGTAATATATTTTGTTTGCTGTCTCTCTCCAAAAGTGGTCAAATTTGCATTCCTGTGCATGCCCCTGCAATGTGATAATGACCAGATATCTGTTTTAGGTTGTGGAATAAATATTACTCCGGGAAGTAGAACTCCCATGCACTTTGAAGTAATTGGCAAAATCTTCCACATTCTCCTGAGGGAACAGATAGAACCTTGGTTTAACATTTGCAATCTTTCAGGCTAAATTCAACATTTAAAAATATCATTAACTATAATATACATTTTAAATAGAATTCAACTGAAAAAACTGGTAAGAGTGAATTTAAATTTCCAACCTGTTGCTCCTTGCATTATGGACGTGGAGAGTCTTAACTGCTGCCCAATAATAAGTATTGTGATGGGTCAGCTGCCTGGTATAGCAACCACCTTATTTCTCTAATAGATTTAGAGGCCAGATTGACATGTAGCAGCCCTTTTACTTACCGGTTCCTTTACCAATTTATAGGATTACTCCCGTTTGATTACATTTTAAAAATGATGGATTATGGTTATTATTCTCTGAAATAACTGATAGGTTTGGCCATGAGGACAGTGCAGCTGTGTGAATCAATTTTGGAAAAAAGTATAAAAACTGTCAAGAACTTTCCACACAACTTGGGACTTTCTTTTAGTCAAGTGTGATATTTGCAATAAAGGTATGGGATGTATTGACAGGTAATTCCTGTTTTAGCAATAATCCATTATTTTTAAATGAGCAAATAAATTGGTTAAAATGTTATAGAACAGTATTCTTTACATTTAGCACTTAGTGTGATATTATAACCTTGGAATATAATGACAAAGTTAAGCACTATATGGGCACAATTTTCATGGAAAAGCCTTAATTTATTTGGTATGGGGGATTGGAGGGTGGTGGGTGGCAGGAAAAAATGAACATTGTTTG
This sequence comes from Pristis pectinata, assembly GCF_009764475.1. Classification (NCBI taxonomy): domain Eukaryota; kingdom Metazoa; phylum Chordata; class Chondrichthyes; order Rhinopristiformes; family Pristidae; genus Pristis; species Pristis pectinata. The sequence continues at coordinate 26,502,039 of NC_067417.1, forward strand.
TCATTCCCATCACATGGCAATGAATTTTAATAAAGTTCATGTCATCTATGCTGCCTCGAGAAAAAGACTGCCAAGCACTTTTCATGATGGTGGTATCCCTTTAAGACATTTTCCTACTGTATTATTCTTCTTCTTTCCAATTTAAATGGTGCAATTTTTCACATTAAATAAAGCCTCAATTGGGAGTAGAAGCTAAAGATACAAGAGGTTGTTATTGTAGCTGAGAGAAAAGAGCTATCCTAGTAGGGAGAGAGGCTGAGTGGGCTTAGGTGTATGCTGGTCAGTATTGATGCTATGTGGCCATAAATCTTGCCCTTTTTCTGCCTAGTTATTGTGTATTTCTTTGGGTGAAAGATTGATTGTAGCAGCAGAAGATGAATTTGCCTACAGACCCTTTCTTTTTTTTACACTCCTGATCCCGCACCAAGGTGATAATGCATTTTTTTGCGCAATCATTTGTTTCAGATTAAATAGCGTGCAGAACATAGTGAGATCATCTTGCAAGCGGGCAAACATGAGGGCATGAAGATGTACAACTGTCCCAGGTGTGAATATAGCTCATAACCCCACAGGACTTCCAGGTTTTTTCTGAAGGAGAATCACCTGTCTGAATAATGTCCATTATTCATTCAATGTAGATGCAGTTCCCTCAGTCTTTCTTGTCTGCTAAAGATACTTTTAATTTATTTGCACATATCTTATTATAATGATTAAATATCACAGATATTACACTGTGAAACTTTGAAAGTCAAGCAAATACTTTTATCTTGACCTTTCTGCAACACTGCCCCATATTCACTGCTTGTCAGCACATGCTAGTCTGGAGTCATCAGTCACTGCCATCCGTCACTCCTCTGCCATTCCCATCAGTCCCATTATCTGGGATCAGGAGAAAGCTGAGGATGTAGCCTGAAGGATCATTAAGCCTCCATTCCCAGGTACCACAGGTAGTCCAGGTGGCCTGTTGTTATTTATAATAAAGGAACAACACAGCAGAATTGGTTGACAGTGGCCCACGAGGCTTAGCGAAGGACAGGCTGAGGGATGTCACTACTGAAGGACAGCGAAATGTGGACTCCTTTCCCTATAAGCAGGCTGGTTTTATTGAACATCTGTTTAGCTACGTTGCCTCTGAGATTGATTAATTTAATTGTTTACACTTTGCTTTAGAGAAATTTGAATACGTAATGTCAGCTCTGAAGGATGCTGTACCAGTTTCTCTGCCTTCTCAAACAGACTTATCCTTGCAGCTAGATGTCACGGATGCAGATATTACAAGTAGACACTTGATTTTAACACGGAAAAGCAACTGCAGGGACTGGTGTCAGATTCACTTACATATTTTCAACAACGTTACACAAATCATATGTTCCAGAAAAAGGAATGGAACAGAAAGTTTGACTGTAATAATGCAATGATAGTAGGTGACATTTTTTGAATAATCCTGCAGTATGGTTTTCTTTATTTTAAAGCGACAGTTTTGCCTCCTTTAGGGACTTTATGCTTATTCCATTGTGTCAGCAATTCTTCATGTGAGAGTATCACAGAAAGGAATGGCTGATTAGTATCCAAAAGCTGGTCAGAACACAAATGGCTTTTGTTATCATTAATGAGATTAACACTTTTTACTGTTGTGTAACAAGCAAATGCTGAGAATATGTATTAATGGAAAAAAGTGATGCAAATAACAATCCACACTTTAAAAAGGTAAGAAATATTAGCACTTGTGAAAGATGCTTGTCTGCCCCTGAGACTGACCACACAATATATCCTTCTACACCAGTCAGCGCACCAAGGCCAGAGCCAGGTGCCTATGGTACTTGTATCCTTCCACATCAGTCATACTGTAGGGAGCAGACAATTAATTCTGGAGCAAAATTGAAAGTCAGAGGCAGAGTGTGAAAGAACAGAGTGACAATAATAAAGTGCCCCTGCCTCACATTAATCTCCTTCACTTCAGGGCTGTCAGAGGCGGCCTGGCGGTGACTAATGCCAAGCTTTGCATACAGTGGTCACAGACATGAGCAGCATGCTCCCTTTACAGCACCCGCGATTCGCTTTGTTGAGTTTTTGACTCCTGCAGAATCATCGAAAAAAACTGTAGCCGCTGGTCAGAGGTAGAACACTGAAGCCTTCATCATATCTATTGATCGATGCGTATGATACCCAACTCAGCTTTAGAAATGGAGCACTAGAAATGCAAGGAAAACGATTAAAGGAAAGTTCAAAAAGGATTGATTCAGCAGGAATGGGTTAAAAAATAGTCAGCTGTCAATAAAGAAAATAACTTTTACGAAGTAACACTTGGATAGACAAATGAGCGGCTCACTTTTGCAACATGCTGATCCCTTATACTGTGAAACATTTGATACACATTTGGGATTTGTGTTTATTGATTATATTGTCACATCTTGCACAAACAGTAAGTGTGATAACATTTGAGGAACAATATACTTATTCTGCAAAAGCAAGACATCAAAGAAACTGTATTTTTAAATATATAGGTTCCAACAGAAAGAATTTGTTGCTCAGAGGGGTCAAGAGGTTAGGGAATTATTTGTGAATAGAAATTAGTACACTACATGGCAAAGGCAATTGAACAAAAGAGTGAATATGATGACATTCTCAATAACAATGGAAATTGAACTGGCCCAGTTGGTGTAGAGACCTTCTGTACATTTTCAGCAATAAATGCCCATGTCAGGCTACCATATCTGTCTGTCTGGCTATCCAGCCTTGTGTTTTAAATGAAGATTGACAACAAACTCCGAGACTGAACGTGATGAGCTCCAACTTTTGAGTCATTCAGAATATACCCTTGATTTTAAAATCGCTGATAAACATGCATATACACACATTCCCCTAAACATTTTCAAAGCTAATTTCGATGTCCCAAGAGAAATAAGATGGTTCATATACCCAGCTGACCCATCACACCTCTTTTATTTCTATCATTGTCACTAGCTGCAGAACTCTGTGGACAAATTCCTGCAATAAATGTGGCAAATGCAGAAAAGTTATAGAAAACTTGTATGCAACCTTGGTTATACCATATTGGGAGTACTGTCCATAGTTCTGGCCTCTACGTTGCAAAAATAATTGATGTGGAAGGACTGAAAGATTTGCCAGGGTGATAGCAGAACTGAGAGGGATAACTAAAAGAAAGAGTGAAAAGGACCAGGGATCTTTTCTTTAGACTGAGACATCAGTAAAACTATTGGATTGTTGTAAAAACCCACCTGGTTCATTGATATCTCTACTCTACTCTACTCTACTCCCTATACACCCACGACTGTGTGGCCAGATTCTGCTCTAACTCCATCTACAAGTTTGCAGATGATACCACCGTTGTAGGCCGTATCTCAAACAGTGATGAGTCGGAGTACAGGAAGGAGGTAGAGAGCTTAGTGGAATGGTGTCATGACAACAACCTTTCCCTCAATGTCAACAAAACTAAAGAGCTGGTCATTGACTTCAGGAAAAGGGGCGGTGTACATGCACCTGTCTACATCAATGGTGCTGAGGTCGAGAGGGTTGAGAGCTTCAAGTTCCTGGGTGTGAACATCACCAACAGCCTGTCCTGGTCAAATCACGTAGATGCCATGGCCAAGAAAGCTCACCAGCACCTCTACTTCCTCAGGAGGCTAAAAAAAATTGGTTTGCCCCCTTTGACTTTCACCAACTTTTACCGATGCACCATAGAAAGCATCCTATCTGAATGTATCACAGCTTGGTATGGCAACTGTTCTGCCCAGGACTGCAAGAAGCTGCAGAGAGTTGTGGACACAGCCCAGCGCATCACGGACACCAGCCTCCCCTCCTTAGACTCTGTCTTTACCTCTTGTTGTCTTGGTGTAGCAGCCAGCATAATCAAAGACCCCACCCACCCAGGACATTCTCTCTTCTCTCCTCTTCCATCGGGTAGAAGATACAGGAGCCTGAGGGCACGTACCACCAGACTTAAGGACAGATTCTATCCCACTGTGATAAGACTGTTGAACGGTTCCCTTATATAATAAGATGGACCATGACCTCACGATCTACCTTGTTGTGACCTTGCACCTTATTGCACTGCACCTTCTCTGTAGCTGTGCACTTTACTTTGTACTGTTACTGTTTTTACCTGTACTGCATCAATGCACTTTGTACTAACTCAATGTAACTGCACTGTGTAATGAATTGACCTGTAAGATTGGTTTATAAGACAAGCTTTTCACTGTACCTCAGTACAAGTGACAATAATAAACCAATACCAATACCAATACCAAATCCTTCAGAGAAGGAAATTTGTAATCCTACCTGGTGAATGGCTTATCCTTCTGAAATGACTTATCAAGCTGCTCAGTTCGAGAGTTGTTAGAGGTGGGCAATAAATTCTGGCCTTGGTGGGGATGCCCACATTCTGCGATTGAACGAGAAAAAGATACTTCCATTTATGGACAAGTTTAATATTAGGGTTATAAGCATAGAAGAACAAATCCAATAAATGGAGGAGAAACATACACACAGTGATGTGAATGAGGAACCACTACTGGGTAAGTTACAGCAATTGTAAATTGCATGGGTAAGTTACAGCAATGAACATAGATATATTCTAAGTGAGGTAGGAACAGAAGGTATATTTATGGAATAAGATGATGGAAGATGGAGTATAAATACCGACAATGACCTATGGGGCCACTTGGCCTTGTGTCTTATAAAATTCTATGTATGAACTATCACAATTCTTGAAAGAACACCATTCTGTTTTCAAGGAGCAAAACTCTTCCTGTATTAATAGAATCCTTGTGGGATGTGTAAGGCAGGTTTTTGACGATTTGGTTGGAAGTCTTCGAGCACATATTTTTCTCTTTAGGCTCTTTCGTCTTCAGGGTGGTTTTCTAGCAGTGAGGATGTCTCTTCAACAGTCTAGTATGTGGTTGTGTGCCATGGAGGAAGAGGGGTGACCTTTGATCTTTGGAAGTCTTAATGTGAGCAAAGGAAGGAGATAAATACATATGATTTTGTTTTTGGTGAGAGGCATAGATTAGAGTAGATAGGGTTAAAGGGTAGAAAGACAAAATTAGAGGACATAGCCGTAAGGTGAGAGAGGGAATGTTCAAAGGAGATGTGTGAGGCATTTTTTTTTACACAGAAAGTGGTAGGTACCTGGAACGTGCCGCCAGGGGTGGTGGTGGAAGTGGAAACGATAGTGATGTTTAAGAGGCATTTAGATGGGCACATGAACATGCAGGAATGGAGGGCATTGGGATATGTGCAGGCGGATGGGATAGTTTAATTTGGTGTCATGGTTGGCACAGACATCATGGGCCGGAGGGCCTGTTCTTGTGCTGTACTGCTTTGTGGTCTATATGTTCTATAAAACTTTATTTATACAGCATCGTGACAGGCCCTTCCGGCCCAACGAGTCCATACTGCCCCTTTAAACCTATGTTAACCTACCCATATGTCTTTGGAATGTGGGAGGAAACTGGAGCACCCGGAGGAAACCCACGCAGACACGGGGAGCACCTACAAACTCCTTACAGACAGCGATGGGAATTGAAAGATTTGATTGGATTTTGCAGCACATTGCAAACATTGAAGCAACACACACAAAATGCCGGAGGGACTCAGTGGGTCAAGCAGCATCCATGGGGGGAAATGAACAGTCGACGTTTCAGGCTGAAACCCTTCATCAGGCCAGAAGAAGCACTCGGCTCAAAATATCAACTGTTCATTTCCCCCCATAGATGCTGCCTGACCCACTGAGCTCCTCCAGCATTTTGTGTTTGTTGATCCAGAATTTTCCAGCATCTGCAGTCTCTGTTGTGTCTCCACATTGCAAACATTATATGCTTGGAGGGGTTTAGGCTTATAACCAAGTCTGGGGCATTAACTTCGTAGGTAATTAGATGTTTTTTCACTTTCCTGCTATGAAGGGAAGCATAATTGAACATCTGCCAATTCAACTTCATTATTGAAACCTAGAGTCAGCTTTTAGCCAAACTTTTACTGTGAATGTATACCTGTTTAAAATAAGGTTAAATGTCAGGTGACTCAATTTTACCTGAATTGAGTTATTGCAAAATTAAAGTCCAGTTATTTTGCAGCTAAAACAAAACACCGATATTAGAGTCTGTGTGAAATAATATAATTTGCAATATCAGTTGTAGTGTTGCAGCAATAACAGCAGTGACATTTCTGTTTGTGAATTGAACCAAAGGTGATAGAGAAAGAATTCTGAAATCATAGAGTTGGCTCACCATGCATTTTTAGAGACAACCATAACTTTTTTTTGCAATAAAGTGTGATTTAATTAGCAGTGAAGCAATTCATTGGCTGTAATTCATTGGCCTACTCCTGATCCTATTTCTTATGTTCTAATAAAAGAGTATGCAGGAAGTCCTCAGCCCCAGAATCTGAAGTATTTAACTCTGTATCTTCCTCTGCATACATTGCCTGACCTGCTGAGTATTTCCAGACTTTTTGAGTTGTTGTGGTTTTCCATCATCGACAGTATTTTGCATTTGAATCTCATTGGTTGTACCTCATTGACATCACAGTATTTACCTGGCTGCACTTCATTTGTAGAGCATTTATTGGAAATCATACTTTATTTATGCAATTTCTTTCCTTCTAGTCCCTCTTCTCACTCTTTGTGCTGTGCCTGGAAAACAACTGATTCCTGGACTTCTGAAATCCTCAGTAGCCTAATCATTTTTGTGCTTTAGCAGGTTTATTTTGCCTCTGGTGAAGTCCTTTTGAATGTGTGAGATAGAACAGGACAAGCCACATCCTTTTCTTGTACTGCACACCACATGTACAGACATGGAGAAGGAGAGGGCTGCATCAAACTGGTTGCTGCTTGTTCTGAAGCTGTTAGCATCATGCTTGATTAAGACTGTACCCTTCTTGGTGGTGTAATGACTGAAGAACTGGCAGTGTGATACCTTAGATCTGTCAAGCTGAGAAAAGATAGTCAACGTGGCTTTGTAAGAGAAGTTCCTGTCTGACTAATATTATTGAATTTTTCAAAGAGCTATGTATTAGTGAGGGTTGTGTAGTTGATGTAGGCTACATGGCATAAATCACCAAGGCATAAAAGGCTATGGACAAGTGCTGGTAAATGGGAGTAGTATGGCTGACTCATGGTGGTTGGCATGGACCAAATGCTGAAAGGTCCATTTCTGTCTTGAATGACTCCATGACTATAGCTCTGTGGCCACATGTGTAAAGGTAATACTGCACATGCAGTGCCTTCCTATGAGCTATGATTCCTAAATGTGATGATGGTGCCTCATATCAAGAAATCAGAAATGTTCATGGTGTGAGAATGTAGCCAGTGTGGATGTATGAACATTGAAAAATGAAATAGAGTTTGAACACACTATCATTCACAAGACATTCAGTCCTTTTGATCACAGCACAGAAAAGTTACAGCAAGGAAGGTGTTCATAGAGTCCTTGCCCGCTCTATGCATGAACAATGTGTCTCACTCTCCCACCCTTTCCAGATGGCCCTGCAATTTATGTCCTGTCAAGCACACCTAGTTCCCTTTGAATGCCACGATTGAATCTTCTTCCACGAATCACCACTGGCAGCACTTCAAGCACTTGTCACGTGAAAAGATGGTATTCTTATTTCACCTTTGGTTCTTTTGTCAATTACCTTCATTCTAAGCCCTCTGCCTCTTGACCCTACCACTGATGGGAACAATTTCTTTCTATCTACTTTGGCTAGGTCCTTCATGATTTTAAATGTTCCTATCCAGCTTCTCCATTCCATCCATGTAACTAAAGTTTCTAATCCATGGAATATTTTTGCTAAATCCCTTCTGCATAATCTCTAAGGCCTTCAAATCTTTCCTGTAGTTTGATACCCAGAACTGGCCACAATACTCCAGTTATGACTGAATCAGTGTCTTATAAAGGATCATCATTGCTTCCTAACCCTTGCACTCCAGGCTTTATTTACAAGGTCCAGGATCAAATAAACTGCTTTCTCAATCTGCTTTGCTAGCTTCAATAATTTAGGATTGTGCCCTCTCATTTATAGTGTCTCTCCTTGTCCTTCTTAATGAAGTATAACACCCATCTTCAACAATAAGTTTCATCTGCCACCTATCCTCGCATTCAACCTGCCTGACTCTATCCCCTTGAAGTCTATTGCTATCCTCCTCACAGTTTGTTAGTTCTGTTTCATCTGCAACTTTGAAAATTGTGCCCTGTACACTGAAGTCCAAGGCAGTAATATGTGTTAAGGAAAATAAATTATTAAGAAAAATAAACTTGGTACTGATCCCTGGGGAAACACCACTGTACACTTCCTTCCAGTCCAAGAAACAACAGATCACGATAACCATTTTTTGTTGCCTGATAGCCAATTTCCTGTCCATGCTTCTGCAGCCCCATTTATTCCGTAGGCTCAAAGCTTGGTGATACGCCTATTATGCAACATTTTATTAACAGAACTGGCTTGGAAAATGTCTGGTTTTCATTTCCAGTTTCTGTAACAAATGGCTGATTGACACCATCAATTTTATGCCTGGGCATCACATCAAAAATCTACTCAAAGCACTGTAATAGTGAACTATTGAGAATAAGTTCTGTTAACAGAACCTACTGGATTTCGAATGAAAGTGACTGTACTCACAAGTTGTGTTTGTAGTATGCTTTCTGCCTTTATAAAGTATCACAGATAGACAGCTGAGCACAGCCTGGACATCACGGTCAAAGTAAATCTATTTGATGCAGTGGCTTGAGTAGGATGCTGGCATTCCAAATAAATCTTCGGAATCTATCTTTCTGGGTTAGAATGCTGGCATTGGAGTGGATGGTCTGATGTTGCAACAAAAGTTTCTTCATCCAAGCACCACTGAACCTATTTCAATGCTTTGCCTCATTGAAGCCAGTCGCTTGGAGTTGTAAATTATTCTTTTCTCTTTTGATTGTATGTGAACTTCAGGTCTCCTCTGATACCACAACAAACTTTAGGTAAAATTTCAATTGGGAGGTGTGGTACTGAGGTTAGTGAAACTTAGCAAACTTTTGTTCACTGTCACCTTGGTCATGATACAAATTGACCAATCTGTGATAGCTAAGCTTAGAATGGGAAAGCCAAAAATTCACCAGCCAACCTGTTTTACTTTTTTCTTTAGCAGAACAGTTACAAGTACTTTTTTTAGGGTGGCCCTTTCATTTGCATCACTTTATTTATAATCACTCGTTCGATTGGTTGCAGTGCCAGTTATTTACAGGTTCTATGATCTAATTCTTTAGCCCTTACTTTAACCTCATCTGCAGAGAAGAAGTGAGGCAGGTTTAAGTCAGTCCATCCTGTTTGATTTTGCTTTCTACTTACTTCAGCTGGTAAAAATGGGCCGCCAATATAAAGATAACTAACTTGATGTCTCGGGGTCAGGGTAAACGGATTCCCACTGTTTATTCTCCAGTTCATATATTCAACACTGGGTCTCAACTTACATCACTTAGGAGTAAGAATAAATACTTCTTTACATGGAACAGCGAGCAAAAATTTTCAAATACATTTTGGACTCAGCTTTTTACTGTTCATTCTTGTGATATTTAGAGTAGGTTTTCAATATGTTGCCTACATGTAAACCTGGTGTCAGGGATCAATCATCCATTACAGAAACTGGAAATGAAAACCATTTCCATAACAGGCAGCCTATCCACACAATTAATTTCTTCTCATTTACTCTCCCTCATCACCTACCTTTGACTGTGTGTGCCACGATGTCTTCTGGGCAAACCCTAAGATCCCAAACCTTACACCTTTCTAAGACTACTTGAGCTGGTATAAGTCACACTGAGGTACTAAGAAAACCCTCCCATCCTGTTAGAAGTGAGCTAATAATATCAGTAAGAACTTCCATTTATTGCTGTATATCTCTTGGAGTGACACTTCCTCAGCAGATCAAAGTTGTCCAGGTATATCTTGTGCAGCAGCTAGGAATGATTAAATTGGACTGATTCTACTTTTTTGGGAAGTGCAAAATTTGTGTCAATAAACTCCTTTTTGCATTACTTCCGTATTATGGACAACAGTGGAGTTGGCAAAGTGCTCGTAAGGGAACAGGATACCTGCGTTGCAATGCTGATTCCTCCCCATCTGGAATTTGAGGATGTGTGCTGGCCACGGCTGCAGACAGCCAGAGGCTTCCGGAGAAGCTGGGAGCAGGGAATTTTTGCCTTTTCCATGTATTGGATACCAGAGAAAATAGTTCAAATAAAGGCTTAAAATAAAATTAAGTTAAATTGTCACTATATTTCACAAACTGTGTCTCTGTGGAAGTACTTCCAATTGACCAATGCTGTTTTCCAGTCCATTGCACCACCCTCCACAATCCCACATACTACCACTCATTCTACTGGAATATAAAAGCATTGAAAATGCCTTGATTTGGAGGCCAGATACATTTTACTGAGGGGAGAAAAAGGTGATATATTGTAGCAGCTAGCTACACACTACAAAATGAAGACACAGAGTCGCTGGATCGAAATCAGAAGTCTTAATGAACGACAAGGGCACGGTGCACCTTCAATATCCCAAAACGTACTGCGCTACAGTTCCCGCACTGACGTCACGCGCGGGTCACCGGACCTTCCCGCGTGCGGGCTTTCCTAGCCTGACGATGGGGAAGAAGGAGGGCCCTGTGCCATCTTGGATCGGGGCCTCCGACGACATTCGTGATGTCGGGAGCCGGTTCAATGCCGGTGCGGTGAATCGCTACATAACCACCCACCCCCCACCCCCAGAACCGGCAATACTGTCGCGAGAACCAGAATGAAATAAGCTATGACTTGGGTGGCCTGCCCCTGCGCTGCACTCGCTGGACCACCACAGGTTGGTCCAAGTCTAAATGAGCCGGCTTCAGCCGGTCAATTGTAAACACCTCCTCACGCCCCCCAATGTCCAGCATGAACGTAGACCCATTGTTCCTGACGACCCGGAATGGCCCTTCGTACGGCTGTTGCAGCGGTGATTGGTGCATGCCCCTCCTGATGAAGACAAACTTACAGTCTTGGAGGGAAGTCGGCATACGGGTCGGGGCCTGTCCATGTCGCGAGGTGGGAATCAGGGCCAGGTTTCCAAGCCTCTCGCACAGCCAGTCGAGCGCCGCGGCAGGTTCTTCCTCTAGCCCCCGAGGGGCCGGTAGGAACTTGCCTGGGATGACTAAGGGCGTTCCATAGACCATCTCCGCGGACGAGGCATGCAGGTCCTCTTTTGGTGCGGTGCGTATCCCCAGCAGGACCCAGGGGAGTTCATCCACCCAGTTGCGCCCCTTAAGGCAGGCCATGAGTGCCAGCTTCAGGTGGCAATGGAACCTCTCCACCAGCCCATTGGATTGCGGGTGATAGGCGGTGGTGAGGTGGATCCGGGAACCCCACAAGTCGGCGACGGCAGACCACAGGCAGGAGGTGAATTGAGCTCCCCTGTCTGAGGTGATATGTGCTGGGACACCGAAACGGGCTACCCAAGTTGACAAAAGGGTGCGTGCGCAGGACTGGGTGGAGGTGTCTGCGAGGGGAATGGCTTCAGGCCAGCGGGTAAAACGATTGACAATCGTGAGGAGGTACTGCGCTCTTCGGGAGACTGGGAGGGGGCCAACCAGGTCGACATGGATATGGTTGAACCTCCGGCGGGTAGGTTGAAAACCCTGCAGGGGGGCCTTGACGTGCTGCTGCACTTTCGAGGTCTGGCAGTGTGTGCAGGACCGGGCCCATTTGGAAACCTGTTTATGCAGCCCATGCCAGACAAACTTGTCTGACACCATCCGGACAGCAGTCCGGATGGATGGGTGTGCAAGGCTGTGGATGGCATCAAACACCCATTGGCACCAGGCAGCTGGGACAATGGGACGGGGTCTACCTGTGGAAATATCGCAGAGCAGTGTGTGCTCACTGGGGCCTACCAGTAGGTCTTGCAGTTGCAGGCCCGAGACTGCGGTGCAATAGCTGGGCATCTCCATGTCTGTTCGCTGTGCCTCCGCCAAGATGCCGAAATCCACGCCTGGGACAAAACTTGGATGGTGGGCCATGACAGTGCATCTGCGACCACGTTCTCTTTCCTAAACAGATGGCGGATGTCAGTGGTGAACTCTGAGATGTACGACAAGTGCCGCTGCTGCCGTGCTGACCAGGGATCTGAGACCTTGTTGAAGGCAAAGGTCAACGGCTTGTGGTCGGTGAAAGCTGTAAATGGCCTGCCCTCCAAGAGGTATTGGAAGTGTCTGATGGCCAGGTACAACGCCAACAGCTCGCGGTCGAAGGCGCTATATTTGAGGTCTGGTGGTCGAAGGTGCCTGCTGAAGAATGCAAGCGGTTGCCAACACCCTTCGATAAGCTGTTCTAGAATGCCTCCGACCACTGTGCTGGAGGCGTTGACCATGAGGGCAGTCGGGACATCTGTGTGAGGATGCACCAACATGACCGTGTCCGCCAAGGCCTGCTTGGTTTCGACGAACGCGGTGTGAGCCTCTTCCGACCAAACAATGTCCTTGCTTCTGTCTGACAGGAGAGCAAACAACGGGCACGTGATGCGGGCCGTGGATGGTATGAACCGGTGATAAAAGTTTACCATACTGAGGAATTCCTGCAGGCCCTTGATGGAGGTGGGTCTGGTGAAATGGCGGATGGCGTGACCTTTGCAGGCAGGGGTGTGGCACCATGTTCGTCAATCCAATGGCCCAGGAAATCAATTGTCTCCAGCCCAAATTGCATTTGGCTGGGTTGATGGTCAGGCCGAAATCCCTCAGGCGAGAAAAGAGTTGGTGGAGGTGCGTGAAATGTTCCTGGCGGCTGTTGCTGGCGATCAAGATGTCGTCGAGGTATATGAAGGAGAAGTCAAGGTCGCGCCCGACCACGTCCATCAGTCGTTGGAAAGACTGAGCAGCGTTCTTGAGACCAAAGGGCATCCGGACGAATTCAAAGAGGCCGAAAGGTGTGATCAGCGCCATCTTCGGAATGTCGTCCAGATGCACTGGGATCTGGTGATACCCGCGGACAAGGTTGACCTTGGAAAAAAATGGACCGCCCTTGCAGGTTGGCAGCAAAGTCCTGAATATGCGACACGGGGTACCGGTCCAGGGTAGTAATGTCGTTGAGGCGTCAGTAATCGCCACGGGGTCGCCAGCCTCCGGCTGCCTTGGGGACCATGTGTAGCAGAGAAGCCCATGGGCTGTCCGACCTGCGGATGATCCTCAGCTCCTCCATTTTTTTGAATTCCTCTTCCGCGAGGCGGAGCTTGTCTGGGGGTAGCCACCAGACGCGGGTGTGGAGGGGAGGGCCCTGGGTGGGGATGTGATGCTGGACTCCGTGCTTGGGCAAGGTGGTGGAGAACTGGGGCGTTAGTACAGACGGGAACTCTGCCTGGACCCTGGCAAACTCATTGGTTGACGTGGTGACAGAGTCGAGGTGTGGGGCCAGTAGCTTGGCCTCACCCATTGAGAACGTTTGGAAGGTCCTGGCATGTACCAAACACTTACCCCACAGGTCAACCAGCAGACTGTTGGCGCGAAGGAAGTCTGCCCTGAGGAGTGGTTGCGCGACGGCGGCCAGGATGAACCTCCAAGTAAAGTTGCAGGTGCTGAACTGGAGGTGTACCAAATGGGTGCCAAAGGTCCGAATGGCGCTGCCGTTGGCGGCTCTGAGGGCGGGTCCTGGTGTGCAGTTGCAAGTCTCGCGGCTGTTGGGAGGCATGACGCTGACTTCGGCTCCGGTGTCCACTAGGAACCGACGTCCAGAATGCCTGTCCCACACATGCAAGAGGCTATCCGGGTGGCCAGCCACCGTAGCCATCAGTGGCGGCTGGCTCTGGCATTTCCCGGAAACCTGCATGGTGGCCGGCATCTGCGGGCGTCAGCGCCCCACCGCTGGTGGTAGAAACACCAATGGTCGGTCAGCGTCTCAGACCTGGTGGCGGGTGGGGTGCGTTCGATTGCCGGGTCTGGCCTGCTGGGCCGCTGGGTATGTGACGTGGCAACGTGCTCGACGGACGCCCCGCTTTCCTTTTTCACCCGCCAAAGGACATCTGCACGGGCGGCCACCTTCTGGGGGTCGCTGAAATCGGCATCCGCCAGGAGCAGGTGGATGTCGTCAGGTAACTGCTCCAGGAAGATCTGCTCAAACAGCAGGCAGGGTTTATGCCCGTCTGCCAGGGCCAACATCCCGTTCATGAGCGCGGGGGGGGGTGGGGGTCTGTTGCCCACCCCATCGAGGTGGAGGAGGCGGGAGGCCCGTTCGCGTCGGGAAAGGCCAAAAGTCTTGAGAAGGAGGGTCTTGAACTTATCATACTTCTCCTCCTCCGGGGGCGCCTGGATGAAGTCCTCGACCTGGGCTGCGGTGTCTTGGTCGAGGGCGCTCACCACATAATAGTACTTGGTGTCGTCCCTGGTGATCTGGTGAATCTGGAACTGGGCCTTGGCCTGGTCGAACCAGACACGGGGCCAGAGGGTCCAGAACGTGGGCAGTTTAAGGGCTACTGCCTGTACCTCTTGCTGTGCAGACATCGTGGGTCCAAAAACATTTGGGCCCGTTGGGGTCACCAATGTAGCTGCTAGCTACACACTACAAAATGAAGACACAGAGTCGCTGGTTCGAAATCAGAAGTCGAATGAATGACAGGGACGCGGTGCGCCTTTAATATCCCAAAACTTCCCGTGCTACAATTCCCGTGCTGACGTCACGCGCGAGTCACCTGACCTTCCTGCATGTGGGCTTTCCTAGCCCGACGATGGGGAAGAAGGAGGGCCCCGCACCATCTTGAATAGGGGCCTCCGACGACGTTCGCGATGTCGGGAGCCGGTTCGATGCCAGTGCGGTGAGTTGCTACAATATAATGATTTTCACTCTAACTAGTACAGAGCTAACGGTTATTGAAATTTAGCAGCTTGCTGTGCCAATGACTCAATATCATTAGCTTGGATGATGCTGAACTATATAGATGAGGAAGATTCTAATGTTCAATCCCTTGCCTGTAATGAGTTAGTTCATCAGTTTCACTCTGCTTTGAAGGTGAAAGAAAATTGTCCAAGGTTCATGTTTCTGATTTTTATCCATTGACTACTGTTAGAAAATGCTTTCTTATCAATAGTGGCTTATGGTTAGGCTATGCTATGATGTTATAGTATGGTTGAGATTCTGTGCCTAGATTCACAGGACCTGGGGTAGGATCCTGCAGGCTACAGAACAAACTCCTGCTCAAAAAAGGGAAGGTGTACCTACACTGTCATTATAACACAATATAGTGTACCTACACCGGCATTGTAACACAATATTGGTGTAGCTGCACTGTCATTGTAACACAATATGGTGTACCTGCACTGTCATTGTAACACAATATGGTGTACCTACACTGTCATTGTAACTCAATATGGTGTACCTGCACTGTCATTGTGCTAAACCCAAGTTTCTGAGGCCTATTTAGCATTTCAGGTAGTATACCCTTTGGAGTCTATCAGGGCTTCTTTCATGGCTGCAATATTCAATTGCACAGAAGTTCCTGGATTTACACTGCTCCTGAAGTTGATTTAAACTTGTATCTTAAAAAAAAATTGCCTATCAACTTCTTGCACTTATATAGGGGAGTTAATGAGAGTTCAATAATTTCATTTACTAATTGCTGAGTTCCAAGAAACCTATTTTAAATACCTTTCTTTACCAAATTTTATCATAGTTCTCTGCACTTTTTGTTATTATATTATTCATTACAAGGCAAAATTTCCTCTTTTCTGATTTCTTTTGCAAGACCTAACTTTTCTCTCCATCGAGCCTTTTGTCAGATTGACATCACAATTCCCCATAAGCATACCACTCTCTGCCATCATAATGAAGGGGGAGTTAAAGGATTTGTATGTCTGGATGAGAAGACTTGGGCAATATGGCAAAGGACAGCAGTCGGCAAGGTACAGTCCTCCCCAGTGTGTACAATAGCTACTCCTGTCGTGACTGGAGATCTCCAGTGATATCAATGGGCACCACTGGCAGCTGTATCATGAAAATCTGCTTATTGGCTTCACTGTTACCTCTGGTTTGTCTGCAAGAAGTAGAGTGACAGGACTCTGTACTTTTTATAATTCCCCATCTTTCCAGCGGCTATATGGCATCTGGGCATCATTAGCCAAGGATTGTTAGAGCATCCAAAGTGCAATTAGTAGATATTCACAATCATAAAGCACCTCAATTCCTCCACAAAAACTCTGAGTCAGACATCACAGGTCTTAAGGCAGGCACCTCTTCATCAGGATGGCTCCTTCAGGTTGCCACAATGGCCCACATGTTGGCAACCACTTATGCGTGGCAATAGGAAGGGGCTATGCTCCCTGAATATGTGGCATGTCTGCAGTGCAAATCAGCTGTAGGCTGAATCAGGTTCTGCAGGACATCTTCATTGATTAATCAACTACGAGAACAGTACCTCAGCCAAGGCTTCTTGTTCCCTCCTTACAGCAGATGTCTTTGGCCCAGTAGGACTTGGCTCCTACGTATCACCCGATTGAGTAAGACCAGAACAAATGAGGGATATCGTTCCCAAACAAAAAAGTAATCAATTGGAATGTAACTACACAGTGTGTTCTAAATAAAACTTACCTACTTTTTAACAACAAACGTAGTAGTATCCAAATGACTCATCTTCCTGCTCTCAGTATGAATGTCCCCCTCATTCTCCTTTCTCCCAACATGACGGGCCTGGATTATGACTTCCTATCCACTATCCTAGAGCTAGATCTATAACTCAACCTTGATCCCAAAGGACTGCCTAAGAAGCAGCTGCTGGGACTGAGTGCTTCCTGAGACTTGGAGCAGCAGATGCAGTTGGCTCCTCAAGATTTTCTAATGGATTCTGTACCAGTGGATTACAACTCAGGTTGTCATTGCAGAATTAAGAAAAACCCATCAGGTAAGTTGTAAGCTATGCTTAGACAGAAAATCCAAAGGGATAGGGTTGTATGCTCATTTGGAAAGGCAAGGGCTGATCAGGGGTAGTCAGTATGGCTTTGTGCGAGGGAAATCCTGCCTCACTAATTTGATTGCGTTTTTTTGAGGAGGTACCTAAGAAGATTGATGAAGACAGGGTGGCAGATGTGGAGTATATGGACTTCAGTGAGGCATTTAACAAGGTCCCACATGGTAAACTGGTTAAGGTTAAAGCTAATTTTTTTCCAAAATGGCTTGGTGATAAGAGGCAGAGAGGAGTGGTGGAAGCATGCTTTTCTGATTGCAAGTCTGTGCAGTGGTGTACTGCAGGGATCAGTACAGGGGCCCTTGTTGTTTGTGTGAGATATATGAACTGGGATTTGAATGTAGGAGTATGATTAGTAGGTTTGCAGATGAGCCGAAAATTGGTGTTGTGGATTATGAGGAAGGTTGTCTAAGGCTACAGCAGGATAATGGATCAGATGGAAAGTTGGGTGGAGCATTGGCAGGTGGAATTTAATCCTGACAAGTGTGAGATTATGCATTCTGAGAAGTCAAATAGGGATAGAATATAATACAGTAAATGGTAGGGCAGTAAGGAAGGTCGGAGATCAGAGGGAGGGACCTGGGGTTTAAGCCCACAGTTCTCCTGAAAGTGGCAACATAGGTAAAGAGGGTGGTGAAGAAGGCATATGACATGCTTGCTTTCATAGGTTGGGGCATAGAATATTAAAGTTTAGTCATTGTGTGTTGCAACTTAACAAACTACCAGTTGGACTGGTCTTGGAGAATTGTGTTCAGTTCTGGTTGCCACACTATAGGAAGAATGTGGTTGTACTGGAGAGAGTGAAGAGGAGGTTCACCTGAATGTTGCCTGGATTGGAGGATTTATAGAAAGAGATTGCATATCTGGGTTTGTTTTCCCTGGAGCAAATGAGGCTAAGGGGTGACCTGACAGAAGAGTATAAGATTATGAGTGTTATAGATAGGGTGGTAGTCAAAATCTTTTTCCTATGGTAGGGGTATCAAAAACAAGAGGGCATAAGTTTAAGGTGAGAGGAAGGAGTTTTAAAAGGGATCTGACAGGTAAGATCTTTTCACAGAGAGTGGTTGATATCTGGAACTTACTGCCAGAGGAGGTGGTTGAATCAGATACAATCACTGTGCTCAAGAGACATTTAGCCAGGGATTTAAATAAGCAAGGCACGGAAGGAATATGAAGCAAAATATTGGAGAGAAATTTTCTTTAAGATTTTCAATTGTTTCAAGATCAGTTAATTCTAAACTTCCCAAGGAGATCGATGACTTTTCATCAGGATTGTAAAATATAAGAGACAAGCAGTTTTTAAGTAAGTGCAGGGCCAGGGAAAGAAGTGATGGGACAAAGAACATGGAGGGGTAGGTCAGAGTAGCAAAATGATAATAGTGGTTAAGGCACAGGATAAGCTGGGTGAAGCTAGACCAGTAAAGGTAGGCCCTACCTTCTATGATTTCTGGCATTTTTTTAAAGATAAAAAGTAAGAATAGCTGATCTTTGTAAACAAGTAATTCTCCCGGAATAGAGTCTAAGCACAAGAGAAAAGTGTGTTCTTAATTCATTTGTCAGGCATAAAGACAGATCACTTGTTTCATGAGTCTCTATATTGAAAATAATATATCCAGTGGTTTCTCACAGGAGTTCCTTCTGGGGAAACCAATTTCTTTTTAATAGGAATAACCTGTGTAAGATCAGTAAATTAGTATTTTTTAAAAACCTATCTTCACTGCAGCTTATTCTTACCCTTTTCAATTCTAGTACTTTTCATTGTCATAGAGGAGTCAATCTGATGAGACTGTGTCAGTTACATCACACCCATCTCTGTAATTTGAGAGGTGACATCACTGATGTTACATTGCGTGGTAGAAATCTCTCAACAATACACCAGATACAGTCGAATAATCCACCTCAAAATCAGCAAATGAGGAACAAATGACAGAATGAGGTGGACATTTACAAAAGAGGTAACAATCGCTTTCCAATAAATCAATCAATATTATAAGTGATCAGATAATTGATTACAATCTCACATACTTTGTAGACAGCAACAACACATTACACAGAGGATGAAATAATTTTTCTGATTGGCCTGCCAACCCTGTCAGGCCAAATTCTGTTTGGAACTGCAGAAAGCCCTTTGGGCTACACAAATCGCTTGCTTGATTGCTTGTGGGATTGATATGCACTGCCAACACCAGCAGCCCAACGTTACGTGAGGCCAACAAGCCCCTGAAATCAATCGACAATGTCAGGCTGCAGGTCGCAGTTTCATTCCTTGTTACATAATAGCTATAGTTACAAAATAGAGTTATATGTTACAGATTAGCACAGACTTTTGTACGTTACCAACAACATTTTTTTGTAATAGGTTTACACAAAGCTCTTCTTAACGTAACTACCATTGAAGGTACTAGACAAAATGTCGAATATGTTTTGCAGGAATCCATTCGAGCTGCTACAGTGGATCTTTACCAAATCAGTTGTTAATAAACACTAGCTGGTTACATTTCTTTATTTAAAGCAGAAGTCTGTTACAACTTGGAGCTCAGAGAGTCTGATCATAGTTCAGCTTGGTATTGCTACAGTTAGGCCATTGGCTGGGTTGAAAATAAAATGTGGCATAATTGGTTAAACTTTCAAAAAAAACATTGTGGAGCACATATAGACACAAAGGTTACTTTTATGACCTAAAATGAATTTATTCCACTTGGGTTGACTCAGGGATGGAGATTCTCTGGAGTGCTGTTCAGTGTCTTTAATATTTAGTCCATATCAATAGGTTGGAATGAAATTTTGTCAGAATTGTCATAATCAAAATACTGTTGCATTCACAATAGTGTTATGCTGTAATAATGAGTGGAAGACCAGTGATGGATACACTCCGACTCTTAATGATTCTTAGCTACCCTGGCAGAAGTGTTGAAAGCCCAGTCACCTCACTGTGTTATGTGTGTCATATGCTACAGTGAACTAAAGCTGTGGAGTTATAACAGAGAAACAGAAGGTGTCACCAAGACAGAAGCTGAAAATTTGTAGTTGGCAATGTCACAAATCACACCCGAGTTTGTACATTGTAATCGGCAATCACTTTAAAGTCTGATGCCTAGAATGAGAAAGCAGATCTTTGCTAGGAATAACTAACATGAGGAAGCCTTCGACAATGTAATGGTCCTGTTTCTATACGCATACAGATTTGATGACAAATAATTGAGAAAGACAGAGTGATTAATATATATGCACCTATGAGATTATATAATAATAATTATAAATGACAATTTGAACAATAGAATAAATAATTGTATTCAGCATTCTGGGTTGATTTTTAATGGAACTAAAAATAGGTGACTATAATGGATGTTATTGAGCAATACCCGCACACTTATGCTTGGCTTGACTTCCACCAGAAACAATTAACTTCAGACTCTAATAGAATCAGAGAACACATAGAAATTTACAGATCAGAAGGAGGCCATTTTGACCATGCTGGCCAAAATGGACTTTGGGTTAATCCCATTTCTTAGCTCTAAATCCATTGTATTTCTGAGTTATGACTCTTTAAATTCACATCCAGGCATTTTTTAAATGTAGTGAGGGTATCTGTCCCACCACACTTTCTGATCGTGAGTTCCATTGAGTGAGTGAAATAATGTTTTCTCTTTGCCCCCTAGTTAGAGATGTATCTGGCGGGGAAGTAGGTTCTTTCTATTTACCTTGCTTAGACCTCCTGTAATTTTATACACCACAATTAAAGCTCCCTTCAGTCTTTTTGTCCCAAAGAAGGCAACCCTAGCCTAGACAGTGTTTTCTCATAACCACAAATCTCCAGCCATAAAATATCTTTATAAATCTCCTTTGCACCTTCTCTAGTACCTATCTATCCTTCCTGTAATGTGACTAGAGCTTCACAGTATTGGCCAAGTTGGTGTCCTAACTAGTATTTCATTGCTGGTTATCGTGACTCTCCTGCTCTCGTATTTTATGCCCTGACACTGAAAGCATGTATCCTGCATACCTTCTTAACCCCCTTATCTACCTGTCTGGTCTTTCAGGTATCTGTAGATATGGCACATTCTTCTACATTTCATGGCGCCTTATCATTTGTTGTGAATTTTCTCACCTTGTTTGTTCTCTTCAAATGCATCACCACAGTTCATGGGATTGTATTCTATTTGTCACGTTTACACCCAGTTAACCAATTCACTGATACGTGTTACAGCCTAGTACCTTCTTCCCTCTATTGACCTCTTTTTTATAGTGATGCACAGCCAACAGTTGCAGATTAGCTGGATTGCCTGCTTGCCACAATAATTTTTGGATTCCAGCCAACACTTTGGTATTCTGAAGCTAACGTCCTTCACATGGAGGGAAGCAAATGATCTTCCAGCACTCCAAGGCAGTGGGCGCAGATATCAGTGGTGCACAGTGCCAGGAGATGCTCCAAGAATATGGATGCAGCATTGCAAGAATCAGAATCAGAATCAAGTTTATTATCGCTGACATATATCGTGAAATTTGTTGTTTTGCGGCAGCAGTACAGTGCAAGACATAAAGACATAAAAATTACTATAACTTACAAAAATAAATAAACTATGCAAAAGGGAAATAATGAGGTAGTGTTCATGGGTTCATGGACTGTTCAGAAACCTGATGGGGGAGGGGAAGAAGCCGTTCCTGAAACGTTGAGTGTGGGTCTTCAGGCTCCTATACTTCCTCCACGAAGAGGGCACATTCCAGCTGGTGAGTGTCCTTAATGATGGATGCTGCCTTCTTAAGGCACTACCTCTTGAAGATGTTCTCAGTGGCGGGCAGGGTTGTGCCTGTGATGGAGCTGGCTGAGTCTACAACCCTCTGCAGCTTCTTTTGATTCTGCACATTGGAGCGTCCAAACCAGGCAGTGATGCAACCAGTCAGAATGCTCTCCACCGTACATCTATAGAAATTTGCAAGAGTCTTTGGTGACATACCAAATCTCCTCAAACTCCTAATGAAGTAGAGCCGCTGGTGTGCCTTCTTCATGATTGGATCAATGTGTTGGGCCCAGGATAGATCCTCTGAGATGTTGACAACCAGGAACTTGAAGCTGCTCACCCTTTCCACCGTTGACCCCTCAATGAGAACTGGTGTGTGTTCTCCTGACTTCCCTTCCTGAAATCCACAATCAATTCCTTGGTTTTGCTGACACTGAGTGCGAAGTTGCACTGAGTGCGAGGTTGTTGATGCGACACTGACACAGCCGATCTACCTCACTCCTGTACACCTCCTCACCACCTAGCTACACATAAATTCACAAGTGGTCATGGTCTGAGAATGCAGCTTCAAATACCAAGTCAAATCACATTACTTGCCGCAGATTTTCCTCAATTTAGCACATCCCACTGAAGACTGATCAACTTTATCAATCAGCACTCTGATGTGATCTTCACTTGCACCCTCGCACACTTTCCACTGCTGCATGAACGACACCCACATTCTCGAGCCGCCACCCATTGCTGGCTCCCTCACCTAGACAGGCCACATAACATTCACTGACACATTTCCCTCTCTCCTGCAATACAAGGAGGAACACAATTGGAGGCAGTGAGCATTGAGCACATGGGGTTAGTCATTCCTACATGTTCTGATGAGTGTTGACCAATACTTGATGCCAGCTGTGGCAGGGCTGAAAGTATCAACAGTGTTGAAGTCCACCTGACTAATCCTCCTTCTCATCTCCACCTCCATCTCAACCCACACTCACTGTGGACAGTGTAAGTATACGCCACATATTCCACCCCCTCCCTGGACCACAGACATACTTATGTGCCCTTTTCTATTTTAGAAACCTAAGAATTGCAACTTGGCACTATGCAACAAGAATATCAAGAAAGCTGAACTGATGAAAAAACTGATGTGATTTAAAGGTGGTGTCTGCACTTAATGAGATACTGGGCATGGTGTCCTGTGATCAGGGCAGATAGAAATGTGCAGTGAAATGTTTGCTATGTCAGAAGACTGGGTTAAATTAAAATAAACAGGTAGTAATCTGACACAGAGCTTTCCAGTGTGGAAGTGATGAACCACTGTGTACACAATGGATTCTAGCATCATGTTATGCCTAATGGCTGATGTCACTGCAGAACAAGTGGCAGCCACCAATGTAAGCTTCAGCTTCTGTGATATAAGGAGAGCTTCCTAACAATGGATGTTTGCCTATTACCATCGTATCTGTGGTGCACGCCATGCACTAGAGCTTGCAGGTTGTTCTGGAAGTCCAGTAATCCAGAAATCCAGGATTTTCAGATTGTGACAGAGGCTCCATGGAGCACAAAGCTGCCGTTTTCTCTCATCTGGGCAGCAGTCATTATCCAGTCTACTTCCTCTTCTCCTCATTTGCTCAGCATTTAGCTGGTGGAAGGGATGGTCATAGGACAGTTGAATACTGAGGAAATGAAATCCCTTTCAATGCCAATGAGTCAATCTATGGTGCCTAAAATGCTAGCAAAACCATGTACCCTCTTCACTGGCAGTGGAGAATGAAATGTAGCTAACTCAGTGAACTTCCTTACTAAACAATGGGCAGTAAACTGTGGGATGTTGCAATTTTCTCCAGGGCCAGATGCATAAAAGTTCATGGTCACCGTTTCTTTGACAGTTACTGATGGACTGCAGACACAGATGTTTACAGATTTTAGTGAACCACAGATCAAAGCACAGATGTTCCAAAGCTTGTTCCTTTCTAAGGATTAAGAAGGAGAATTACTCCTTGAACACCGTGCGCCTGTACAGGCAGTTTCTGGGCTACATAAGGGTTCCATTCCTGAGAATTGTCCATAAGCCGATTTCTCTGAAAGTCGGAAATGTCCATTTTCTATAGCCACCCATATCATATTGCCCTATGTGTACTTGCTATAATTTTTTTCATTTCATTGAATAATCACTCTAACACAATCCATTGTTAAACTAATGGAATATATACTGTATCCAATCATTAATGAACACCATGAAAACATATTTAAACTTATTATTAATAAATTGAAAAATGCTGTAAAAATGTATGGGAGAATTTGCATAAAGTCAGATTTTCATGTCAGGCCATTTGTAACCTGGGGAGCCAATTCTTTCTCAACTTCTTCCCTCATCTAGCCACCTGTCTTGCTCCTCCCTCCTCATTTTTCATGTCCTGTTGCAATGCGTCCAAGTCTAGGAACAACTAGTTTATACAGAAGCCGTGAAGTCACCAAAAATTCCATCAGCATCTCTGCAAGTTTGCAACATGAAACAATTTCAGAAAGAACAAAACACCTGCCAAAATATCAATTTGTAGGTAATTATGATCCTCTTAGATCATGAGGCCGAGGTGGTGTGGTGATAGTGATAGGGACTTCCATCTTCTGGACAAGAGTTCATCTACATGATATTAAAAAAGGCCAAAGGACACCAAGATGACAGCACTAGCATCAAGCTAGCATTACATGCTGATTAATGCTATGATCTACCATTTCTGCATACTTCTGGGCAGACATTTACTGGTGTACACTAATCCCTTTAGACTTTCAGTGTCTGTTGCAATTCTCCCCACAAATGCATACATGCATTATAGACGCCATTTTGGACCTCTAAGGCCATCTGTAGCTCCAGAATTGGCCATTAATAATCTTGATTTGTGGACCATTATCTGATCATTATCATTGCAGTTTCTGGGAGGTTGGCTGCCATGTTCTAAGATCATGAAATGCACTTTATAAATTCACTCCTTTCTGTTTTCTTTCTGTTTTATATTTGTTTCCACATCTAAAGTTCAAACTTGCACTTCTCTTGTTGATAATGAGGAAGGTAATGCAGCTTCCTTTCTGTCCTCATTTTCCACCCTCTCCCCTCTACCTGCTCTGGGAGATGGTGCAAAAACTGATGCAAATGAAATTGGAAAAGCATCAGGCTTTCAAGGGCACCATTGGAAGTGATGGCCCAGAATGGGGTAGGGTACCAAAGTCTGCTGTATTCTAGTGGGCTGAAATTTCGATCATTTTCTTCTCCTGACTGCTGGATGTAGGTTGCTGACAGAAGAAGTAGGAGTAGGCCATTCTCTCCCTCATGCCTGCTCTACCATTCAGTAACTTCATGGATGTTCTTTTCCCCCAGCACCACTTTCCTATACTAACTCCATTTCACTTTATCCTCTTAAAATCCAAAAATCTGCTGATCTCTGTCTTCAATACAGTCAGTGACTGAACCTTCCCAATCCTCAGGCAGAGAATTCCAAATTCTCCATTGCCATAATGGGAATCCAAGAACAAAAAGAAAATGATTGAACTAAAGGCTTGGCAATTAAATGTTAGTAAGAAATTCAAATTAGCAACATTCAAAAATACACATTCAAACAAACATACAACCTCACAAATTAGGATCTGGAGTAGGCCAGTCAGCCCCTTGTGTCTGTTCGTCAGCTCTGCATTCTCATCCACCCATGGTTATCTTTCACCCACTTGCTTTCACGAATCAGATTACCTCTGCTTCTACCACCCTTTGAAAAAGAGAGTTACAAAAATTGTAACCCTCTGAGATTTTATTTATCACATTAAATGTCTTAATGAGGTAAAAATGTCTTAATTGGATGACCCCATATTTTTAAACAATGAACCCTTTGTTCTGGATTTTCCATCACGGGGAGACATCCTCTCCATGTGAAAATTAATAATTTCAGAATAATATCTCCGGACCTTGTCTCCCATTATAAAAGTACTCAGTCCCTGTCTTCAGTGTTTTCCTCCCCTGTCAAGACCTCTCAGGATCTTAGATGTTTCAATTAAGTCCCCTCTCTTTCTTCAATGGATACAAGCCTAACCTGTTGCACCTTACCTGATAAGATCATCCACCTATTACAGGTCATAGTCAAGTACACCTTTTTTGAATCTTTATGCAGTAAGTAAAGAGATCAAACTGTACATAGTACTCCAGATGTGGTCTCACCAATTCCCTATATAATGGAAGCATAGCCTCTCAACTTTTGTATTCAATCCCCCTGACAACATATAATAACATGCTGTTAGCTTTCCTAATTACTTACTAGCCCTTAGTGAATCAGACAGTAGGACATCCAGATTGCTTCTGCCCACAATTTTTCTGATGTAGTTGTGTGGACAGGACAGCAATATCCATGGAAAAGCAGGATGGGGTGTCCGCCTACAGGTACTGTACAAGAAGATCTGGTGTTCGAAGGCCTGATTTGATGTGAAGTGGGGTGGTAAAATCTGCTTTGTTGGTCAGTACCATTGTGTTATTGTAGACACGAGAAAGTCAGACAAATAATGAATGCACAATCACATGGCAGCTGAGGAGAATTGCAGCATTTTTGGAGAATGAAAATCATTGCTGTGTTCAGATGGACCATGAAAGATGGCACCATCTGTTACTAGAGGAAATCAGTCTTGCAATTTTTCAGTGTTGATAATTTTATATTTTAGTACATACAACACAATATAGTATTCATCCAGTAAAACCTCTTAACTACCTCAATGTGAGATGAGAAGATTTATGGAAGTGGCTAGTCCAAATTCTTTTGCTTCCGTTAACTGTGCAGTATAAATTTATCAGAGTCTCTGCACTAAAAACAATTCTGCTATAGATCATAATCTTGATTCTTGTATGGTAATTGTTTCCCTTGGATTCCATTTTTTTCCTCATCAACAAGAAAATTACAACACAGCAGATTAGAAATGTGAAAATGAATAATTTCAGAATAATATCTCCGGATCTTGTCTCCCATTATAAAAGTACTCAGTCCCTGTCTTCAGTGTTTTCCTCCTCAATGCCATAAAAAGGAATGACCATATACATGCAGTTAAACTCACCTAGATACAAATCTTTCACAAGCTAGGAAATAACATTTGGCCTCTAGGTGGTGAAACAAGTGAGGGAATGTAGTAGTCCAATGGGTGACATGTGTCTGAGCACTAAATTTTAGAAATTAAGTGTAATGATTTGCTAAGCATCTAACACATATGCTACTGAGCTGTAATGAGATTCTATTTCTAGCAGTTCCTTTTCTATTAGAGATCACCATTGTTCCTCTTTTCTATGTGCTGGTCCAGATAGTATGATAGCACTTTTGCTGGCTTGTGTTCAGATGTCATGCTAGGGAACTACCAGTGAATATTGACCCAGAATTTACCAGACGATGATACAAACTGTTCCATCATGGTATTAGACTACATAGCACAATGTTCTTAAACTCATCATGTTTAATTTACTTATTGGATTTGTATGGGAAACTGTGACTCTTTACAGTTGAGTAGTTGATTGTTAGTAGCTATGAATCACACTCAGTATAAAAAGATATATAATTAAGGCCATCTTGAACAGTTTTGATTATTCAGTCATAGGAATAGACAAACTGTTACTCTTTCCAGATAATGAGTCAAATATTTAGAAATGTCTATATCTCTCTTGTGCAAGTTCAAATCACTTTTTCTCTTCCAGATTATACTGACCTGAAAAGTGCCATAAATGTGCAAGTAGAAGAAAGACTTAACAAAATCATTCTTCAATGATATAGCACGTGAATGTAGTGCTAAATATCTGCAACATATTTATGTCCAAGTTTTCAAGAAGTTACTTGTTAATGGGAGGAAGAGAGCAACTGAAAGTACTCTTTCTCTGAAAAGATCCTAATTCTCAATATACTAAGTTCACAAACTTGGTTATGTAACTAAAGGCAGCATTAAGAAATGCTTGGAAATTATCCACACAGTGGGCGAGTGGCCAAATGCCAGTCACCTACCGCTCCTGATAACTGATGTTCTCAGAGGCTTTTTGAAGATCTCTGGCTTGTCCGTTTATCTAAGAAAAGTTCAGATTTGGAAGCTAGAAGAAATGGGGTTTGTAGGGAGGGGTTGTTGAGAAAACAGCTCCTTTGTGACAATGCATATTCTGAATATATGTGAATTTTCAAAAATAATTTAACTTCCTGGAATATGAGTTAATGTTTTAGGTTGAAACCCCCTCAAGTGAACCATTCTGATGAAAGGTTGTCAACCTGAAATGGATTTTCGTTTTCAGAATGTGAAGACTCTTTATTTAAAAACATTTTCCTTCACTGTCTTTTCCTTGTAATCCCAAGGCTTACAAAACCAGAACTTATAGTACAAGACAGCAGGAACCACACTTAACCCAAGTGCTTCTGAATTCATTTCCATTGCAGAACCTTAAACAGAACAGATGGCAATATGAAGACACAAGCAGGCATCTTTAGTATCTGTATACTAAAATAAATAATTGCAAAACAATTACAGGACACTGTCATTAAAACAAGATACTAAACAGAATAACAGACCACAAGTGTGGAAGCTTGTGCAGCAGAAGATCCTGCTGATTTGACTAGAATTTTGTCTAAACTAAAGAACATTTAATACACTGACATTACAGTCTTTTGCACCATACTTCATTTGAGAGACAAATTGATATTAACATGTATCATGTAAAGTAGGGATAACTATTTATGTGGTGGAGTTCAATAAATTAGCAGTCAATATTGATATACCTGTATCTTATTGATATTTAGCATATTGATCTGCTGTTTCTAATTACTGTAAATTGATTGGAACAACCCAGTGACTTAAGAATAAGGCTGATTAATGGCTTTTGTTCTTGTGCGTTTGTACTTGATACAATCTGCATTATAGTTCTAAAATAACCAAAGACACTATGCACTTGCAATTTGGATTCAAAACGGTTTCCCTTTTAGCCTGAGGTAGAGTTAAGACGCACCATGCAGGTTTTGTATGTTGCATTTTACACAGAATGATCAGATATAATTAACAGAGCAATAAAATATTAGAGCTTTGAGAAATGGTCTTTCATTATTCAAAAATATTCTCTCAACCCACTGTGCCAGCCATAAGTACTTTGTTAATCCTAAAGGCATTTTATTTAGAGGGACAAGACACATTTGTCTCTCTTCACCATGGCAAGCCTATCCCTACATGGGGCATGTCTCGATGCCTTTTATATTGTCTCTGAAGTGAAGAAAGGCATTAAGGTGTATTACAATAATTAGGGATTTCAGTAAGGTAAATAGAGAGAAGCTGTTTCCAAGGACTATGGGAGATAGATTAAAAGTGATGAACAAACGTTACAGGGCCAAGTGAGGAACAGACTTTTTATGCAGAGTGTGGTTATGGTCTGGAACTCACTGCCTGCAAAATTGGTGGAAACAGTGTTCATCAAGGCTTTCAAAAGTGCACTCAATAGCTCCATGAAGGAGACATGTCATTTGTGCAAGTGCAAATCACCCTGTGAGGAGGCTGGTCGAATTTATGGAATGGCACAAAATAACACGGAAATGGTTGTTACTGTGTTTCATTACAGGTAAATTCAATTTTCAATCACGTAGCATTGAATAAAACAGTGATATGCAATTGAATTTCTTGACCCTGGTATTTTGTAGTGAAATTGAGGCAGTAGACATCAAAAATGCATTGCTATCCTTTCTCTGCACCAAATCTGCCCTAAGGTCCTTAGTAATTAAGTTTTGAATTAACTTAATTCTAGTATGTGCCAACTTTCAATATCAATTACTTATAAAGCAACCAGATTAGAAAGAAATAGTGCAAGAAATAAGAAAACATTTTAAATCCTATTTATTTATTTCTATGAATAAAAACATTTGTTTTGGTTCTTTGAAATGATACTTTTTGTTAACTTATTTAAAAAATAAGACCAAAAGTATGGAAAAGCCAGCTTTGGGGTAACTTGATCTGTTAAATTAGATGAATTATCAGTTCCTTTCTCTTACGTACAGCCATGGACTATTAATGTCTGCTTTCCCAGGATTCATAAAATCTATTCAATTACAACTTGTGGTTAGGTATCAGATTAAGTGTAGAATGATGATGATGTGTCATTAAACTATTTTCAGGTTCCAATCAGAAGGAAATGCTATTAAAAAAAAAACTTTTCCTTCTCAATATATTAGCCAATGTTGCAGAATATATTACTCTCATTGGAAAATGACAGGTGTTTGGTCTCTATTTTATGATATGGTGCAAGGTTGTAAAATGAGCTTGTTATGTTTCTCTTAAGTGAAACCACTATTTCATTTAAGTGAAACCACTATTAGTGCCAAATTAACTTAGGGAACAGTTTTCCATATGTGAACGACTTCTTGATTTTAAGTATTCAGTTTCTTGCTGTTAAATGTTTAAATTGAGCTAGGTTATACTTGATCCAGCCTGCTCCTCTTGCTCACCCCCCACTTCTCCCCATTGCTAACCCCCCTCTCCACTCTATTCCTGTGCCTGCACTAACTCTTTACAGCCCCACGTGATCCAATTTTCCTGGAGGCACACCACCGTGGCTATCCCAGTGACTAGGCCTCAGGTAGTTGACCCTGAGGACTCAACGCTATACTGGTGATATGAGACATTTAAAAAGAGCTCAATAGGAGTTAAGTAATTGAAATGTGAAAACTACTAACAAAACTTAAACAAATAAAATTAAAATGCCAGTAAGTGATATAAATTAGTTAAAAATCATCTAGATTTAATAAAATTAAAAAGAAACTTAAATATATTTGAAAATCAAAAAGCTGCAGATGCTGGCATTAGAAACAGGGTTTTGTTTCAGGTCAAAACCCCTATGTACGAACTTGGAAGGTGAGTAAACAAGTTAGTCTTAAGCTGCAAAGACGGGACAAATGAAATATCTCTGATAAGATGAGGTCAGGATTGCTGAGTTAATTCTGCTGTTTATGGACGCTAAGCGGGCTGCAAGCATAGGGTGAGTAATTCTAAACAGGTTGTGTGGACAGGAGCTAAGGGATCCCAACCAGGCTGTGCGGGCAGGTGCTGAGGAACCCCAACCAGGCTGTGTGGGCAGTGGGTGAGGGACCCCAACCAGGCTGTGTGGGCAGTGGGTGAGAGACCCCAACCAGGCTGTGTGGGCAGTGGGTGAGAGACCTCAACCAGGCTGTGTGAGCAGTAGACAACATGTGAGTGACCCCAACCAGTAAGCCATCTGCAGGAGGAACTAAAGAAAATGAATTATGAATAAACAAAAGAACTTAATCCATAATGGGTCCTTTTTCAATCCTGCTGGTACGGTAGAATAAGCTCTAACATTATCTAAAAGCTTCTGCAGTAATGTTATGCTGCAAGTATAATTTCCCGTGCTATTTTGATCAAGCAGAGAAACACAGAAAATAACTAAGTCTTTTGTTTTTAATTAAATTATTTTTACAAGTGGGTAGCTCCCAGGATGACAATTTTTTAATGTTTTCATTTTCCTTATGCTCTTCATTGCCAGAAAATATGAGTGACGAGTGGGAATCCTGTCTACTTAGGTTTATGAAATTTTCTGTCTGAAAGTAAATCGAGGGAAAGCAGTATCTACAGAGCTTTTAATAGCATGATGGGTTTTAAAATGTATTGTCATATGAATCATTGATCAAATGAAATGGCACTGATGGAAGTAGGGCAGCTAAATGTAGACAGAAGTAAGTATTAAACTAGCAGTACATGAAAGGTTGGCAGACACTCATTTGTCAAAGTTTTATCTGATTTCAGATCTACTAGATTGATCAGTCACAATTTAGAAACAAAGTGATCTGGGTTTCATTCGATTTTCAGGTTTTATTTGTTCAAGCTCTTGGCAAAAGCTTTGCTCCAATGGGAGATCAGTACACAGGTAAAGCTACATTTAAGCATTAATTATTCAATAAGGAAATAATATTCTAAGTAATATCTTTGGTGATGCATACATTAAGAACTCAGAACATTTGAAATGGTAATTGTAAAAAAGATTATTGATGAAAAAGCAAACTGATTCACTGGTGAGTGGGCATTACTCAGTTAAATGCCCACTTACTTAGAACACAGCTTGAATTCCAAGTATAGTACCACAAAGATTGTATCTTGTAATTGTTGTAATGAATAGCCCACCATTCTATGGTGAAATTAAAGTCCAAAGCAAATTAAAGGATAGGTGACAGTTTTCTGTCCCATATTCAATCCTCAAATCTATTGGGTTCATCATTGCCATTTTACTGAACCTGCTTGGAGCCAAGTTGTCCTCATCACTGGTGTGGTAATTACCTCACAACCTGTGTAGTATTTGCCTTCACCACCTCTATGGTGATCTGACAGTTCTTACCGCTTGTTTGTGTAGTGCCCCAACCAATTCTATGAAAACCAATGGATTGAAATTTGGGTGCTTTCCTACCAGATGGCCACTCACACCACCAGGTTACTGCATAATGAGTGCGGCTGGAAATCTCAATAATTGACAGACAAAATATATCCACATTGATATAACATGGTAAACAATGTTATCATGTATTTTTAGCTTAAGTTGAGTTTAAATCACAATGGAGTTAAATAAAGTTTTTGACATACTTTGATTTTAAAATTATAATAAGAACATAAGAACATAATTCAATAGAAAATAAAATATTTATTGTATAGTTTAATCATAGAAAATAAAAATGATGAATCTTTTTTAAACACCAAGTAAATAATGATTTTAAAAAATTATGTTCATCAGTCTTTTAAATGTACATTAAAACATTTCCCTTATGCATCTATGCTGATAATTTATCTGATTTATGCAGGATTTGGGTTTTGTGTATTTTCTTTCATTAAATCAGATTTGGAATTTGCTATCTTAGACTGCTTTATTATAATTGAAGCATCAATTCGAACATCTCAACAAATAGCTTTATAAGATCCAAAGTGCATTTTCAAAGTAATGAAAAAAGTAATAAAAATACAAATAAAGCAGTTACAGTTTCACTGTGCTGCTTCAGGTGCTGTCAGTAATGCCAAGACCATAAGACAGAAACTTTAGTATGTTCTTAGGTGCCTTCCATTATTTCCACCACACATAACCATTAATATTATTAATCTGAATCCATTATAAAAACCTTCCTTTTGCTGCAGCTTATTATCGGAATTTAAACACACAAGTGATACTCCAAACATTAATCTAGATAATTTTACCAGCATAACATAGAATCTAAAAATGATCAAATTTCTATTACCAAACACTGTAGAAAGAAATAAAATGTACTGACAGCAATCAACAACATTTAAATAAACTCTTGCATTTATCTGACTTATAAAGCACTAAATGAAGTTTAAGCAGAAAAGTGAAACATGTAGCAGTGGTCAATTATTTTTAAATCACTATATTTAGCAACATCATTACTTATTATTTTTCTGTTGATTCAGAATATTCCTATACATTCCATTGGCTTTAAATTGGCAAATGTGTGTCTGTATTTGCTTAATCACCTTTGAAGTGTCTTCTCAATGTTCGTTTTGGTGCTTGATGACTTGGTGGTGATAAATGCAAAAACTCATTTATTTTGTGAATGATTGAGCACTAATGCTGTTTAGTTTTCTTAATATAGTTGTATTATCATGAATAAGTAATGAGTGTGCCAGGCTTTCTGAATATTTGATTATACCTTTTTGAATGAATTTGTCGCTTATTTTGCTGTAATATCATTGTAGGTTTCTTGGTGTCACAACTCCACACCCTTATGATGGATCTTTATCATTTCATCTTCAGCAAATAACAAATGATGGTCAAACTTCCAAGCCATATATTATGAGAGGATCGCCTTAAATCAAATGTGTTCTATGTTTGTTGAAAATTAAAGGGTGCATTTCATTGAATCTAATTTGATCTATAAAAGGAGATTTATATTGTCTTTTTAAAGGGAATATTGGTCGTATTTGAATTGATCACAGACTGAAAAGGGGCCTATACTTGTAACAGGTGTTCTACTTTGAGCATCTCTGAACACCCAGGGAAAGGGTTAAGAATGTAACAAGATTTGATGGTTCAGCCAGGTTGTCAATAATGTCAGTATAATATGTGCAGATGCAACATCAATGATTAGAGCAATTTGCTCAGCAAATATTTCCTATCCAAATGTAAAAGGAAAAAAATCATTTATATTCCTTGCATTTTCTTTTTGCAGTTGCCCTTCAAAACAAAGAATCAGTTATCATTTATTAAATAACTCAAATTGTCTAACTAATACCATATTACAAACCATATAATCAGTGATGAGCTTGCTCCAAAGCTAAAATTAAATGCTGATGACTATGGATACTAATGCATAATTATTAGCTGATGCCATTTTGCAATGCATTGGTTAGATGGTAGACAAAATAAAAGCAATTGGTCTGCATATGCTTCGGTGAGTTTGACCTGGAGAGTTCTACATTCTATTCAATTTGAACAAAAATAATTCTTCCAATCTTTACCAAATAATTTTTAGGCAAATTTTATAAAATGTTACAAATGAGTGTTACATATGTCTGTAAGTTATAGTTAATTATTTCAGTTAAAGATTGAAACCTATTTTTTGTAAGAGAAAAGTTTACTGAAGAGTGATAAAATTTATTATATGTTCATTAACAATAAAGCTGCTAAAATATATAATTCATTAACATTGCAATCCAGTATGAATAACTAGAAAAGAGCTTTGCTCCAGGTTGGTTGGAGATCTAGTTATACTGTCACTCCATATTGCTCACTGATTAGGCAAGTGGAACTCTCTAATTGCACTTCTTACAATTATGAGCAATAAATTATTTATATTCATGCTGAGGCAAGAGTGAGACTGATGTGACACCAAGCCACCACCAAAAGGTAAAATCTAGACTCAAGTTTAATCTTTGAGTTCCATGGAAGTTCATTACAATTATCATTGTAATTCAACAAAAAACACTAAGGTCACCGTTAGCCAATTGCCAGAATTTTCAAACATTCAACCATTGCACACATGAAGCATGATAGGAAATTAGCTAAATATTACAGTACTGAAAGTAATACTCACCCATTTTATTAAATTACCTGATGCAGGGTATTGGTATTGGTATTGGTTTATCATTGTCACTTGTACTGAGGTACAGTGAAAAGCCTGTCTTACAAACCGATCGTAGAGGTCAATTCATTACACAGTGCGGTTACATTGAGTTAGTACAAAGTGCATTGATGTAGTACAGGTAAAAACAGTAACAGTGCAGAGTAAAGTGTCACAGCTACAGAGAAAGTGCAGTGCAATAAGGTGCAAGGTCACAACAAGGTAGATCGTGAGGTCATAGTCCATCTCATTGTATAAGGGAACCTTTCAATAGTCTTATCACAGTGGGGTAGAAGCTGTCCTTAAGTCTGGTGGTACGTGCCCTCAAGCTCCTGTATCTTCTACCCGATGGAAGAGGAGAGAAGAGAGAATGTCCAGGGTGGGTGGGGTCTTTGATTATGCTGGCTGCTACACCAAAACAACGAGAGGTAAAGACAGAGTCCAAGGAGGGGAGGCTGGTGTCTGTGATGCGCTGGGCTGTGTCCACAACTCTCTGCAGCTTCTTGCGGTCCTGGGCAGAGCAGTTGCCATACCAAGCCGTGATACATCCAGATAGGATGCTTTCTATGGTGCTTCAGTAAAAGTTGGTGAGAGTCAAAGGGGGCAAACCAAATTTCTTTAGCCTCCTGAGGAAGTAGAGGTGCTGGTGAGCTTTCTTGGCCATGGCATCTACGTGATTTGACCAGGACAGGCTGTTGGTGATGTTCACACCCAGGAACTTGAAGCTCTCAACCCTCTCAACCTCAGCACCATTGATGTAGACAGGTGCATGTCCACTGCCCCTTTTCCTGATGCCAATGAGCAGCTCTTTAGTTTTGTTGACAATGAGGGAAAGGTTGTTGTCATGACACCATTCCACTAAGCTCTCTATCTCCTTCCTGTACTCTGACTCATCGCTGTTTGAGATACGGCCTACAACGGTAATATCATCTGCAAACTTGTAGATGGAGTTAGAGCAGGATCTGGCCACACAGTCATGGGTGTAGAGGAAGTAGAGTAGAGGGCTGAGGACGCAGCCTTGTGGGGCACCAGTGTTGAGAATAATCATCAAAGGAATAAAATCAAAGTGGTGCAAAAAGTTTTTAGAACTTGTCTCCGCAGAGTGATAGCTATTTCAACAGAAATGGTAGGAAACAACTTCTCATTTATTACATTTTCATGAAGTTCTTGCATACTTTAAAGATTAAATAAACAATAATTAAATACTATGTAGTAGAAATATATATTAGTTAATTTTGTAAGTATTGGTAGAAAATATAAACAAAAGTAATGAAACTCCCATGGTTTGAAGAGCTGCTCAAAGTACTGAAAAACCTAGTTCTTTACCTGCATTCTGGCACAGAAGTTGTTACGGTTGTTGGATCAGATTTAGAGGAAAAGTACAATTTATAGATCATGTTGTTACACTCTTAATGGCTTTCTTGCAAATCATCTTCATATCAGTGGGCTACACTATCCCCGATGGCTACTTATTAATGCATACAAAATAAATGAACAGGTCTTGTAATATTTATGAATAAGCATGTTGTTTAAAGGGACAGATGGTTCTAAATCATACAAATTATGTCAATATTGGAGTCTTTGCAAATAAATCCAAATCATCCTGATTTTGAGTAAGTTTTGTGTAAGTACTCTTCTAATTTCTGTTCGAGATTAATCTAAAATAGAAAATTAATTAGAGTTCCTAAATACAAATATTTGTTGTTAAGGAGCATTAGTAATATACATTTTCAGCAATATCTCTAAAGGCATTCATTGGCAACTTTAGTACAGGTTGAACTCTTAAAGTTCACACCTCTATTAAAACTAAAGATTTTTGGCAAAGCAAGTCTCCTTTAAACAGTACAATTAAAAAAAAACATCTATTTATTTTACCAGTGATGATATGTGTTCAATCTGGCTTCAGTCACACCTATTTTAATATGCTTTTGCCCAGAACATCTGGGCAGTCTATGCTGTCAACTCTGCTCCGGCCTACTTTAATATTGATCCAATATCAATCGATGGGAAATGCTGTTCAGTCAGGATGAATTGGTTTCTCCCAGTTATTCCCTACACTGAAGATAGAAGACCTCATTACCGCACAATGTGGTAGATTATTGTCTTTACAGCTTGAAAGCTGGGTGCAGGAAACTGCTAGATTTTGCTTCGCTTGAAATTTTCTCTTCAAGGAAGTTCAGGTGAGTTCTATAGTGATATGGATCCTATCTCCCAGATTTTTCTTTCTGTGGTTTATTCAGATAATGCTAAATTCTCAGATGGTAAAGATAAAAGTCCACCCAACTGATTAGTAACCTGACCAATAACCACAGGAAATAACTCATTTGAACAAAATAAGTTGTCCAAGGAACAGACAACAAAATAATTCTAAATGTCAAATCTGTTAAGAATTTAGTTAATATAAAGTATCTTGTATGGGTGAACATTCCATCCATTGTAATACATCATGTCAGGAATATACAGAAAATATTTAAAATGTCCTTAGTGTTTTCATTTTTTTCCTATTCTGGATGCCTCGAACATAGTCCATGAAACGTGTCAGAGGATGAAGGTTCAGACTGCAGTTTCCATTTCCTGTGTAACTTCTCCTTATCTCATTATGAACATTCCTCATTTGCAAGCTGGATTATTACTGATATTAGAGTTGTAGAGTTATACAGGTCAAAAATAGGCCCTTCAGCCCTACTTGTCCATATTGACCAGAGGATATAACATAGCAGCCCATAGTGGATATGATGATAAGAACCACATTCTGCTGCAATAGTTGATGGAATATATTGTCAAGGCCAACATTGGTTAGGAAATCAGGATGTGATGAGGTAATGCAAAAGTGGTGGAATGTAGTTTTAACTATTGTCTTTAGGACAAGTTGAGAAGAGGACACTTTGAACTCAATGTAAGGCTCTCTGGTTGTTAAGATGTGGGTTATGTCCTGCAAACCTGAGCTAAAGTTGGCTATAATTTAGTGTAACTCACTAACTTACCACATCTGGCAAGCCTGTGAGGAAATATTCTGTTCCTCAGTGAAACAAAACAATTAATATAGGCATTGTTTGCTCACAACCTGCAAAGGATCCTGAATGAAATTTCATTGGAACATGGTGAACATCTACTGGAGAGAAGACCTCACTGCACAGCTAAACATGATCTATTTAACATTTCCATTGTTTTGTACAAAGAATGTGGTGCAGTATCACTACTTTCATTGTTCATTGATACTGCTGGGGTTTCACTGTTAGGTTATATTTCCATTTACTGATAAAAGTACTAATGTCTTGTTAAGCTAATGCAGGCCTTTATTAACCACAATAGCACACAAATTCCCATTGCCTAATGGATGAATCCCAGGTGTGACTTGAGTCTGCAGTTCAGCCACAATATCTCAATTAAGTTGACTCCAGAAAGGCAGCTATGTTCAGCAACAGTGCACTTAAGGTGACCTTACACCAAGTTACACTATTAGTATTTAGAGAAATGCAACACGATAATCTTTTCAGCAGAAAATCATCTGCTGTTTGAGATACTATATAAGCCTAATTTTGATGATGCACAAATCATCAGTCCAATTAGGCAGAATTTGATTTAAATATGTGATCAAAAACAAGGCACTTGTTTAATTAGCAGTTTTCATGGATGGTAGATTCTGAGCATTGTTTTTGACCCTAATGTTGCTTTTCCTGTCACATGGTACTAAAAAATATCAGTGCGTAGGTGGGTAACTTTGCAAATAGTCAATTCAATTTTGAGAAGGGAAAAGGTCTTGGAAATAAAATCAGT
The DNA here is from genome assembly GCF_009764475.1 of Pristis pectinata. Taxonomy (NCBI): domain Eukaryota; kingdom Metazoa; phylum Chordata; class Chondrichthyes; order Rhinopristiformes; family Pristidae; genus Pristis; species Pristis pectinata. Next base: position 26,540,620 of record NC_067417.1, read on the forward strand.
AAGCATATTGCAAACAAGTTGACCATCAGTATTTATGCACAGAAACATCTGTTTAATTGCAACCTTAAGTCTATTGCTAACAGGTTATTCAATGAAGGCAGCAACCAAAACCAATTGATTAAATGATACCTTGTTACTAGTTATGATGATTTCAGGTCATAGGACCTGGGCCACCTGGAAACCTTATCTGAGCACTGGTAGGAGCATCACCTGTCCCAAAAAGATTAGAAAAAGACTTTGTAGTGATTTAAGGCAGACTCCCATAGCTCTTGGCAATGTCAAGAAATACAACAGTGAGCAGCATTTTCAGTTACAAAGCAACTGATGGCAGATAAACAATGGTGGAGAGTAGGCTGTGAACAGATGTATGTTGGAAAGTAATCCCAGACAATACCAACAGGAAGAAATAGCTTATTTATAAGGGATGGTTGCAATGGGCAACATTAAGTGAGCTGGACTGCAGCAGAAGAGGCCAATTGTACCCTGCCAAACCAGGATTAATGGGCTAGTAATGGCTGTCAAGCACAGATTGGTGGTCTGCTGACCTGTTACTCCAGAAGGATGGATGTCAGCGGAACATACAGCTGGGCTGCTGAAGTGTCTGACTACTTCTGATTCCCACTGAAGACCTTCTAACCAGTTCCAATGGTGATAGAAGGAGTTGAAATAGTGTGCAATCACTCTTACTTCATGCAACAATACTACAAGACTCTGGTGACAGACTCATCTGTACCATCAGCCCAGACCCAGCCACTGTTCCATGGGGCTACCTGCATCAGGTGCTGGTGCTTCATTCAGCTGATGGTCCTGTGAGCCAAAGCCACCTTGTTGTCCACGGAAGTTCAGTGCATCCAAATGAGGCTTTGGCCTTAAAACCTTAGTGGTCTTTCCTCCACTAAGGTTTGGAATGGCTGGCCTGATCTCACTTTTGGATTTGGAAGCTACCTAAAAGTCATAACCTACTCCACAACATTCATAAAGTTGAAATTTTGTCAGCAGTGCTGGAAGAAAAGATTTTCTACTTGGAGATTGCTGGATAATGATGTTGACATTCTTGCCCTAAAAGGTCAAGAGAAAACAGAAAAAGACAATCTAGAAAAATTAGCAATTGTACTCTCACTGATACATTCAATCAAGACAAGAAGCTAAACTGACAATTGGTTTGGCACTAGAAAAAACTCAGTGATAGATGCAAACATCTCTGTCAGGAGGCAGTTATAAGTAGAATCCAACTTGGTCTGCCCTGCACTCTTTGCTTTTCAGCCATTAAAAGAACTTCCTTAATATTAAAAATCTGTGATAACATACTATGAATATTGTCAAATATAAAGTAGAATAGAAGCACTTTATAGGTTTGGGGAAATCATAGAAACAATACAGAAAGAAATACATCGTCCTTCATGTTTGTATCAGCTCTTTGAGAGAACAGTGCACTTAACCTTCCACATCTCTTTGTGGCTCTCTGCAATTGCCACTCTACCTCAGTAATCTTAGACACTTCCCATCCCATTGTTAATTTTAAGTAGAACCAACCTTATTAATAACTCCTCATCGCCAATTTTTAACTTCTCCAACATCTCATTTACTGTGACTATATCATCTGCTTCATCTTGGTGAATATAAATGTAACATATGTATTTGGTGCCACAGCCAAGTGACTGCATGTCCCTTTTGATCCCTAATTTACACTACCCTTTTTATTACATGTTTAAGACCAAGTAAGTAAACCAATTTAGAAAGATTTGATGGTTCCTCAGAATAATTTAAATTGGAAATGGAAATATGAAGTATTTGTACACATAAATAACAAATAAATAAGGCTGGAGGATAATAAATAACTTAAATTTTCCAATCAAGATTAAGCTGTTAATATCAGTACAGATCAAAGTTCAGGGGTATAAGTTGAGTATAGTTGATTGAACATGCCATTACCATGTAGAACATAAGTAGAACCTAATTTTGGATTACTCCAGTCAATACTGGGCTCATTCTGGTCTAAAGAACATTGAAATGTTGATCAGGACAAAGCTGCATTAGAGAAGGTTGTAGAGAAAAGTGACCAGATTGGTTCTGGTTTAAAGTGTTAAGCTCCCACAACAGTGCTGGACGTGACTGCAAAGAAGATTGAGTAGGGAGATGGTTCACTTCCTTAAAATTCTGTGAAGTATAGCTTATGCAGAATCATAGAATATTACATAGAAAGAGGAAAGCTATTTTATTATATTTGTTGGCATACAAACATAAACTTAACAATCCTTAAAAGATTCAATGCCCGCTTTATCCCTCTAAATTGCTAGATCAACAAGAGAGTTGGATAGATATTGGATTAGAAATCATTTTGAAGTTACCCTGATAAAGACAGGTAAAGATGATCAAAATTCCATGGAACATGGTAGTTTTAAGGTTGTAAAGACTATGTAAGTGTCATCTGTTGAAAGAAAATGGCCAGGTCTGAATATAGAGCCGTAAGTTGAAGATGGATATAATGGAGTCTTGCTTGCCTATCTCAGAAAATAATAAGTTTTACAGAAAATTCCTTCTGGAGACAAAATAGAATGTACAATTTGTGATAAGATTAGTGGTCTTTTGGTATTCCATGTTTTCCCATATTCTCAAATCATTAAAATATAAAACAATTCAAGATAAAGAGCAACCAGACTGCTTTCAGTTCACACATTTTAAAATAAATCTAATTATGAAAGTGCTTCATTTTTTTACCAATTAGTCAGATATTATCTAACATGTCATCAATTGAAATGCTTTTTGAGATTGTAGACCATTTAGATTTTTCTTAAAGATTTTATTTTGACTCATGAATACTGATAGTGGATAGAACTGCAATGTATTTACTGATTCATGTCTGAAAGCATATTTATTTTAATTTGATATTCAATTTGTATCTTTATTTTATGATTAATTTACATAAAGCCTAGATGAAAAAGCTAAATACATCACTGCTCTGAAACAATGGATGCTGGTCCTATCTATCAGATGTACAACATCCAGTCTGCACAGTTTAATTCTCAGTTTTGTTTTTCAAAGTTCAAAGAAATATTCACTCCTATAAATTATTTTTCCATTTTGTTTCATATATTTTGTTTGTTTTTCATAATAGAAATGAGATTTAAGTGCACCAAAATCTTGATTCTTCAGGTGGACTTCTTAGTTAGCTTTTCAATAAGAAAGAAAGGAAAATGTCGGCACTGACCACGGGGAGATTGTGAAATCAAGGATCGTTTGGGGATTCCAAGCTATAGTTGAATAGGGGGATGTTTAAAGGGGTTTTTGCAAGAAGCTAAGGGAATAGGAAGGGAGTGATATTTTAATAAAATTCATATAGATCAGGTGCAAAGTGTTTGGTAATGGTGGAGCTTAGTAAGCAAGAAGAAAGAAACAATGTGGAGTCACAAGAGACTGCAGATGCTGGAATCTAGAGTGAAAAACAAACTGCTATATGAATTTAGCAGGTCAAGCAGTGTCCGTGGAAGCAAAGGGATAGTCAATGTTTCAGGTCCAGGCCCTGCATCAGGACTGAGAGTGTAGGGGGAACATAGTCAGTATATAGAAATGTCAGGTGGGGGGGGGGGGGGGTGAGACAGGTGATTGGTGAACCAGGTGAGGTGGGGGATGATGGGCAGATGGAGCCACGTGAGGGAGGGGGAGGAGGGAGTTTTGAGACAGAGGCTGATGGGCGATAGGTGGAAACAGATCAGGAAAAAATATGGGCAGGCAGAACCAGGTGGGGAGAGTGGAGGGGGAGAAAGAGACAGAGGCTAGAAGATGATAAATGGAACCAGATAAAAGAGGGATGATGGGCAGATGGAACCGTCAGATGGGGGAGGAGTAGGAAAGGTAGGCCAAGGGAGAGGAGAGCCAGCTGGATAGGTGTGTGGGTAATGGCAGATGAAACCAGGTAGGGGAGGGTGATGAATCTAATTAATGGGGGGAAGGGGATCAAATACATGAGCAAAGAGAGAGAGGACCAAGGTGGAGCTGTGGGAGTGGCAAAGGAACACAGAGGGTGTGGGTTACCTAAAATTGGAAAATTCAACATTTGAACCATTGGGTTGTTGACTACCCTGGTGAACTATCAGGTGTTGTTTTTAAAGCAGTGTTACAGAGGCAGAACGTGGAAGAGAACATAGAAAAATAGGAGCAGTAGTCAGCCTTTGAGCCTGTTCTACCATTCAAGACAATCATAGGTGACCTTCTATCTCAATATCACGTTCCTGTTCTCTCTCCCCATAGACCTTAATGCCTTTTGCACCTAAAATATTATTATCCTCCCTCTTGAATATATTCTGTGAATTGGCCTTCACAGCCTTCAATCATAGGGAATTTTACATGTTCACCAGCCTCTGAATGCAGGCATTTCCCCCCATCTCCCTCTCACCCCACCCAGCTAAGGAAAACATCCTCCTTGCATCTAGCCTATCAAGCTCTTGGACATTGATATAAGGCAGCAAGGGAGTAAAGACAGGAAAAACCCATCAAGGTAGTTTGGGACAGGACCACAGAAGGGGAGGAGAACATTGAATTTGAAATAATGGGGCATGAGGAACCATTCGAGATTGAAGACAACAATATTAATTGAAGTCAACCTCCATTAGATTACCACTGCCTGTAGAAGAATCCCAGGAAATACGTGGAACACAAGACATAAAAAACAGCAGTCAACAGCACAGATAAGCTATGAAATAGATGTGCACCTTTTGCTAAAACCACACAATGGTGATTGATGGTAGACTAATCATAGAATAGAGCTTTAACATTTGCTAAGTTTTTTTACATTGAAAATCTTAATAGATACTATTTTGAAAAGACTCAAGTAGGAGAGAAGGACTTATGTCTTAAAGATGAGACTTGGATTTACAGTTTCAACGTATCAATGCAGTCTGCTCCAGTACAAGGCCCCTTGCTGAGAACACAGAAGTTTTATTCGACTTCAAAGTTCTTTAGTACTCAGATGTATGTATCAAAATCTATCGGGTTAGGATATGAAATTTCCTGATCTGGGGTTTTCACATGTACTTGGCAAGTGAACATGGAAAAACCACCCCTCATGTTCTATTTGTGAAATCTTAAAAGGTTTTGACATTTAGAGTAATTTTTAATTGGTAACAGTGCTAACTGTCTTCTAAGCATTCTTTTCTTGCCGTAAAACTAATCACAGACAAAACCACATTATTATTTCTAAAATATATTCAAAGTAGTTTGTACTTTTCAACCAATTAAATTCAAAGCTTTGTAAAATTCAAGCGCCTTGTACTAATTAGTCAGACTAAGCCAAATATAAAATTAGAAAATACATATATATTTCCCATGGGATGTTTAGGAACATAGAAGTTAGGAGCAGAGTCGGCCATTTGGCCCTTCAAGCCTGCTCTGCTGTTCAGTACGATCATGGCTGATCACTCAAATTCAGTATCTTGTTTCTGCTATCTCCCTATATCCCTTGACCCCTTCAGCCCCAGGAACTAATCTAAGCCTTTCTTGAACATACTTAATGATTTGGATTCAGCTGCTTTCTGTCATTGAGAATTCCACAAGATCATCACATCTGGGTGAAGAATTTTCAGTTTTTGGTGACATTAGAAATATGCTATTGTGTGTGTAAGGATCATTAGGTTCTCAAACACATCAAGCCACAGATGAGTGAAGTAAATGGGTGAAGAAACACCCACAAACAGATGTACTAACTGAGCCAATAAGAGATAAAGGGTAAATATGCCTTAGGAATTTACGATAAATTAGATCTCTTATGATCTTTCTGTATTAAAATATAACTGCTCTGTCCACAGAATTTCTGCATGGCTGAAAAGTCATTAGACTATGTGTTATGAGCTAAGGCCTGACCTGGGATTGGTGAAGGTCTAGATTTACTGAAGTTAGCTGGACTAAAGTACATTTGCTAGAAACTGGATGTAGACTGGACTACTCAGCCTACCTTGCCTCAGTGGTTATGTCACTCGCAGAACTATTTGAATGGGAGCTTTGGTCTAAGTATCACAGATGACACCAGTCACCGACAGCAGGGCAGGAGACACAAAAATGTGCATGTGCGAAGAGAGTTCAGGGAAGCAAGGCCATGTCTGGACCTCCCTGTAAAGCAGTGGCTGGTGTTGTGCCCCTCAACAGTCAGCAACTCCTGAGAGAGTCGCCGACTAATAGTGTTTCGTAGGGTCGGTACTTCCCTGACTTGCACTCTTGTGCACTGCAGTGAGGAAGGACAGATCCCACCAACTTACGTGACCTCCTGTTCCACTATTTGACTCAGTGGGTGTAGAGCAATTGTACAGAGTTGAGGGGCCAGATACGTTCTGTATACAGGCCCCTGCATTACACCTGCCGTGGCTGGCAGATTAAAGGCATTTGGATGGCAAAGGTTTTTTTTAAATTTAATTAACATTAATGTTTTTAAATTCATAACAGTTAATTATGTTTTAAATCACTTTATATTTTAACTTTTCCCTTCTTATCAGATTCCATGATCTGTAGCATTTCATCTGTCACCTCCCAGCCTCTGTCGATATCTGCATCCTTCCCTCACCCACCTGACTCCATCTGCCAATCCTCACCTATCCCTTGCCAGCTCTTGCTCCACCTCTCCCCGTCACCTCTTTATACTGGCTATCTCTTCTCTATTCTTTCAGTCTAGTTGAAGAGTCTCAGCAGTAACTGATATCATGCCTACACCTTTTAGGGCAGAGCTGAGCATTGAATCCAAATACTGCAGGATTTAGCAAGTGCATAGCTGGAGAAGCACAGGAAAAGATGACAGTGGAGACCTGGGAATAGCCTGTCCATTTTACCAAAGATGGCCTGAAGTTCCCAGTGAAAGTGCTGGACTCCTGAATAGATATCTTGCAGCACAGGAAGCCAGCAAGCCAGCAAATGCCAAAGTGAAGTGGCAGTAAGAAGAAGGGTACAGAGAGATTCATGTTTAAACCAGGCAGAAAGGTTACCCTCACAAGTCAGGTCAGGGTCAATGGAAACAACAATAATTCCAATTTACTAACAGCTGTGTGGCCCTCTCATACTTAACACTACACCAACACTCAAACATGCATTCCAAGCCTTACACACTTCCAGCTATTCCAACACACTCACTTGCACTCTCACCCCTCCCATTCAAGAGAGGATGCAGCACAACTGCAGACTGCAGTGTGGAGACACAAGAGACTGCAGATGCTGGAACCTGGAGTGACAATATTATGCTGGAGGAACTCAGAGGGTCAGGCAGCATCTATGGAGGGAAATGGACTGTCGACATTTCAGGTCGAGACCCTTCATCTGGACTGCGTCAGGTGAATCTCCAGTCCAGATGAAGGGTCTCAACGTGAAGCATCATCTGTCCATTTCTCTCTGTAGCTGCTGCCTGACCCGTTGAGTTCCTCCAGCAGATTGTGTTTTATTGCAGGCTGTAGCAGTGGGCTAGTGGAAGGCTCTGGTGTACCATTGACTGTCACCTGTAGGGTAGAGTGCTCACCATCCTAAGCTTAGCCAATGACACTGGAGGGTCAGAGTTAAGATCATCAACAGCAGTTTTTCTTCTCACATCTACTCTGCCCACATCCCACAATTTCTTCTGCCTTTCAAAATTCATATAGTTTAGCCTTCCCCATCGAATTTGAAGGCAAAATACAAGGTTAATGGCAAGACTTTTAGCAGTGTGGGGGAACAGATGGATCTTGGGGTCCACATCCATCGATCCCTCAAGGTTGTTGCACAGGTCAATAGGGTTGTTAAGAAGGTGTATGTTGTGTTGGCCTTCGTTAGTCAGGGTATTGAGTTCAAGAGCCGTGAGGTAACATTGCGGCTCTATAGAACTCTGGTCAGACCACACTGGAGTATTGTGTTCAGTTCTGATTGCCTCATTATAGGAAGGACGTAGAAGCTTTAGAGAGGGTGCAGAGGAGATTTACCAGGATGCTGCCTGGATTGGAGAGCATGTCTTATGAGGATAGGTTGAGTGAGCTAGGGCTTTTCTCTTTGGAGAGAAAGAGGATGAGAGGTGACTTGATAGAGGTGTACAAGATGATAAGAGGCATAGATCAAGTGGCCAGTCAGAGACTTTTTCCGAGGGTGGCATTGGCTAACATGAGGGAGCATAATTTTAAGGTGATTGGAGGAAGATACAAGGGGGATGTCAGAGGTAAGTTTTTTTTACACAGAGTGGTGTGTATGTGGAACGCACTGGCAGCAGAAGTTGTGGGGGCAGCTACATTAGGGACATTTAAGAGACACATGAATGAAAGAGAAATGGAGGGCTATGTGGGAGGGAAGAGTTAAATAGATCTTAGAGCAGGATAAAATGTCGGCACAACATTGTGTGCTGAAGGGCCTGTACTGTGCTGTAATGTTGTATGTTCTGTAGGAGCAGAATTAGGCCATTCAGCCTATCAGCCTATCCCTTCCCTTCACCATGACAACAAAGCATGGGACTAACCCTGCGGAGTACAGCAGGATTCTCCCTGAAGTCTCCAGGTGGCAGTAAGTCTTCTCAATGATGCTGCTGGCAGGCTCCACTACCCTCAGCATGGCAATGATTGTGACTGCACTGTGCAGCATGGTCAGAACCCTGAGCTCCACTGAGCATCCACGAACAGAGGATGTAGGTTATGTCATCCAAGGATCCAAAGGTTCACCTGATCCAGTGACTGAGTCCTGTGTGGTTCTCGGAATCACAATATTGACCAGGATCTTCTTTTCCTTCATTAGTCACGCATTTTCTTTAAGTTCAGCAAGTGATGGCCTTTTGGGATCATAAACAGCTTTGGAATGAAATATGAACACCACTTGGGAGCAGTCTTACACTTCTAAATCTTCGGAAATCCACAGTCTGCGCAATCCTGGCTGGCCCATGTTGCTGGAGGATGTTTGTTCAATAAGAAGAGATGAATTCCCCTTGCTGGAGTTTGGAGCATCCATAACACCCTGTTTGCAGTGGTGGGTGAAGCAGCAAAAAGTGAATGTGATAAATCTCAGCCATCGCCACCTGGAAAGATCAGGAGTTGAAGAAGTTCAGAGTGATTGTGATCTTCACCTGTGCAGGAGCACAGTGTAGCTCTGGGTGAGGGGTGGAGATATGCCTGTACAAGGCAATGGATCTCTATCACATGGATTCAGAAAGTCTTAGACTCTGAATGCTTTGCTGCTGATATGTGTGGATGAAGGAATATGGCTCCTATTCCCTTTTCTTTCATCCTCCCCAGCCAGGAAAACTAGAGAGTTTCTCTCCTCCTACTTCTGATCAAGTAGCTTAATTCAAAAAAGAAGCGTCTCCTCCAAAATGAACTCAAATGCTCTGAATAACTTCAGCTCCATTGGGCCATGGACTGTAACAATCCCAAACTCCCCTCCCCAAAACCCAGCGTGACTGACGATCCCTTTAAGTAATACAATTGCAGTGTTTGTGCCTAACACTCAGATGTAATTTTCTCTGTGGAATCTACAGTGAGTGCTATTTGCATATATGTGCCACAATTTCACAGGTATGGTGTAAATCGTGTGTTGGAGAAGGATTGAGACGTTACCCCCGTGTGACCTTTCCATGTTTCAGGCAACACAATCCTATCTGATTCAATTATGCCTTAGGAGATAATATCATTTGCGGTGATTCTTGTGTGAAACAAAATGGCACCAGGGCTTTGGAAATTTAATTTGGTGTGTGCAGCTACTCCAAATGATGTGTCTGCCCCAGAGCAATAATCCATTGGCATTTTTTGCCTTAGTTTTCCAATTATAATTAAAACTAGAAATACTGGGATGCAGGATGCCTTCATGTGAATATGAGGCGTTATCCCAGGATATGGGATAAAATTTACTTCCATTTGCCAAATAGAAATGGTGCAGAGTAGGAGGGTGAGTTATTTGCCTGCCTTTTGAGTTGAGTAATAGCGTGTGCCATAAAGCAAAGAAAAAAATAACCATACAAATGGGAGCTGGAATAAAGCTATGTTGTCCTCTCTCCTAATTATGACAATGATTGTGTTTTGTCAAAATACTGGAAGTTCCATAAATAAGTAAGGACCAATTTTGGTTAAGGTTTCTTTTTCCCCAAAGAATATGTTGAATTACCATGTAATAAGCATTACCACATTTTTGTTGCCCTTTAAGTGTTTGGTAATCAGGATGCAACTTTACTAACCATAGTTGGATTGTATTGGGTAGAAATTATACTAAGTAATGTAAATGGACTCAGAAAACAAGCAGAAATGAGAAATATGATGCTCTGGGGACTGCTCTTATTTTATTATTTATGAAGGAGAATATCCCTTTTAGGACTCTTGGGAATCTGTTATTGTGAACAAGAACAAGGATTTTCATGGTATCAAGACTGCTTTGAAAAACATGATTATTTGGAGCTCACAATGTAATAGTTTTATAGAATGTGCAAAAATGATGTATACCGCCATTTCTTTTCCAGAATATTTGACTAAATTGAATTAAAAGTAGTCACTGGCCCTATATAATTGGAGTTTGCAGTTTTTACTTCAGAAATAGATATTTAAACTGTCCATGAATTCTATTTATAATTTACAGTGGCTTAAACAACATTTCCTGTGGCCATTTTTGCAGCATTAGGAGATGAAACTTAAATAGATCCAAAAGTTTTAGTGTGCAAGAAAATGAATGTCTAAATTCGGCTTGTATAACTATACTCCACTCATGAAGAAAGATTCCTCAACACAGTTGGAATCTGTGGACTAGAATTGAAAACAGCAGAACAGGTTCATAAAAGCAGCACTGAATGGGGGATGCAGACAAAGTTGGTGCGAGGCACACAAAATGCTGGAGGAACTCAGCAGGTCAGGCAGCATCTATGGAGGGAAATCAACAGTCGACGATTTGGGCTGAGACCCTTCATCAGTGCTACCTGACCTGCTGAGTTCCTCCAGCATTTTGTGTGCATTGCTCCAAATTTCCAGCGCCTGCATTGTATCTTGTGCCAAGGTTGGTGCAAGTCTCCCTAGTAGCAATAGGGAGACTTGCACCAACCTTGGCACAATGCTTAAGCCCCAGGGCATCAGGGTGATGGCACAGGCCTTGCACAGTGCACCTTGCACAAAAGCCTTCTTTCATTGAGCTCCTAGCATTATGGAGAATAGTGATGAAGGGAGTCAGTTGAACATTAGATTAAGTGGGAAGGGAAATTTGCAGGTGGGGAGGGTGGGGTCGAGGGAGGGGGCATGGTGGAATTGCCAGAGGTCATGACTGCAGAGTTAGAGATGATTGTTGGAGAAGAGAAGTGATTGCTGGAGAAGGTGATTGCTTCAGATCAGTCAGAGAGATGGTTTGGAAGAGGATCAGGGTTGTCTGTTGGGGTTGGTTGGGGATTAAGGGGAACATTAGTAAACAGAGATAGGATTAGCCAGGAATTGGTTGGGGAGGTAAATTGTGTGGTAGTCCACAGGACATTGGCAACAAGGTGATGGTCTCATGCTTTTCCCATTCTACTTGCAAGAAAATGGGTGTCTTAGGCTTCCTGGCAAGACCTTTATGTAATACCAAAGGAGGACTCAACCCTCCTGTTGTCAAAGTGTGGGTTTAGCACATGACTGAGGATGAATTTTAAATCCTTCCCTCAATTAATGATGTTGTAAACATTGGCATTAGGGTGTGGGTGTGTGTGTGAAGGGACCTTAAGTTTCTAGCATCACACATATGCAAGGACAGTGATCACCAATTGCACCTACCAACATCCAGCTCCGTAGAAGCTAATGAAATCCAACTTGTGCTCAATACATTTATTGTGAGCAACCAAAAATTAATTTTTCCTCAGCTATTTCTATTGCACTTGCTGGGTGACCTTTTTTTGGAGGGACTGGGAGGTGGAATTAAACACAGATTATCACTCGTAGAATAATGGATTGTCAGGGAGCAACAACCAAGACCTCATATTGGTGGTGGCTAACATGAAAACAAGTGGAAGACGTTGCATACAGGAGCAGTGAAGCTTAGCTCAGCAAAGACACTTGTTACTACACAAGGCATATTTTTTTAATGTATCTAATTACTTAATAGATTGCCAGCGTTGTGTCACACAGATTAGGCTACCGTTTGTAGCAAGAGACAATGGGGCAATTTTTGTGTAATCTGCTGTCAGGCACGAATTTCAGATTTTCACTCTGTCACCTTACTACTTTGCAGCTGTCAATCAAGGAAGAAGCCTAAATTGCGGGTTAACGATATGCAAATTATGCATGGTGGTGTTGTAAAAGTCTGCCACAGAGAAAATTTAAAATGGCAGAAAAGAAGAGAAAATAGATCTAGAGTCAGCACTTAAGTATTGTGGAGATAGACTTAGGTGTGCCTGCAGGCACAAAGAGGAGGATTTGAGAATTTGGGGTTCAATGCGGATAAACAATCATAGAGAGGAAAAAGATCAGTAATACCCCACAGGTCAAGAGATCACCAAACAATAGATGAAAAGGGTTTCTGGTCATGCATGGTGTGGAGGCATAGAACATCCAATACATATTAAAGTGGAAGAAAATACACTATAGTATATGAGGAGTCACTTGAGATGAGAAATGAAAATCCAAATTCCACAAAAAGGGTAGGAAAGCCACTGAGATAGGTACTGAACTAAATGTGTCACAATCAGAAGTTGTTGGCAGAAATCTGAAGACCATTATTGCTGTAGTAAATCCTGACAAAGGCAGGGATATACAATTGTCCATTAGATAAGCTCATCATTGCACTTTTTAAAATAGCATCATATTTATTTAACCAATATAAATTGTGTTAATCACATAGTAACCAGAAGTGATTTCCTGAACTTTTATTTATCCTGAAAAAAGAAAGATAATCTTTTGACAATGTAAAACCAGTTATATTTTTAAATATTCCACATTTAAATAATGACTGAGTCTCACTCAAAATAAGTGAGGCTTGACGGCTCTGAATAATTATTTATAAAATTCTCTTGGTCTTAAGTGATTCATCTCTTGCCTGTCGCACATTTCAATATTGTTAAAGGGGCAGTGTTTTTATACACAGATGACACAATTGCTCGTGACTTTACAAACAGATTACTTTTTTCTTGGTTTTAATAAAATTAATTGGATGCAGATTCAATACCAGCTCTATGCTGTGTGGCTGTGGTGTTGCTAAGCTCATGGGCTAAAATTAATGCCCATGGTTAGAGAAGGGGACAAAATCAGCTCATGTTCCTTCCACAATTTCCAAATAAGATCTGCTGGGAAGTGAGTGAGGACAGTATTACATAAGAGTGCGATATTGACAATGGCTGGTAATGCTCATAATTCCTTCTCTGGAGTTATCGGGGCAGTTCCATGATATTAAAATAATTGAAAGAGATACATTGAGCTCTGTCATTATAACCTACGTGCACCTGTTTCTGCTGGAAGTAAGGAATCATGGAATCATTCCTCATGCCTCAGTAAGAGTCACCCTCAATAGGGAGGCTCAAGAAAACTGAAGATGTGTGTGGTCAGAGATGTAAGTAAAAACATCTTTTGCTTTACAAACATGCCACAGCTTGAAGTGTTATTGTGAGAAACTGGCTTTCTGGCTGTGCCTGGATGTGCATTTGTGATAAGATCCTTAATATTAAAACATATCTTCAACAACAAAAACACATTTCTTTTTTGGTTTCTGTTTAATTAATCTGAACAGGCAGAATAATATACTTTTCTAGTACAGGTATAGCTGAATCATGGTCAACAATATTTTTTCCTTTGTGAAACAGGCCTGGAGTGGAAATGCCAATCCATTTAAGAAATAATAAAACAAAATCAAGAAATCAAAAACGCAAATAATGCAAGAAAAACATTTACTTTGGTAAGCTTATATTTTGAAACTGTCCAATTAAACATGTACTGATCACCATATCTGGTTTCCTGAATTATTCATTAAATATAAATAAAAACAAAAATGATAACTTGATAAAAAAAGGTTTGCAAGCAAAGTCTAATAATTATGCCACAACAGTTAATTTGACTCAAATAGTACCCATAATATGCAAAGTTATGCAAATTAGTTTTTTGCTTCAAGCTATACCCTGTAAATCAAAGAATCACACCATTCAAACTGACTCAGAAATGCTGTTTACTGACATTCATAGCAATGTTACAAAATAGCTTTCTTTATTCGTTTTTGAATAATATAAGCTGTAACTAATTTGGAATAAACTTCAGTGCTACATCAAATTCACCACTGTTGAACTCTGCAAGGTGCAAATGTGCTCCAGAGATGTCCACTTCTCTGTACCTATTTTTTAAAAAAACTTTTCAGTGTTATTGAAAGACATTTAATTTTTGAGCATTTAAGTGGTATTATATGAAGAAATATAATTTTATAAGATTTTGAAATATATATTTTAATATTAATTGTCTGAATATTCAATTTGGCAGCAATCAGTGAGTTTAAAATGTTTTTAATTTTCTTAATAAAAATTAACAAGAACTATGTTATTTGACATTAGAACTATGTTATTTGACATTAGTAGTTGGTGATTGGCATGGACTCTATGGGCCAAAGGGATTGTTTCTGTGCTGTATGACTCTATGACTTTGGTTCTGTGAAATTCCTGTCTCTTCTTCCTAGCCTCCAACAAGAAGAACTCGGCCAACATCATGTCAGCACAGCTTCAACATTGTTGAAACCATGATCCCTCGCCATCATCTTGTTGAGATTGCTAACACTGGGAAATTTTGGTCATAACAGCCTATTCACATCTGCATTGGTTAAACATGTGAATAGTTCTTAAAAAAAATGCTAGAAATACTCAGCAAGTCAGGCAGCATTCATGGAAAGAGAAACACAATCAATGTTTCAGAGCGTTTGATGAAGGGTCTTTGACCTGAAACATTGGCAGTATTTCTATCTCTGTCGAGGATGCCTGAGTTGCTGAGTGTTTCCAGAATTTTCCTTTTTTTAATTTCGGATTTCCAACACTTGCATGCCAATAATTTTAGTTGCTTCTGTCCATACAACACAATTTTTTATGTTCTAAATGCAAAAATGGGTGCAGGTATATTTAAGCATCTATTTCAAAGGTAAATGCATGTGCACTTCCAACATTTTGTTTACTCTCTTGTTTTTGCACAGCCATTTTCAATTGCTTACTGCCTACAGAAACAGCCTAAGACTCAATTGTAAAGGTCAAGTGAATCATTTTCTTGTCATTAAGGTAATTAATTTGGATGACTTCAACTTGCATTTGACTGGATTTTTAAATATGTCACTGGCAGCAGTACTGCTCCACCAGAAGTTAGCGTTTTGGTGTTGATTTGGCAAATGAACTTACCGGCATATATTTCCTGTGCTCATCTGCAGGGAGATGTGGCTTTTCAGTTTATAATTTAATCAAAATTTGTGTTTGTACTGCAAAAGGGGGAGATCTATGTTCCTGAAAGATGAGCAGAGGTTGAATTCTACAGTATTCTGTAATTTTACTGGATGCACTTAACAGAAGCTGATATTTCATTTTGGTGACCAAATCACAATGTTTTGCAGCAGACATGTTATCAGATTTTCTGTACATTGTGACATTTGGAGAAATGTGCCATATGCATTGTAAGCAATTATTAAGTTGTGCACTAAGCATTGAAAATTTTGTAAATTAATCTGTGTTTCATACTTCATTACAATCGAGCTAATTTTGGAATTTCTCATGTTAATTGATTAGTTGTCTTATAGATGCAGATTAATGGACCCTTGCCTCTTAGAATCCTTTGTGGTGAATTTAATTGTAGTACTCCTGTTTTTGACCAGTCCATTGAAAATTGATCATTGTCCATTTCATATCAGTTGTCTCAGTGTTTGGAATAAAGGACATTCAATAAAAAATGCATCTTTATTATGTTTCACAGCACAACTGATTTGATAACTACCTTTGAACTTAATACCTTGAAATAAAATAAATGTAAGTAATCCAGAATAAATGGTGATTTCAATGTATTTTCACCAACACTCATTCCTGTTTGCTGTTTCTGCTTATATTCTTCATATAATATGTACAGCACATTAAGTATGCCTGGATGTTTTCTCAAAGGAAAAAAAGAACCTTATAATTTTCATGTTCTGATCTCAGAACACGCACTAGAATAAACCTGTAATTTTCATCCCCTAATGTCATTCATACAGTTTTTAATTACAAATACTGTCACCATCTGCTCACCAGTGCAGGCTACTTACCTGCATAACCTGCTTATTATAACAGTCAATTCATAAACTATATCTCAATAAAACCATCAAGCTCTATAAAAATAAGTATGCCATTTATATAATATAAACTGATTAGTATTGAGCATGGAACATGGTGCCGACATGCAATATGAATTATGCGGAGAATGCTATCACATGTCTAGTGGAAAATAAAGCTAATATATACAAACAGGATTTTGAAACCCATAACAAAAATGGTTCTAAAATGTAGCATTTCTCTAAAAGTGAAATTAGTACAAAGAATCTCTCAGGTTTTAAAATCTAGTTCAACCCAAATTCACTTGCCCTTAATTGAGATGCATTTTATTACTGTGGAGTCTTCTAATTTTGTCTTACGCTGAATCATTTCACATGTGGGTTGGGTTGTCCCTTTACAAAGTAATGACAAATCTGCAGAAGGACAAAGAGTTCCTCTGCATCACACAGCTGCATTTTTATGTTTTGAACATACAAGTCTTGCAGGGTATTGTTTGATTGTATGAGCCATGGTGGTCTAACAAGCAAGGAATTGCTGCCAGAAAAGTGGCACAAGTTCATCTTACCACCATCATCCATTAATACAGTGGAAGAATCCAATACCCGGTCACACTTTTTCCAGTTTAGTGCTAGTGCTGCCTTAGTGGTAGCATCCTTGTATCTGAATCTGAACAGTACCTGTGCAATTCTTATTCTAGAGATTTCAGCTCCTACTCTATGCTGAGACTTCAGTGCAATATTCAGAGAGCATTGCACTGTTGGACATGCAGTCCCCTATTTGAGATGGAAACTAAGGCTTTGTCTGCCCCTCTCAAAGGGAAGCAGCAAGTTTCTCTAAACCTTGTGACTAACATTTATCAAATTATAAACATTCACTAAAAGAATATCTAGTCCTTTTCTGTCAGTTTGCATTCCTAAAACTTTGCAGAGCATTAGTTGGATCGCATTTCCACTTCTTGAGGAGTGACTATACAAAGGTTGTGTTATATTTTGGAGAGGTCCTGAAATCTATAGAGTTTGTTTTTGTTTGTATTAGGATTCAGGTTTCTGGACCCAAACTTGAAAGTGGTGCAGTAGGTTCCCAATATCAAATCTGAAGCTGAAAAATATGCAGTATTTCACCATTGACTGAAGGAGAGCTTAATTTTGAGAGGATCTTTGAAATCCAATGTTGACCATCATTTAACAGAGACTGGAAATTATGGGATTATGGTTTGATAGGAACACCTAAGCCCTTCACATATATTGAAGTTCATAGTTCATTCCTAATTGTGCAATCAGAAATCACAGCAGCCAGTTACATAGAGTAGAATAGGAAAGATCACCACATCTAACTGACCTGAGGGTAAGTTAATTTAATGTTGTATGTGGAGAGAGGGTATGTGGCCAGGACATTAAAGAAACTTTCTCTTCTTCAGATGGAGCCATGTGAACTGTTGTTGGCTTCCCACTTCATTGGAATGGGACATTTCCAACAATGCTGCAGTCCTGTCATCTTGCATTCAATTATCAGCCTAGTTAAGAGACATCCAGCCACAAAAATGCTGCTACCTGAGCTAATCAGTCAGAATGCTCAAATGTTTAGACTAAAGTGATAATATTTTTCATTTTAGATTGTGAATGAAGTGGTAAATTCCTTCCAAACACAGAAAAAATAGCAAACTAGACAACCATAAAGTCCTGAACAACTGGTGAGTAAAATATAAACTTCAGGAATACAAATAATACCAGAAAGAAAGTCAAGTTTATTCATATGTTTTAGGTGGAATTTTCAATGCTCCACTTTTGGGTTAAGTTGTCAATTTAAAAATGAGGAAAATCAAAGTACTTTAGTACGATGGAGATATTTGGCATAACCTTTCTGTTGGCACTGTGACAAATCATTAAACAGCGTGAATCTGACCGTTCAGCAATATAGAGATGGATCAAGTTAAAAGGTGACATTTTTAGCCAGGTTTTCAAAGGATAAATTTGGCAATATAAGATTCACCTCCAAAATGGATCGCGTGGGTGGAATCTATAAAGTAAATTAAGGGATGTAAAATTCAGTTTCACCACGCCCATTGCCGCATACTCTTTATTGGTAAATGTGATGATGCAGATTTATGGGGATCATATATGCCTGGAGCTTTGCTGGATTATCTTAGGGAACCAGAGAACTATTTCCTGAAGATTTTTAATAAATGCATTTTAAGGTTTTTCTTTGTGTATTTGCCTCAGGATAAATCAGGGTTCTCCATGTTTGAAACAAGTGGATTTGATGGGCCTGATGTTCTTTCTTGTCGTTCTTTTCATATGTATTACTTGTTAAAAGGTAAACATATAAAACAGATTGTTAAGAGGTCCTGTTCAGCAAGTATTTCAAGTTTGTTTTGTCTTAGTGGCCTCTTTAATTATAAAATTAGTATTTTAACCAATGTAACATGAGGGCTATGTGGGAGGGAAGCGTTAGATAGATATTAGAGCAGGATAAAATGTCGGCATAACATTGTGGGCCGAAGGGCCTGTAGTGTTCTTGTTCTATGTTTTATAAGAAATAGATGCAGTAGTAGGCCATTTGACCCCTCATACCTGCTCCACTATTCAAGAAGATCATGGTTGATCTCTTACTTCCTTATTAACCTCATAATTCCTTACTATCTAAGAATTTATCAATCAAAAAACCCATCTGATATTGCACACCATTCCAGGAGAAGATTTTCATCATTACTTCTTGGATATAAAGCAAAATATTATGTGATCTAATATTTTTCAAAGAGGCTCACCAGTATATCCTCTTTTTTAGTTAATAGAAAAATAATTGATGTCCTCTGTGCGCAATTTTCCTCATCCCAATCTGTATCCTGCAATCTACCCACACATTTTACAACCAAATGCCAAAGGGCAATTTCAAATAAGTTTACCACATAGAAGAGGTGATCTGCTCAGTATGGCTTTCTGAATGAGCTTTCAGCTTAAGTGCCAACATTTAATATAGTTGATATTTGGCAATTATTATGGATTCTATGTCTGAACAACTTTTGGTGTGCAAAAGAAAACTTACCCAACCCAGTCATTCTTATATTAACAATCTTAAATTTATCTCTCCAATTAGCAACTCAACAACTAATGGAAATAGTTTTTATCTATTTATCTTTTTTTATACCCTTCAGGCAAGTGAATTCTAGGGCAATAAATGCTCAGAATACTGCAATAAGCATAATTTGCTTGTAATGATTTCCGTTTATAATGACCATGAAGAAATAATGATCAATTGTTAAATTGGGGATCTGTATTTCCTTAACATATTCAATGACTGGTGCATACTTATAATTTTCCAACAAAATTCTAAAAGTTAAATTATATCTCAAAACCAGTTTTCCATATTTACCACTGAGCATCACTCGAAAAAGCTGTTTAATCATATACCAATTTTCCCTCCTCAAAGAATACTTTTAAGATAAAAAGGCTGAAGATCAGTTTTAATTAATTTTGAATTTGTCTCCTCAGTTACTTAAAGTTCTCCATTTTAATATTCTCACCCTCATGTTCAAATTCCCCCCCCCCCCCCATAGCTTCTCCTCCTGCTTTCCTGTCACCTCTTACAATGCTCTTCTTTCTTTGTTCTACCATTGGTAACCATGCCTTCAGCTAGAAGGTCCCTAAGAACTGGAATTCCCTCCCTAAACCTTTCTACCTCTTGATCTCTCCCTTCTCTTTGAAAAACTCCTAAAAGCTTATTACTTCACCAAGCATTTGGTCACCAGTTCTAATCCTTCTTCTTTTGTTAAAGTTACCTCAGGAGGATGTAGAAGATTCCGTGGCATCATTTTGAAGAAGAGGAGTTCTCCCTGTTGTTCTTGCCAATCCCTCACTCAGCATCAGAATAATAGAAAATTTATAACACAGAAGGCCATTTAGCCTTTGCTGGCTGAAAAATAATTGAATTCCACCTTCCCAGACCAGGCCCATAGCCCTTCAAAAATACATCCAGGTACCTTTTTAGAGTGATAGGGTTTCTGCCTCTACCACACTTGTTGGCGATGAGTTCCAGGCCCCTACCTCCCTCTGGGTGAAAACACTTCTCCTCATCTCTCTTTCAATCCTTCTACCAATTATTTTAAAATTTATGCTGCTTATTTTTGATCTTTCTGCTAAGGGATATTGGTTGTTCATGTGTAGGACCTTATAATTTTATCTCAATAAATTCTCAGCTCAGCACCCTGTGTTCCAAAGAAAACCATAAAGTCTTTCCTGTTTTCCTCATTGTTGAAAATTTCTAGTCCTGGTAAATCTTCTGTGCGTCAAAGAAAGGTGATCTAGTCATTATCACATTGCTGATGGTAGAAGCTCACTATGTACAAATGGCTGCAACATTTTCCACATTAGACCAAGGACCACAGTTTAGAGGTATTTCACTGGCTGTAAAATACCCTTGGACAGCCTGAGAAGAAAGATAATGATGACATATAAATCTCTTGACTTTGGCTTGGTGGATTAAAAAATACTATTTAAATTCAGGTTGTTGATGTCAGATAATGATATTGAATGATGACCAGTAACTAAATAGTTGATTCATTCAGAATAAAAGGATATGAATGAATGGTAGTAGTTAAATTAGACATTCAATCAGCTATTGTGGGAGAAAAAATACAATGTTCAGACATACAGTACATAGAAATCACCTGATTTGAATTTTACTCAATTTAATAGAAATTAAAACTGAACCAAAAGCAAAATAATACAATGCTAAAAATCCAAAATAAAGAGCTGGAAATACTCAGCAGGTGAAGCAACCTCTGTGAAGAGAGAAATAGACATCATTTCAGGTCAATAAACTTTCAGCAATTGTGCAGTTTCTACATTAGATATCCCAAGCAGCAAGCCGAGAATCCCCTTATTCATATTTACCTTTCTTTGATATACCTGGACCTAATGTCTCCATGTTATTGAATAACATGGAGAATAAATACAAATGTCAACGTTATAGGAATGAATACAACTGATATCCTTTTTAATGATCTTTCTGTACATCTTGTTAAAGTATATATTTCTTGAACTATGTTCTTTCCTAATCACGGTTTCATATAAATATGTAGTTCATTCAATTCTGGTCAGCTATGGCTCAACTATGAAAAGTTTGGCAGTTGTAAAACAAGCTTATAGTATATATTGGATGTGTATGTAGCTTTTTAAGAACCTTGGGTACCAACAGGTGTGTCTTTTGAATTTTTGTTTCATCAGCCATTGCTCTTAGATCAGTATTTTTTGCCTTCAATAAATGATGAGTCTGGTTAGAAGCTTTATCCTTCTTACTTGTCTTAATGAAGTGTCAATGGACACTACTAAGGGGAGGTAGTTAGTTACTTTCTTTTATAAGGTTGCTATTGCCTGGCACTTGCATGGCATGAATGTTGCCTGTCACTAAATAGCTTGAGTCTGAATGTAATCTTTGATTATTCTTAGTCATTGAGAAACTGTAGATGGTACCGGACACTGCAATCAACAGCAAATGGCCCAATATCTGACCCTAGAGAAGATCCTAGGATACTGTCCTGATGAATTCCTGCAGTAATATCCTACACTTGAGATGGTTGTCCTCCAACAACTACATCCATTTTCCTTTGTGTCTGGCATGAGTCCAGTCAGTGGAGAGTTTTCTTTCCCTTGTTCGCCATTGCCTTTAGTCTTTCACCTGCTTTATACCACATTTGGTCAAATTACGTCTTGATGCCAAGGTATTCATTCTTGCCTCTGGATGTTAACTGTTCTGTCCGTGCTTGGACCGAGGTTGAGATTCAGTTTTGAGTTCTGGCATAACCTAAATTGTGCACTGGTAAACAGGTTATTTGCATATAAATAAAGTTTGCCGGCACTATTGATGACTTTCTACCTACATTTTTTTTGCAAGTCAAATTTCCCTTTCGGACAACTTTGCTTGTTGACTAAAATTACATTGGACTATCATGTCACAAATGGGTGCCTTTGGATATTGAGAAAATGACAGCTTTTAAAGTAATATTTATTCATGATTGTTCTCAAGACCCAAGAAGGCATTCTTATAAAAAGGACATGTTTTGGTTGAGAAGCTCAATGTGTGCAGTCCAGGCATCAGTTATAATTGGCATGGTTAACTATTAGTTTACATTATTAAGGTGTTCTTGCTTTAAAATGCCACTGATGTATGATGAAACCTATTGACAAACATCAGACAGAATTTTTTAGGTTCTCTGATTTTAGTAGAATTCTTGGACTCTAATTGGTCTGGTCTGAAACAGTTAAAATTGTTGAAACATCTGTTGAAAATAGTATAAAACTTTCTCAACAAAGCCAATATCCTTTTGGAATAATCTGCTCTAGAGGGCTGAGAAAATATTAACATTAAAATGTATTCAAACTGTTCACTTTAGTAGAACATTTCAGTAATCTTAAACAAAATATGTAAAAATTTATGGAGGATCATGACCCTGATAATTCATATTTCACTGTAGTTATATATTGATACTAATTGTAACATCTCCTGCTCTTTCTGGGCTGTTTTAAACCTTATGGATCATAAATTAACTGGCCGGATACCGATGTTAGCTAAATCCACAGGCTTATGTTGGACAAAACTGAAGTGTCGTCCTTTGATATACACACAACTCTCATATATTTATAGATTAAGATGTAGAAATTGATTAACTTACTTGTTGTGTCACTTAACTTCTAGAAATTTCTGTTGTGTTTCAGTGATAAAAAATGATCCTTTTTCCTGCAGTGCTATTAGCTTTTCTTACACTTTCCAGGTCAGTAATTTTTCTGCTAAGAGTTCATCCTGCTTAGACCGATCTGCTGTCCTTTTTTTAATGAGGTTATTTCTGGGTTATTAGCCTTGATATGATATGATACCTTATGTGTAAGACTTAATTGATGTAAATCAAGTACAGCATACAGAGGAGAATCAGCAGGATCAGCTGAAAATTGCTTCGCGTGATTGTTTTTTTTATCCCGTTTGCATTTTCCTTTACATGTTTCAGTTGTATTTCTAAACCAGCTTTGTTTTTAATGAGGAAAATGTTTCAGCTTGCTAATACCTGATTGTAAATCTTTGTGTGCAAATACAATTCTACTGGATGGGAAACTGAAGAAATGCTGTGGCATTTTGCTTTGCTGAATAAGCTTTAGGTAGAAATTAAGGTGAGAACTATCCACTGGCAGGAATCTTATTTTATGATTCAGCAACCTCATTAGCTTTCTCTTAATTTTTTAATATAATGACAAAGCTTTCAAGTGAAATCAAGGTTATGTATTTTTTTAACAATTCCCTTTTCTGTAAATGTTTTAATGTAAGGATCAGTAACAATAATTTGATAATTGATGAAGAATAGTTTAATATATATTTATGTTCTTGACAAGTGTTGAAATGTGGCCCAGAAACTTGATCACCCTGTGCCTGGGTGCATGATCCTCAAGAATGGCATAGAAAAATATCAGTTTATTATGAGATGGAGTAATGCTACCCACAATATTGGATGACATGAAGCATAATATTAGTTTTCAGTCAATCATTGTCTCACAAATAGACCCAAAACTCTCCATCCAGAAGGACCATCTACATCTCTTTTGCCAAAACAAAGTAACATTAAGGAAAACCCTTTCCTAGTTTTCAGGGCTCTCCAGATTGCACATTGGCACAGAACGCCCCCACTTTGCCTTGTGCAGTCGTCCCCTCACAAACAAAGCATTGTTATCAATTGGAAAGTGGCACCTCTACCTTAACACAGAATTGACCCTGTCCACAAACTACACACCATGCAAGTCCATTGCTGGCAGCACAGCAGTGACTGAGGTTCTTTCATCCTGTTCTCTAGGCCTGCCTTTCATTCATGCCAGGCCTAAAGTTTAAAGACTGCCTTCCTGATCACCAGGGGTATGCTGTTCGGGATGGTTCACCTCCCTCACAGGAAGCCTGAGCAGAACTTGGCAAGCTAGCAGCCATCAGCACCATCACAAGAAATATGATTGAATGAACAATTGCATTGTATAGCAATTATTGTATTGCATTGTGTAGCAAAGTTTTAAATGTTGGAACTGTTGTGGAAAAGTCTTGCAGTACACGTGATTACTGTTACTCTAAGTAAGGATTACTTCAGCAGAAGCAAGATGACAAGGTGGATGGATTGCATGGATAGAGAAAGAAACATCAGTCCCCAGTGTCTCTCGCTCTCAGACTCGAGGTCATTCAAGAACACTTGACCCAAACTATAGCTTCCTAAACTAATACAACATTAGTTCTATGGTTATCACCATCATTCACCATCCAATCTCCTTTCCCTTTAGTCTTGCCTCCTTCCGCTCCGCTCCCAGAGCAAAAACAAACTTATGAAGCAATTCAGCTCCATCTCTATCCAACAGCTGGCAGGTATAACTATGAGTAAACCACGTCCAAGCCTTTATCTCCAGACTTGCATACAGTTTTCCCTATCCTATTGATCCCAGATGGTCCTTCCCAATAGCTACAGCTTGGGAGGGAGAAGGCTGTTAAGTTTCCATCATGGACAATTCAGGTGGATACAGTGAGTAACCTGGAGCAGCAGTGGGCTCTGGGAGTCTTCTGTAGCAATGCCAACCACAGTGGGCATGGCCCTGACTCTTGGAATGATGATCACTCTTGTATGCTGGTGAGTTCAATCTCCTTTCCACCAACCAAAAAGGGAGTGTTTTAGATATATCTGTGTTTAGAGTATGTGCTTATCATGGTGGAATAGCTAATATGAATGTGGTTTGTATGTTACAGGGTGACCAAATGGTAACAACAATGGTGAGTGTCAGTCTGAGGAGGATGAATAATGAAATGTGGTGCAATGATTACAGCAGCTGTAGCCACCTCAAGGGCAGTGTGCATTGGGATTGAGACTTCAGCTGTTCATGAACGATCTAACAGGGATGAACCCCCTCACCACCAACCAAGTAAGGTCTTTGTATTTGTTTGAGAATTCTGGTGATGAGACAGTCTGCAAAATGGCTTTGACAGTCTGTTCAGGGAACCATCCAATAGGATTCACTGCCTCTTTCTCCTGCAGGGCTCCTAGGGCATTCCTTGCAGGCAACTGCTGGATCGATGTGTTCAAAGATGTTTTTTCAGAGAATCTTTTTTACAAGGGACAGGTGGTGTGACATGGTCCAACAGAACAGAACATTCTATGGCAGTAGGGTCAGGCCTACCTATTGTAATACTGGAGGCAGGTAGAACTTCAGCACATAATGATATTGGATGTTTGCTACCCAGCCTCTATGCATAGTCTGATGCAGCCACACACTAAGGTGGCTATCAGGATGAGGGCTACCTTGGATATATATCAAGGAACCTTGCTGGCTTCCCAGTGCTTTCTCCAGCTGCTTCCTTTCTTCAGTAGCGACTCTTTAAGATGCACAGTTGCCACTAAGTTTTTTTTAATATATTTGTTCATGGGATGTGAACATTGTTGGCAAAGACAGTCCTATTGTCCATCACTGTATACTTAAAAATTTAATGGCTTACTAATCCACTCCGAGGTTAGTTATGAGTTAGTGACACTGGCGACATCTGTGATGCCCACTCTTCTACCCTGAAAGCAGCCGTGCTACTCCACTCATGGTACTGAATGGACAGTGTAAATGTTACACCCTGCACTGTGTACTGCCCCCTTTCCATTTGTTTCTGGGTGCAGTCAAAATCGCAGACCATGAAATTATTTGGCTTTGTGGAAACTGTCAACTTGTATTTTCAGACCCGAGATGATCAGCCAGCTCACTAATGCAAAGTGTCGAGCTATAAAACTAGAAATACCCCACTTCACCCTGGAATACATCAATCAGAGAGCGACATTACACTACAGTATCAGGTGAGATGCAGTCTGAATATTCTATTCTATTCACCTAAACAGATTTACAACAGAAAGTTAATGAGCTTGAATAGCATGCTCTTACATGCAGAATTTTTATGCAATGATATGACATCTTCCTAAAGATTGCCTAAGTGAATATCTGTGTACCACACTTATGAGTGCCACATGACCTGCTCTGATTGCTTTGAAGTAAAGCTGATGGACATTATGAGCAAATTCTGCCATGCCAGCTGTCTATAGGTCAGCAAAAACCACATTCTTTCTAACCCGCACTCATTTGGCTATGCACACAGAATGTTCTGGAATCCCATTACGTCCTGTAGTCTGTCAGGTAATTGCCGTTAGAATTGAATGATTGAGGTTGACTGATGTAAGACATCTGTAACATACTTCTATTACTATTTCTTGGCAAGAAACAGCAACTAAAGCAGTCATGATCACAAGGAGCCCCACAGCACTGCATATTGGTCCATCAAGCTAGCAGGTTATACATCCTAATGCATTCTTAAGGTGGCGTTTATTGATGATGGTTAACGTTGCTTGCAAACAAAGGCCTTAGTCACCAAGGTAAAATAGGAAGCAAACACGTAAAGGTTATCCATTGGTGACATTTATAAATCTCTCATCAATGAAGTGGATACAATTGCAACTGTATGCCACGGTATTGCACCAAGTTAGATAAAAATGGAAGGGGACAGAAGTTAAACCGGCAGAATGAATTATTTACTCAATTCTGATTATTTTGAAAATGTGTTTTCTAGGAAAACAAAAGATGCCTGCATCTCTAATGCACACTCACACATAATTAGAATCTGATTTTAGGCATTTATTTAGACTCCACAAAGTAAAGCTACATTAAGAGTATGTAGTTGTGCATTTCACAGTAAAATATTTAAAACATGTCACAATGTGCTTATCAGTTTTTTTTAATAAATCATCTGTTCTAATTTCAGATTGAGGGGATCTTTGAGATCAGAATTTTCAAAAGGAATCTCAACATTTTTAAAAATTGTAGTATTGTCTCAGCCCCTGTCTACTAAAATGTAAACAATTAACCTGCCTAGTTCCATGTTATAATTAGCTTTTCCAAAACATAGTGGAAACAGTGTGAGCTTACCCAGTCAGTGGCATTCTGACCTATTAGTCAGATCGATTTGGGCTGAAGGCCCTCTGTGGACAAGTGCATAACGTAGGCTGACATTTTGTGTTACTGGAGGTACCATCCTCCAGATGAAACACTTAACTAGAGATGAAAATCAAAAAATGCAGATGCTGGAAGTCTGAAAGAAAAACAGAAAATGTTGGAAACACTCAGCAGGTCATGCAGGTCTGAGACAATACTATAATTTTTTAAAATGTTGAGTTTCTTTTTGAAAATTCAAATCTCAACAATCCCCTGAAATTGGAATAGATAGTAAGAGAAACAGAGTTAATGATGATAAACTTATTTTCTCTTTTCTCTATTTCTGATGAAGGGTCCTCAACCTGAAACATGAACTCTGTTTCTCTTTCAATAGATGCTGTCTGATCTGCTGAGTATTTCCAGCATTTTCTGTTTTTATTTAACTACAGGTCCCAGCAGGCTCCGAACGATCCCATGACACAATTGAAAGAAGAGCATAGTGATTTCCAAGTGGCCAGGGCAATAATTGTCCCTTAAGGAGCTCCATCAATAACAAATCACCCATTTGCTATTTGTGGGGTCACGGTATTGCAGATTGTTTACTATGTTTGCCTAAAGGGCCACTTAAAGCTGCACTTCAAAGTAATCCAGTGGAACTGAAGCATCATGAATGTCATTAGGTTCTATGTCTGCTGTTGATGTATTATACACAAGCACTTTGGATTAACCAATAAAGGTGGCTCTTTTGCATTTAAGGTTTATCCTATTTCATCCCCATTTGACAAACTCCTGGTTGAGGTGCACACATGCTGCGATAACATGACCTGGCTTTCTGTGATAACATTGCATGATAACTATTTGTTTACATTGCCTATCAGCCATGAAGAAGGGCCTAGAGGAGTGGCCAGTCAGGGTCAGTTCCTTAAATCTTTGCCCTAATGAGGGGGGATGTTCACCTTTGTTGGCTGGACCTAAACGTGTAGCAGTATTGGCCATTAGTGGTACTCTCCTCTTCACACTGACATCAGTGGAACCAGATACTGGGAGGAGAATACAGCTGGCAGCTGATACGTTTAACAAATTTCTCCCTCAAGATTATGCGCTGACAAACAGACACCCAACCTCCATTACACTGAGCAGGAAGGGCGTGTTCCTTGGTGAAAGCAAAGACAGAAGATTCATGGGCCACGATGGAAACCAGCATCAACCCCCTAGCATATCTAAATAAGTGGCCCAGTGCTAGGTTACTAAGGAAATACTTACTTAAGTGTGAAGCCTAATGAATATAATGGAACTGGGAACTGGGCCACCACCAGCACCACACCCCCAGTAAATGCTGCTACCCTGCTGATCCTGTGCTCTTTGTACTCTAAGCTGTTTCCCACCTTGATGACAACCTCTGTGCTGATTACTGCTGACTGTAACCAGCCCTCCAGATCCACCCCCTCTCCAGGACACCTTGAAGGATATACTAGAGGGCTGCTTTTCTACTAAGCTGCCTGAAAACATCTCTTGTGTGATGATCATGTGAGTTGAGGCCTAAAGTTTTAACAGATAACACCCTTCTGCACTTTATCGTGGACCAGTATCTTCAGGTGGGACCTTCAGGAAAGGAATAAACAAAATTGACTGGCAAAGAAGGGATAAAAATATAAATAATAAAAGAGAAGGTGCTTTCAAGGCTTGGCAGTACTCAGATTGGCATCCAGCGAGCATTCAAGGACAGAGCTCTATTTGCATCCAAAGGTCTCTGAGCTGCCTGTCGACAGACCACCGCTCACATTTACAGGCCCTGCCATGGGGCCCACCAGCAGGTTGTTACAGCTCTTCGAATCAGATAGGCAAGCACACCTGAAGATTTTTTAATTTTAAGCAAACATTGAACTGGAATCATTTCCCTGGCTACCGTTCCAGTTCAGATGCCAATTCTGGTCCTGCTGGGCCTTTCAGGTGATTGTCAAGGATCCCGTGGCACTGTTTCAGAGAAGAGCATCTGGAATTCTAGTCCAGGTGGTGTTAATGGACAGGAATATATACCAACCGATGGTCACTCATGCACATTGAGGGCATCATAGAAATCAGAACTGAAAATGTTGCAAATACTCAGCAAGTCAGCTAGCGTATATCGAGAGGGAAACAGAATTAATGTTTCAGGTTGATAACCTTTCATCAGAACTTTTACCATATCAATGATCGAGTTCAAGGGTTGTTGTATTGCAATTCTAGCAGCAGAGGAATAGATCGCCATTTCATGATGTTTTCACTTTTAAATTCTTGATTCTAACCTCTCAAGCACAAGTAACTCCCCATACTTAGTGAGGGCATTGTAATCCCCATTAAGTGGTGCCTGTAATCAACAAGCACATTCTCTATTAGTTTTCCTACTGACACAGAAAGGCTGACTTTTGTGGGCTTCCTCTTTCTAGAAATGATCTCTTTGTCTTCACAATTGCTCAACTGCTGTTGTTAGGTGGCCCCATTACTTCAGAATGAAGTATTTCTTCATGTTGTGTCAGACTCCGTATGTGTTTTTCTTGTTCAGTAATAGACTTTTTGTGAAGTTAATCTCTTTGTCTTGTCTTAACCATTGCTCACTCACTGTTGATAGCTACCTTCACCACCAAAGACAGAAGTACAGTATTTCCATCCTTCCTATTTTTTTTCCATAAATCTGACAGCCTGGCTTTGGTTATATTTCTAACCCTAACTTATTACTAACTTTCTGTGACATTATCTTTCTTTCTCTACAATTATGCAGTCATTTGTTTCAATTGACATCACATATTGGGTTACTAATTTTCTATGAATGAAATATTTTTCAATCATGATTTTTCTCCCATTTATTGTGGAAAAGAATTTGTTTTCAAAATAGCAAATACTTTCATCAGCTGGTATTTTATCTTTAGATTAGGATAGATTCTGTGTATATTTTTAACCATCAGCAATAAAAGAATATACTCAGCTCATAATGTGTTGATTGTGAGTCTGTGGAATAGCATGATATAGTGAGATGTGGGCTGCATTATAGCAAAAATCCATGGAGGAACAGGAGCAGTTTGTTAGAAGAGCCAGGAGACATATTATACTGTGAGTAATTGACTTGTGGTTCCACTGACTAAAAATCTAGACACAAAGCACTTTCACTAGAGACTATGGTGGACAATGAGACCCTGTATCATTTTTAGTCAATCTATACAGGGTTCAAGCCTTGACATTTAAATGTGCCTACAAGTTAGTTTTCGTTTAAATAAAAGAAACCTGCATGTTCTTTTACAGTTGCAGTATATGGATTGTAAATGATTTGGGTAGTCCTGTTAGTGCTCTGTGGGTGTTCTCTCAACTATTAATATGTCTATTTTTGTTTCATTTTTAAAGTATGTACTGCTCTTCCTTTGACATCTAATTTAGGGTAAAAACTAGTAGACAAATAAAGCACTGTTTAATGTTAAAAAAAAACAAAGCACCATTTGGAATAATAAGCAGAAGATCAGTAGTTAAGACAATATATCTGTGAACACTGTCGTGAGGCCCTGCTGACTGGTTTGTTCCTGAATCCGTTATGCAGTTGACCTCTTTGTCTTCATCATAGCTCAGCCAGCCCAGTGCTGTGAGCCAGAATCATCACTAAGAACAGGGTATTTCCTTTGCTTTCTATTTCTGTTTGGTAGAAATAGTCTGGTTTCAGTCACTTTTTTTCCAATTAATTTATACTGACTTTAACACATTTTCTGGATAATGCATCATTTGTAGATGTACCAACTGTAATTCAGACAGTAAGCACTATAATGTTCTGTGGCAATGGGCATTTGACCATACCAGAACACCTCTGACTTTCAATAAAGCAATATTAGTGTTACCTGGATATGACTTTTATGCTAAAAGGAGAGCTTTAGTTGAGATTTTTAAAAAAACCTTGTTTAAATTAA
Organism: Pristis pectinata; assembly: GCF_009764475.1. NCBI lineage: Eukaryota > Metazoa > Chordata > Chondrichthyes > Rhinopristiformes > Pristidae > Pristis > Pristis pectinata. Next base: position 26,571,690 of record NC_067417.1, read on the forward strand.
ACATTAGTACAGTGGTTGAATTACTTGGTTAGTAATCCAGAGGCCAATACTAAAGATGCAAAGAAGTAAGTTCAAATCTCACCATGGCAGCTGTAAAATTTAGTTTCTATAAATTAAATAATCTGAATTTTGGAAATAAAATCTATTATCATTAATGGTGACCATGAAGCTACTGCATTGTTGTAAAAAACTATCTGGTTCACAAATGACCTTTAGAAAATGAAATCCGATGTCCTTACACAGTGTATAAGTGACTCCAGAATCACAGGTATGTAATTGATTCTTATCCGCCCTCTGAAGTGGCTTAGCAAGCCACTCAAGTTGTACCAAATTGCTATGCAGCCCTGTGGCAATACTTGAACTGCATGGACTGCAGCAGTTCAAGAAGGCATTCATTACTACCTTCTCAAGGCCAGTTAGGAACAGTACTAATTGCTGGCCTTGCCTGGGATGCCCAAAAATCCAGTGAATTAATTAAAAAAAAACAAGGTAACTCTAAAAATAGGCCTGACAACATATTGCCAACTAGAAAATTCATCGATTGCATTGAGAATGATACTGGCCAATTTAAATATCAGTTAATTTCAGATGACATGATAATTATTTGCTACATATATGTTATATATGTGTGTGTGTTTAATGTAACACTATGGGTTCAAAAGGTTTAACTAATGGAGCATGATACTTTATTAAAACAGACAGGGTAAGCACATTCTTTGCATTCTTATTTGTTTTTCTCAACCTAGTTTTAGAAAAATGTGCTTTGATCTGCTGCATGATCTGAATACAGTAACTTCTTTGATTTAGTTGTCATAATCAGGCATTATCTGGTGTCAGAACTCTAGCCTTTTATAGGGCATCCTGTTCTGCTTGTCTTGATTATCACAATTTCGGTATAGAGTAAATTAGAATAGAAGCCTATACAGACCAATTACATAAATCAGCGCACGGTACCATTGTAATTAGGTGCCACCATCATTCTCCTTTGATGTGGCATCTTACAGGGCATTCCCTGCAGCCACTTTTACCTGAGGCCAATCAGTCAATGCACTGGAATTTTAACGTCTTGTTGTGTTTTCACCAATGTAATCTTTGAGATAAAAGAAAGATCATACATACGAAGATCGTGCTACCATATGTACTATTTACTGAGCCCTGAATTAAATGGCAACGAGCTGCATGTTACCTTTGTGCGAATAATATCAATTAACATACTTTTGCAGGAAAAACAGCTCTGCATGTGTGCTTCACACACAAAGCTTAAAGAAGATGGCTCAATGTGTTTGTTTTACTGAGTGAAGCTAAGCAATATGTGTTAAATTTGCAAGGAAGACTTTCATTGGTATAATTTTGCAAATGCAGCTGAAATATTTTTCAGAAAAACCCTGGAGGAGTGAGAGAGGCATATTGTTATGCTTGCAAAGCCCATTGATGTGAGTGTTCATGATTTCTCTGCAATTAGACAGATATAATTATTACCACATGCATTTACTGCTGCTTCCATTAATATTGTTGCTGCTCAAGGGGTCACACTACAGTTATCAAATTATCTGTAAAGTTTGCTTTATGAAAAGTTGTGAAATAATAAAATGTCAGTGCAACATATGTATCTTGGGAGATGTTAACCAAAATGATTGTAAAGCAAGTTTTTGCTTGACAATTTTAACATATTTGATGCAATAGTACACATAAGACATATTATTTTGTTATTTCTAACCAATCAGGATTAATATTTTAGTGCTGCAGGATGCTGCAGTTCGGCTGTGAGGTAAGCAATATACAGCCTTATGTTCCATTCCTGCTGTATGATTTTTTTCACATGGTGCTGAGATCTTAAAAAATAGATCTGAAATTTTAGGAGGGGAATGGTGGACTTTTGCCAAAGATTAATGAAAATATGATGTTTTTAAAAAGGAATTGACTTGAGTTGGTCTATGCAATGGCTCAGCTCCCTCATGTGCCACAGAAATGTGAATTCAAGGGACCCTCATATTCTGTGAATATGAAGATTTCTTGAGATTCCACTTTTGGAAGTGAGAGACAATACCTTTGTATAGATAGATCAAGTTTTTAATCAATCAGTTTTGCCTTTACCAGCTTTTGTTTGTTGATGAAAGAGCTATTGAAAATAAAAGAAAAATGTAAAAACGTTGCAACATTGTTATTGTTCTGTGTAATATTTCTGAACAAGACCTAGTATCTTTTCCCTCCAATTTTCAAATCCGTCAGTAGCGTCTAGTACTTCACACAATTAGCCTTTTTTCTAAACCTAAATAATGAATCTTGGCAGGCTGTGCAAATATTAAAGTTGTGTCAGTATTTGCTCACTATCCACCTACAAGTACTATCCAACAGAGGTCACTGCAACTTTTGAGAGAGTAACTCATCCCCCACTCCCCCTCCCTCAGTATGGGAACATTGAGGTTGATTGTAAAATTGCTGCTGTTGCCACGGTTTATATCAGCTCACCAGATCTGTATCATTTGGCGCCATATTGGGTAGTACCTTTATTAGCTTAGCCATCATGAAGCAATACTCAAAGAAAGAAATTTGGCATGTAGTTTCCCATGTTGATGATTAATAACAGGAGCATAAAGGCCTAGCAGCTGCCACTTAAAATGTGTTGTGTGGTATGATCTCTTCTAATTCCATCATGCTTCCCTGGGACTGGAATAGTCAAGACAGTCTCCCAGCACATTCTTTGCTCTGTTTTATTGGGAACTTGACACTGGTTGAATGGAAAGATGAGAAATCAGTGGGATATCAGCATCTGACTGGCTGCAGCAGCTTAAAGGGCAGACATGCAGGAACTTTGACAAGCATGACTGAGACTGTTGCCAGATTCAGAAAGTCATATTTTAGACTCCACCATAAACATTTTATTGCCTGAAATAAGGGAAACAGGGAGAAGGATACTTGGGACCAAAGAACGGAGGATAGTTGAAGATCTAAGTGGAGCAGACAGAAACAGTCTCGGCAGTTAGTGCCTTTCCGCCAACTCTCACATGACAATTTGCTACTGGGAGAACTGCAATAACCACACGAATGATATGTGAGGTAAGAGGAGATGGATAAATCTTGTAAAAATGCAATAAAGTAAGGATGTTTCATATTTGTTTTCATCTTGCCTTCATTGTATTGAAAACTATCTATAACCTACCAAAAATATGACATTTGGTTCAATTAATAAAAAGACAGAAGAGGATGCTATGATATGTGTAATTTTAATAACTTACATGTAATTTTTATTGTGTGTTATGTCGCACACTTCATTCTAGGGTAGCTTTGGTGATAGGAGTGTGAAGATGTGTGAGGATGTATGTTGTTCATGGTCAATCAGTGGATGTGCTATTACAGGGGATGGTTGGGGGCTCAAGAACAGAAGTGGGCAGGATTGAATATCTATAATGAATACATTTGGAACAATGTTTCTAGGACATCTTCCCAGAGATTATGGTCTTTTGATTGATTCCATGAAAATAAATAGCATTACTCACTAGAGAAAGATAAAGAAGTAAATACGGCTGGTGCATAAATAAATATTTCCACATCATATAGAGGAACAGATCTGCACTGTCCATCTGGTTTAATCTTTGCTCCTTTGACTCTATTTTCTTTACCCAATATTTCTATTCGCTACTTAATGTATTTAAACAGAAATGTTGATAAAATGTTTTAAATTCATAACTTTTATTCATGGTCTTTGCTTTGTAATGTTGCAGTTTTGCTGTAAGTTGCTGTTTTGAATTCTCAGTTTAAACAAATAAAAGTGATGCTCCAAACTGCATTGCAATATGCAAGAATTCAAGTTTGAAATTTGAACTTCTTTTAAGTTTTGTTGGTTGGGCACACAACAGGAGAAGAGCTGGAATATTGAGGGAGTTCAAGTACCTCCAGTGCCCTCTCTAGCCATCCTGACTTAGATTTCTGTTACTGATCCTTCATCATCACCAGATCAATATCATGAAATTCCCTATTTAATGTCATCATGGGAATATTATCACCTCATGATTTCAAGGTCTGCAGCACTTCAAGGAAAAGGACAGTCATCACTTTTTGGTTAACCAGGAATGGGCAATGAATGTAACCAGCCAGCACTACCTACCCCCCCCCCCCTCCCCCAACAGCTTGAGAACAAAATAGAAATTAAAAAGCCCATAAACAGCCACAGAGATTAATCCAATTTCTTTCAACAAAACCTCATTAATGTAAATGTTGATAATTTTATGATGTACCTTGTCTTTGGTGTCTTAAAAAGGATTTTGTTGAGAAACTTCTGTATTTTTCATTGAATTGCAAATTCTGGTAAGCTCTGTGGATGTCCAATCCAACTGTTACTTCCTCCCTCACCCAAGCCTCCCCATCTAACCAGGCCCACCCTACTAAATTCTAGAAGTTATGTAGACACATGTATAGTGGGAATTATTGGTTTGCACTTTGAATTCATCAGCTAATAGTTATGATGGAAGAATCTGCATCAACCCATTGCTCAGTTTTTTCACAAACTCATGTCTCCTTCTAAAACATCATTTTAAATATAGGAAATACTGTTTTTGTGCATGTGTGTTTATTACTTTCTTGTAACTTTCTGGCTTATTATGTTACACATTTTTAAGTAGGTCAGTTCATTTAGAACATGATGATTAAGCTTGATTACTTTCAAAAAATAATGTTGTTCCATTTTGGTTCGTTCTATTTGCATGTGTTATGAACTCATTGCTGATGTCCTTTAATTTATTTCCTCATAACTGATTAGTATGTTCCCTCTCTCTGAAGTCATGACGTTTTGCTGTTTTGTGAATATGAAATTTGTGTAGGATTTGTACTGTTTAGGCTTGACACTATGAGGTAACATTCAAAGTATGAGGAATAGATGCTGGGTGGTCCCCAACAATTTACTTACAGGCAAAAATGGATAAAGCTGTCCTTCAACTTATGATTTGTCACCATTTATAGTAGATGTTATTTATGTTGTGTGTGTACAAGTACCACTGGCTAACTGCATTTTTGTAGTGACTGTGCATATTTGGAAAAAAAACATTCAAAGTTAAACCAATGAAGTATTTATATCACTGTTTTTTTGAGAGTGCAGATACATGAATTTATTTACTGGTGTATGCATTAATAGGGCAGCGTGTTTTTGTAAATCTTACCCAATGAATAAATGAGCTGCTAATGTGACAAGAAGTAATTTCCATTACACAGCTTTCTCACTTCTCTCTATGCAGTTTGCTGTATTTTGGATGCTGCTTTAGCTTTTAGACTTCATAAATTGTTCCAATTAGGTGGCATGACTAACATTACTGGTTCTTTTAATTCTTTGCTGTGAAAGCGTGCTTGTTAATATCATTTTGTTATCTGTATAGCCTAAACCCAATAATCCAAATAATACTTGTACTTGGCATGTGAGTTAAAGAAGCAAAAACTGTTTTGCATTTTAAACTTTATTTTTCTCTTAGTTTAAAAGGAAAACCAATATAATAAAGATTTGGATGAAGCACAAGAAAATGCAAAGGAAAACAGTGGTGTATCCTTTAAAGCCCATTCCTGAGCTTTTTATCCTATCCATCTAAGGCTTATTCATTTATATGAAGAATGCAATTACTGAATTTGTAGTTCCAACTATTGTATTTTACAGGCTCTTTATGGGTCATTTAGAATAAACTACTTATATAGTAACAAGTGCTAGTGTAGGTTCTTTTCTACATGCATCAAAGAGTGAGCTTGAGTTTCACCAATAAGAGAGAGTGCCCTGCACTCCATCCCTCTCTCAAATGG